>NC_135479.1:202384251-203000496 GCF_052094955.1 Ictidomys tridecemlineatus
GTGCTGTCCCTTCTGTCGCCGCCGGGTCTCTTCGTGGACTCGGTATCATACCCGTAAAAATTCTCTCATCAATATGGAACTATGGGAAACGAGTCAAAAACACTCTCCCCAAAGGAGTGCAAGCTTAGAATCTCTGGGCAAGGATGGGAGGAAATTGTTGATGACTACCAGCCCATTCGTCTGATATGTGAACCTGGGGAATTAAGAAGAGAATATGAAGAAGAGATAAGCAAGGTGGACAAGGTGGAGGCAGAGCGAGGAGCCAGTGAGGAAGAAGAAAACATACAGAGATTATATATACAGAGATTATTGGCAGAGGAGGAAGAAGAGGAAAAAAAAGCAGGCAGAGAAAAGGCGAAGTGGAAGAACAACTAAAAAATGATGAAGAACTGGCAAGAAAGCTAAGCATTAACATTGATAATTTCTGCGAGGGGAGTACCTTGGCTTCTCCTTTGAATTCCAGAAAATCTGATCCAGTCACAACCAAGTCACAAAAGAAAAATAAGAACCAACAAAGAAACATTGGAAATATTCAGAAGTATTTGTCACCTAAATCTCTATTTGGATCAGCAACACAGTCTGAAGTTGTACAAGAAGTCAGGAGAAACTCCACATTCTAAGGAAATTGACAGAAGTCATATGAAGAGCCCTACAGGGCAAGATACAGAAATTGAAGAAGATATGCCAAACACTTTCTCCTCAAATGTGCCTTGAAATTCAAGAACAAGGTACAAAGTCTTCAGTAGAGTCACCTATGCCATGGTTATGTGTCTGTGACGCAGAACAGTGCCTTGAAGGAAAAGCCAAAAGATCAAACAATCATGATCAAGAGTTATATGTCTTAAAGTATGAAGGACCTAAATCCAAAGTTCCCTACTCTAAAGAAACTACAGTTAAGCCTTGTGGCAAGACAGAGAATGGGCGTACTTCTTCAAATATGATACAAATAATTGGAGACAGCCCAGTTGAGACAGAGTCTAGCCAACCAGACAGTCAAGGTGTTTCAAAAAGAAAAAGCCAGGAATCTTCAGTTGAAGCAGTCAGAGATTCATGCTTTTCTTTAAAAAGGAAGAACAAGTTCTCAGAATCTTCTTCAGGTCAAGAGGAAACAGAAATGAATTTTACCCCAAAACTGATAGATTTGGAGCATTTACTTTTTGAGAGACACAAACAAGAAGAACAAGACCGGCTATTAGCGTTACAACTGCAGAAAGAGGTGGATAAAGAACTAATGAAGCCAAACCGGCAAAAAGGATCCCCAGATGGGTACCAGTTACGTACTACATCCTCACCTCCACATAACTTACTAAATGGGCAGAAGAATTACAAAGACAGAAACTTCAAAAAGCAGACTGATGTAGAGCATCCAAAACCTCGAAGAGGCTCAAGAGATGAAAACTGGCAACCTTCTTTTAAAATCCAGTGGAACAGTTCGGCGAACGGAAAAAAGATGTCAAATTCTACTAAAGAAAATTGTAATGTATCTAAAAGTACTCATTCTCTACAGCCTAGTAATTCACAGAAAAGTATTTTTCAGATGTTTTAGAGATACACCAAATAATGTGGGTGAAAGGAATGTCTTCTAGTAAAGCTGGATTGTGAAGCTCTCTTCTGTCATAGAATCTTTATAAATTTCACATTAATCTCTGTTGTCTAAGCATACTTATTATCTTTAAAGACTATGTGATTAAAAGGAAGCATATACAAATGTGTTTTCTATAAAACTCAGTGATAAGAAAGGATCCCTATTAATTGTTAATAACTAACATGTACTAAGTTTAACGGTCCTTTTGTATATACAGATGTGTTCACCAAGCCAAGAAGTCCTGAAGTGCCATTCTTTAAAAAAAAAAAAAAAAGGAAAAAGTTAAAAAAAAAATAAAAAAAAATAAAAATAGCCATCCAAACAACAGTGAGGGTGCTGTTGTCTTTGCTATATAAACAGCTGACAAAACTTGATCAAAGGGACATCAAATTACAACAAACAACGGAGTGACAGACACAGAGCAGCAGAGTACAAAAGAGAAAACAGTAGCCTTCAGCAAGTGTGAGCTCCAAGACGGGCGGGAGGGAGTCTGCACCAGGAAATGCTCTTCCTCTGTCTTTGGGCAAGTTATTTTATCCTTCCACATTTGTTTCCTCATCTGTAAAATGGGGATAACAAGTCAATCATGATAGCACCTGACTGAGCTGGTTGTTTTACCTCACAAGTGAGTTGGTAAATGTGAAGTGCTACTTAGGTGACCCATGAATATTATTATCATCTCATTAGAAATGCAAAAAGTACCAATAAAAAAAAAGAAAAAAAACAAATACAAAAAAATTTAAAAAAAAGAAATGCAAAAAGTGCTAAGTAGAAAAACAGAAAATAGGTAATACTAGAAAACATGAAAAAAACGAGAGGTAGTGAAATTCGAATTCTCACACAGGGAGAATAGTTTAAAACAGCTTTTGTCCTTTGGTAAAAGGTGAAAGATTTGTATGATCTGAAGAGAAACCAGAATATGGGCTTTCGCGCTTTAGGAAAGCAATTTGTTGTTTGATTTAAAACATCTTAAACTACCATCACCTTTGACCCAGTAGTTGTATTCTTAGAAGTCTGTCCTGAGGAATAATCATAAAAATTCCTGTTTTTACTAAGATTTTCATCATAGCATTATTTTTTCATGGCCAGCCGCTGTGAATGAACTTTTAGAGATGGAAAAAAAAGAAAATTGCTATACATCTACCCGACGCTAACATTTACTGGGCTTATCCAGTGCTGGCCCTGCTCTCGGCTCTCTCTGTGTTTAATTCTCACAATAACCTCCAAAGGCAGATGTCCCCCTTGAAAAGCCTTATCCTGCTAATAAAATGTTTATGAAAAACACAAAATAGCATCATAAAAATGCTCGTGATAAATGCTAAACGTAAAAGTAAGATATTTATGTATCCTGTATGATTATAACCAGGCATTTTAGAATTTCTTTATGAACAAACTAAAAATATGGATCAAAAGCGCCCATGAAAGGTGAACAGTTATCTATGAAAAATTGCTTTTGTGAGCACTCATGAATCTTGAGACAACATCACCACCACACAAATCCAATGGCACTTTGATAGTGGCCTCCAAGACATACCAAGTTGGGTTCCCTCCCTGTCTCTCAGGTCTCACCCACTGGGTGAGATGCTTGTTGAAGGATGCTCATGATGGCCTGGCATCCCAGAGTGGACAAAGGACTGAAGGGTGAAAAAAATTAATTCTGAGAAAATGCAAGCAGGAGCTTTCATGGTTAATGATTATAGTAGATCTCACACCGTTCCAGTTATCAGTGTTATGGATTTTTCGGCCCCACCCAAAGTAACTGGATTAAGATTCTGTGGCTGTGGTATTATATGGCTTGATTTATTTAGGTTGTATTTTACTTGTAAATCAATCAGTGTCTTAACAATTATTTTAACCTGGAGACAGGAGCATAGTTGTATACCTGAGAACGTATTTTTTTTCCTAGCGTTTTTATTATTGTTACTTGTACCTAATTCTTTCCCATGGTTGTGGCTTGGCTGGAACTTGGGGCTCATGGTCATTCTCTCTTTCTGTCTGTAGATGGCAGCACAGCACTACCTACGAGCCAATGCATACACCAGGTTTGTAAGTCAGAGCTGTGGGTCAGGGGAAGCAGCTAATAATGAGTAAATCAGTCCAAGCTGATGGCAAATTAATGTCTTCATCAAGTGAACAAACTGGCCTCCTATACAAACAAGGTCAGAATATTTATGACCCAGGGCATTTCATAAAGCAGAACCCCTCCACATCTATGTAGTTTTCGCTGTGGAACTCCCGGTGTTACCTGCCTTCAGGTAACTCCTGCATGAAGCCCAGGCACAAATCTCACGTGGTAAACCACATTTCCTAGGGACAGGTGCCATTCCTGTGTAACTATGACTGAAAGTCACTCTTGATACGTAGTCTCATTTTTCCTACACAAGGTAATTGGAAAAGTGATTGCTTTAAACGGAAGCCACTGGGACGACATTGTGTGCTTTGTTCTAAGTTGAGTTCTTAGTAATATCCGTCACCGTCTGCCACTTAGGTTAGATGAAAGCTTATTCAATATTTAGAGTAGGCTGCAAGGCGTAGAGATTGTTGTTGACCACCTACTGTAGGTCAGTCGTATGATTTGAATGAATTGGATACTCAACTTTGCCATCATGGCCAGAGGTCACTTTATGAACTCTTCTCATTAAGTGACCAGAGGTCGAGGGCTTACTGCATTCCTGGTTCTAGATAAGTGTTGTCCTGGAGAAATCATGTGAACCACATGTGAACCACAGCCGTTATGGTTTGGATCTTAAATATACCCTGAAGGTCTTTGTGCTAATGGCTTGGTTCTCAGCCTGTGGTGCTAGCTGAGGTGGTAGCACCTGTAGGAGGTGACTGGTGGAAGGAAGTGTGATCATTGTAGGTGTCCCCTTGGAGGGGATGGTGGGACTCCAGCCCTTCCCGTGTCTCTCCTCGTTTTCTGGCTGCCATGAGGCGAACAGGGCTTCTCTGCCATGTGCTCCCTCCACGTCGTGCTCTGACACCACCGGCCCAAGGCCACAGAGCTGAGAGAACAGGACTGCAGCCTCTGAAACCATGAGCTAAAATAAGCCTTTCCTCCTAATGAGTTGTCTTTCTCAGGTATTTCCTTATAGTGACGGAAAGCTGACTAACACAAAGAGAGCAGCTGCTTCAGGTGACTCTAACGGGTACTTACTGTTGGTGTCACACTGTAGTACGCAGGAGCCACGGTGCTGCTCAGTTAAGTCATTCAGGCAATTTTGTCGGCCTTGACATAGTCAGAGGTATGAAATGGGCATTCAAACCCCTTAAACCATGGAGGAACATTTTCCAGGGTAACTGAGAAAGAAAAGCTTTCTTCCTTTCTCATTATGCCTACTGACAGAGAGCATTTTCAGTGTGATGTAAGAATCTAACGCTCATAGTTCATGAGAGAATTGCCTAAGTCTTTGGAGAAGTCGATAGTCGGAGCTTTAGAATAAAGGGAGTAGAGATCTGAAAGTCAGGGCTTATGATTCTGCTTCTGGATCAAGCCTTTCCTGAAGCACCTGTGTACTCAGTTACAGGAGCCAATATACTTGCCTTATTGAGATGGTTGAATTGGAGTTTCTGCTCCTTGATACCTGAAGAATTCTAAATGCTGAACTGCAGAAAGGAGTGAAGGGAAGGGGAAATAGGGATAGGTCTCTGGTTTACAGTGCAAAAACTAAAACAAAAACAAAACTTTTTAAAGCCTCCACAGTAATTTGCTTAGCAGTTTGGACTACATTTTCTAATAAAACTCAGACCGAATGATGGATAGCTTTCTTGGATAATTCATGCCAATGTTCTTAAGTCCGTAAATATAATGAAAATGCATACCAGTTGGCATTAAAGACCCAATGTATTAAGTATACTTTAATTACAGGATTGTGGCTGCTATTTGGATCTGGAATGTTCCCCAGAAGCTCATGAATTAAGGCTTGGCCCCCAACTTAGTGCTATTGGGAGGTGGTGGAAGATGTAATAGGTGAGGAGGCCTAGTGGGAACTGTGGGCCCCTGCCCCTTCCTCCCACCTCTCTTTTGCAACTTGGCTACAAGGTGAGTGTCTTTGTCAAGTGTTGTCACCATGATGGGCTGCTTTACTGCAGGTCCCAAAGCAACAGGGCCAGCCAGTCATGGACTGAAACATCCCAAACTGTGAGCCAACAAACAAACAACAAACAAACAAACACAAAAAACAAAGAGCAAATGAGAAAACGAAAAACCTTTAGAGTTTATAAACTGATTATCTCAGGTATTTTGTCATGGTAACAGAAAGCTGTCTAACACACAAACTTATGCATATCTTCATTTCTAAAATAATATGTCCTTTAGTTCAATATACTTAGAAATGCATTTGTAGATTGGAACTTGTCATTTATAAGGCTTGCACATTCTTCTCATTGGTTTGAGGCAGGAGGAAATACTACTTTGTAAATGTCATAATCCTTTGAAAAGGGTAAGGCACAGAACGAAACTGTGAGCACTTAATACAGATTCTTCAAATATCAAAAGTTGGATCAACATATGCCCACAGTTATAAAGATGTAACATTATTTTTAAAAGTCTTTAGCATTAAATTCCTAAAGGGCCCCCAAATTTGAGTCTTTGCTCTGCTTTAACCCCATCCCAGCTGTTTCTACTAAGTACTCAATTACCGTCAGGCTGTTTGCAATTCATTCTGGGACCACGGAGAGACCACAGGGACACTATATCAATAGAACTGTCTTTGCCAAATAATGAACTTTGGAAAAAGGTTTTGTAGCCTCATAATTGAATGCTAGGGATCCCCAGAAGCCCTTCCCAGAGTGCCAGGCTACCTACCTGGCCCCTTCCTGCCTGGTTCTCTTGGGTGCTGGGGTTTTGTCACTGTATCTTTTCCCTAGGCAGCAGCTGGCACCCCCTCTGCACACTCCATCCCCATGGATGCTGTCCCCATCCTTCCTGCATTGACTTTGGACAGATTTCTGGGGAGCAAACAGCAGAAGCTGCCATGGGGCCTCCCAGGGTCCTTTCTTGGTTGTGTTCTGAAGACTACCCCTGGGGTTGTTCCTAGGCCCTTGGAACCAGAACCCGTGTGACACTTCCTGGCCGTCTGTACGTTCTGGCTGGGATTTTGTGGTCCTGCTCCGACCCCACTCTTTCTCCTTTACATCACTTTCCTAGTTAGTGTCCTTCTTCGTCTTCTTCCACTTGCTCAGCAGGCCTGAGCTCTCTGCCTTTGGCACCAAATAGTACTTTATTCTAATCCCTTGTCTGAGTGCTGATGCTGGTAACAGGGGACAGTAGCAAGGCTTAAAGGCATCACTTGTGAATGGAGAGAGGCTACTCCTTACTGCCCTGGGAACACGGTTGATATTTTTTTTTTTCAGCTGAGATAAAAGGTTATTTAAAAAAAAAATTCATCACTTTCTTACTTGGGCAGATTTTTAAATGTGTTTATTAACAAATATACTTCTCAGTATTTTTTTTTTTAAAGAAATATTGCTGCTTCCCAGAGTGTTGACTAATATTGCCTTTTGTTGGTTCTTTCCCCGTCTCTTCTGTTACTCTCAAGGCACACTAAATGTTTACATTACACATCATTTTATTATTTTCTGTATTAACAAAGCTCACTATTTATGTCAAGTAAAAATGGAGACTGGAGTATTTTAAATTGTCTCTTAAGATAAGGGTGCATCAAGAAGTAAAAATCTCTCTTTTTTTCCCCCCTGACAGCCAGCACTATTTCTCTGTTAAGATCTCTGATTGCTTCATAACAGATGTGAGCCTTTCACATCAGCTGGGCCAGAGAATTCTTCCCCAAGACTTTTCAAATTAGAGCTGGAAAAGGGGAGCCTCGGAGTTCAGAAACTATTGCTGCGTCCCAGAGAGAAATAAAATCAAAGTGGCTTGGGACAGTGAGCAGTTCTTAGGCTCAGGTACCTTCAGATCTGACCAGTGGCTCGGCTGACCTCAGCTGTGCGTGCTCACATGTCTTTGGGGTGCAGCAGGTTGACTGGTTTAGGCTGCAGCATCTGGGGTGTCTGTGGTCTGCATGGTTGACTTCCACATTGGCTGCATGTCTGTCCCTTCCGCTCTAGCAGATTGGTGGGGTGTGTTCTGTGAGATAGTAGCGGAGAACTTGCAAAGTCACCTTGACCTGGTTCTGAAGTAGCTCACCGTGACTTCTACTCAGGTGCCACCGGCTAAGAAGCTGACATGGACAAGCTTGAAATCCAAGACCACCCAAAAGCAGGCTATGGTCTGGGTGCAGCTACATGGGAGTGTGAGGAATCTGGACCAGCCTTTCAAAGTTCCATAGCCCTTTTCTCTCTGGGCCTGGAGCTGTTAGGAATGAGTTCCACGTCTAGACTCTGTCTACAGTAGAGGGAGGCAGATGGAAGGGGGAACAGGAGAGAATCCTTATAACCTTCTTAATAACGTCTTTGGCAATGCTCACATTGATGCACTTGAGAAGTTTGGTCCATCAGCTTTATTATTGGGAAGGCCACTCCACACCTTCCCAAACTCCCTTTCTTTGCATAAATTGGTGTAAGCTATATTTCTGTTACTTGCCACCAAAGGGTTGTAACCCATATATAGTATTTTTTTTTTTTTTGCTAGATCATAGTCTTTATTTCCAAAGATGCTTTCTCTATCCCAATGCAGTTTTTATGTTTATTTTTTAGGGGGACTTTTTTTAATATCAGAAGACAACATTACCTATATTTCACAGGTTATTAGTTTATTATATTAAATGACCACACAAGTATCAAGTGAAAATGTTGCTAACTATGTAGTGAGCGTTGCATATGATGAATGTAAATTCCAAGAGACATATAAAATCAGTTTGTAAAGGTAACATATTAATACTTTTAACACAGGAATTTTGTCTTTAGGAATTTATATAAAAAATAATGTAACAGAAGCAAAGACCCTTATGTATGAAGTAGTTCATGATAACCTCATTTATTATAGTAAATAAAGGGAAACATCTAAATTAAGAGAATGTTTTAAAAATTACGTCAGTGTACCAAGATACTGTCTTTAACCATGTTAATAAGAAAATTATATAAAATATGACATGAAACAATACTTCTACAAGCATACAAACTATGTATATGAATACTTCCCATAGATACTGACTTTATTCATATAAACACATACAACACACATGGTCATGTTCTCTCTGAGTGCGATAGGAAAAATATATATATTTCAAATCTACTTGTAATTTTCTTAAATAGGAGACACTCATTATCTTTGAGTAAAATTATTCTTCAATGGTCCCTTTATTCATGCAAAGCCAAAAATCTTAATTTAGAATCAAGAAGCTCGAACCACACATACTAAATAGCTCTGCATAAAATTACCAAGGGCTGAATTTGTTGTGGGCAGATTTGCCTCTCTATAGGATTCTGATGATGTTGTCTGTGGGTGTGGAAGCTGTGGGTTATTAGGAGGGATCGGAGTCTACTCTGGGGACTGGTGGCTCATGGTTATGAGTGGAGGGGTGCAATGGATGCAACTTCAGGGGCAATGAGGACGAAGCCAGATTTACAGATAGGTAGTTAGTGTAGTTAGATAAATTGGGTCTAATATCGAGTAAAATCAAGAATGGAGGCCATTATACAAAATGGAGCAGCATTATAGGAAACCTGAGCAGCACTTGGGGGAAGTGAAAATGTCCCCAAGGCCCAGAGCCCATCCCAAGGAAATGAAGCAGCTCCCAGCGAACACAGAGATGCTAATCCAAAGGCCGGCCCAGGCCCTCACCTTTGGGCCTTCACACCTCCATTCCATCACTGCAAGATAACAGAACAAAGGACAGGAATAACACAGGGATGCCGGAGAGTAGACCTCAGCTATAAAAGAAGGAAGACCTCGCCCTTCCCACAGATTCCACCTCTTAGGTCCCCTTCTTCCTCCGGGGAGAAGTCTTTTCTGCTGTCCTTTAATAAAGCTTCTACTTTCCACTCTAAACTTGCCTTGGGGTGCTTCTCTGGTGTTATACTTCAGCATTGGGGAAGCAAGGACTTGTCACTGGTAAATAGTGGTAACAAGGTTTCATGTCCAGTGCTGTATTTTTCTTTTTCTTCATTGTAATTCTCCTTGTTCTCCTCAAGGCTTCAGTTAATTGTCTTAAATGTGTGTCCTGGTATTTGCTGTACTTTCGGGAATGAGGGGAGGGGCCTGTAACTCTCCCAGCACAGAACAAGAGCCTGCCTGGCCATCCTGGGATGGTAAGAGGATGGCAATGGTGATCTGCCGGTGGGTCTCTGGGTCAGTGCAGCAGATGAGAGTTAATTTGTGGACTATATAACAATATACCTGAGTATATTTCTGTTTGCCAAATATTGTATTTTTCCTTCACTGTTTGCTATGGAAAGATCTAATTCTCCTACTCTGGTAAACTCAGAAGAGGCCATTTGACTTGCTCTGGCCAATGAGACGTGGGAGGAGAAAGTGCATTGTTCCAAGAACCGGTGCATTGTTCTCCATCTTTCTTTGCTCACCCATGGTCCTAGGTCCTGGAGTGAAGGGGTGGGGCATCAATGACATAGCCCATTTCACTTGCCATGTTTTGTGGCTATGGTGGTAAACTCTATGTGCCAACTTGGCTGCATCATGGTGTGCCCAGGTATTTGGCTAAGCTTTATTTCTGGGTGTGTCTCTGAGTGTGTTTCTAGATGGCATTAGTGTTTGAACAAGTGGATTTAGTAAAGTAGATGGCCTTCTCCAGTTGAAGGGGTATCATCCAATCCATTAAGGGCCTAATAGAACAAAAGATAGAGGAAGGAGAATTTCCCACTTCTGCCTGTTTGAGACACTTGTTTCCTTCTGCATTCAAACTGAGACTTACACCATTGGCTCTCAGGCCTTTGGACTCAGACTAAACTATATTACCTGCTTTCCAGGGTCTCCAGCTTGCAGATCACAGGACTTCTTGGCCTCCATAATTAAGAGATGTATTTCCCCATCTCTCTCCCCACCCCTTTCTCTTTACTAAAATCCAATAAAACCTATTGGTTTTGTTTTCCTAGAAAATCCTGAGAAAGCAGTAAACCTTTGTGATTGTAAGTAACTGAGACTTTGGGGTTATTTGTTACTGCAACATCATCTCACCTATCCTAACTTATACAATGGGATTTTTCATAGACACAGAATATGGAAGATGGAACCTTCCATTGTCATCTAGTAAAGAGCTTCTGCAGACTGAAGATCTATTGAAAAACCAGCCTCTACCTCAGAGCAAAGCCTGTCCAAGGAAGGGACATCACCTTTGTCCTTGGAAAGACCCACAGAGCACTCCTAGGCACATTCCCACCCTGCTAAGTTGTTTATCTACAAATAACAGGAGAGATCTGCTGCGCCAGGTGTCGCTGACTCAGTCAGGCTAGGTGGGGATCCATAGCAACCCCCTAGCAGCCACCAATCAGCATGAGACAGGGAAATATCTGGGATGCCAGATGACCTTCCCAGTAGTTTATGATGGTTGATAACATGTTGGGAATCCATGTAGTTCAGCACAAACACCCCTCTTGACTTAAACCAATCAGTTCAAATGAATCTCCCTCTTGGAGTAACCAATCACCCCTACCCAACTTGTTCCCACCAGTGAATGTGCGCTAATCCTGTTTTAGAGTTGTTATTTGATTTTCCCGCTGTGTGTGATGATTTGCTAAGAGATGCTATGATGTATGTGGGGTCCCTGCCTTCTCCAAAGAATGTATAAAACTGCTGCAAACCCTGGGCTCGGGGCCTCTCAGTGTCACCAGTTGGTGTGTGCGCAGAGGACCGAGCTAGCTCGCAATAAACACCTCTTGGATGTTTACATCGATCTTGGTCTTTGGTGGTCTTTTGGGGGTCCCGAATTGGAGCACAATGCTATGTCCTCTTGGCTTAATTCTTGACTTGCTTTTGGGCCTTTACGCTGATGTCAAGCAGTGTAATCATATTCCTTTGATATGTCTTTCTGAAACAAAGAGCTTCCTAACTTTCTCATCCTGAGAATAAAAACTACTCTCTGGCCTGGCTGGGTGCCACCATAGGTAAGGAGCAGCATCCCTAGCTAAATCCACATATGCATATCACCTGGCTTTTGTTTTTTTAGATTGCTTCCTAGATGGTCCCCTGAAAGTGATTACAATCTACCTGCTTCTCCCCAGTTTGATCAAACTGTATAAAATTCCTTTTTCCTTTTTCCATTGTTTGCCCATTTGTTATTGGGGAGAGGGCCACGGGGGGGGGGGGGGGGGGGGGGTTACAAATCCAGTCAGTGGGATCCAGGCAGGTTTTCTGGCTTTGACTCCTGGAAACTTTGCATCCATATAAAAATAATCTTGAACTTTCGCTTCTAATTCACCCCCCACCCCCCACCCCCAATGTTCAGAGACTTGGGATAGCTGCCTATGAGCCCAGCACCCAGACTCATTGACAGTGTGTTTGATAAACTTGGGTTTGAATTCCACATAGTTGTCAAAAACTCTATTTGAGAAAACAATTTTACCCCTGGCAAATGCTGAAAGTCCATCTGGAATATTCCCCTGATTTTTCACAGTAGGAAGCCAGTCTGAAGATTATGATTTTTAAACGAGAGGATTTGCTTTTAAGTTGACCATTTAAAATACATTAAAAAGGATCCTCCCAATTCCACAAGGGCAGGGACCCAGATTAATTAGAAAGGCCTCATTAGCTTCCCGTGGAGAGGGTGTTGACAGGGAAGACCCGCTGATAACAGAGGGGTAACTGCCAAGGATGGGCAGCCTGACGCTGTGCTTGACAGGAGCCTCCATAAACACTTTAATCCCTCACTCTAGAGTCCCTTGATAAAGGCAGATAGAGGAAGCAAAGCAATTACCCAGATAATTAAAGAAAAACAAAACCTGTGTGCGGCAGGTAACTTGAAGAGCTTTCTCTAAATTTACCAGGCAACCCCACCTCCCCATTTTTATTCTTTGCTTCCCGTGGTGTCAGCAGGAATCTGATCTGGCTCACAGGAGCCACTTTAACAAGTAAAACGCTCTCAGCCGGTACATATTGCTTCATAGGAATTCCCCTACTCATCAATCTAGATTTTGCCATGGATCTGTCAGATCTCAGGGCTGCATTGCTCCCACCGATTCATGGCAAAACCCCAATCCTGCTACTGCTGTGAAAATGTTAAGCTATTTGTGAAACTTCAGAAAGCAAGTTCTAGCAAAGCATGCTTGTCTTACGGTGCTGGGTTAAGATGAGGACTGCCCCTTCTTAGCCTGAGCAAATGAGGTTCCAGTTGCGCTAGAGGCCAGGGAGGACTTGCTGTGTATCAATCTTAGCTCCAGTGCATTCCTATAGGGCAGGTCCCATTGCCTTCACTTTGCAGAGAAGATGGAGTCTCAACAAGTCACGCTGCTGACAAGTGACAAAATTAGAATTTGAACCCATCTCTATTTAATTCCAAAGCTTCCCTCCCTTCAAAACCTCAAGTACTTCTGGGAAAACCAGGACACTTACCTTTCTTAAAAGCTCTGGGTCTTTTCTAGTGTCAGTTGGTTAGAAACTATATATTAAAATGATAGTTTTCAGCTTTACACAGTAAGCCTCATAAAAACAGGTTGTTGGCACTGCACTTTAGGTTTCTGATTTAGTGTGCTTGAAGGAAGGGGAGTGAGCTTTCTGGGGCACTGATCCCATCATGAGTGATCTTCTCTCAAGACCCAATTTCATCCCAAAGACCCCATTGTAAATACCATCACTTGGGCTTTAGGATTTCAAAATACGGATTTTGGAGGGACACGTTCAATCTGTAACACTGAGTCAAAGCTGTTTGCTGCCCTTCCAGAGTACCCTCTGCTGCATTGTTGCCCCCTCTACAAAATCCTAGAGGAGGGGAGGACAGGGTGAGGGGGTTGAACATGGGGAAGTCTCTCTCTCTTTTATTTGATGACCCAGTTTCTCACTCATTTCAAACTTGGTATAAAGTTATATCAGATTTCATTAAAATGTTGGAGAAATGGCTCATGGTTTGTCGTTGTGCTTCTCTGACCTCAGGACCATGTCCCTTGTTGCAGAAAGACACTTCTTCTGAAGGTAGCACTGCAAACATGGATTAATCTGGGAGGGGAAGTAGAAATTCTACTTCCCAACCATAGAGTTCCATAATTTAAAAAATTGCTTCTGTGTATCATTTAAAAGCAGTCAACTCATACATTGCTGGTGGGACTGCAAATTGGTACAAACAATATGCAAAGCAGTAGGGAGGTTCCTTGGAAAACTGGGAATGGAACCACGATTTAACCCAGCTATTCCACTCCTTGGTCTATACCCAAAGGACTTAAAAACAACATACTATAGGGACACAGCCACATCAATGTTTATAGCAGCACAATTCACCATAGCTAAATTGTGGAACCAACCGAAATGCCCTTCAGTAGATGGATAAATAAAATGTGGTATATATGCACAATGGAATATTACTCAGCATTAAAAGATAATAAAATCATGGCATTTGCAGGTAAATGGATGGAGTTGGAGAATATTATGCTAAGTGAAGTAAGCCAATCTCCCCAAAACAAATGCCAAATGTTTTGTCTGATATAAGGATGCTGATTCATAATGGGGACTAGTGGGGCAGCATGGGAGGAACAGATGAACTCTAGATAGGGCAAAGGGGAGGGAGGGGAAGGGAGGAGGGATGGGGGTAGGAAAGATGGTGGAATGAGATGGACATCATTACCCTAAGTACATGTATGAAACACGAATGGGGTGACTCTGTGTACAACCAGAGATATGAAAAATTGTGTTCTATTTGTGTAATATGAATTGAATTGCATTCTGCTGTCATATACAACAAATTAGAATAAATAAAATTAAAAAAAATAAAGCAAAAAACAAAAAAACAAATAAAGGCAGTCAAGTTTAAAAGATCCATTTCATATTCAAGATAATCTGATTCATCTCTCCCCTCTGTCCAGCACTGGCCAGGCCTCTCTGTGGGGACCTAGAGTGGAGAGGTTTGGCCTGTTTATCTCACTCTGATGCCTGTCTCGGGCACTTTGCTCCTTTAGTGAGGGGAGATGGGAAGGCCCAGATCTCTCACTCTGGGTGCACACTAGCCATCCATTGGCTGTCGCGCCTTAGGCTGAGGTGTACCGTGTTCATCCCAGGCTACTTCCTCTTTGGTAGATATAGGAGAGTTCTTCATGGACCATCCAGGAGTAGTGAAAGGCTTTTCCCCAAGTCTCTGTTTGATTCCCTAACAAGGGATATTTACTCTAGTATAACGTTCGTGGAGCACATCCAACTTTTGTGGCCATTAATACACTCTGCTATTTCTGTTGCTGAGGACTCTCACCCTGCAAGTGGCCCTCTTGTTTCAGGAACAAGACGGCACAAGCCCTGCTGCCTTCTGTAACACCAGATGGTAGGAGGGCTGGCTTTCCTGCTGCTGGCTTCTCTCTGCTACCTAAGTTCTCATCTCCCCAACTCAGAGAGGCACAAGAAATGAGCAGATCAGCCTGCTGGCTCCAAAATAGGATGTTCCACGGACACTGTGTGCAGTCTTGTCTGCTTGCTGAACTACAGAAGCCTATTAGTCAAGAGGTGAGAAAGGGGTAGAGAAAGAACTTGATTATGATAAGCTGATTGGATGATGGCAGGGATTCTTGTTCCTAAAGAGCCATCTTAATGGGAAGCTGATTTAGGGGCAGTTTCTATAGGAGATGGTGATTACAGTCTGATGGGGGCCTTGTCACTCCTGGAGGTTCACACTCAGATGACAAACATCTGATTCTAATTATCCAGCCACTGAGATGTTTTTAAGTTTTGCAAATATCAGGAACAAAGATCATTATTTCCTCAGGCTGTTCTTGTCACGGATTAGTTTGTCCACATTCAGTTCCTGACACAGTACACAGTGGATAGGCTCCAGGGGTTGGGGTAGCTGCCCTGAGCCCCTCTTACTGATTTACCAAACTCAAGGTAATGGATGAAACATAGGTCGCCTGATTATTTTAGAAGATGAAGTTTATAATGGGAATTGGCTTGAGATCTGGCCTCACTGCTCAGCTTTACCTGTGAGGATCCACATGCCTCTTTTACCCCCTCAAAGTCAGAGTGATCCCTTTATTATGGTCTAGATAATAGGTGCCCCCACTAAGCTCATGCAAGACAATGCAAGAAAGTTTAGAGGTGAAATGGTTGGCCTATGAGAGCTTTAACCTAATCTATGCATCAATCCACTGTTTAATGACTGGATGAAAACTGTATCAGGTAAGATTGTGGCTGGAGGAGGTAGGTCACTGGAGGTATGTTTTGGGGTCTGTATTTTGTCCTGTAGTGAGGAGAGTCTCTCTTTGCTTCCTTGTACCACGTCACACTGCTTTTCTCCACCACATCCTTCCGCCATGACGTCCTGCCTCATCAGCTGGCAGTCTGAAGGGCAGGGAAACAGCCCAATGAACATCACCGCAGAGGAGCCAATCAGCTAGATGTTGCTGGGGCCACTGTGAGCCAATCATCAGCCAGCAGCTGGAAGTTTGCTGGCAGCTGGATCATCAGCTGGCAGCTGGATCATCAGCCGGCAGCTGGAAGTTTGCTGGGGCCCCTTTGGCACTTTAGAATAGTGGAGTTGGCCATCTATGGACTGAGACCTCTGAAACTGTGAACGCTAAATAAACTTTTCCTTCTCTACTTTTTCTTGTCAGGTCTTTTGATCACAGTGACGAAAAAGCTGAGTAAAACACTTTTTCTCTCTTGCATGATGAATGCCAACGTTCGTTCTCCATTCTCTACCCATCGCACATGACAAGGAATCTCTCCTTTCTTCATTATCTTCTGCTTATATCTGGTAGGGAGAAGAAGAGGATATGGGGATGGTTAGGAGAAACAGACATTTAAAACCAGCCTATTTAAATGTCTTGGAGGAGTATAAGACCTCCAGCCACTGGCAGCTCTGTTAGAATGTGAAGGTCTTGATGTGTCTTTGTCTTCTAAATCAGGCTTGGGTGATCAATTTGGAGACAACAAAAATGGTACCATCAACTCTCCCACTGCAAATGGGACAAAAAATTCATATCATCTACGCCATCCTGAACTCAAGTTTGGAAATGCCTGTATACATTGGCTGAGTACATTGAAATATCTGTATACACTGCCAAGACAGGTGTCTCCAGAGAAGCCATCTGGTTGCTTCTGTATTATTTTGTTATTTTAGTAAATAACATGCTATAATTGCATGGCAAATGGACATTTTTGAACTATTAGACTTGAGAGGGATCTGGTCCACATTGCAGCTGCAATACTGCCCCCTGGTGGATGTTTTTCAGAGTTAAAAGGGTACGTGAATCCGTTTTTCATTGCTTTGACCAAAATACTTTTTTCCCCCCATTGCTTTAAATATAAACGACTTGGAGGAAAAGTTTATATTGGCTCATCATCCCTGAAGTTTTAGTCTGTGGTTGGTGGCTCCATTGCTTTGGGCCTGAGGCATGGCATCATGGAGGAAAGGTGTGGTGGAGGAAAGCTGCTCAGTTCATGGCAGTGAAGAAGCAGAGAAAGGAGCGACGGACAAGATAGAGTACCCAAGGGCACACCCCAAGTGACCTATTTGCTCTGACCATGCCACACATCCCTACAGTTTCTATACAACTAAGCCATCCAAATTGTTGATCCATAAGATGGATTAACCCACTAATGATGTCGGAGCCATCATGATCCAATCATTTCTCCAAAGCTCTACCTGTGAACATTGCTGCAAAAATCTCCAACTGCTGTTGGTGAAATGCCTTTTGCTGTGGTTTGGATGTCTGTGTCTTCCCCAAAATTCATGCTGAAACTTAATCCCCAACAGTATTCAGAAGGTAGAGAAGAAGGACCTTTAGGAAGTAATTAGCCCTTGTGGAGGGGATTAGTGCCCTGATAAAAGGCTTCAGGGAGAAAGTTCACCCCTCCATCCTCTTTTACCCTTCTGACTTCTACCATGTGAAGGTGCAGCAAGAGGCACCATCTTGGAAGCAGAGATGGGGATCCTTATCAGATACCATATCAGTCAGCATCTTGATTCTCAGCTTCCAGAATTGTGATAAATAAATTTCTGTTGTTTATAAATTTTCCAGTCTGTGGTATTTTGTTGAAGAAGTGGATTAAGACACTCTCTGTGGCTAATGGTCCCAATGATTCTCCCTCCAATCTACCTAAGTGACTGACAAGGATGTGCAATTGTGAGATTAACACCTCCATTGTGGCTTTCCTTTATCAAGGGAAGAATACCCTCTTCTCATTAGGGTACTTTTACTTTGATTCCTTCTTTCAAGTTCTCATGCTCTCAGATAAAGCTTAATATAACTTATCTAATGCCTGGACTAGAAGAAAACATCAGTGTACCTACAAACCTATATCTCAAGTTGTATATTTTTGGCAACCATCAATTGGTTCCATTCTCTCATTCTGAAGTGGGGTGATATTCAAAATGTGTATTTAACAAGCACTTGTCTTGGGCACCATGATACAATTGGCAACTAATCAATAAGTGTGGCCAAACCATTGCCTGATGTCTGAGTCTCAGATTGTACAGGGAATCCAAATAGGCAGGCTTTTGGGCAACTTTGCTAATGAATTATTTTTGTTGGTACACAGAATGATTTTGAAATACATGTTGGAGTGCCTTTAGATTAAGCTCCACTCTGTTACCCTCAGCCTCCTTTCCTGTCTCTTTCATTAGAGCTGGCTGGTTTTGCTCATCTGTGTTACTCTGGCTCCCTCCTGCAAAGCATCTGTGTGTGCCAGGCTGTTCTCAAACCTTTCTTTGTGGACTGGTTTCTGCCCAGGGGCTACTAGGTCCAATTTGTTCATTGTTATTTATTTATTCTAATTTGTTAAATATGACAGCAGAATGCATTTCAGTTCATATTACACATATAGATCACAATTTTTCATGTCTCTGGTTGTACACAAAGTAGAGTCATACCATTCATGTGCTTCATACATTTACTTAGAGTAATGATGTCCATCTTATTCTACTGTCTTTCCTACCCTCATGCCCTCTCTCTTCCCCTCCCTCCCGTTGCCATATCTAAAGTTCCTCCATTCCTCCTATGCTCCCCCCCACATCCCCATTATGGATCAGCATCCACATACCAGAGAAAACATTAGGCATTTGGTTTTTTTTTTTTTTTTTTTGGTGGTGGTGGGGATTGGCTAACTTCACTTAGCCCAATATTCTTCAACTCCATTCATTTACCTGCAAATGCCTTGTTCATTGCTTTTTAATTTACTCTTCCCACCCAACTTTTAGTCCTGGGGATTAAATCCAGGGCCACACTGTGCTACTGAGCTACAGCCACACACCCTGCAATTGTTTCTTAACACATCCTCCCAGCTTGTCTCCACTTGTGTAGTGGAATTATATGAAGCTTCCTGTGTACATAGGGACTACATTTACATAGAGGTAGGTACCCTATTCTGGATGTGAATTATACCGCTATTTTACCTAAACATTAAATTATCATCAATTTGAAGATGAATATACAACAGAAAGTGGTCAGACCATATGTAAAAACAGAACTCTGACCCACAACCTGCAGCAAGGAACCAATTGCCAGACCACCAACTCCTTATTTCTCAGAAACAGCTCTGCTCCAAAGTCAGACTGCTATCTCTGGTAACAATCCAGGAAGCTAGCAATAACTTCTGGAATAAGTTTTGTAAAGTCTCCAGGACTTGATTAATAATAGGCTCTCTAATTTTTGTCCCTGCTTCCCACCTAGGAACAACCGGGGAGAGAGCCATAAACACCGTGGCATGCTCAGCCTTCAGTGAGGCTGCCTGCAACATCCTCCAATCAACTGCCTTGAGGGAGGGCACACGGGAGGCCCCCTGCTTCTCCTCTGCAGAGCTCTTCCTCTCTTCTGCCTGCCTTTGAGTCTCTGCCCAAAGGCTGACTCCCTTCTAATAGCAAGATCAGAATAGACTTGGCTTTTCTCATTTGTTTTTTTCTTTCCTTATTTCCACAGCAATAAATTCAATTCTATATAGATAATCCAAATAATAACAAAGGGCTTCATGAAAATGACAGAGTAGAAAAAGGAGAATCTTCTGTAGTCTGTAAAATTTAAGAGGGATTATTCCCTTGAGAATGTTTATCATCTCTTACATGGGTCACTTTTCCAATTTTTCCAGTTACCATGGAAATTTGTAATAAAACAGCCCATTTTAAAAGGTTGAACTTTGTTACTTTGAAACTGAAAACTTTTTTTTTTTAAAGCTTAAGGCAGTTATTTCAGCAAAAAAAAAAAAAAAAATCCTTCTGGGTTTATTAATTAACAAGAATGCAGGGAGTATTTGAAATATTATCATCTGGGTGACTTTATTCTACATTTATAAATACTCTATGGTCTCACCATAATTAAGATAATATGAAAAGAGTTTGAAATATGGTGATGGCTTAAAATGTGAAAATAATTCTTTTTAACATGAATAATTGCCCCCACTAGTTTTATAACCTAATAAAAATCAAAGTAAAAGAAAAACCCTGGGCATTTTAATTATGTGAAATTGTATGTATTCTGGGAAACTAGCAACATTACCCATGCGTTCCCACTTAAGAATCCTCATTCTAGAAATTCTTTCCATGGAGCTGTTCCAAAGAAGTGGACCCCTGGGTGCCCTTCTCAACAGGACCTAGCAAACATAAGGCTGTATATGAGGCAGAGCTGGTTTGAATCCAAATTTAGCAACAATTCACTTCATATTTGAACTGAGATGCAGAGTAGAGATTCACAGTCTTTGAACATGTTTTCCTTATTTATCCCTCTAAAAATATAGACTTTTCTTCATCTTCACTCAAAACACAGGGAACAATATTGTAGAATCTATTTTCTAAATTTTTTGGAATCACTTTACAGTGTACTAGGTATGTCTTACACACATGCACATCATTTACATTGTGATCTCCAAGCTGTAAATTCTTTGAGAATTCCACAAGCACCCTCTTTCTGGGTGTTTCCATGGGTTGATGTATTTTGAGGAGATGGACTTCAGAGGTGCTCAGTGAATACTTGTTGGCATATTGATTAAATACAAACCACTTTTTTAAAAATTAGATTTAATTTTGAGGATGAGTGTGTTGAAAAAGTCACTAGAGATAAGACTCACTCCTCCCTACCCTTTCTAGATACCCTTGGACGAGATATCTCTGAATTTCTTAATTATTGCCTTTACCTCTTGTGTAAAATGAGTACACCTTACACTCATCCAGTCTGAGGTTTTTAAGAATTGAAGGAAACTGCAGAGTTCCCCCCAAATCTACTCTTCTGTTATAGGGACGAATCTCCTCCCTTTTCCCCATAACCTGGAAGGCTGGTATTTTGGGTACAACCAGAGACATAAAAAATTGTGCTCTGTAGTATAATATGAATTGAATTGCATTCTGCTGTCATACATAAAAAATTAGAATAAATAAAATTAAAAAAAAAACCCTACAAAGTGTTAGGCACTGTCCTGAGTTCCTCACTCTGTAGGTTTAGAGTTCCCAGGGGATGCTGACGCTGCTGGTCTCAGGACCACACGTTTGGATTTCTTGCTATGGTACCATGTGCAAGTTAATGGGAATTGCCTGGTGCGTGGCTGTGTATGTGCTGGCAGGAGTAGTAGGTATAGGGTCTGACCAGGGCAGGACCTGGATATCGCAAAGCTTTCAGGTATAGAGGTTCTGGCATGAGCCCAGGTTCCAAAGATGTGAGGAAGAGGAAAAAGAAGAAACAGAAAAACAAATGTATCCTGGATGCTTCTCCAGGTTGGATTTCTCCGAAATCTAACTCCTGGAGGGTTTAAGCACCCCGCAGAGGCTGCTGTCTTTTCGAAGTCTCAACAGGGTCCTGGAATCTGCATGCTATGCTTTGAGTTCATATACTAAAATCCACACACTGGTGGAGTAAGCTAGGTAAATGTTTGCACATTTCGCTGCACACAGTTACTCCGTACTTATGTCTCCTTGTTCTCCCCTTCTGTCTTAAGGAATCTGCACAAGTCTGCTGGTTAGATTGCTGGCTATGAAGTAATTGGCTGTGAATTTTTAATACCATCATAGTCATTCACCTGCTTAAAGAGTGGGGTGAGGGGGGGGTCCTTTAGTGATTCTAGCAACCTGTTCCCTTCTCTGCCAAATGGTAAAGACTTCACAGGGTTCTGGATGGCTCCAGTTATTATTTCTGGAACTGACACTGACAACAGGCAAATGTCAGTTCAGCAGAATAGCAGTACACATTGATATTTGGATCATTCTTGTGTAATATAAAATTGCAGGTGATTTAAGCTTTTGAAAGGACTTTGAGAGCCTCAGGTCTCAAGACTAATAGCTTAGGTTTTAATAGAATATTGTCTTTTTCATTTCAACTAGGTTTAACATTTTTTTTTATTTAAGGGAATTTTCAGACATAGCCCAAGTTAGAGAAAATAGTACCATGAGATCTAATAGTATCATCACCCAGCCCCAGTAATCATTAGTGTTCTGCCAATTATATTCAATCAAGTCCCACTCTTTTGAGTACACTAATTTTATTTATAAATACTTCAATATAAATCTTTAAAGATAAGGGGTTTAAAGCAACAAAACCATGATGCCATTGTCACACCTAACAATATTTTTATTTTAAATACCGTTCTGGTTCATATTCAAGTTTCCAATCATACATTTATTCAAATTAGGATCCCAATAAGGTCCTAATTAAATTTGGTTGACCCATCTTTTCTGTCTCTATTCATACATAACAGTTTCTTCTCCCTCTTTTTTTTTTTTTTCAAGCCATTTATCTGTTTGAGAGATGTTATTTTTTTGTTCCATTTCCCACATCCTGGACTTGATTGCATCCTGTGGCATTATTTAACTTGTATCTCTATGTTCCATGTTTCTTGTAAACTGGTAGTAAGTCTATAAACTTGATTAAATGTAGGTTTCTTTTTTGTGAGGGGCAAACATATCTCTTAGCCACGTTGGGTACTTGCTGTTGCACTATGTTGATAAGCACAATGTCTGTTTGTCCTGTTTTAAGACTGATCCATGAATTTAGTTGTTATCATCAGGGTCCATCCATGGTGAAATTTTCCACCAATGACCATTGATTATGTTTGCTGAGGACCATTCTTTCCCTGGGAGTAGAAAAATGATATTTTCTAATTCAAACCTTCTTTCTGAATAAGTTGAAATTTTTGCATGGAAAAGAACTTTGCCTCACACACCCGCATGTGGGTGTGAGTAGACAAATGTTCCTAAGACTGATGGAATTATTTCCTTCATTTGATACCCTAAAGCTTTGGGGTAAACCCACTGTGACTCAGAAACATTCTTTTTATGTAATTTCTTAAATTATACATAAAAATTGTACACAACATGGAATCCTGTGTGAGTTCACACACACATATTGTATAATGTTTTAAATGAGATCAAACATATCTATTTCCTCAAATGTTTGCCATTTCTCTATGGTGAAACATGAAATACCTTTTCTTCTAGCTTTTCAAGATATTCACACCTAGTTGTTTTCTACTGTGCAATACCATACCAGGGTTTCTTACTCCTATCTAACTGTAATTAATACCCACTGGTCAACCTTCTCCACTCCTCTTTCCCTCCTACTCTTCCCAGTTGCTAGTAGTCACCATTCCACCCTCAACCTCCATTAGATTGACACTTTTGGATTCCACATATGAGTGAGACCATGCCACATTTGACTTTCTGTGTCTGGTTTATTTTACTTAAACAATCTCTAGTTTCGTCCCTATTAGGCAAATGACAGAATTTCATTCTGTTTTGTGACCATATAATATTTTATTATATATATATATATATATATATATTTCTTTTCTTTTTTCACTGTTTTTGTCCATTTATTAATTGATGGACACTTAGTTAGATTCTGCATCTAGCAATTATGAATAGTGCTGCAGAACCCGGGAATGCAGAAGTCTCTTGAACATGCTGATTTCATTTCCTCTGGATGCACACCCATGAATGTAAGAGGCCCTTTCAATCTCATTATTGGTGTATATAAACAGTACTAATTTTGGTTTGTTTCTGTGCAATGTTAGTGAATTCATTTATCAGTTCTAACAATCTCTTAGTGGCATTTAGTTTTCCTATGTATAGAATTAAGTCATTGCAAGAAAATATTTGTCTCCCTCCCTTCCTATTTGTATGCCTTTTACTTCTCTCAGGCCTGACTGTGGCTCTGGTTACACTTCTAGTACTGTGTTGAGTGAGAATGGAGATGTGACTGAGCAGACACTCAGGTTGCACAGACATTGCAGGATTGGAAGCCTATTAGTCCAGAGGTGAGGTGTTGGTAGAGAAAGAACTTTGTTAGGACCATCCTGTCAGGAGGCAAGGGCACTTTATACAGGAGATGATGATTGCCTATTTCTCACATTGCCCATTTAAAAAATTAGGTTGTGTGTATGTGTGTGTGTGTGTTTTCCCTTGAGGAGATTTGTGGCCAATTGATGCACATCTGGTGGAAGTCCCCTAGCCAAAAGATGCTTTTCAGTTCTGTAAATCTCACAAACAAAGATCGATATTTTCTCAGGCTATTCATCTCAAGAACAAAGATCATTATTTATTTGGGTTGTGTTTGATTACTGTATTTCACTACACAATTCTTGAAGATTTTATGCTATTTTTTTAAAATAAAACAGTGAGCTGTGACCATTATGCTTTTTTTTTTTTTTTAAGAAAAATAGTATTATTTAAGAGCCAGTATTACTTTAAAGTAATTTATTATGAAACTTTCTTTGGTGCAAGATTAGGATGCACAGAACACTTGTGAACTTATTAATATGGCGGTGATGATTATGTGGTAAAATGGGGTAATTTGCTCAGTTGCAGTTCCTGACATATTACACAAGAATAAACTAGAAAGGGTAGCTGTCTTGAGGCTCTCTTGCTGTTTGCTAAACTCATGATAATGAAAGAAAACATACTTGTTAGTGTGGAAAACAAGTGTCAGTGAAGATAATCAGGGAGTGGGCTTCACTTGACAGCATTGGCCTCCATGCTTGACTTCAGTGAGAGTGGACATCCTCGATATGTTACAGATCTTAGAGGAAAACCTTTCAGCCTGTTGGCAGAGGGTTTGTTATATATGATGTTTATTACGTTGAGGCATGTTGCTTCTGTACCTAATTTGTTCAGTTTTTATCACGAAGGGATGTTGAATTTTATTAAGAGCTCTTTCTGAATCTATTGATATTACCCTAGGGATGCAAGAAGAGTTCAACACACACAAATCAATAAATGTAATACATCCCACCAGAGACACTCAAATGTTTCCCCAAACTATTCCATATGTTCTCCTCAAACCACTCTGTTTTCCCTTCCCTTGGCTGTCGACTTGGCCATGTACGTCAGTGAAATAGAAGCCCTCAGTTGAAAATTAGAATTCGCGATGCAAACTGAACAAAAATGGACTTCACCTGCAGCCATTTTCACCTTCTCTCTTTTCACAGTGAAGGCATTTCTTCCTTCTAGCAAATTCCAGTTCCTTTTCTCCCCTGGAGCCAATGCTTTTTGATCTTTAAAGTCATTCCACTCTGGTTATCTTCTTTCCCTCCCTTTATCGACTCTCCCTGCCTTCTGCTGGGTCATTTCTGTAACTGTACTCTAATTTCTAGACCCCGTCTTCACACACCGACAACAGACATGATCTCTTCCCTGGTTCCATGTCTCTCTGAAGCTCCATCCATTTCTCTATTACCCTGCATTGTTAACTACATTGTTTGTGGTTTCCACTTTTTTTTTTTGGTACCAGGGATTGAACTCAGGGCTACTCAACCATTGAGCCACATCCCCAACCCTATTTTGTATTTTGTTTAGAGACGGGTCTCACTAAGTTGCTTAGCCCCTTGCTTTTGCTGAGGCTGACTTTGAGCTCCCTATCCTCCTGCCTCCACCCCCCTGAGCTGCTGGGATTACAGGCTTGTGCCCCGCGCCCAGCTTGTTTCCACTTCTGTAACTCTTCTTCAGTCTGTCCCAGTCTGGCTTCTCCCCAACTCCTCATCTCCCTTCCCCCACAGTGAATTTTTTTTTTTTTTGTCTCAGGATCTCTAGCAATTCCCATGGTCACAGGCAATATACACTTCTCTGTCCCAGTCTGATCCTGTTGGCAGCATTTGGTGGAGCATTTGAAAAACTTCTCTTGACTAATCAGGCTATTGTTTCTTAACTTTCTAAACTCCCTGGTTCCCCGCGGTCGGTCCCTGTACCAGTTTCTTTTTCTACCTAGCTCCCTCTCCTCCTGTTAAGTGTTGGCATTTCTCTGATCTACATCTTGGACCTCTTTTCTTTCTGTAGACCTTTTCTGCCCCCTTGGATCACACCATTAATTCTAAGCTTTTAAAATATAATTATGGGGATGTGGCTCAGTGGTAGAACGCTTGCGTAGCATGCATGCGGCACTGGGTTCTATCCCAGCACCACATTAAAAAACAACAACAACAACGACTAAATAAACAAAATTAAATTATTGTGTCTATCTACAACTAAAAATATTAAAAAATAATTATGACTGAAGAATCCAAAGTTTATTTCCAACCCAATTTTTCTGAGCACCATGTCCAACTCTGAGAGCAAAAGCCTGAATTCATTTTTCTCCTGCCAATCAATCCCTCCATCATCAGCTCTAGCTCATTAAATAGTACCGTTTCCTCCAGTTGCTCAGTCCATAAATCTGTCAGCTCTGCCTTTTCCCTTTTTCATAAGCCCTGTCTTGCAGGCATCCACAACTCCATTTGATTCTACCTTCTAAAATACCTTAACTCTGTCAACCTTTAATCTCCTGATTAACACTCTGGCATGGCCCATCCGTCTCCTGGACCATGTAAACACTTCTCTGTGGGCTTCTCTTTGATGAAATTCCACACTTGCTCCTCTACGATCCAGTTTCCACATTATAAGCATGAGTGGTCATCTTATAACATAACACAAATGAAACTGTATTCTAACACCTTCAGTGAATTTTCGTTATGCTTGTAATGAATCTAAACTCCTTACAAGGCCCAAATATGTCTGCACATACCTCCAACTCCAGGCTGTACTATTCTCTCACTATACCAAGGTAATTCTTTTTCAACTGTCCTGCTTGAAGGCGTCCATATGTGCTGTACCCTCTACTTAAAAGGCTGTTTAAAAGTCCTCACTACTGCCATGTGTGGCTTCTTTTCCATTGCAGATCAACTTAAATAGCATCATACCAGTGACTTTTCAGACCAGTGTAACTAATGTAGATCTTTTAAATGATCTATTCATTGCCAGTTTCATAGGTTAGCATGAGTTACATATTTATTTACTTCTGTCTTGCACACTGAATGTAGTCCTCATGACAGCAGAGAACATCTTGTTCATTCTTGAATCCCAGTGCTTAGCTCAGTGTCTGGAACAGAACTGGTACTCAGGAGTTATCTTTTGTATGAGCAAAAGAAATTCTTCTGTTATTTTTTTCAGCGGACCATATTCTCTACGACAAACATTCCCTAAATGCTTTCTCTTTACAGAGCCAAACAAGGCTCTGGATAGTGTACTGTTGAGCAAGACAATGTTCCTATTTTCAAGATTTATATCTACCAGTGTGCACAGATGTGCATGTAGACAAATAATATATAAACAATGCTTTTGTACAATTCCACTTAAAAATCATACAGTACAATTAATCTGGTAGAAGATGATCCCTTGTAGGGAACTTTGGGATGAAATAAAAGGGACCATTTTGGAGGCCAAATGTTATTTTAATAAACCTCTTTTATTTGAACTGGCTATTTCCAGTATTTTACCATTTTATACATCTTACAGATGTATATGTGTATAATCCATGCATATTCCTCAGGAGGGATTCTTAGGAGGGGACTCACTGGGTTAATGGGTAGTGAGTAGTTCTGAGATTTTTTAATTTCATGGCAAAATTGTTCTTTTGCCAACATTGAGTGGGCTTTCCCCTATTAAAGTATTTTTGCCTTCATTGGTTTTACAGTGTTTGCAAATTTTGCAATTTGAAGCCAGACATGGTAATATGCACATGTAATCCCAGTGACTTAAGAGCCTAAAATAGGAGAATCGCAAGTTTGAGACCAGCCTCAGCAATTTAGTGAGACCCCTCAATAACTTAGCAAAATGCTATTTCAATTTAAAAAAAAAAAAAGGACTGTGGATAGATTCTCAGTGGTAAAGTCCCCCTGGGTTCAATCACCAATCCCCTATCCCCTCCAAAAAAATAAAAAAGAAAAAGAAAATTTTACACTTCAATAAGAGAAAACACTGTCTCATTATTTTAACTACATTAATTATGATTGAAATAAAATTTTCTTGAATCTGTATTTGCTATTTAGTGGTGTTATTTTTTAATTGTCTTCTTTATATTCTTATTTTGTATTCTTATTTTATAACATTTATTTATATATTATGGAAATAAAGTCATTACCATATAAAGTCCAAGTATATTTCCCCAGATTTCCAATTACTTTTAATTTTGGTTTTTAGAAAATTATATATTTGATCTTTTCATCACAGAATTATTCATTTTAAAATTTCTTAGACTCTTTATACTTATGATTTTTAAAATACACATACATAATTTACCTCTAGTGCTTATTTACTTTCATTTATTCATGGTTAAAAACTGATTTTGGTATAAAAAGTGATGTGGAAATCCAGGTTAATTAGTTTTTTAAATAGTTTGCCTGTCCTAAAATGCTCTTTGCATCCTTTCTGCTTTGATTTGACCTACTAAAATTATTTGAATATAAAAAGAGGATCTTAATTTTTAGCTGAGCTCAGGTCAAAGGGCCACCCTGAATGGTCTTGTGCATCCACAGTAGACAAGGACCCCAGTCTAGGAGAGCAGAGCAGAAAGCCAGGCATGTCCTGAGTCCCTTATGACCATGTGGTGACTACATCCACACAGACCTTCTACTTTTGGATTTTTTAAATATAAGAGAACAAAAGCATATGTTTTAAAGCACCATTAATTTCGTTGACCCTATCATTTGTGCTTTTACTCTATTTTGCAGTTTTCACCGTCCCATGACTTTGAAACACATATTGTTTGCTTTCATATTTTTTTCTCATGATTGAGAAGTCACATATCCTTTTAAGTGTCTCTTTGTGATGGCCCTTACATTTTAAAGGTGCCTTCTTTAACATACTTTTATTTGATTATGAAGCAATTTGATCATTTTCCCTCATCCTATGAGAGAAGATACGTTTATACACTTTTGAGCCTGTGCCCTACCTTTGTAGATTTTGCTACCATAATACGTATACTTGTTCTTAATGTATTTTTAAAATTTTTCATTTTTTTGAGCTTACTTTCTATTATTGCATTTGGGTTTGCAATAATACTTAATAATTTAGACTATATTCACCACTAAGTTGATTTCAGTTCTTGATACCATTTTTTTCTAACACAGCTTTCTTTTTAAAAAATATTTTTTAGGTGTTAATGAACCTTTATTTTATTCATTTATTTATATGCAGTGCTTAGAATTGAACACAGTGTCTCACACATGTGAGGCAAGGGCTTTTCCACTGAGCCACAACTCCAGCCCCTTTCTTGCGCTTTTTTCTTTTGCTTTGTTGAAAGACATCTTTGGGTTTTTTTAAGACTGGATATAAAACCTGATATAAGACCTTAGATATTAAAAAATGTTTTTCCTGTTGAGTAAATTGAAAATTTTTAGGTTCCAAATTTTTCTTCTTGAAACTATAAACATTCCCTGTGTGTGCACGTGTGGACTTTAATGTTACACTGGAATGTGAGACCATCTTGACTTTACTTCTTAGTGGTGACCGTTTTTTTTTTTTTCCAAGTGAATGTTTTGTCTTTGCATGTTATAAAATAGTTTTAGAATATTCTGTGTGTGCATATTTAGAGCCGTCTGATACTTGACAAATGTGCCAAAAACATATGTTGGATAACAGCCTTTTTAACAAACAGTGCTGGTAAAACTGGATATCCATATGTAGAAGAATGGAACTAAATTCGTATCTCTCAACCTACACAAAAGTCAAATCGAAATGGATCAAAGACTTAGGACTAGAAACTCCATAACTGCTAGAAGAACACAGAGGGTCAACACTATGGCATACTGGTACAGGCAGCAACTTCCCAACAAGACTTCAAACTTCAAGAAATAAAACCAAGAATCGATAAGTAGAACACCATCTAATTAAAAAGCTTCTGCACAGCAAAGAAAAGGATCAAGAGCGAGAAGAGACAGCCTATGGAATGGGAGAAAAATTTTGCCTGCTTCCTCTCTGTCAGGAGATTAATATCCACAATGTAAAATGAACCCCAAAAATTCAACGCTCGCGCATACACACACACACACACACACACACACACACACACACACAATCCAATCCATAATGGGGAAAAGAACTAAACAGACATTTCTCAAGAGAAGAAATACAAATGGCCAACAAATAAATGAATATTCAACATCTTTGTCAGAAAAATGCAAATCAAAACTATAATAAGATTTTATCTCACATCAGTCAGAATGGCAATTATCAAGAATACAAATAATTATAAATGATGTGGATCTGAGGAAAAAGGTACACTCATACATGGTTAGTGAGACTGCAAATTAGCACAACCCCTCTGGAAAGCAGCATAGAGACTCCTTGGAAGACAAGAAATGGGATCACCATACTAGCAAACCAGCTATCCCACTCCCATTTATCTAACAGAACTAAAATCAGCGGACTATCGTGATACAGGCACATCAATGTTTTTAGCAGCATAATTTGCAATCACCAAGTTGTGGAATCAGTCCAGATGCCTATCAATAGATGAGTGGATTAAGAAAATGTGGTATATATACATGATGGAATTTTACTCAGCCATAAAGAAGAATGAAATTGTGAAATTTGATGGTAAATGGATGGAAATGGAGAACGACATGTTAGGTGAAATAAGCCAGATGGAGAAAAATCAGGGTTTGATTGTTTTGTGTCCTTTGTGGAAGCCAGTGCAAAATAAAAGAAGGCAATAGAGGAGGGAATTAGATACCATGAAGATAAAGGACAGATCAGTGGAGTAGAGGAAGGAGACTGAGAATCAGGGAAGAGAATTGGGAAAGAGGAGAAATGCAGAACGAATTTAACAAAATCACATTATGTGTACACACACACACACACACACACACATATTACAGGGAATTTCACCTTTACATGTGTGTGGAAAGCATCAATCAAGGATGAATAAATGATGATCAAGAGGAGAATCAGAGGAGTGAAGCGGGTGGAGAGTGGGGGAAGAAGGAGAGGAGCCAGGACTCAATGGACCAGGTCAGATTCCATGCACGTAGGATTTTGTTGGTATGAACCCAGCTGCTACGTGTAACCAGATAATGCTCTATTAAAAAAATATTCCGTGTGTGATTTACATATTCATCTATTTATTTTATGGACCACGGGGACTGAGGTCTTTTGCTTGCATACTTCTGTCTTTTTCAGCTCAAAAAACATTTTATTTGATCATGATTTTAATTATTGCTTCGCTTCTAATTACCTTGGTATTTTCCTGAGACAGACATTAAATTATTTAATTGGTTTTCCAAACTGTCCTTCAAGCTCATCGCGGTGTTCATCGCTTGCATACTTATCTTTTCCCTCTTCAACAGCTTCTGAAATTTGCCCTCCATAAGGTGCCCTGGACTTGCCGTGGTGACATCTGCTTCTCACTCTTTTTCCTTTCTTTCTGTGACTAACCTTTAAGTCTTCCTCTGCCAACCTTTCCTTGTGCCAATCATCTGCCTGCACAGAGCAGTGTTATTATTCTCTTTAAATTTCAGTGTGAGGTTTCAGTTAATTTCATCTTGTCGTTGCTTTTTTTTTTTTTTTTTCATTTCACTTCAACCTATTTTCTTTGTGGCTTCTTGCAGGATCTGGTCTTCTTGTGATGTGTTGAAAGCCTCCAATTTCTGAGGATTTTATCCGGTTTTTTTACTTGATGATTTTCAGAGATGAGCTCTATCTCGGAGTCTAGAGTTGTTATTTTCCTTTCTCTAATTCTGATGTGTGGTTGCAAGGTCTCAAACTCTTGTTTTCTTCTTCTCCGTCACGATAGAGAAAACTATCTGAATTTGTTTTGCATGGTGAAGAGAGCAGGCATCTCTGCCCTTTTCAGATATGCAGCTGAAGGAAGGTACCCCCACCCCAAGTGTCTACAATGCTCTCCCTGACATGGTGCTGGTGTGCCCAAGTGGCACGATTGTCCTCCTTCTGTTTGATTCTCTGGCCTTCTGAGAGTGGAATGCTAAGACCTGAAATCTCCAGCATGACCCTCTACTCTGTCTGCCCTGAAGTGTCTGAAATAGGGGAATATATCACTCAGGACAGAACCCTTTCTACTAGTCCATCCCTGTGACTCCTTGGTTTTTGGGGAGTTGCAAGCTCGGAGAGACATGGGGCAATGGTGGCAGAGTAAAAGCCTTCTGATCACTTAGGTGTTGATGGCAATGGAGTTAATCTTGGCCTTTATGGAGGAGTTTAGCATTTGGGAGAGGGTGCTTTGGGATCTATTAGTTGTGTGTCATCCAAACAGGAAGTTCCCCGTGTTGTCTTCATAACAACCCTATGAAGTCAACGTTGTAGGATCTCCACTTACGGATGGAATCTTCATTTATGGATATAAGAGGATTCTCATGCAAAACCTCCTGATTCCTATACAAAAGTCATTCTCAGAGCCAGGTATCTGGGAAGGACTTTCTGATAATTAATTTGGAGAGATTGACACTTTATCATTGCTGTAATTGAAAAATATTTGTTATTGGCAAATTTCCTACTTAGACTCTGTTTCTTTTAAGGGAAGAAAAGGGAGATTGCATTAATCATCATATTATAGGATAGTTCCTTTGTCTTAAATCTGCTGTAGACTATGATCCAGGAAGAAAACATCTCAACACAGATGATTGTCTTCCCCCATTTCATTTGTACTCCATCCACCAGTGAATGAAGTGATCTGATCCTCTCAAATGACAATCACTTCATCTTTTTTAAAAATATTTTTTATAGTAGATGGACACATACCTTAGTTTTTTTAATTTTATTTTTATGTGGTGCTGAGGATTGAACCCAGTGCCTCACATATGCTAGGCAAGCACTCTACCAATTGAGCTATAGCTCCAACCCCTCAATCACTTCTTTTTAGTCTTGATTTCTGGGAACCAAATATTCTTTCCCCATTAGTGATACGAATTCCAGTGATCTATTCTTGGAAAAACCCACTCAAATATAAAGATACTGACTTTGATCTCCTTAAAAATAGACTAGGATTCAAATCTCAATTCTGACTTCTTACTTTTTGAATCATTTTTTTCCTCCTCTACTTACTAATTAACAAACTCATGATAGATCAAAATGAATGAAGTAAAAGGGAGGTATAGTACAATTACTGAGTGTAAAGACAACTTTACGGTTCTTGCATTTAGGGGCAGAGGAACCATGAAAGAGAGAGACAAATATTCTTTAAACACCTGCTATCTCCAGCTACAGATTAAATATCTCTTATCCAAAATGCTGGGGACTGGAGGTATTTGATATTTTGGAGTTTTTAAAATTTTGGAATATTTGCATGGATTTTTACTAGTTCAGTATCTCTAAATGGAGAAACAGAAGTCTAAAATGCTCCAAAATTCAAAAACTTTTGAACATTATATCAACACTCAAAATGTTTTAGATCTTGGAGCATTTTGATTTTCATATTTTCTGATTTGGGTTGCTCAGCCTACCCTACACTGGAGACTTGATCAGCTGGACCAACTTTAGGATCAGCTTTAGAACACTGCTAAACCAGGGCCAGCATCTGCTCATTCAAACCATATCAGAGTTGGAAAGAATTTCAAAAGTCATAGTGCAGCCCTTACCCATGATGTGATTTCTCCATCTAGTGTTTTTTCAGTCTCTCCTTCAACTCTCTACCTCCCAATGCAGCTCATTGCATGGTGAATAATCCTGCTTATCAAAAATTTTAGCTTATGCAGTATATAAATCTGTCTCTGTGCAATTTTCACCCACTATTTCTATGTCTATTCTTTTCAGCCCAAGACAGTGAGATGATAATGTTCCAGATATTGGAAGGTGGCCGCATCCTCAGGGTTCCTCCAGGCCAAATGTTACCAAGTGACTGCAGACTTGGAAGCTGGTGTGACTTGAGGCTGACTGTCTATTCCTGTAGCCCCCTACCATTCATTTTTCCCTGGAGCTCTGGGCCAAGTGTGGATGGTTGGGATCACTTCATAGCTCTTTCCCTCTAAATAAAGACTTCGTTAGGCAAAAAGATGCTCCCAGTACTAATGACCCATACAACTGTTATCACTTAAAAGTCCACATAGCACCTGTGCTTTATGGGCTTTAATTCACACAAAATCCTTGTTTGAGAGATTCAAGTTTGAACCATGTAAAATTGTTACTTTATAGGTAAAAAAATGGTCAATTGGATTGAATTGAATTGAATCAAAGCAATTTCAAGTGGTTTAAGTATTATTAATCTGATTTTATAGATGAGAATATCAGAGACATGGATATGTTACATACTCGATTCAAGGACACAAAGCCAACAAGGACAGGGCAAAGCCTACCTGGATCTAGAGCTCCTTCTCTGTGCCTCTACTTCCCTGGGCCTCATCTTGCAGCTGTGTATGCACATTTAAGGTGAAGAGCCTTTTGACATGCCATCACGGCAAAGTGGAAAGGACCCAGGGATTGGAGGCACCCACGTTTGCTGAATAAATCTTCATCCCACACTCACTATGCGTGTGACCTGGAGAAAATTATTGGACTTTGCTGAGACTCAATTAACTCATCTAAAATTGGGTTATTAATATTTAACGAGGAGTACTTGTGTGAAGATTAAGTAGATTCGCATTCTGTCATGATCAAGCTGTGTGCTTTTTCTGTTCCTGGCATTCACTTGCTGACTCTCCTAGGTTAAGGGTCAGTCAAGTTGATCTGGAGAGTTTAATGGAAAAAAGAATTCCCAGGTTTTGGCGAGCATGAATAAAACTACCATGCCTACTCAGTAGAGGTCTTGTATGGACATTTGATTTCTTTTCTCTAGAGTAAGTTACCCAAAGCAGAATGTATAGGTGGCATACTAGGTTTATTGCACAATTAAACAAAACAAAACAAAACAACTATGAAATGTTTTTTAGACATTTGTGCCATTTGACATCCTATCAGAAGAGCATCCTCACCTAGTGTCATCTTTAACCTCTCTCTTTTCCTCGTGTCTGACATCCCACCTATCAGAATGGCCTATTGCTCAAACTTTCAAAATGCACCTACCTGGAATTTACTCCTTCTTGTTTTATTACTGCTACAGTTGGGGTCTAACACATTCTCATCTTTCGTTGTATTTTTTTTTTCAACAGCTTCCTGCTGTGCTCTTGTTCTCTTTCAGTGTATTATCAATGCAGAATAGAAATACACCTGATAGACTATAAGCAGGGCCTACTACAAGAAAAAGTAGAACCAAATCTCCATCATGTTGGCTTAGGAAGCGAATTCCTCAAAAAAGACTCCCAAAGTGCAAAAAGTAAATACATGAATCAATAAATGGGATGGTATCAGCCTGAAAGCTTCTTCATAGCAAAGGATACAAAAACATAAACAGAGAGCCTACAGAATGGGAGAAAATCTTTGCCTCCTGCAACTCACACACAGCATTAATCTCCAGGACACATAAAGAATTTTTTTAAAAGCAAATAACTCAATCAATAAATGGGCAAAGGAACTGAACAGAAGAAGAAATATGAATGATTAACAAATATATGAAAAAATGTTCAACATCTCTAACAATAAGAGAAATGCAAATCACAACTACACTGAGATTTCATTTCACTCCAGTCAGAATGGCAATTATCCAGAATACAAGTAACAATAAATGTTTGGTGGTGGGACTGAAAATTGGTGCAATGTTGATTCCTCAGAAAACTTAGAATGAAACCACCATTTGATACAGTTATCTCACTCCTGGGAATATCCCCAAAGTAATTAAAATCAGTGTACTGTAGAGACGTGGCCACATCAATGTTTACAGCAATTCACAATAGCTAAGCTATGGAATCAATGTAGGTTCCCTTCAACGGGTGAATGGATAAAGAAAATGTGGTATATATACAGGATGGAATACTACTCAGCCAAAAAGAAGAATGAAATTAAGGCATTTGCTGGTAAATGGATGGAACTGGAGATTATCATTCTAACTGAAATAAGCCAATCCCTCGAAACCAAAGCCTGAATGTTCTCTCTGATACACAGATGCTAACGTTAACACAATAAAGGTGGGGAGAGGGAGAATAGAAGTACCCCAAATTAGAAAAGGGGAATGAAGGGAAGGGAGATGGGAATAAGAAAAACAGTAGAATAAAACAGACATAACTTTTCTATATTCATATATGAATAGGCCACAGCGAAACTCCACATCATGTATATCCACAAGACTGGGATCCTAATTAGAATAAGTTATAGTCCATGTATGTATGTCAGAATATACTCTACTGTCATAGAGTATATTATGACATCCATCCATCCATTTACCAGCAAATGTCATCTAAAAAGATCAAAAATTAAAAAAATATTATATATATATAATTGTATATATATAATTATAATTAAAGTCCCTCCACTCTTACAACCCTCTGTGGCTTCCCATCTCAGGGAAAACACAGTGGTCATCACAGTGGCACTTGTCACCCTCGCTGCCTGGGCCCTGCCTTGGTCCCCTTCCCTTCCCCTATGTCTCTCCCCTCCTCTGCCTGGTCCTGCACTATTCCTGAACACACCAAGTGCTCCCACCCCAGGCTGTCCTCTAGCTTCCTTCTTTCCAGGGTGTCGCATGGCTCTCAGCCCCCTTCTTTCCAGGCTTTATTTCAGTAGTACTTTCTCTATGAAGACCCCTGATTCCCTCCTTTACAATTGTACCCTCCCAACGCCCTATTCCATCTCCCTACCTTATTGTTTTCCTTCCACACGTCACCATTTGGATAATTAATATAGATTTGCTGACCCTCTCTCCTGTGCCAAGGACCAGTCTGGGTGCTGGAGATCTAGCATCAAATGAAAAGGTCAAAAACATCCACCGCCGTGGAAATTTCTTATTTTACCAAGTTATCTTGTTTCTCAGTTGCCTCACATCCACGAGAATCCAGCTCTGGGATAACGGGGATTTTGTCTGTTTTGTTCAATGCCGTACTCCTAGGGCCTCAAAGAATGCCCAGCAAATAGGAGGCTCTCAACAAATACCCGTGGTGGCCTTTTTCTTTTCCTTGTTTTCAAGTAATAAAGCGACTCCTGCTTCGAGCTTCATTGACGTGCACTCGATGCCTGCAGTGTCCTACTTTGGGCCTTGAGGGAAGCTGTGGCGGCTGGAAGCTGAAGACACAATTGAATTGCTAATTAAAAACTGGAACCGGTTCAATTCTGTGATCCTCTAAGAAAGGGATTTTAAATTGTGAAGTAGCATTAATCTAACTTTTGAGTACTTATTAGAAGAACTCTGGTTCCCCACCAACAGCCTCTTTCTTCCCAGACCTTTGGGCTGGGAACAGCTGCCTAAGTATGAAGTACCCAGGCCTTTGCTCCAGGGTCGCCCCTTCTTTAGAGATGTGTCCCTTCACATATGGTCTGGATTAGTGCTTCCCCAAGTGTGTCTCTTGACCATCTGCACGAACACTGATCCACTTGAACCTCAGGATCAGAATCTCTGAAGGCAGGATTCTGAAATCTTTAATCTTCATGAGTTCCTGAGGGGATTGACTATAGTTAGAAGTTGGCAATTATTTGCATTAAAACCTGAGTTAGAACAACTGGTTCTAGGAGGACTGAGTCCTTGGAGGCAGTCTGGCCATAATCCTCAGTGGTGGACGGGGATGTTCAAGTGAGGGTTAGAAGCTGAGATCGAAGCCTGGGGCTAGTATTTTTGGCTATGTTACAAGATGGAATTTGTTGCTTCCAAAAATTTGAAGTTCTAACCCATGGTACATCAGAATGCCACCTTATTTGGAAATAGAGTCATTGCAGAGGTCATTAGCCAAGATGAAGTTATCCTGGAGTACTAATCTGATGTGATTGACATCCTTATCTTTATCCAAAGAACCCCACGTGAAGAGAAGAGACAAGGGGGCGGGGTACCATGGGAAGGTACTGGAGCGACACATCAAAGATGGCCAGCAAGCCACCTGTAGCTGGGAAAGTGAGGACGGTTCCCCATGTGGATTTCAGGAGTAGCCTGGCCCTACTGACACCTTGGTTATGGACCTCTAGCCTCCAGAACCGAATGTTGTTTTAAGTTAGTTTGTGACCCATTATTTTAGCAGCCATAGGAAATACTTTACCTTAAGTTTTCACAAAGAACCAGAATGTTGGATGAGAATAAAGAAGAAAGGAGGAGCAAGATGAATAACCTCAGGGACTTCTAGAACTCAGGGAATTTTCAATGTGGACTTGAAATTTCCTTAGAAGGTATATAAATGGACAAATGGAAGAGCAGGTAGCCTAGAAAAATGTTCACATCCACATGAAAGCTGGTGTATAACAGAAATGGCACTGTTAGATCAGTGAGAAAGAGCTGGCCCGGGTTACATATAGGAGACACGGACTATTCGCATGCAAAAATGAAGTTAGATGGCTACCTTGTATAATAGTAAGAAGAGCAATGATAATCACTTCCATTGCACTTAGTAGGTATCGTTCTAAGAGCCTTTACTCTTCTAGTTGCATTTCACTTTTCCCTGGGAGTAGGCACTCTTGTTATCAATCCATTTGCAGAGAAGAAACTGGGGCACAGAGAGGTGAAATGACATGTTCAAAAGAAGAGCAGCTGAGATGTGAAGCCAGGGAGTTGGGCTCAGAAGCCATGTCGCTACATCACTATGCCCTGCTGCTTTGTACCTCACAGAGAAATTAATCCAACACCTGGCTGGGAAAGTGCAAACTTGAAATATCTAGAAGAAAAAGAAAGAAAATATTTTCCAAGACTTCAGTGCAGGGGACAAATAAAATGGGAAAAATACACACTGTAGAGAAAAAATATTTATAGCATTTTTTACATTAAAAATTTTGTTCATCAAAAGACACCATACTAAAAATGAAGAAGAGATAGATATTTATGGCATGTGTAATCAATAGGTGACCAATATCCAGTCTATGTGAGAAATTCGGCACATCAATCGAAAAGGACCAACAGAATAACAATAACGAAAGGATCAGAACATGAATTGTCACAAACGAGGACATACAAATGACCAGTAATCATTCAAAAAGATGATTAACTTCACTAGTAATTAGGAAGCAAATGAAACAATTATGAGAAATAATTTCTTACTTGTCATAGTGGCAGAAATTTTAAAATCTGATGCCACTAAATGATGTCAAGGACTCCAAGCAATAGCAGTCACTATGCATAGTGTAGCCCCTTTGGAGGTCAATTTGCCATGTTAGTAAGGTTGAAGATTCACTTGATGAATGACTCAGCAGTTCCACTCCTTCAAAGACACCCTGGGACATCTTGCCAGCATATTAAGAAGACAGAGCCAAGTAGTTTACAGTAGCAGACGGATACTCAGAAACAACCTCTGTGCCCACCAACAGAAAAGTGGTTTTATTCATGGTGGTATATTCGTGCAATGAAATATACAGCCCCCCCCCCCAAATTAATATTTAACTCTAGAGTTAAATATGCTCATGAAATAATTGCATAAGCATGTTGGTGCTCAAGAAAGCAGGTTGCAGAAGAATATATAAAAATTAAAAACATATAACATGAAACTGTATAAAGATTTTAAAATGAGATGAGAATGCATGAAAGTTAAAAATGGAAAGGCCAACCCTGAATTCAGGACAATGTTTGCCTTTGAAAGTGAAGCAGAGAATGAATTTGGAGTGGTCAGACAGAGGGCTGTCAATATGCTAGGTTAGTAATATTTCATTTCTTAAGCTTCATTTGTTTTACTCTTATTTCATCTTCTATGTCTCAAATACTACAAAATAATTTTTCTTAAGCATGAGAGATTGTCTGGCAGCCACTGTGTCGAGTCAGTGATCCACCTGAGTGTCAAATGTTGGGGCTCCTGTTTAGAAGAGGCGGGAAGAGGTTGCGGTCTCTGCTGCTCTGCCTTCTGTCACTCTCCATTTCCTATTCCAAACCAGTAGTAGGAAAATGAAGAGCATTGCAAGAATCTTATACACAATGGAATATTACTCAGCAATAAAAGAGAATAAAATCATGGCATTTGCAGGTAAATGGATGGAGTTAGAGAAGATAATGCTAAGTGAAGTTACCCAATACCCAAAAACCAAAGGCTGAATGTTTTCTTTAATATAAGGAGGCTGACTCATAGTGGGATAGGGAGGGGGAGCATGGGAGGAATAGACAAACTCTATTTGGGAGTTGGAAGGGTTGGAGGGGAAGGGAGGGGGCATGGGGTAATTAATGATGGTGGAATGTGATGGTCATTGCTATCCAAAGTACATGTACGAAGACACGAATTGGTGTGAATATATTATGTATACAACCAGAGATATGAAAAATTGTGCTCTATCTATGTAATAAGAATTATAATGCATTCTGCTGCCATATACAAATAAAAAATACATAAAAAATAAAATATATAAGAAAAAAAAAGAATCTTCCTCTTATTTTCTGAGATCCAGAAACTTCATGTTTTTGTCCTAGAGTTTACTCTTCCTTCTGGTTTGCATAGACTAGGACTGGGTCAGTCGAGTTCCTTTTTAGAGTTAATCCTTCTAGTACATTCTGGTATCTAGTCTTTTATGATTGCCAAGCCCTTTTGATTAAATGCTTTCTAGTGTCCCTTTTATTAACATGCTCTTGTGCACAAATTCTCTCACAAATAAAATGTGACTGACAGGCAGCTAATATCCCCTTTCTAGGAAACAAAGGGTCTTCTAGACAGATAATAAATAAGAATCAAAGATCTTGATGTGTGGTCCCTCCCAGATATTATAGAATATCTCTGGGAATCTATTTGGTCTTATCCAAAAGGACAGTGGGAAAAGAGGGAAGTATTTTTCATTCAAGTTAATAAACCATCTTGGAATTGATTATGCTCTTACATACACCAATGTCAACAGAAAATATCATTTTGGTGGTGGATGTTGTCACTTAATTTTTTGCTGCAGTGAGCTTTGCCAAGATATCTTAGGATGGTGGATAGAATAAATCTGAGTACAGAATATTATTTTAAAAGCTTATTTTTCAATGATGCTCTTACCAGCATCCTACGTATCAGACTCATTAATTTGTGAAGATGGAGCAGGGGTGAGGAATGTGAATGAGTCTTTTGTTTCCTCAAATTTAGCAGGATCCAACCTAGAAAACTTTCCCCCAAACTGAAAGCGTGCTTTCGCTCCTCAGAATATCCACACTTTATAAAAGTCACTAATTTGGCCATTGTGATAAAAAAAAATGCTTTCTCAGGAATGATTTTCATTATTGTGGATTTGTTGGTTTATTTCATCAATTGTTGATCATCGAAATCTGGTTCCTTTACCTAAATTGAATTTGGGTGCCGAAGAATGCAAAGATTTTTAATAATATTCTTAAAACAAAATGTCTCCTGAAATGGTCACAGGAGGAAGGTATTACGTGGATACAGTAGCAGGTGAGTCAAGGGAGAAGGTACACAGGAGTCCTCCTCTGGGTTCCCCAGACATGCTCCTCTATAAAAGTGGCACTGGGACGGGACATGGGTGAGAAGGTTTGCTTCTGGAGTCCTGTTCATTGTGCATAAAAAAATATATCAGGCGCAATTTAAAGCCTTTGTCTGGTAATCAAAATCCTGTGATGCTGGAATGATGAATTCTATCACCTGTTATCAATATTTTAACAGGATCCAAACACTCTAGCAAGCTGTATAACAGAATTTCTTTGGTAAACAGTTTTCACCTTGCAGTCGTCTGAAACAGAAGGGTCTGTAGTGTTGTTTACTACCTAAAAGCATATGTATCTTTCTGGGTCACTTGCATTTGCTTATTTAGCAAAGACAGGGTGAAAAGGTCCTTGTTAGAGTCTAAAATGTAAAGACGAATGTGTCCATCTTGTTCGTGCTCTGTGTTATGATGTGAAACACTGCCTGCCAACGAATAGATGTTCATTAACCACTAAAAGAAAGAATTATGGAATGAGCCGATGAAAGACTGAACGCGGAATATTAACTATTATCTTCTTCACATTCGTTTGCTTAAAATTTCAGAATACCTTTTTCTTTTTTCTATAACTGGGGCTTCTGGGAGATATGAAGAGCATTTGGAAGTGTCTAGAAAATAGAAAGGAAGGGAGCTGTGGGGAGCACAGGCAGGTCAGGGCCTCTAATCATCTCCCGTTTTATATACACGAGATTAAAGATCCCCTCTGAGTTTTGATTAAGGATGCACAGTTACAAAATTAAATACTGGTGAGTCAAATTAGAAAAGGTTTTACTCCAATCTCGGGATTCATCAAAGCTCCTGCCTGCCAGTCCTCCCTCACATTAAGCTGTCTTTACAACATGGGATTAGAGCAAAACCAGCGAGGACTTCATGTCCCCAGGCGCTCTGTTACCTTTTCTATACAGCTGTCCTCATTCAGATCACAAACCATTCTCTTGTCAAGAAGCAAAGCTCATTTCCCCTGGATGTTTCTGTTTATACCCGTGACAGAATTCATTCCGGTGCCACTACACGTATTTATTTATTTTGGCGACCTGCGGGGTCTTATATCAGGTATGACATGCTCTCTTGTCTTATGCATTGTCACGAAACATATTAAAACTTAGTGCACTTGTCTATTTTAGCAAGCACCTCCTCACTCATTCCACTAATTATGCAAACACTCCCACGGGACTCACTATAAACATGTCCTTCCCCTTTTGGAGAAGCTTGCAATTCTCTTTCCTTGGAAGCCACACCAAAGGGAGGTGGGCAGAACGCACAATTAATAACTCAACTGAGGAGAGGTTAATATGGTCATCAGGCACCTGAGAAATAAAACTGTCATTGCTTTATTAAAAGCTGTAATTCAGGCATAAGCTTGCATGGTAACAATAAGGCAATTTTAAAAACATAAAGACAGGACAGGGACGGGGGGACATTGATCTTAATTCTACATTGAATGTTAGATTCTGCAGATATATTTTCTTGATTGATAAAGAATGAGATCCATTGCCCTTTAACTGTGTTCTATGTTGCAAGAGAATGTGAAAGTCCAAGGACACGCTGTAGAAGCTTTGTCCTTGAGTTCAATAGCCTGCCTAGTAGTTCCTAATATCCTTGAATTGGGGATATTTTTTTTTGTGGCTCCATATTTTTAGGAGGGATGGGATCCAGTTTACTCATTCAGGATGATTACTGCTCCTTTACAGGAGGCAGCCAGCCAGTTGAGAAACTCATGTAAAAAGATCTGTATTATATTCTTTCTTGCCTCCTTTTGTAGGAAAGAAGATTCAGAAAAATGTAAAGAACTAGAGTCTGGATTCTCTTTCTGTGATTTTTTTTTTCCTCTTAAATGTAAGAGAAAGAACTCACACTCTCATAACATGGGAGAAGTCAGATGTAAAGACAGTGAGATCCTCTTTGGGGTAACATGGACTCTTTAAGGAACTTGGGACAAGGGCGAGCCTTAGAGTCCACGCACAGAGCCCACACTGGCTACTGATGGTTGGTGAAAGGGTAGATGCCTTGGGTTCCCCGGGAGATATGAGTGTATGTCAGTGAGATCCAATCTTTATTCAGAACCTACTGAATCATGATGGGAGGAGCCCTGAAAAACTAAAGAGGTGCACTTCCAAACCCTGGAATGTGCTTTTATCTGAAAAAGAAGAACTAAGAGACCCCTGGAGAAGAAGATTGGTGGAGAAGCCCTTTAGGGTCAAGTAGAAAACCACGGGCTTTATCCTTCATACCAAGGAATCAATGGTGAATTTGGGATAATTGGATGGAAGGAGAGTCTAAGGAGTATGGGTTTATAAAATAACTTGAAAGAGTTCTGGGAAGGACGCCAATTCAGAATTTTTTTTTTTCCAATAATTTGCACCTGAGAGCATGAAGTGAGCTGAAGTGGATCGGGGTAGAAATAGTGAAAAATTTAAATTTTCTTTCTCTATTAGACTCAACTATGCCTCGTCAGGTGCCCCTTCCTTATCCTTGGATGAAATCTGGGGAAAATCCCACAGCTTTCTTGTCCTTTTTGCTCATTACAGAAGCCCCATTCTGGGAAGACCCACTGTCCATCCTGCACAAACACTTACCCAGCTCTTAGTTTCTCTCCTTCCTTCAGCTCCGGTCTGACCTGGATTCTAGGGATGAGGTGTGGCTTTTCCTTATGGTATTCCTTTCTCTTCCTCCTTCCTCCTGCTACAGCTCCTCCAGGTTTGGGGTACAAGGAAGAAGGGCTTAGAGGAAAAGGAAAAGCTCATTTTACTTTTAGGTTTCTCTTGAGGATCCACATGGTGGTCTTCCAAATGCTGGCTCATTTGTCGGCTGCTGTGTGACATTTTTGTGCTCCAAGTGCATCCTGCAGGTGGCCTCTTCCAGTCTTCCTTCCATTGTCCTCCACCCCGTGGTACCCTGCATAGCCCCTGGCATCCCATAAGATGCCTCAAGCCTGGCGACCTCTATTGCTCACCAAAACCACAGGGAACACATAGGTCCTTGGCCTTCTGAACTCTGGCTTCCATCTGTGGCTCCGTCCCTCCTTGCCATTCATATGCCCATCCTCTCTATTCTCCAGGGGGAGCCAGGCATCAGCTTTTACATTCACATAAGCTCCGAAACCCTAGTTCATCCACGTCTGCTCTCCAGAGAACATTTCCACCATTACTGGAATGGTAAGTTCTTAGATCTTCTCCAGGGAACTCAGAATTTCTTAGCTTAGCCAACTTTCAACTGGGGAGTGAAATACTGCTATGGACTGAACGGGGCTTCCCCCACAATATTCATATGTTGACATCCTAACCCTAAGTAGTTCAGAAAGTGACTATGTTGAGAGAGAGGGGCTTGAAGTAGATGATTAAGTTAAAATGAGTCCATTGGGGTGAGCCCTAATGAAATATGACTGGTGCCTTAATAGGAAGTCGAGATTAGGGCACGTAAGTATGAAAAAAAGCACGTGACGACACAGGAAGAAGGGGCCCTCTGCCAGTCAAGGAGACGGGTCTCAGAAGAAATCAATCCTGATGATACCTTAATTTTGGATTTCTAGGCTCTAGAATTGTGAAAAAAAAATATTCTGTTATGTAAGCCACCCAGACTGCAGTAGTTTGTTATAGCAATCCTAGCAAGCTGATACAGACACTCATTTACATCTGGTACAGGCACCCTCACTTCACTAGCTGGGAAGTATCTGGCAATTTCTTGATTATACCCTTTAGAATGCTATTGTACTCAGCTTTGGAGCTTCACCTGAAAATCGGAGACTGCAAAGACTTTCTATTTCAGAGCTTCTTTAGAAAGCCGAATAAAGATGGTGGATCAGACAGCTGTGATGCACCATGCCACGTTTCCAGCTTCCCTGATTTTGAAACAGCTGCCCCATGCAGCTAGCTGCCTGGGACCTTTACCAAGCTTGAGCTAGGGAATCTCTGAGCTGCTTTTTTCAAAGCTGCAGAATTGGGCTTAGTCTTGTTCAGGTGTGATACAGAGTTTCCGAGTAGTTAGCACCCTCAGAGGCAACCTTCAGTACTGGAGAAAAACATCCACCTCCATTGCCTGGTGTGTGGCAATTCTGAGAAATGCTCTACAAAGTTGCCTAGAGGGTCTCCAGCAAGAGGGAGCCACAGCTGCTCACCGCGTTCATCCAGTTCATGAATGCATTTATGATTGACTTTCTTCCCTTACTGACTCACTTTTTTTCAGTTCTTTATTTCTGTTTTGGGGGATTAACTCCTGATTAAATTATTTGCACCCAGTCCTCATCTCGGGGATTGCTTCTAGGAGAGCCAAGCTAAGACAAATTGTGTGTTGACTGAGGTGACTTTCGGCTGTGAGGTTGAAGCAGTCTTTACTTTTGAGTTTTTCTCGGGTCTGTGTAGGTTGTTGCTTATTGATTTTTCCTTTCACTTAATCTAAGAACGCATGTGTATGCGATACAGAGCTAAGGGAGACACTGCCCCTACTCTCAAAGTATCTACAAATAGACATTTATAATCCATAGAAATTTATTGTCATAGACAGCACTGCAAGGTTGTCTGAGAGTCTTCTGTGACTTGAAGGGTTAGGAAGAAGGAAGGACATGGGCACTATAGAGAATATGACTTTTTATACAGTTTTGATTTTTAAAAAACATTCTTGTTAGTGAATTATAGTTGTATGTAATTGTGGGATTCATTTTGACATAATCATACATGCATGGGATATAATTAGCTCCATTTCAGTCCCCAGTGCTACTTCTTTTCCTCACCTTCTCCCTCCCATGCTCCTCTTCCTCTACTCTCCTGGTATCCCCCTTCTGATTATTGTTGGTGGTGGTGGTGTGCTGCACCCCTCCCCTGACTCAGGCAATGGCAAGGCCCTACTGAGGTGGATGGAGCAAGGCGTCCATCCTCTGGAGGAGCGCAGTATGTTTCTGGGAATGGGCTGATTTGTTTTTGTATTCCTTTAATAAGTATAGTTGCGATTTCTCATATGACCATTAAGTATAAAGGAAAAATCATGACTTTCCCAATTAATGCAACTACTTCTAAAGCATAGATCTGTTTGCTCTAAATGCAATGATTCAGCTGTGAAGTGTAAATTGTTAATGTCTAATGAAAAACTCCCTGTATTCCTGTCAAGGAAGTTTTTGATAAATTAAATTAAAATCTAGAGAAGAAAAATTAATGTTAAGAAGACAGACTAGTGCTTAGTACTGGGCAACTTATTCTTGTTCCTGTGCACAATGGTTCGTGCTCTTACTTTTGTTTGATTAAAAGTAATAACAAGTCAACCCCTTGCTGTAACCATGGCACCGGTTCCAGTCAGTAAGTCAAGAAAGAATAGTCAAGGTATAGGCCAATAGTTTGGGACATTTCTAACTATTATTAAAAGTTAACTAAGCAGAAACAGCTCAAAACAAAACGCGAACTGAAAGTACAAATGCTTGCTTATGCATAAGCCAAGATACATTCTTCTATTCTAATTGTAGCTACGTAATATTTTGTTTCTTTGAATAATGATTCCTGTTTTGTAACCACAAAGTACTGTGAGCCTGCCAAAATGAAAAGTATATATGATCAACTTCACAAGGAAAGATTGGGATCAACACCTTCACTTTGGTGTCTGTGTTGTTTCTCCACCCCCTCTTTCGCCGACTCCTCACCATCCGTTCTCCTGAGACCCCCTGTTGGAGCTGGTCTCCGACAGTGGTGGTTTTTTTTTTTTTTTTGGTATCGGAGATGGAAGTCAGGGGCACTTGACGACTGAGCCACATCCCCAGCCCTATTTCCTATTTTGATTTTATTTAGAAGCAAGGTCTCACTGAGTTGCTTAGTGCCTCTCTTTTCCTGAGGCTGACTTTGAACTTGTGATCCTCCTGCCTCATTCTCCCAAGCCGCTAGGATTATAGGCATGCACCACCGCACCCGGCTGTTTATTGCTTTTTTTTTTTCTTTTTGCAAATTCAATTTGTTTATTTTTCAATAATCTCATAAATGTATATATTTCAATATGTTACTTTTTGGATCAATACATACTCATTATAATTTTTTTTTTATTAGCTACACATGACATTACAATGATCTTGGCAATTCATACATTTGAATCATTGGGGTATAATTTCTCATTTTTCTGATTGTACAGATTGCAGAATCACACTGGTCATAGAGGCACCCATATACATACAGCAATCATAATGTCTATTCTATTCTGTCTGTTCATTTATTTGCTCTCTTTTTTCCTACTGACATACTCAGGTTTATGTCAGTTTCTATTTCTGATGCAACAGTGGGCAGGGTTTTTCTGTGAGTGTCAGCTGGCCTAAGGGAAGTTTTCTTTATTTGTACTTAGGTGTATATGTTTCTCTTTTGCATTTCTGTAATTCAAGTTCTTTTCTTTTAAAGAGATGAAACTAAACATGTATTTGAATTTAAGCACAATGTGTATTCCTGTTGATTGTGAGCCTATCTTGAAATTATAATTTGGATGGCATTTGTTTCATGATTTAAAATAATTCAGGATTATTTTATCTGAAAAAGGGAAATCAATGCTTTTTTGATGAATAGAGGCATTACATCTGAATAACAAACAGGTTGTTCTTTGTTTTCATAAATAGCTAGGGAAAATCATAAAACCCTGTTATCTTCTATCATTAAACTCACCCTGGAGATGTGTGGCATCTACTTTAGAAATACTTATGAAAAATAAGTTCATAAATGTAGATTATCTGAAGAGAAATATGAAGTGTGAATATAAAGAGTATGAATAATTTACTTGTTATATACCACCACCAGACAATCTCAGAGGGGAGGAAGGTTAGGGGCATAGCTCCATAGTAATTACCAAGTAGATGAAACTTCATCAATGAAGACCTTAACCTTCATGTTTATCTCTGGTGAATCTGCAGTTACCACATGGTCAACCTTCTTCTAGTGGCCACAGGAGTGATTTATACAAAGAGGCATGAGTAGTACACACTTTCTGAATGCAATCTTGTGGGGATAGGGAAATACACTCCAAGCAAATCAACAACATTGCTTTAATCGTTACAAAAACAGTGCATGTTACGGCCAGGATATTTGGCAGTCTTGTTAATTTTATGTCTGTATTAACTAAAAAAAAAAAAAAAGTAGACCTCACATAAATTAGGTACTTCTTCATTTTTATTTGTCCATTCTTCTCCTAGGGGGGACTAGGTTGATCTTCTTGGGCGATTCCTTTCATTTCTGCAATTCTCTCTCATGAACAAGTTCTGGATCATTAATTTTAGCAGAGCACATATAACTTGCATTTTAAAAGTAAAGTCCTGGTGGAGCACAGCAAAACAGAAATCTGGGTGCTGATTATAAAATTAATTATTACATTAATAACATCACAGGAGTTTTGTAAAGTCCAGAAAAGAGACACATTTAGTTTCTGCTCCCCAGGTTCAATCACTACTACACCAGTAGGGGTGTTTTTCTTCCCCATCACTTCTGAGAGATGGTATGTAAGTATGCATGGTTTTCACACACACACACACACACACACACACACACACACACACATTCAGTATCCTTCTTATAACATGAATAATTCTTTATGTTATTAAATATAATTTTAATATTAAAAAATTTTTAATGTACCCTTCCCCCATTTCTCTCAGTGGGAACATTTTATGTAACTGTATTATACTATCAAAGCAGGAAATTGACATCAGTACAATATGTGTGTAAATGTCATTTTATTACCCCTACAGATTTTTGTAATTGCTGCACAGTCAAAATGCAGAACTCTTCCACCGTGGTAAAGACATCACTTCCATGATCCCTTCAGAGTCATGCTCATCACTGACCCCACCTCTCTCACTCCTGGCAATGGCTAATGTGTTCTTTATCTCTATAATATTGTCATTTGGAGAATGTCATATAAATGCAAGCATACATTGCGTGACTTTTGAGGTTGGCTTTTCCCCTCCATGTAATTGAGTGCTATCTGAGCTGTTGCATGTATTTATGGTTTAATCCTTTTCAATGCTGAGTGGTAGTTGACAGCATGTAACACAGTTTTAACCATTCACCCACTGAAAGACATTTGAGTAATTTCTACACCTTATCTATTACAAATGAAGCTTATATGAACATCATGTACAGGTTTTTTTTAATGTTTTCATTTCTCAGCAATAAGTTCTCAGGAATGTTATTATTAGGTCATATGGTCAATATATGTTTGTTTGTTTTAAATTGCCAAACGATTTTTTAAAAATTTTAAATTTGTTCTAATTAGTTGTATATGACAGCAGAATGCATTTTGACACATTGAAACCATTTTAAAGAAACTGACCTGTTTAAGAAACTTCTGTTATATGGTAGAAGAAAGGCTGTACCTTTTGTTTTCCCACCAGCAAGCTATCTCTGCATCCTCACCAGTATGTGGTGTTGTCACTTCTCCATTTTGTCTGTTCTGATGGGGTGTTTTCACATCTCATTGTAAGTCTTATACATAGTCTTTTTAGAACATTATTTTTAAAATGGCAGTTTCTATCTTCTACCAGCATTTGAGACCTACACAGATGAATTTCTTTCTGTACCACTATAACCAATAACCATTACTACCCAGCGAATGATCTTTTTTCTACAATTTTATTTTCACTGTACTCAATTATGGAGCTATTAACTGGCTATGGAAAACAAATCATTTATATTTTGCTTGCCTTATTTAGTCTCTCATAGGCATTGAGAGAGGAGAGAAGGAGTGAGAGAGAGGAGGAGGAAGAGGAGGAGAAGGAGAAGGAGGAGGAAGAGGAGAAAGAGGAAGAGGAGGAGGAGGAGGGGAAGGAGGAGGGAGAGGAGGAGGAGGAGAAGGAGGAGAAGGAGGAAGAGGAGGAGGAGGAGGAGGAGGGGAAGGAGGAGGAAGAGGAGGAGAAGGAGAAGGAGAAGGAAGAGGAGGAGGAGGAGGAGGAAGAGAAGGAGGAGAAGGAGGAAGAGGAGGAGGAGGAAGAGGAGGAGAAGGAGAAGGAGAAGGAAGAGGAGGAGGAGGAGGAGGAGGAGGAAGAGAAGGAGGAGAAGGAAGAGGAGGAGGAGGAGGAGGAGGAGGAGGAGGAGGAGGAGGAGGAGGAGGAGGAGGAGGGAGAGTTCTAATTTAAAATGAATACATCTGCTACTGCTGCTGCTGCTGCTGCTCAGGGCCCAGGCTATGAAATGATTGTGTTGTTCACTTTTTGCCTGGCATATATTTTAAAGCACAGATATCATATCAACATAAACGTTCTTCACTGCCTTGCACAGTGGATTCTCATCCTCATTCATCAGAAGCCTGAGGAGTCTGCCTTTGCCCTTCAAGCAGCGGCAGCAGCTTCTTGTCTGCATTTCCTTCACTGTCAACTGGGGAGGGCTTCAGAGAGGAACAAGGCAAATGCAGGATGCAGGAGGAGGTGGCTTTACGTGAGTGATTGATGTAGTTACATAAAAAGAGTTTCTCTAAGAGAGCCAAGTGCTATTCCATTTGTGGAAAGACAAGATTGAAGAAGAAAAAGCCCTTCTTAATGTATTAAGCAAGAGCAGGTCGACAGATATATTTGCAAAGCTCCCTTCCTGGGAAGAAGTAAGACTTCCCAAACCTGAAAGTTAATGGCACGGCAGTCAATTTAAAAATGGACATTAGACCTGAAGAAAATGTGATGCCCATTAAGCTGTAAGGGTTGCAAAAGGGGCCACATGATCAGAGCAGAAGCTTGCAGGCTGTGACAGCGCACTGTCCTGGGGAGATGGATTCTCTCGCCTGGTGCTGAACTCCACAGCTCGGCTGAGCAGACTCACTTCCTGTTGCTGTCACCACAGACAATCCTCCTGGGATAGGGGTCTTAATGTATGACTTCACCAAGGCTAGATTCGAGACTTAATAACACCACAAGTCCCTGTGAGGTGGTCTTTCTAATTGACTCTTACTAACAGCATTTATTGATGATGAGTTGCATTTTTTTTAGAAATCAATTGCTAATTAGTGACACAGGAAAGAAAATGATGTAGACAATGCCCAGGTTGCAGGAAAACTACGTGTGTGTGTGTGTGCGCGAGTGTGTGTAGGTAAAAGCTAACAGATAAGAAAGCAACTAAAAGGCAAAACCAGATTTGAATGAAAAGCAAGTCAGCTATAGAAAAACTCCTGAGGAAGAAATGCAGGAGGCCTAAAATCTCGTTTCCCTGACAGCATGAACTGTGAGCCAGTCTAGCTGTCCTTACCTTCTCCAGGATAAAAATCTAGTTAGATTAAAAATGAGTGACTTGTGAGAGTCTAAGGGAGATCATTTATTTATCAAAAGTTTTAGTTTATTTCTTTATTTTTATTTTTTGGGGTACTAGGGATTGAGCTCAGGGGCACTTGACTACTGAGCCACATCCCCAGCCCTTTTTCGTATTTTATTTAGAGACAGGGTCTCACTGCGTTGCCGAGTGCCATGCTTTTGCTGAGGCTGGCTTTGAACTCGTGATCCTCCTGCCTCGTCCTCCCAAGCCACTGGGATTACAGGTATGCACCACCAGCATGCCTGGCAAAAAATTTAGGTTTTATAGAAAACTGAGCCTAGACTGTACATCATCAAATGAAAAGTTGTTCCCCATTTGTGTACGATGAATCAAATTGCATTCTGCTGCCATATGTACCTAATTAGAACAAATAAAAAAAAAAACTGAGCATAAAGTCAGAGTTATACCTTTTCTTTCTGCCTCAGTTTCCCTTACTATTAAATCTTGCATTATTGTGGTGCACTCAATGATCACGTAATTATTAACTTTAACTCATAATTCATATTTGGGTTCACTTTTTGCTAACTCTTTGTACAATTAAATGGGTTTTGTCAAATGCATGATTAAATGTATCCACCAAACAATATCATACAGAAGAGTTTCAGTGCTCTCCAAATCCACTGTGCTCCAGTCTCTCCTCCCTTCTTTAGTCTAACCAAGTTCCTGGCAAACACTGATCTTTTTTAAAAAAACAGTCTCTATAGTTTTGCCTTTTTTCAGATTGTCACATAGTTGCAATATACACAGTATGTAGTCTTTTTCAAGTGGCTTCTTTCATTTAGCAAAATGCATTTATGTTTTCCTTCATGTAATTTGGTAGCTTGACAGTGAAATTTTTATAGTTGTTTAACTTAGGCAACCATTAGTTATCAGATGCATACCGCCTGGTATGCATACTGCCTGGGCCCAGAGTCACAAAGACAAATAAGGAATTGAAGTTCATGTGAGAAGCAGTGGAGAGAGATGATTGGATGGTGGTAATGATTGAAATGTGGACAGGAAGACATGGACTAGGAGGTGATGACAGTGAGTGACATTAGCTGATGTCTTGAAGAAGCAAATAAGAGGCTCTAGCAGTGTGGAGGAGGAGGCAAGTTTTGACTTGATCCAGCTTCCTATTTTGTAAGCCAGGAAGGAGACAAAAATGTATGAAAAAAAACCCTCCATCACTGTAGAAATTAATACTTTTGAGGAAAGTAATGAAATGAGACAGAAGAAAATAAGGAATTATTATTTGTGGTAGTGGTTTTGAATGAATATCTGGTAGGGGCATTTTATATTATTATCCCGTTATAAGACAGAAAACTCTTTCCTGGTGCCTAAAACAAAATTAATTCCATTCCCCAGAATATCTGAAGTTTAGATGTATCTTTTTTTTTTTTTTCCCACCGAGGATCATAGCATTTTACAACTGGAAGAAACTTAATGGAAATTTCACTTAATTTATGTATTTTACAGATGAGGAGACTAATGGTTAAAAATTAAGTGTTTTTCCAGCTATTTCAGGAACTGAAGTGTGGGGCTGGAAAACAGCTTCCCTAATTCTGACTCCAATGTTCCTAAACATAGTCTTCCTAAACACACACAAAAATAGTGAGCAATATTGCTGCTCAACAGCAAGTTCTAAAACATAGATCCAGAGCAGAGCATGAAAGGGGGGCTGTGTCTTAGTGGAATGAGGGCCCATCCAGGCATGCCCATATCCCAGATGCAGCTGTGTGAAGGGGCTGTGGATAAAAGGGGAAGATAAGAACATTGAGGTGGGGAGGAAAGAAAGGACCAGAACCCAAGTCAGAAAGTAGCAGGCGGAGGAGCAGCAAGAAAGATCTAAAGGACACGCATGAAACCTGACCTTGCCAAGATTTTGGGTAAAAACCAAAAACAAACAAATGAGTGCAGGACAGCTTAGCAATCCCAGCCAGCCTGAGGGCATCCAGAAATGACATCAGTTCAAGGAAGGGCATGAATTCCTGCTGTCATCTTCTGAGAAAATCTCAAGTAGCAGATCATAATTCTGAGGTCTGAACACACTCAGATTTTCCCCAATTTGGTTCTTGTTTCTCCAATATTCCATGATGCTTTTTTATGCTGTTATAGGATGTTTGGACATTTCACTTGGATGGTTGCAGGCAGACTGTTTTAGTCAGCTTCTTTGCTGCTGTGACCTGACGACAATTTTAAGGAGGAAAAGTCTATTTTGGAGCTTATTTTTTCAGAGGCCTCAGTCCACTGATGGTCAGGACCTGAGGGGAGGCAGATCATCAGGGCAGAAGTGTGTAGTGGAGGAAAGCCGCTGGGTACATCACACCAAGAAGCAGAGAGGGAGAGAGCTTTGCTCACCACAGACAAATGTGTATCCCAAGGGTGGACTCCTAGGGACTCACCTCCTGCACACCCTACCTGCCTATAGTTACTACCCTGTTAATCCCTACAGGGGATTAATGCACTGATTGGGTTAAGGCTCTCATAACCCAGTCATTTCACCTCTAATCTTTCTTGCATTTCATCACATGAGAGCTTTTGGAGAGCACCTCATATCTAAACCATCACACAAGCTTCTCTGTTTTTGCTGGGCATGAGGACTATCCTGTGGGTTGGGGCTCCCAGGAGACTGATTGTGACTCTAAACAAGGGCTTGACAGAATTAAGATATGTTATTTTGTGGTAGGGATGTAGATCAGTGGTAGGGTGTATGCTTAACATGCATGAAGTCCTAGGTTTGGAAAAAAATTAATTTTATTTTTTTTCTGTCTTCTGCTCCTTTTCTCTTTATTCTCTCTTTGCTTTGTAATTGTGGAGTAAGATTATCTAAATTCCCAAAGTGGCTAAAATTCACTCTTTTGTTGACTAAATGGTTTAAATTATTGTCTTAGTCCATTTTGTGTTTCTATAACAAAATACCTGAGGCTAGGCGCTTTGAAGAGGTCTATTTGGCTCATGAGTTATTTTAGCTGGAAGGTCTAAACAGCATGGTGCTAGTGTCTTGGGGAAGTCACCTTTGGCTGCATCACACCTTTGTGAAAGAGAAAGGGAAATGGCCATGTGCAGAAGGGTCCAAGGCATGAGACCTAACCCACTTTAAGAGACAAGCATTAATCCATTTTGGGGGGTGTGGTTCCCATGACCTAACTACCTTCCACCAGGCCCCACCACTTTAAGGTCCCACCGTCTCAGCCCGGCCATACTGGGGACCAAGCTTCCCCTACATGAACCTTTGAGGGATAAACTTTGCTTAAAATCTAGCAATTGCTTTGCATCGTTCCTTTCTCCTCTTTAGACAGAAGGGTTTCTGTCTACTTTGGGGATGAGGAATGGAGGGGTGTGGGTGATGGTACCAGGGAAAATAAACTTTTTACAAATGAAAAGCTAAAATATAACCCCCTAGTCCTCTCTGTAGATTTAATCTCACACACACACACACACACACACATACACACACACACACACACACACACACAAGGAATGCAGCTTATGGAATTCTCCTTCCCAAAAGCCTGAACTTGGAGGCATACGAGGGAGCAGACATAAGAAGAATAACAGGCTAGTCCTTCACAATATCATGCCAGCATATAGACATTATTATCAATTTCTGAGTAAAGAATAACTATTTAAAGCTAAACTTCACATTCTTTTTCCAATACTTTGCTGATTCTGATTTTGTCCATAAATCGGAAGCTTATCAATGGATCTTGTGTTGAATGAATTCACTGACATGGTCAAGGCTTTTAGTTTGAACCTATTAATGGAATCTCCTTTCCTTGACCTTCAACTCCATTTTTCAGATATTTTATGTTTGTTAGAGTCTCTGAAGCAGAGGCTGGTGGAGTGGAAAGGCATTAGACTGGAGACAAAGGTGGAGTTTGAAAGGAGTAGGAGTTGATGTGGGCTCCTGATCAGCACTGGGAGAGCCTGAAAAATGGTAGCTAGTAAAGACTTGAAGGGTCCTGGAGGGCTTCCTGGAGGAGATGATATATAAGATAAGATAGGATGATGAAGGGCATAACCTGGTGTCGTTCTGTTTAAGAACCACTTCTTAATTCAAGACCGAGAGCCATGGTACTGGTCACATGTGGGCTCTTTTAGAAAGTTAATCAATTAAGATATAGAGGAAAGCAACTGGAAATTATAAATAAAGCAATAAAAATGAGTTTATTAGAAGAGTTGGCATGTACTGCCAATGCCAAGAGTTCAGCACTTTGGAATGTAGGAGAACAGGCAGCCTTGGAACCTCCCACGTATGTGTTTAACTTCTAGAGCACCACCTATAGAACTCAACTAGAGTGATCTTGTCAGTTCAAACTATGAAACTGCAAGTGTTAGGAAGTAGAAGGCTTAGCCTGAGTCAGGGGTTGGCCCCTATAGCTGGGAGGGTCATAATGCAGGAAAGCTACCATGAAATCATTTCACCCATGAGTCAAAACCTTTCGTCTTTCATAAAGGAGAATGCATGAGAGCTGTTCAGCTACTGCAAACCATACCTACTCAGAGCCCTGCTTAAGATACCTTGATTCTGTCCCTGCAGGGCCAAATCACAGGTTGCTGGGACTCCCCTCCCTCCCTGGGAGATCATGAAATTTGTATTTCTATATTTAACAAGATTTTTTTTTTGTGTGTGTGTGTGTGCTGGGGATGAAATTCAAGGGTACTCGACCACTGAACTACACCTCTAACCCTATTTTGTATTTTACTTAGAGACAGGGTCTTACTGAGTTGCTTAGCACCTTGCTTTTCCTGAGGCTGGCTTTGAATTTGCAATCCTCCTGCCTTAGCTTCCTGAGCTGCTGGGATTACAGGAATGCACCACAACGCCCAGCTATATTTAACAAGATTTTAAATGATGCTTAAGCTGCTGGTCAGGAAACCATACTTTTAGAACTACTAATATATGAAGTAATAACTTTGTAAAAATTCTGTAAAAATAAATATTCCTCATGAGAAGTATTAGGATTGTATGGCATAAGCATTCAGTGGCCACTCAGCTAACTTAGCAAAAATAAAGTAATATTCATTTCCAGTGGGAAGAGAGTACAGAAGGGGTCTAGGCCCTAGGTTACCTTGAATATAGCCATCTCAAGTAAATTTATTCCTTTTGATAAATATGGAATATTATATGAATAATTATATAGAGTTTAATATTTACACTCTTATCAGAGATTTCCTTTCAATGCATTCACAAAGAAATTTTTAAAAAAATCTATCATTAGACCCCAAGTCCTAGTTTTTGTTTAAGGAACACAAGTTACCAGTGAGTGAAGGAAGAGGGAGAGGGAAGTCCTGAGTACAGGTTCCCTGATCGGAATTCCCAGTGGGACAGCTGTGGCAGGGAGGAGCTGTAACAGTCAGTGTTCAACCAGAAGTAGGACCAGAAGGAGGGGAAGAGTACATGCAGCACAGATCTCCAGGGCACAGGCCCAACCTGTTATCTACAGGTGTTATTTCTTCTTTCAGGGAAGCTTCAGACAGGATTTCAAAGCCTTCTAACTGTTGAAGCCAGACCTACCCAGACTATCCAGGATAATCAACCTTCGGTAAAGTCAACTGAGTAGGGACTTTAATTAAATCTGTAAAATCCTTTGACAGCTGCATCCTGATTAGTGTCTGATTGTGGCTCAGCCCCATTGACACATCAGAAAACCATTACCAGGGAATGGACTCTACTGAGAAAGAAATTACCAGGAAGGTGCCACAGTGGTTTTGAGGTCAGGAACACAAACCTCTCCACTTGACAATTTTGAGTATACTCTGTACTTAGGAAGCATCTCCTAATAGACTTGGAGAGGAAGAGAGGGGGAAAAAAGCCTTTAATAATGGTTTCTGCAAGTGTGTGAAAGCTGGATGTGAGGAGGGAAAGTTGCTTTCAGGAACTGGGGGCTGGCTCACCTTTAAAATGAAAATCAGCTGGCTCCGGCAGAGTGGAATTGCAGCCTTTCCCTGCATGATAATTTGCACTGGTGAATTTATAACCAGCCTGCCAGGGGAGACACTGAAGACAAAGGTTCTGTCTCAGCACATCAGCAGCATAGACTTGGACCGCAGGCAAGAAGGATGAGCCTTAGTGGAAAATTACCTGCCCTTTGGTCTCTGAGTGTGTGATCAGAGTCGGACAGGTAGGTGGGTTGTTTATTTAGCATAGCATAAAAAGACTTTGGGTCTGATGAAGGTTCTGTGGGCTGCTAAAGATCCAGCCTTCATTTAAAGGTCCATGACTGGCAAAGAATCAATCACTTAGGAATATCAGGTAAACTCCTAAGAACTTGGAGCCTGATTTTATTTCCATCTCAGACAGTCAGATTAATGCAGCAGTCATGGCAGCCAGAGTGGATAATTGTGTGTTCAGTAAGAGTCCACCCTAAGAGGCTGCTATGAGCTGAGTGGTTTACAGATAAATGCTATGATTGAAGGACAGGAGGAAATGCTACTTACATAATGAATGCCTTTCAGAGAAAAACCACCTGCGAAGGGTGGAGTCCACATGAAAACCCCAAATTAAAGCACAGGTGAAGGAAAATAATCCAACAGGTTTGGAGTATTGGAAAATGTACTTCTCTACCTTCCCTTTCAAAACCATCTTCTTTGTCCTTTGTCATGTAGCCTCCCAACATGACTGAAATGCTTTACGGGTGCCTAGAGGCTTTCTGAAGTCTTACCTTCAGGTTTTCGGAGTATAAACGATCTTTTTCTCCCCAGCTTCCTTCTTTTAAAACATACAGGTCCTATGTATAATTCTCTCATACATCTATTTTCTATGATCTGAATTCTGAGAGACGCTCTGATAATATGGTGCTGTCTCTGGAATTCACCCATTGTTGGTGGGTCATAGAATATAATACTGAGCTCTGGCTTGGTATGGAAATTGAGCTGCCTTCCTGCCATCCCATTTCTTTCCCGAAGAGAAAGGCTAGGATGCAGATACTTCCTGGGAAAGAGAACTGATTATTTTGGCTATTTGTGATGGGGTTTGCTGCCCTTTCTAGAATAGATAGTTGTTGTTGTAGGTGTGTTTTTAATGTTTTTGTTATTGTTTCTGCACACCTGAGTTTCATATCCAGTACATTTTATAAACAGGATGTTGCTTACAGGTTTATTTTTTAATACCTAAGAAAATGATACTAAAACCAAGGCTCATAAAGTTATGTGAGTTTCCCAGGATCACACAGTCTTGGGGATTTAGTATGAGCACTTAATTCACAGAAATGAATAGCTCCTTGTGGGCTGCTAGGCAGTGGGATGCAGGAAAGGCGATTGCAACAGCTGGGGGCCCTTTCTGTTAAACCTTAAATCACATAAACATGCAATCACTGATCTGTGCCTCAGTAGACTTGCTCTATTGGTCATTACAAAGCAGCATTGCACTAATAGAAAACTAGAATGCACTAATAGAAAACTAGAATGCATTTACTGCAGTATGCCGTGTTCCTTAATTTTATCACCTTTTGAATTTACTAGGTGTTCAGTGTTTAATTGATACGTAGGTCAATAAAATTTCTATCGATGCATGTGATCTTGGATAATTCATTGATGTCTCTGAGTACTGGGGTCTCTTATAAAATGGACAAGTTAAACAAGATTGTCTTTCAACTCTTAAGGTTCTGTGATATCTTTCAGCTCTTTGTGGTTCAAGATGTAACATCCATGGGAAGAAAGACCCACAATAGATGGTTTGGCTCTTCTGGGAAAATACAAAATCAACAATCATTTCAACAGAATTTTTAGCATCCCTAAACAATCAAGTATGCCAAACAGTATTTATGCATGAGCAAAGGCCTGTCTTATCACTGCGGGCAGTTAAGGTCATTATCTTCAAGTGGTATTAATATCATCACAGAGAGAACTGCTGCTTTTGGTCTTTTCTAAGCGATTTAAATCATCCTAGTGGGGTTTATAATTCTACTTCAAATCATGACTAACAATAAGATAAAGTTCAGAGGCTCCAAAATTACCATAAGAGAGGAGAAAGGAATGTGTAGCAAATCCACAAGTTAATGAGGTGCCTGATGTGGGCATTATTTGCTAAGAAAAAACGGTCTCCATGAATGATGCTGATTCTGAACTTCAGTGGAACGAGGAGAGTCCTGGAATTTTCCTGCAGCTAATCCCCCAGAGGACGGGCTGGCGAGCCTCACCTGTGCAGTGCAGTTCCTCTTCCAGCTGCAGTTGTTTATGTTCTCTGCCCAGTTCTCTCCCCAGGCTCTTCCTAGGTATAGATCTTATGCTCCCTGTCCTGCAACAGCTCTTTTATTGGTATTTGTTTATGTTGCTAAGGACTGTGGGAAGTAATATATGTGAATTGACAAAAGTTACAAATCTTGGAGAAAGAATCTCAAAATACACTGATATGCTTGTCTTTTAGAATTTCCTTAACTGTAAGCAGGGCTGGTGGCCTTCTTTGCAGCCTCCTTACATGGATGTTACCTATTTTTTTTTTTTTTATGTGTGTGTATATGTTTTTTCTTGTCAGTTCTGTTTATGTTGAGCACTAGCTTAGCATATTCAGAAGCCAACCTAGGGTCAATGAGTCTGGTGCTCTTAGTACCTGGACTATGGTTTTTTTTTTCTGTTTTTTTCTGTTTTTCTTTCTGATATCCCTTCATTAATGTGTATATATATATATATGAATGATAGAACCATGAACCTGTGGGCACCTTACCACTGAGATACACCCCCAGTCCTTTTTATTTTTATTTTGAGACAGGGTCTCATTAACTTTCTGAGAGTCTCACTAAGTTGTCAAGGCTAGTCTCAAACTTGAGATACTCCTGACTCAGCCTCCTGAATTGCTGGGATTTTAGTCCTGCACCACTACAACTCCTGGCTCCTTCACTAACTTTTAAGCTAATTTCCTTTGGTGGCATTTAGTATGAATGGCATGTCCAAAGGTGGGGTGACCTTTATATTTGGGTTGATTTATTTAGGTTATTATTATCTCTTTTAGCCTTTATTCTTGGAAATGTCAAATTCTTTCTTTCTGGTTCTTAGTTCTCATTTGTGCGGATTAAAATGCTCTATAGATCAATAGAGCTTCAGATGCGTGGTTCTTTCTGGTGCTGTGCTGGTAAAGTCCAAACTAGCTCTTAGAAGAAGGAAAATCTGGCTTGTAACATTTGCCAGTTTCTCTGGTGTAAATACTCCCACTGTGGATGATGGGAAACCTCACATGATGCCACTGAACCGCAGTTGGGAAGACGCACACATGATAGCTCTCACTAGCTGGCTCTAGCACCTCGGTAATCAAGGTCTTAAATTTAAGTAATGTAACGGTGTGACTCGCTACATGGAAAAAAATCAACTGTATTCCTTCTCATCAATGCTTTTATAAAATCAATTTGTTATTTCTTCCTTTCATCCTTCGATGAAATCCCAGGAAGATCTCATGGTTTCTCTAGTGAGTTTTTAACATGAAAACATCCATTCAAATCGAATACAACTGCTCATTCAAGTTAAAACTTCTTCCCTATTCCAGTTTGCACTTGCTCTAATCTGTCAATCTGCTATCAAGTGGAACACTGTGCAGTTACCAATGATTCCAACCACTTAGGAGATAGCAAAGGTCAGCACTGTGCCAACCTCCCGCAGTGGATGTTCCTAAACTTCTGCCCACTACTGAGTCTGGGTATCAGAATTGCTAAGGAAAACATAACACAGTCAAGCACAAATGAAAAAGCCATTTGACTCGGAGAAAAGACATCAGCTCCAAAAACGCATTGGTCTCATTGCTAGAGGGTCCCCAGCAGCAGATATAGAGCGAATGGCCTTCATTTAATCCTTGTCATTGCACTACAAGGACCCTCACCTTCCCCTGTAGAGTTTGAAATACTGAAAGCTGGGCATGTGCCTAAGGGCCATTGATAAACTTGCTTCAGGTGAACAAAGGAGTACACATTGAGCTTGAAAGTAGGAAAGATACCCCACACAGGGTGATAAGCTCCGAAGACTGGAGGGCTCTTCATCTCTTGGTAAGTGTTTTAGTCAACTTTTTTTTTTTTTTTTTTGCTGCTGTGACCAAAAGATCTGAGAAGAACAATGTACAAAAGGAAAAGTTTATTTGGGCCTGTTTCAGAGGTCTCAGTCCATAGAAGGCAGACTCCATAGCTCTGTGCCTGAGGCAAGGAAGAGCAGTACGGCTGAAGGATATGGCAGAGGAGACCATCTCAAGAAATGCCAACAAGGAATCAGGGAGAGCTCTGCTTATTAGGGACAAAATATAAACCGCAAAGACATGTACACAGTGACCCACCTCCTCCAGCCACACCCTCCATGGCTGCTGTTACTGTTAAGGTGTGATTCTAAAATTTCAAATGAGAAATTGAAGAAAAGACAAAGGGTTTATTCTGGCCAGGGCCAAGGGAGCAGAAAGCAGACAGTTCTGCAGTCCAAGACACTGAATGCAGGTAGAGGGGCCATTGAAAGAGGAAAACAACAAAGGAGGCGGGTGGGAGAGGCAAGTACTACTGTAAGTCATAACAGTGGAAAGTACCAACTCACAGAACATCCTTAGAATTCACATTTCTTGTATCCACTCAGCACAGCTCCAGAGTTTAAAGACATTGTGGTCAGGGTGCAAATGAATGAGAGTGTCAGCTTCTATGCAAGTGGGCTCATGAGGAAAGGGGGGTGTGCAATTCTGTGCTGGTTGAGATGTCTGAGCAGAATGGAGTTGCCTAACTTAACTTTTAACTCAGACCATAACATAACCCCTAGTTAATCCATTATTAACACACTGATTAGGTTAAGGCTCTCATAATCCAATCATCTCACCTCTAATCTATCTTTCCTTGTCTCACTCATGAGATTTGGGGATACCTCATATCTAAACCATAACAGTAAGGAAATATTCTAGATCCAAGGCCCATTCTTATTGGGCCAAGAATTGAGATTGCCTCTCTTCATGTCCCTTACTTGTGATGGTTCAACTTAATGATTTTTTACTACACTGGTGTGAAAGCAATACACATTCAGTAGAAACTGTGCTTGAATTTTGAATTTCGGTATTTTCCTGGGAGGGCACTACGTAGTGCAATATTTTCTCATGATGTTGGAGAGGAGCAATGAGCTGCAGCTCCCAACTCAGCCCATAATCAGGAGGGGAAACAACTGATACTCTGTAGTGTAGTTGTGACATTAAGCTATGATATTTGGTAGGTTGGGCTGAGTGCATTTTCCACTTACAACACTTTCAATTTTCAATGGTGTTATTGGCATATAAAATCTGTAGCTATGGAGGGCACTGGCAGGTGGGAGGGAAGGTCATTTTCCTGCTTCCTCTTCTTATAGCATATTTCATAGCTTCTTTGGAGATGCCTGACCGAGGACTTCCAGTTCCAGTGATTTGGCAAGGAGATTCCTCTAACAGCTGTTTCTTACTACCCCCACCCCATCCCATATCCTAGGTCTCAATGCCCATATCTAGTTTTTTTATTCACTTTTGTCTTGCTCAACATCAGACATCATGGCTGACTACCAGTAAGATCCTTCTTTCTGTCTTTGCCTCCCAGCAGCCAGCTACAATTAGTCTCTCCCCTTTGGACTTTTGAGTGTAACTAGTATCTTCGCTGACATTTAAGGAACACATGTCCCCTGAATGGGTCCCTCAAAGTCACTTTTCCTTCACTATAAGTGAGGAAGTTAAGTGTTATCACCTGGAATGTTTGCAGCATTCCTTAGTGTCCCAGTATCTTTAACCTCCTTGTGAGAGTCACCTTTCAAAGATGTCTTCCCTTTGAACTAATAAATCCATCCCTGGGAATCAATCCTGAGAACCCAGTTCCTAATAATAGAAAAGTTTTCTGCTCAAAGATATTCTTTTCATCCCCTTTTAGCTTTCTCTATTATGACCTGGCAGGGGGGAGACTGGCAAAACCTCCTAGAACTGGTTTTAGCCTCACTTATTTTGGAAACCTTATGTGGATGTCATTCTGCAATTACAAGGGTACTTGGTGGGTGATGTTCTCCTTCTACAGCCTCAGATGAAATTGTGAGATTGGAAGGGTTACATTTTAATATTCTGCTACATATCTGAATCCACCAATGAGTTCTTCATTAAATTTGTATTCCCTGTGTTCCTCTACCTGACCAGATTAACACCCTTTGGTGACTTGTTGTATTTCACAATTATTTTCCAGTAGCAGCCTCTGTAGTTCATCAGCCTTCTGTAGTGCATACCACATATACTGGCTTTTGAATGTAGGTAAAAAGGTCTCCCCACAGCCCCATCTTTTCCCCATTTTTGGCCCATATCCTAGGGTTGCCAAAATAAATTTTTGTTGTTGTTGTAAATTAACTCTGATACTGAGATTATTAAAATGAATTCTGACATAGTGGGTTATAATCATGTATATTTTATATAGTCAGAATTCATAATAAGTTAAAACAAGAATATTTTCTATAGACCCCATCCTAAACATAAACATAATAAGGATGTGAATGTGTTAAGGACGTCTGTGAAATTGTACTTTTGATTTTAGGAATTCATTATGGTTCCAACAAATGGCATTTTAAAATGAATTTCATTTTAAGCACTTTTTATATACGGAACTTGTGAAGTACAAAAGAATCTTTCATTTTATACCAGGACACTTCACATTTTATGGAGAATTATCACTGATTTTACTTGAAATTATTTGTCTTTTGAGAACATTGAAAAATTCAGTTCTCTTTAGATTAATTAACTTGTAAGCTCTGGATTATATATCTATCAATATAGAAGTTTCAGTCAATTTGGTGCTATTTTAAACCTTTGTAACAGTGTTATAAATCTATGAAGTAATGAAACGAATGATAGTATTAGATACTTCAAATATATTGGGATTATATTATGCAAACATATTAAGTACATCATACTTAAATGATGTTTATTTATATATTACATATGGGTTACATTGTAATGTATTTTTATTAGAAACCTTAAATAAACCCATGAAAAACTATTTAACTTTTAAAACATTAAATTATGGAGCTGAATGTATATTAAACAAAATATTTGATTAGCTTTTATCGGTACTCCTAGTAACTACCATGATTATACAATATAATAAAATAGAAAGTATATGAACATAAAAACAAATCTAAAATTATTAGAAATAACCTGAAAACTAAATAAGCAGAACTCACATTAAAAAATAAGATTAGCAAATGACCTAAAATAAAAGCTTACCAAATAAAAGACATTAGTCATTAGTTGCATTAAATATCATAAAATTATTAATTTGTCTGGATTTGTCATTTTAATATAATTATTCAAAGTTCTAGTGGGATTCTTTTGACAGGAACTTTGTAAAAATGTAATAAAGGGCTGGGGATGGGGCTCACTCATCCGCTCGCCTGGTATGCGCAGTCGCTGGATTAGATCCTCAGCATCACATACAAATAAAATAAAGATGTTGTGTCCACTGAAAACTAAAAAATAAATATTAAAAAATATCTCTCTCTTTCTCTCTCTCTCTCTAAAAAAAGTAATAAAACTTTGTTAAAATAGTATTTTTTTTCCTAAAAATATATTAATGAAGAGCTGTATTACACGTTAACGAAGTGTCATGAAGCTAGAGGAGTGCAAAAGGTTGGTCACTGGAACAGACAGCTCAGACACACTCTGTATGTGCCGACTTCCCTGTGTGCTAGAGGGGGACCATAGCAAACGGTTATAGGAAGTAGTATATAATAAGAGGCACTGGGACAACCGGCCATCTGTTTATTAAAAATATACCTTTGGATTCTTATCATAATCACCCCCAAATCTATGAGAACGAAATAAATTAATGTAAAAGCCATATATTTCCAAAAGTATAGAAGAAAATGATCCAATCTCTAGATGGGGAAAGAATTATGAAAATTAAAAACAGTAATGAGAGATAGAGGTCATGTTTCAGTCTTCTGTGCATGGATATCCAGTTTTTGCAGCACAGTTTATGGAAGTGATTGTCCTTTCTCCAATGTATGTTTTTGTTGAGAATCACTTGGTTGTAAAAGCATGGGTTTATTTCTGGAATCTCCATTCTGTTCCATTGGCCCATGTGTCTGTTTTTATGCAGATAACATGCTGTCTCTGGAGTATGTCTTGAAATCAGGCACTGGGGTGCCTCCAGCTTCACTCTTTTGTTCAAGTTTGCTTTGGCTATGTGGTTTGGGTGCTGGTTTTTTTTTTTGTTTGTTTGTTTGTTTGTTTTTTTGCTTACATATGAATTTTAGGATTTTTTTCTTGTTCTGTGAAGAATGACTTTGGCATTTTGATGAAGATTACACTGAGTCTGTAGAGTGCTTTGAGTAGTATGGACATTTTAACAATATTAATTCTTCCAGTCCATGAACATGGGAGATCTTTCTGTCTTTTAGTGTCTCCAATTTCTTTCATTAGTGTTTTGTAATTTTTATTCCAGAGGTCTGTCACTTTCTCAATAAAGCTTATTCCTAGGTTTGGTATGTTTGCTTTCTTGTTTATTTATTTATTTTGTAGCTATTGTCAAAGGGCTTGGTTTTACAATTTCTTTCTTACAAACTTGTTATTTCTGAATAGAAAAGCTGCTGATTTTTGCATGTTGATTTTGTATGTGGTATTTTATCAAATTTATTATTTCTAGTCTGTTGGCATCCTTAGGTTTTTCTCTATTTAGAATCATATCATCTGCAAATAGAGATAATTTGATTCCTGCCATTCCTATTTGTATGCCTATTATTCTTTCTCTTGCTTAATTTCTCTGGCTAAAACTCCCAGTACTCTAAGAATGGTGGATATGTCAAAGGACTAAGTGTAAGACCTGACACTGAAACTATTTGAAGAAAACATAGGGAACACTTTAAGACCTTGGTAAAGGCAACAATTTCTGGATAGAACCCCAAAACACAGGAAACAAAATCCAATCCACAATGATGGATTATTTTGAACTAAAAACATCTGCACAACAAAGGAAGGAGTCACAGAGTGAAAAGACAACTGTAAGATGGGAGAAAGTATTTGCCAACTCTTCATTCTACCAAGGGACAATATCCAGAGTATATAAGGACCCCAAAAAACTGAACAACAAAAACAAAACAAATAATCCAGTTAAAAAAAATGGACAAATGAACTGAATAGATACTTCTCAAAAGAAAAACACAAACGGCCAATAAATGTATGAATAAGTGCTCAATATCGTTAACCATTTGGAAGATGAAAATAAAAATTACAATGAGACATCATCTTACCCTAGTTATCATGAAGTTATTAAAAAGTTATTGCCAAAAGAAAACAAAGATTCTAGAGACATTTGACCTACCCCAATTGAATCAGGAGGACATACACAATTTAAATAGATCAATCTCAAGCAATGAAATCAAAGACTCCATTAAAACCCTACCAACTAAGAAAAGCCCAGGACCAGACAGATTCTCAACTGAAAGATTCTACAAGACCTTCAAAGGAAAATTAAAACCAATACTTCTCAAATTATACCATAGAAATAGAAAAATGAGGGAACCCTTTCAAACTCATTCTATGAGGCTAATATTACCCTGATACCAACACCAGACAAAGACACATCAAGGAAAGAAAACTTCAGACCAATATCCCTGATGAATATAGAGGCAAAATTTCTCAGTAAAATTCTGGTAAATCACATACAAAAATATTAAAAAGATAGTGCTTTACGAATGCATTTGATTTATGGGTATTAACTTTATATCCTACAAATTTGCTGAATTCATTTATTAGTTCTAGAAGTGCAAGGGTGGTTCAACATATGGAAATCAATAAATGTAATCCATCACATCCATAGACTCAAAGAAAAGAATCATATGATCATCTCAATAGATGCAGAAAAAGCATTTGACGAAATACAGTGCTCCTTCAAGTTCAAAACACTAGAAAAACTAGGGATACCTTAACATTTTAAAATCAACCTATGCTAAACCCAAGAACAACATCATTCTAAATGGAGAAAAATCTAAAGCATTCCTTCTAAGAACTGTAACAAAACAAGGATGCCCTCTTTCACTACTTTTATTCAATATTGTCCTTGAAACTCTACCCAAAACAATTAGATGGAAGAAAGAAATTAAAAGAATATAAATAGGAAAAGAAGAAGTCAATCTATAACTATTTGCTGATGACATGATTCTATATTTAGAAGATCCAAAAAGTTCCACCAGAAAACTTCTAGAACTAATAAATGAATTCAGCAAATTTGTAGGATATAAAGTCAACACCCATAAATCAAATGCATTCCTATACAACTGTGATGAATCAATTGAAAGAGAAATTAGAAAAACTACCCCATTCAAAATTGCCTCCAAAAAATAAAATATTTGGGAATCAATCTAGCAAGAAGTGAAAGACCTCTACAATGAAAACTACAGAACACTAAAGAAAGAAACTGAAGATGGGAATATCTCCCATGCTCTTGGGTAAGCAGAATTAACATTGTCAACATGGCCATACTACCAAAAGCATTATACAGATTTAATGCAATCCCTACTGAAATCCCAATGACATTTTTCATAGGAATAGAAAAAGCAATCATGAAATTCATTTGGAAAAATAAGAGACCCAGAATAGTCAAAGCAATCCTTAGCAGGAAAAGTAAAATAGGAGGCATCACAATACCAGACCTTAAATTATACTACAGAGTCATAGTAACAAAAAATGGCATGGTATTGGCACCAAAACAGATATGTAGACCAATGGTACAGAAGAAAGGACACAGACAAACCCACATAAATGCAATTATCTCATACTGGACAAAGGCGCCAAAATCATACAATGGAGGAAAGATAGCCTCTTCAATGAATGGTGCTGGGGAAATTGGACATCCATATGTAGCAAAATAAAATTAAACCCCCTGCACAAAAATCAACTCAAAGTGGATCAAGGACTTAGGCACTAAACCAGGGACCCTGTGCCTAATAGAAGAAAAAGTAGACCAAATCTCCACCATGTTGGCTTCTTTAACAAGACTCTTAAAGCACAAGAAGTAAAATTAAGAATCAATAAATGGGATGAAATCAAACTAAAAAGCTTCTTCTCAACAAAGGAATTGATCAATGATAACATGAAGAGAGAACCTACAGAATAAGAGAAAATTTTTACTACACACACCTCAGAGTATTAATCTCCAGCATATACAAAGAATTCAAAAACTTAACACCAAAAAATAAATAATCCAATCATTCAATGGGCTAGAAAACACTAGAAAAACTAGGGATACCTCAACACTTTAAAAGCAACTGAACAGAAACTTCACATCAGAAGAAATATAATCGATCAACAAATACATGAAAAAAATTCAACATCTCTAGTAATTAGAGTAATGCAAATCAAAACAACACTGAGATTTCATCTCATTCCAGTTAGAATGACAGTTATCAAAATGTTGGCCAGGATGTGGGGACAAATGTACACTCATACATTACTGGTGGGACTGCAAATTGGTGCAACCATTCTGGAAAGCAGTATGGAGATTCCTCAGAAAACTTTGAATGGAACCACCATTTGATCCAGTCATTCCACTCCTAGGATTTTTACCCAAAGGATTTGAAATCAGCACACTACAGTGATGCAGCCATATCAATGTTTATAACAGCTCAATTCACAATAGCTAAGCTGTGGAACCAACCTAGGTGCCCTTCAACAGATGAATAGATAAAGAAATTTGGTATATAACCACAATGGAATATTACTTAGCCTTCAAAAGAATAATGTTATGGCATTTGCTGGTAAATGGATGGAACTGGAGAATGTTATGCTAAGCAAAATAAGCCAATCCCCCCAAACCAAGGGTCAAATGTTTTTTTCTGATATGTGGATGTGAGTTCACAATTATTGGGGGTGGGGGAGAATAGAAGTACTTTGGATTAGACAGAAGGGAGTGAAGATAGGGTAGGAGGTATGGGGGTAGGAATGATAGTAGAATAAATCAAACATTATTACCCTGTGTGCATATATGAATATATCTTGTGTAACTCTATATCATGTACAACCAGAATAATGAGACATTATACTTCATTTATATATGATATGTCAAAATGCGTTCTACTGTTATGTCTAATTAATTAGAACAAATTTTAAAAAGTTAAAAAAAGAAAGAAACAAAAATTCTGATGAGGATATGGGGAAAAAAAAGAACTCTCATACACTGTTGGTAGAAATAGAAATTAGTTATAGCATTATGGAGAACAGTGTGTTGGATCCTCAAAGCAGATCTGCCCTATGATCCCATTATCTTCCTTTTGGATCTATATTCAAGGAAAATGAAGTCAGCATATCAAAGAGATACCTGGCCACCCATGCTTATTGTAGCACCATTCACAGTTATTTATTGTAGCGCCCATCAATAGACAAATAGACGAAGAAAATGTAGCATTCATATACTATAGAATATTATTTAGCTACCAAGAAGAATGAAATCCTGTCGTTTACACCAAAATGCATAGAACTGGAAGACCATATATAAAGTGACATAAGTAAGACACAAAAGGACAAGTACTTCACGTTTTCTCTCATGTGGAAGCTAAATTAAGACATCTTGAAAGTAACATAGTGATTACTAGATTGGGAAGGATGGGGGGAAGGTAAAAAAGGGAGGTTAATCAGTGTACACTGTATACATGCATGGGAATATCACACTGAATTTCTTTAATATGTTAATAAACACATGTAAGTGAAGAATTTGCTTAAAAAGTAATGAAGAGAATAATAATGGTAAAGTGTTAATAATACAAGAATAAAACCTTAAGCCTGTGGGAAAAAAATCAAAGGGCAAGTATTTGGGAAATTTTTTGTAACATCTATGAGTCAGGTTCATTTTCTTTATTAAAAAAACATTGAAGTCAGTAGTAATAGGCATTTTACTGTGGAAGAGGATATGCAAAAGTCATTATCAGAAAATCATAAAAGATGAACAAAAACAAATAAGTGAACATACGGAAACATTTTCAACACCATTGTCATCAAAGGCTTACAAATTAAGATGATAATAAAATGTTATTTCTTCCCAGCAAATTAACAAACCTAATTTGGTTTTAATGAGACCACTTGCTCCTACTGAGGTAAGGGTAGGATGGAATGAAGATATCCATACATTGTAAGGGCAGGCAGATTGTTGCAAATCTTTTGGGAAAATATTTGGTAACATACCAAAAACCTTTGAATATTTCTTTTTCTTGAACTAATGACTCCATTCTTGTCACTCAACCTCCAAGAATTAAGCCCAAATTATGAGAAAGCATTCTACTTAAATTCTTTTCGTGAAACAATTTCAACATGCCATGTAATAAAATAATTAAATGAAGTCAGTTACCACCAATGAGATATTACATAGTTGTCTTAAAATGCCATTACAAGCAAAGTACAAGTGTAATTGTTGTCTGAAGTTTAACATATGTCAGAAGTATTTTCACTACTTTTTCTGTTAGAAAATATTTTCAGTCTGTTGGAATTCAAATATTTCTAAAAACGTTCTAAAAGACCTGCAAAGAATAAATAAAGACAAAATGAAAATAATTAAATTGCTTTTGCAAATGTTATAGTAGGGGTAATGTTGATGTTATAATATTTAGAAAGTAAGGCACTTTACATATATGTGTGAATCTGAATGTATACAAGTTCCATAATTTTAAAGAATGACCACAATTATGTAAAAACAAAAAGTAAAACAAAGGATAAAACAAAACCCCCAATTCTATTTAGATAAGTGAAAAAAGAAAATGAATTCATTGATATCATTTTGGTGAGTGGGGGTACAGTTGATTTTTTTCTTTCCTTTTTTTTTTTTTTTGTTATTTTCCATAGTGAGCATGTATCACTTTTAGAATGGACTTTGTTTTCAAAGTTTTGAAAAGTAGTACACTCACACATAATGTTCTCCTCTATTGATTTACATACATGTGTGATTTTATTAAGCAGAAATCCATTAGCACAAAATTCACTTCCTATTACGGTTGTGACTTCAGGCAGTTATTAAGAATCCTTCCCGCCTTGAAGAATATAAACCTATTTCTTTAGTTCTGCAGCTTGAGTTAAAAGGTGGAGTAAGTGCTAACATTTCGTTTTTCAGAAAGAACATCAATTTCTGTACAGCTTCTCTACCCAGCACTGAAAATGTCACTGGGAAATTGTAGTCCTTAACCTAAAAGCTTAAAATCTAAATTATATGGATGAATCAGTTTGGGCTCATGAATAATATGAAAAGTTCTTTTAATCGTAAAAAGACCTGGACAATGAAATGAATCACTTTGAGGTTGGCAATTTCTGCAGAAGATGAGATTCTCCCCCCGAGAAATATTTGAAAGAATGAATGTTGCAGTTGGAAATCATTCCAACCATGTGGGAAAGAAATAGAGCTCTAAATAGGATGAAGAAAGGAGTTAGCAATTAGAAGATAGAGCCACAGACCAAAGGCAACAACAGAGACTGGAAAAACATCAACAGTGGATTAAACATGGGAATCTGTAAACATTCTCTGAAGGCCATTACAAGCACAGAAAGACCTTTTGCTCCATAATGGATGGACCCATGTGATTTTCAGACATCTGAAGATGGACTGTGAAAAGAATTATCAGTGCCTTTGGATGTAAATAAATTTTTGCTACCGTGTCAAAAATAACATGAATAATTATTAGCAATAATGTGTAAAAATCTTAAAATCCTCCAAATCTGGTCATTCTACATGAAAAATATGGTTTTCACAACAGGTACCAAATACTTACACATAGGAGCAAGGTAAGGAGTGAAAATATAGGCAGTAAAATCTATTTATTGTCTATTAAGTACTAAGCATTTATATGCATCATTATAATATTGAATCTTCACAGAAATATTAGTGCTAGTTATTGCAATGACCTTTTTAATCAATGAAAAACAAATGAGGCTGAGATATGATAAGAGAATTGGAGCTCATGTTTATGTGACCTCAAAGTATATGCTCATTCCATTATCTCTTTGGCAAAAAAAAAATTTAAAAATTTTAATATAACCCTTGGTGTTGTTCATTTTGTAATATTGTCATCCAAAGAAGTTGTAACAATTTACAACATAATTTCCTTTCTTCCTTTTTTTTTTTTTTTGCAGGGTGAAGAGGGTGCTGGGGTCAAAGCCAAGGGTGCACTGAGCTTCATCCCTAGTCCTTTTTATTTTTTATTTTGAGACAAGGTCTTGCCAAATTGTGGGTGCATGCTTGTATTTCAAGTTTGCTTCAATATGAATATGTTTGATGCTTAGTAAGAATAAAAAGATTTTTGTTTGCTCTCAAATGGTTATCTAATTTCAATTTTAGGGCTAGGGCATTGTGGCCTTTCTTATAAATTTTAATAAGAAAGTATACGTTGTAGAAGTAAATGTTAAATATATTTGATTCCAAATATAAGTCCTGGTCTACTGATTTTATTTTCTATTAAACTTTTTAAGTAAAGTTTTAAAAATCTTACAATATAAAGGTTTTTATCTTTCCTTGTGTTGTTACGTGATACTTTACGCTTGAGAAATCATCATTCCTCTGTAGATACAACATTTCATCATTCTAATTGTTAAGAATTTGTTAAAAATAATTTTTTAATGGACCTTAAATTTATTTCAGGGGAAGATATAAAGATCTAAATTAGATGCTTTTAAAATTGGTATCCTTTATCAACATAATATATTAATAATCTTTCTTTTAACCACAGCTTCAAAAGTTTACTTTCCTAAATATTGTATTTACAAAGCTTCTGTAATTTCTGATTGCTGTATTCTGCTCTGTCAATCTTTTTCTATATTTTACAATATAATAAACATTTTATAATTGTTTTACAGTATGTTTTAATACCTAATAAAAATTAATTTTCCTAAGGTAGTATTTTACTTTTCGCATATTTTATAAACCAGTGATGCTCCTTTTTTCAATATTTCTGTACTATTCAAATTATTCTAAATGTTCTTCTAAAAACCCTTTTAGAAATACGTTATTATCCTCTCATTCCTCTGTACTTGGAATTTGAATGGGATTATTATATTTCTATAAATTGACTTTGATATAATATTGATATATAAAGTTCTAAATTATAACTCTTCATTTATTAAGGATTTTCTTTGTTTTCTACTTATCCTTTCTCAGGATAAAAGTTCTGTTTAGTTTTTCATTAAGCTTGTTCATGAATATTTTTTAATTTTATTATTATTGAGAATAGGTTTATTTTATTATTTTCATTTAACTGCCTTTTACTAAGACTTCTATGAATTTTTTGGATATACTCCCTTTCCTTTTCACTGTTATTTTATTACCTCTAATTAGTAATTTATCTTTAATGGCAGATTCATTTGGCTTTTTTAGCTATGCAATTATTCTCATTACAGATAATGATTTTCAGTTCCCAGTATTATTTTTATCTTACTTGAATCTTAATAATACTTATTATTATAATTATATTAGAGAAACAATTGTAGAAGAGACATCAATTAATTTATCTTTTCTGTCCAACTTCCCTTTTTAACTGTTCTGCTTTGCAGATCTGGAAGTTCTGCTTGGTAGCTAAGCACTATATGAATGCTGCTCAGATAGAGCTGATTGGATAAAAAAAATGGGCACATGACTCAGGAAAAAACAATCCATTGGCTGGTCAGTAATCAGACTAGGAATCAGATGGTGTTGGACTGCCTGTGTAAGGTCATGTATTATTGAAGCTGTGGTTCACACACACATCACACAAAATTTAAGAGAAAAGGAGAGACAACCACCTCTCAACATGTTTCAGCTTCTTGTGGGGAAGCTGCTTTCGTTTTATGTTTTAGATTCTAATATAACAAATCCTCCTTTTGTGAGGTTTCTGGTTTTAATAGGTTTCTGTTTCTCATAACCAAAAGTTATCCAACCAAATAATATTGATAATGGGTATCTGTATAATTTTCTGGTGTTTAAAGAGAAAGCCACATGTGTTCTAACTTCTGTTTCAATAGACACAATTATGGTATCTTTTTATTACTTTAAAAATGTTTTTATTGAGTATTGAGTTTTATTAGACATACATGGGGCATCTGTTTAAAAGATCATAAGCAATTTTTTTCTTATTTAATTATATATTGTATATTATATCTCTAGATAACCAAATATATCAAACTGTAAACTCAGGTTTCCTGGTATTTGGTCAAATTATCTTTACATAATACAACACAAAAATGAGAATAGATAATATAGACAATATAAAAAAGCAGAGATAAAAATCTTTCTTAGGGGGGATAGTAGAGAATAGGACTGACAGCAGAATACATCAGACACTAGAAAGGCAATATGTCAATCAATGGAAGGGTAACTGATGTGATACAGCAATCTGTATACGGGGTAAAGTTGGGAGTTCATAACCCGCTTGAATCAAACTGTGAAATATGATGTATTAGGAACTGTGTAATGTTTTGAATGACCAACAATAAAAAAAAAACTTTCTTATATTTTTTTTAGGGGGCACCACACATTTATTTTTTTTTATTTTTTTTTTAAATTTTTTTATTATTTTTTTAAGAGAGAGAGAGGAGAGAGAGAGAGAGAGAGAGAGAGAGAGAGAGAGAGAGAGAGAGAGAGAGAATTTTTAATATTTATATTTTAGTTCTCGGTGAACACAACATCTTTGTTGGTATGTGGTGCTGAGGATCGAACCCGGGCCGCACGCATGCCAGACGATCGCGCTACCACTTAAGCCACATCCCCAGCCCCACCACACATTTATTAAGAAAGATGTATTTAATATGTATGTGTGTATATATTAAGATATACATGTTGAGTAGTATTGCTGAGTAGCAAGTAGCAATACTACTTTGATCATCCTATCCTAAGGCCCTAATTCTGTCATGGTGTCTCAATTTCCCCTCTTATTAAAACTGGTCTTTTTATAATTTAAAAATATGTTTCAGATAAATAATTGCTTGCACCATGGCAGGGCAAGGTATGCTGAGGAGTACTTTCCTTATCCCTTAGGTTCAGTATTGCTGCTGAGGCATTGGGACTGGACACCTTCCCAGTGACACAAACAATACAGTCCTACGACTCAGTGCAACCCTCTTTGTAAATGTACTTATGGTTGACATTGTCACTTGTCATCTCACTAAATCTTTTTCCTCCAGCTTTTTAATATAACAAAAAGAGATGTATGTGAGCAACCTCTCAACTGGAGACAATTCTCTTGGGAGCACATTTCCTTTTGAAAGAACTTAATTGATATTATTCCATCATCATCTGGTATTTATTATTATGGTGGAAAATATAAGGCTAGCATGATTTTTCTTTTTGTGTGTGATTTGCACCATCTCCTTGTTGTAATTCTTCACTATCAATGTTTGATAGTCTGGTAGATGGGTATTAATATTGAGGCTCTTCTGTCATAATCATGATATGCTCCTTCTCTCTTATGTGTATATTTTTCCTGTATTATAACTTGTGACATATTCTTTCTCTTTTTTGTTTTCAGCTTCATTTCTTGGATTCTCTAACCCAGGGGCACCAATTCTTTTTAGGATGAATTGTTTTTGTCTTCCATAGAGTTTAGTTCCTTTCTAAATTATTGGCTTTTTCCCCCCTGTGTACACACTCACTATCTTTATTTTCCATATGTTAGTAATTTTTATTTTTTTTTCATTCAGAAATGATGTTGATTTAAGCATCCATTTATTGCCTTAGCCATACAATCTCCTATGGAGAACAGTGACTTGGATCATGGTCTCTGACAGCCTGTGGCTGCACTTGTGCTGGGAACTTTCTGTGCAGGTCAAGATTGCCCAGTTGCTATGGTGATACCTGCCTGAGGAAGCTCTGTGCAAAGGCACAGAACCATATCAGGCTGGACCCTAGGCTCAGACACCAGCTGCCAGGGATAAAGTATTCTGGGCAAATGAATTACAGTAGATGGGGTAGAGAGAGAAGATGGGAGGGGAGGGGGGATAGTAGAGGATAGGAAAGAAGCAGAATACAACAGTCACTAGTATGGCAATATGTAAAAACGTGGATGTGTAACCGATGTGATTCTGCAGTCTGTATATGGGGTAAAAATGGGAGTTCATAATCCACTTGAATCAAAGGTATGAAATATGATATGTCAAGAGCTTTGTAATGTTTTGAACAACCAATTAAAAAAATAAATAAACATAATCTAATCCCCCCCCCAAAAAAAGTATTCTGGGCATAACAAAATAACCACCATATCTTGCACATGCCAAGACCTTCTAGCCTGTCTCCTTTGCAGAAACTTTCCCACAAATAACCTTTTAATGGTAAAAATCTATATAATAAACATGCTGTTAACTAGCTCCAGATCATTGTTCCTCCATCAGAGGATAATGTCCCATCTGTTCCCAGCTTCTTATAAGTGTGTGTTTATCTTTTATTTTTATTTTTTATTTTTTGGCACTAGGGGTTGAACTCAGGGGCACTCAACCAGTAAGCCACATCCTCAGCCCTTTTTATATTTTTATTTAGAGACAGAGTCTTGCTAAGTTGCTTAGAACCTCGCTAAATTGCTGAGGCTGGGTTTTCACTGGTGATCTTCCTTCCTCAGCCTCCCAAGCTGCTGGGATTACAGGCATGTGCCACCACAACTGGCTGTTTGTCTTTCTTAATTCCATATCACCCCTCTCTGGTTTCTGAGGTTCGTCTGTGCAGGTTGCAACAATCTCCCTTTTCATTTCACTCTCTCCGTTTTGTCATCTTACTATATAGACTTAATTATTAAATTATTTTATAGCATACTACAATCATGGAGGAATTTCCTTCTGTTCATTGAGTAAGTTTTGTTCAGGTTTAGTTGTTCATCTTTTTGATTTTTTGCTTCTTTTACTGTGCCTACCCTTTTGCTCTCACACAGTCCAATAAACACTCACTGTGTTTCTGTTCGGGTTTGGGGGTACTAGTAGATGAAGAATTTCAGGATGTTGAAAACTTGAGGACTCTCTTAGGATAGAACTGTGTCCAGGAGGAGGAAATGATCAGGAATGTTGTGCTCATTTCCTCTACACATAAATGCTCTAGCCCCATAACTTTCCTTCCAGTACATTAAAAAAAAATATGTATATTCCTAGTTAATCTTTTACCTTTTTGTTGGTTGTTTGAGTCCCCCACCCCAACTTGCTTAGCTATCAGGGGAGGGAAATTCTATGTTACAGCTTAAATTTTATTACATTTACCCCTGTGAGAAGAGTATAAGCAAGGTCACACTGTGGAGGGATAAACACGTTCCAGGGTTGCTATGAGATATGCCTGTGGACTTCTAAATTAATATGTGGAAGGACCATAAATAAAGCCCATGTGTTTCCATTTCAGACCATTGCTTTTTACATGAGACTTTCCTAAACACAAAGCCAATTAGTTTCTTAATTGAACGGATACACACACATAAATGTTATTTCAATGTGCTTGATGTGTTTAAAAATATATAAGATGAAGGGTCCTTTGGAAAAGAACTGCAAGCTTACTTCTCTTTGTTCATCAGACACACTCACAGATAGCTGTGTGTAAAATTAAGTCCTTGAGATAAAAGAAGATTTTGAGTTCAAAACTAGCCTCAGCAACAGCAAGGTGCTAAGCAACTCAGTGAGACCCTGTCTCTAAATTAAAAAAAAAAAAAAAATAGGGCTAGGGATTCAGCTGAGTGGTTGAGTGCCCCTGAATTCAATTTCTGGTTACTCCCTACCCCTGCAAAAAAATTTAAAGCACAAAGCTGTGTTTGCTATTTACATATAAAATACTCCAAATATTAAGAAAGTGTGAACATTATATTAATATGTAAGATATTCCTAAAATTAAATATGCTTTTTTCTTTCTTTTTGTTTTTAGAGTAAAGCACATCAATATCAGAAGCCTTCGCGAAGGTTTGTAAGGCCTCCCATGGAATGATTTAAGCCAGAATGAGGCATATTTGTTGGTGGTTTATGGGAAGCTGAAGACTGGAGGAATGCCCTTGACAACACCAATATGTTCTAGCTCTACGATTCTGCTTTGAAGCCCGTTTTTCAAGTTTTTAGATTTTCACTTCTTAGAGCGGCACTACTTTCCCTCCCACCTTTATTCACATAACTCATGTGGATTCCAGCTTAAAATCTGCACAAAACAAAACAATCTTCCACAGCCAGGGTGCCTGACCGGCTGAAAATTGTGTCGGTGTGGACAGAGAGCATCCTGCTCCACGTGGTGGAGCACCACCCATGCCTCAGTCTCTTTCATTGTTGACAAACCACAGTGATCATTCTGCATTATGGATTTATTTCTGTTTCCCCAACGTCACTTTCTGTAAACGTTTATATGTTTGTCTCTCACTTCTTCTGGGCATAGGGACATTTATTGGTAAGAGTATGACAAGACTTAATGTGATTTAAAATATATATATATATATTACTGGATGTAATGTGTCATGTTCTGTGTTAATGCCTGAATCATACTTGGACATTCATGGCTTCATCTTCTACTTTGTGATTCTTACCACATAAATATTGCCTAAGATGCTTGTTAAATACAGCAGGGATCCAGCCTTAGAAATTATGATTCAAAATCTACCAAATTCTACCATGTTCCTGTGTGGATATATCCCATCGAATTCTGATTTTATCTGTTTGTAAAATTATAATGCACTAATTAGAATGATAATAGTAGTAATGGAGGGAGATCAGTAGAATAGATTGAGCAGAACAAGGGAGGGAAGAGGGGATGGGAAGGGAAGGTACTTAGAGTGAGTTTGATCAAACTATGCTATGTGCATCCATGAATATGGCATGATGGATCTCACTATTACGTATAATTTTAATGTACCAATAAAATGTAGGCAAAATAGTTCTTGTAAGTGCTGGAAATGAATAAAATATGAAATAAAACAGAGAAATTATGATTTGAAAGTCTTTGGGGTGAGATATATAAACCTGCATTTTAAGAAACTCCCCAGCAAATTTTTGGGAAGGCAGTCTATATACTTTCAGAATCACCACTTTGCATCATTGAGTAGTTGGGATTTTATCAATGAAAAGCATTACTTCAGTCAGGGAATGAAACTTGTTTCCCTGTTTCACAGTAGCTATTGTGCATAGAAATCAGATATAAAATGGTGCTCTGTCACAGAAAAGGAGAATAAAGAATGTAAGACACGTAATGTTATAAGTAGAAATTTAACTGAACAATTTTATCTAATTAGTTCAGATAAAATTGTTCAGTCAAATGATATGGCTAACTGTGTTGCCAAATGTGTGAAGGTAGATATTAGACTCTTATGACCCTTCTGATTGAAATAAACACATTTTTCTTGTTTTGTTCCTGTTTTATTTGGACCCTCAGTGGACTGGAGAATGGACTCTTTCAATGAGAGCAATCTTCCTTACTGAGTGTACTCATCAGATGCTAATCTCTTCTGGAAATGTCCTCACAGAGAAACCCAGAAAAAAAAATATCTTTTACCAGTTATCTGGGCATCCCTTAGCCCTATCAAGTTGACACATAAAATTAACCATTACAGAAGAAGTCGATTATAAGTTTGTTTGTGAGGCATAGTTATGAGAGTTAGTGGATAAGCTCTATGAAAAACATAAATTGCAATATATTTAAATAATTTAATCATTTATGATGTTCCCCAATCTGAATGCAGACAATGTAAAATAGTCTTGCTCTTAGAACTCTTTCAATAATTGGTAAATTGGGGTTACTTATGGCAATATTGCATGCAATCTTTTCTTAAAAATTAATTTATTTATTTTAATTATGTATATATAACAGCAGAATGTGTTTTGATTCATTGTACATAATTGCAGCAAAACTTTTCATTTCTCTACTTGTACATGATGTAGCATTGCACAATATGTGCACTTATACATGTACTTAGGGTAATGATATCCATCTCATTCCATCATCTTTCCTGCCCCCATGCACCTCCTCACCCCTCCCTCCCATTTGTTCAATCAAAGTTCTTCCATTTTTCCTATGCCCCACCACCCTGGGTTATGGATTGCATCTAATTATCAGAGAGAACATTTGGCCTTTGGTTTCTTGAGATTGGCTTACTTTGCTTAGCACAATACTCTCTAGCTCCATCCATTTACCTGAAAATGCCATAATTTTATTCTCTTTTAATGCTAAGTAATATTCCATTGTGTATATACCACAATTTCTTTATCCATCCATCTATTGAAGGGCATCTAGGTTGCTTCCACAGTTTAGCTATTGTGAATTGAGCTGCATAAACATTGATGTGGCTGCATTACCATAGTATGCTGATTCTAAGTCCTTTGGGTATAGACCAAGGAGTGGGATAGCTGGGTCAAATTGTGGTTCCACTCCAAGTTTTCTAAGGAATTTCCATACTGCTTTCCAGACTGGTTGCACCAATTTGCAGTCCCACCAGCAATGTTATGAGTGTACCTTTTCCCCCACATCCTCACCAACATTTATTGTTGTCTGTATTCTTGATAACTGCCATTCTGACTGGCATGAGATGAAGTCTTAGAGTAGTTTTGATTTGCATTTCTCTAATTACTAGAGATGCTGAGCATTTTTTCATAAATTTATTGATCAAATGTATATCATCTTCTGAGAAGTATCTGTTCAGCTTCTTAACCGATTTATTGATTGGGTTGTTTGTTTTTTGGTGTTAAGTTTTTTGAGTTTTTTATATATTCTGGAGATAAGTGCTGTATCTGACATGCATGTGGAAAGAATTTGCTCCCAAAATGTAGGCTCTCTGTTCACCTCGTTGATTGTTTCTTTTGCTGAGAAGAAGCTTTTAGCTTGAGTCCATTCTATTTATTAATTCTTGATTTTATTTCTTGTGCTTTAGGAGTCTTGTTAAGGAAGTCGAGGCCTAATCCCAGGTGATGAAGATTTGGGCCTACTTTTTCCTCTATTAGGTACAGGGTCTCTGGATTAATTACTGGGTTCTTGAGCCACTTTGAGTTGAGTTTTGTGCATGGTGAGAGATAGGGGTTTATTTCATTTTGCTGCATATGGATTTCCAGTTCTCCCAGCACAATCTATTGAAGATGCTATCTTTTCTCCAGTGTATGTTTTTGGAGCCTTTGTCTAGTATGAGACAACTGTATTTATGTGGGTTTGTCTACGTCTTCTATTCTGTACCCTTGGTCTACATGTCTATTTTGGTGCCAATACCATGCCATTTTTGTTACTATAGATTTGTAGTGTAGTTTAAGGTCTGGTATTTGATGCCTCCTGCTTCACTCTTCTTGCTAAGGATTGCTTTGGCTATTCTGGGTATCTTGTTTTTCCAAATGAATTTCATGATTGCTTTTTCTATTTCTATAAAGAATGATGTTAGCATTTTAATTAGAATTGCATTGAATCTGTATAGCACTTTGTGTAGTATGACCATTTTGACAATATTAATTTTGCCTATCCAAGAGCATGGGTGACCTTTTCATCTTCTAAGGTCTTCTTTAATTTTTTCTTTAGTGTTCTGTAGTTTTAATTGTCGAGGCCTTTCACTTTTTGTTGATTCCCAAGTATTTTATTTTTTTGAGGCTATTGTGAATGGGGTTGTTTTCCTAATTTCTCTTTCAGAGGATTCATCACTGATGTTCAGATTTATGGGTATTGATTTTATATCCTGTTACTTTGCTGAATTCATTAATTAATTCTAGAAGTTTTCTGGTAAAGTTTTTTTGGATCTTCTAAATATAGAATTATGTTGTCTGCAAATAATAATAGTTTGAGTTCTTCTTCTCCTATTTGTATTCTTTTAATTTCTTTCATCTGTATCATTGCTCTGCCTGGAGTTTCAAGAACTATGTTGAATAGAAGTGGTGACAAAGGACATCCCTGTCTTGTTTCAGTTTTTAGAGGGAATGCTTCCAAATTTTTGCCATTCAGAATAATGTTGGCCTTGGGTTTAGTATAGATAGCTTTTACAATATGGAGGTATGTTCCTACTATCCCTAGTTTTTCCTGTGTTTTGAACATAAAAGAATGCTACATTTTGTCAAATGCATTGATAAAATCATATGATCCTTATCTTTAAGTCTATTGATATGGTGAATTACATTTATTGATTTCCATATGTTGAACCAAGCTTGCTACCCTGTAATGAACCCCACTTAATCATGGTGCATTATTTTTTAAATATATTTTTGTATGTGATTTGACAGAATTTTATTGAGAATTTTTGCATCATTGTTCATCAGGGATATTGGTCTGCAATTTTCTTTCCTTGGTGTGTCTCTTCCTGGTTTGGGTATCAGGATGATATTAGCTTTGCAGAATGAGTTTGGAAGTGTTCCTTTCTTTTATTTTATGGAATAATTTGAGAAGTATTGGTATTAATTCTTCTTTGTAGGTATTGTGGAACTCGGCTGTGAATCCATCTGGTCTCAGGCTTTTCTTTGTTGGTAGGCTTTTGATGGTATCTTCTATTTCCTTGTTTGAAATCAATCTGTTTAAATTGTTTATGTCCTCTTGATTCAGTTTGGGTTGATCATATGCCTCTAGAAATGTCAGCGTCTTTGAGGTCTTCTATTTACTGGAGTATAAATTTTCAAAATAGTTTCTAATTGTCTTCTGTATTTCAATAGTATCTGTCATGATATTCCCTTTTTCATCACAAATTTTAGTAATTTGAGTTTTTTCCTTCTTTTCATTATAGTGGCTAAGGGTTTATTAATTTTTTTAAATTTTTTCAAAGAGCCAGTTTTTTGTTTTGTCATTTTTTTTGAATTGTTTCTTTAGTTTCAATTTCATTGATTTCCACCCAGATTTTAATTATTTCCTGTCTTCTACTTTAGGTGTTGGTTTGTTCTTCTTTCTCTAGGTCTTTGAGCTATAATGTCAGGTCATTTATTTTTTGACTTTTTCTGTTTTTAGTGAATGAGCTCCATGCAATAAAATTTCCTCTTAGCACTGCCTTCGGTAGTGTCCCAGAGATTTTAATAAGTTGTATTTAATAAGTTCTCATTTACCACTACAAAGAATTTTTTTTAATTTTCTCCCTGATGTCTTCTGTTATCCATGTGTCATTCAATAACGTATTGCTTAGTCTTCAGGTGTTGGAGTAGCTTCTCTTTTAAATTTTATCATTGATTTATAATTTCATTCCATTATGGTCAGATAGAATGCAGTATAGTATCTCTATTTTTTGTATTTGCTAGTACTTGCTTTGTGACATAATATATGGCCTATTTTGGAGAAGGATCCATGTGTTGTTAAGAAGAAAATGTTTTTGCTTTTTGATGGGTGGAATATTCTACATATGTCTGTTGAGTCCAAATTATTGATTGTATTATTGAGTTCTATAGTTTCTTTGTTTAGTTTTTGTTTGGAAGCTCTATCCAATGGTGAGAGAGGTGTATTAATGTCACCCAATATTATTGTGTTGTGGTCTATTTAGTTCTTGTATTTGAGAAGGGTTTGTTTGACATACATAGATGCCCCATTGTTTGGGGCATAGATATTTATGATTGTACGTCTCATTGATGTATGAATCCCTTAAGCAGTATGGAATGTCCTTCTTTATCCCTTTTCACCAGCTTTGGTTTGAGATCCACTTTATCTGATACGAGGGTGGAAACCCCTGCTTATCCATGTGGTCCGTGTGAGTGGTACATTTTTTCCCATCCTTTCACCTTCAGTCTGGGATGTCTTTTCCTGTGAGATGAGTCTCTTGAACACAACATATTGTTGAATCTTCTTTTAAAATCCAATCTGTCAGTCTATGTCTTTTAATTGATAAGTTTAGGCCATTCATATTTAGGATTATTATTGAAATATGATTTGTAGTCCTGGACATTTTGGTTTAGTTTTGGTTTTTAACTTGACTTGGTTTCTCCTTTGATTGGCCTTTCCTTTAGTGTAGAGGAACTGCATTCTGCATATTTGCTGATTTTCATTGTTGTTTTTCATACCTTCTTCCTGGAATATTTTGTTGAGGATGCTCTGTAGTGCAGACATTCTCAGTTAATTTTTTTAACTTTTGTTTGTCATGAAAGATTTTTATTTCATTATAAAATCTAAAGCTTAATTTTGCTGTATATAAGATTTTTGATTGGCATTCATTTTCTTTCAGGGCTTGGTACATGTTCTCCTGGCTTTGAGGGTCTAGGTTGAAAAATCTCCTGAGATACCAATTGGTCTCCCCTATATATGATCTGATTCCTCTCTTTTGTGGCCTTTAAGATTCTATCCTTATTCTGGATGCTAGGCATTTTTGTTATAATGTGCCTTGGTATAGATCTATTGTAATTTTGTACATTTGGTCTCCTATAAGCCTCTTGTATTTGATTTTGCAATTCATTCTTCATGTTTGGGAAATATTCTGATTTTATCTCATTGAAGAGATTGTACATTCCTTTGGTTTGAATCTCTGTGGCTTCCTCTATCCCAATAACTCTTAGATTTAGTCTTTTGATGCTATCCCATAATTCTTGGATGGTATGTTCATAGTTTCTTACCATGTTCACTGTGTGGTTAACTTTATTTTCCAGATTGTATGATTTTTCTTTATTATCTGACATTCTGTCTTCCAAGTGATCTAGTGTGTTGGTGATGCTTTCTATTGAGTTTTTCTTTAAAATTTGGTTTATTATTTTCTTCATTTCAAGGATTTTTGATTTCTTTTTTTTTTTCAGAAACTCTCTTTCTTGAAGTAATCTTTTGCTATCTGTATTTGCTTCCTTATCTCTTTGTTGGTGTGATCAATGTTTGCCTGTATTTGCCCTGTTATCTCTTTGTTGGAGTGATCAGTTTTTGCCTGTATTTGCTCATTTAGTTCATTTTTTAATTCAAAGATCATTTTAATTATGTATATTCTGAACTTCTTCTCTGACATTTCATTAAATACTCTGTCCATGGATGCTGTTATTGTAGTATCCTTGTTTGGGGCATTTTCTGCCCTTGTTTTTTCATGTTGTCTATGTGTTTTCCTTTCTTTCAGTGTAGATCTGAGATATTATAGTTTATACCCTATAATCTTGTAGAACCCAGGTCTACCCTGGGTCTGGGCTCCCATGCAGATGTATGTGCAGGCATTCCTCCTCATTCATTTAGTAAGCCAAAGACCACTTTGAATTTCTCTGCCCTGCCTTATCTGTTGACAATACCTGCAAAGAGCAGGCTACCTCTATCCCCTTCAGGACAATCCTATAAGCCATTATTTTCTGAAGGCCACATTTGTTCATGTATTATTTTCCTGTATAGATCTTACAAATTGGGAATCAGATCTCTATTCTGTAGTTTTAGCTAAAGATAGTTGGCAATTTTCTTGAGAAATTCATCACCAGATATTTACTTAGAAGGAGCCATGTTTTGCTTATTCTGTGGGTTGCTTTGACCCCTGTTTTTACTTCCAGAGCTTGACTTATTAATAACATTTAGAAGCACTAGGAAACATCATTCTGCATATTTACCAGATGATTCCTATCACACAAACCCACAATTCAGTCTATGGAATTTTTCTATTTCAGACTTAACCTGAGTGATTTTAATGATTGGCCACATTGCCTACCTTCTGATTCATAGGCAATCACATATTCACACTGAAGAGGGCTGGTCATCTTTTTATTTTTGTCTTTCTTAAGTGGAAACAAATAATGGATGATGCCGAAGAATGATAGGAAGCATGCAAACACTTTTTGTTTCTGTCACTAACCTGCTTTGGATTGAGATTTAGATGATCAAAGCATTTGGATAACCTGCATCTGTTAATCTCTGGAGATAAGTGAGAGACGAGGAAAGAACAAACACAGGGATCTCACAAAGTGGATGAAATGATATTTGTCACATCTGGCTGTTTAATTCACAGGCCAGATGTCCACATTCCCTGCAGCACTGAACCAGTGTTCTAATGAGGATGTTCTTCCCTGAGATTCCTTGATGTTAGGCTTCTCTTCTTTCTCAGAGTCGTCATCGACAATTCTGGAAAAGTTGATGTTTTACTTGCTTCATTCAAAAAAGTGGCAGAGGGTGGGGGAAATGTGTTATAGTTCTATTGTCTAATGCTAGCATCGTTTCCTTTATCAACTGTGCCTGGAAGAAACTGTAATGGTCTTACTTGACCTCACAGTCATCAAGTACATTAAATCCCATGAGTCCTGGTAAATTATTAAGGAATTATTGATTTTGTTGTGAATCTCAAGATGTATTGACTTTTGCCTTAGTCAATAGTTTCCAAAGGCATAAAAGATATTGATGTTTACTGAAATATGCATGTTAATCTTAGCACGTGCATGTGTATATACATAAAGCTCAATTTCCAGATATTTATTTTATACTTCTTCTGAATATTTTGTAAAAAACTTCTTTTCTCTAAAGATTCTATTGTTTTTTTGGCCTATTTTTTTTATTGATTCTTCCTTTATTCTTTAAATGTTTAATCTCATTTCTTTTTCCCTGCTCAATAATGGAAAGAAAAAACTAAAGCTTTGGAAGACATCTATTTGCATTGAATGATCAAATGGGGATAGTCTTCCTGATGAACATGAGATTAATTACAAAGTGAGTATTACTCCCTGTCTCTATACACGTGAAGTTTCAGTAGAACAAGAAAATTGAGGACCTTCACTCTCCAAATCCATCCCAGAATGCTTTACTCCAGCGTATACCACGCCAAGACGAAATCAAGGACCACATCTGAGAATCCATGTCATTTAACCCCAATATTTTTTCCCAATTACATAGTAAACATAAATGAGTAGAAAATCAAACTTGCATTTAGAAAAAACTAAATGATCAACTACAGCATGCAATTTAATTGATACAAACGCAAAGCAAACAACCCCCCTCCCCTTATTGTCTCCTTTAATAGCTGAAATTCTACCAGTAGAATTTATTGCAAGCATCCTCTCACAAACTTCAAATTGTTCCCAGGTATATTGTAAGATCAGTTAGTTGACCAGCAACCATTCACTGATTCTTAGCTACATGTCTAGTTCTGTGCTGCACTTTTGAGTCAACACTTTATTTGGTTTACTCTGTGGCCTTTCAGTGCTTATCCATGGTCCTTCAAGTTAACTTTCGTCTCTCATGGACTAATTGTCTAGAAAATGTATACTTTGATGACATGTAAGGAAGATGACAGAGAAGGGATAAATTTAAGCAATCCTGTGTATTCATACATGCATGCCCTCTTGTATATGTCTACCCCAGGCTGGATGGACTGTAGTAACTTACCATGAAACAGTTTTTTAGAGCTGAGGGTCCCAGGGAATTTCAAGTCAGCGATAGACTCCCAATAACAACTTGGCATCCTGATTGCCAGAGGAGAACGTGGTCAAGAAAAAACAGAAAGTGCAAAGTTGGAAAAGCCATTCTCCTGAGAACAATTGTCCTAAATGATCTGCGCATCAGTGTTGCCTACCGTAATGTGGGGTGAAGAGTGTTAGGCAAAAGCAATTGGTTCTTTAAAAGAGAGTAAACTTTGATGTGACAGAGACCGAATCACGATAACCACATATGCTTTTCAGGTACAGTAGTCTTCTCATGCTTTGAACAGTCTTAAGGACGAGGTGAGAACGTAACAGCTCCCACCCTGTTAATACATATTTAAAGCTAAGAACTGCAAAATGAGATTTTTTTTATGTTCAAATTGCTTTTGTCACTCTACTTTGGACCAGTGTATGATTTCTTAGAAAAATGCATCAACATAATTTTCAAACACTTGATGGGAATGAAAGAAAGGCCATTCTGAACTTAAATATATAGATTTTCATGAAGCTTATGTAGTCATGGTAGCCTTTATACTGTCAACTCCAAATAGAAATAATTATGATTAAAGCAGTTTAGGTAGAAGCCAGGTATTGTTCCTGCTGAATGCAGGAACATTTGTGGATAGCTTTTTTTTTCTTCCTTTTTCATACTATGTAAAAATTTGAATTGTAAAATGTATGTGTAAAGTATCTTTTTTTTTTTTCTTTTTCTGAATGCTCATGGGGATCAGGAGATGTCATCAGATGTTTTCTGACTTTCCTGCAAGGGTCCCGTTTTCTTCATGACTAGAGACCTAATTTGACTTGGATTTGCAAGGATCTTGGGGTCTGTAGAAAGGGAAAGAAGTTTTATATTTCATGTGTCTTTTTCATCGTTGATGAAATGGTCTTGGAGGAGCTATGCTTCATTCCTTCCTGTAATGTTCCAAGATGTGTTGCCATTGGTTCTTGGAAAACTGTGAGAAAAGTGAAGCTTGATTTGGGGACTGGAAGCATCCATATGCACATTTTATCACCCACCTCAATGACTTCTTCTTCATGCTATGCTCTTACATGCTAACTCATTATGCAGATGTTATGTTCATTATTTTACCTTGTGTTCTCATTCAATAAGGGTAAGGTTTCCATATGAGTAATCTAAATATAAGCCAGTGTTATGATTTATAATCGAAACATTATATTTTTTTCATGCAATGAAAATTGTTCCTTCTATAAAAGGAATTTTAACAATGGTAGCAAATGGAAAGACATTGGGTACAGAGACTTTAATAGTGACGCTGAAGTGAGTGGTTTCAGCAGCCACTTTGGCATGTATACTCTCCTGAAGACCTCTAGAAATGGTATCTCTAGGCCTTCTCCTCTTTGGATTCTTTCCTTCGTAAGTTATGTACCTGATAAGAACTTTGTAGCACAGTATATAGCATAGGACAGTATAAGCAACCTTGCACACTGGAGAGAACAAAGAGCTAGTTGAGATTTTGGTTCCCTGGGTGCTTAATACTACTTGTGTGATTTGGACAAATCACCTTAACCTCTTGAACATTGCTGTCTACATCTGTAAGATGCTGACGATGATGGTGGTGGTAACAACTGTCAGAGTGATGGAAACTAATGTTTATCAAGCACTTACTCTATGCCGTGCTTAGTGTTTTAAGTGCTTAATGACAATGAGCTCAGTTAAGTCTTTACAACATCCTAATGAAGTAGGTACTCTTTTATTCATTTTACAGGTAAGGAAACTCAAGCATAAAAAGCTTAACATATTAAGGTTGCATGGCAGAGACACGTAAGACCACGCAGCCTGGTCTTTGGGTTCTTTCTTTTCCTATCGACAGTGGCTAATGTTCCTTTAAAGTCTAGAATTTTATTTTCAAGGGTGCTTAACCCATGAGCCACATCCCCAAATCTATGAAGAAATTGGTAAAACACTGCTGTGGGATGATGCATTCCAATGGGTTTAAAGGCTATTCAGTAGTCTCACTGTAACTTTAACAGTTTATGCTTCAAAAATTCTCTGTCTGCCTATCGTCTCAGCTGTTTTAAATGCAAGCCCAAGAATCAAGCTGCTCAAACTGCTCTCAAAATTTTAATACCTAAGCAATTGCTTCTAATAGAAATGATAATTATAGCCTGTTGCTAACCACCACTGAGAAATATTCTATCTCATAATTTTCTCTCTAATAGAGACACAAACAGAACTTTTATCTAAGACGAGAAAATAACAACAAAGAGAAAGGCAGGGCAATCAACTTATTAAAGCTGACGATACATAATAATATTACTTAGCTTTGCAGCTATTTGAGAAGCTTTAAATGCTTTATAGATTGGATCTTGTTCGTTTTTAAGTCATCTCTGTTATGTTATTATTTATAGATTTACTCTTGCTCATCCTTATGTTGTCTTTATTGTAAGGCTTACCATGAAGTAATTTGGTAATGAGTTGCATGTGAGCTTCTGCATCAATAGACTTCATGTACCAACCATCTCTATTTCTTCAGCATCCCATTGGGTTGAATGCTCCCTTTCACACTGTATAAGGGGTAGGCGAGTTGATGAAATGTTCTACCTTTTAGGGAGAATGGGAATGGAGGATCCACATTTATACAGTGAAGGTCTTAATGACAGCCTGATCTGCTTACTAAAAACTTCAACTTTCTTTTTCTTTTGTGGGGTGGGGGCCGGGGAACTGGGGAGTGAATCCAGGGTTCTTAACTCATGAGCGATATCCCCAGTCCTTTTTTGTATTTTATTTAGAGACAGGGCCTCACTAAGTTGTTGAGGCTAGCTTTGAACTTGTGAACCTCCTGCCTCAGCCTCCTGAGCTGCTGGGATTACAGGAATGTACCACTGCACCCGGCTCAACTTTCTTTTAATGATGTGGGTTTGGATAAAGTAAAATCATCCACTGAAGCAGTGATTTTCTGTTGGTGTTCTTGGAGGCATCTGTTGGTCTGGATCTGAATGTCTTATGTACGTACCTTCAATGAATTACCAGATTCATTCTATACAGAAGCTGGCAGTTAGTGTTGAGAGCAGGCTATGCCCTGCTCTCAGTTACTCTAGATGTATGAAGTAGCTTCAAGACTGTGCCCACCCCTGAGTCACTCCATTATACCAAGCAATAGTTTTCCATGAGTTACTCCATTTTGAATAAAAGTGCAGAGACAGAATGACTCTATATCCTGTTTGAGGAAACAACCACCTAGCACAACCAATAGGCACAAATTAATTGTGTTAATAAAAATTACCACTTGAAAATTTGTTGAATTTAAATCAGAAGCACATAGATGCATGAGTGTATCTACCCATATCAGAAAGACCAGGTTCCTAAGTGTATCAATACACTAGACCACTGAATGAAGCAACCCCTTCACCTGAGTCCCCTAAAAGGAGGAGTAGCAGAGACTGTGGTGGCACACTTAAACCTGTCATCAGACCGTCTATTGAACATGTCATGAGACTGACAGGTCATGAGCCTCTGACTTTCTGTCCCTGAATGTCAACTCAGCTTGATCACCCTGCTTGATGTGGCTGATGTCAAAGCTGCCTGACCTCTGGACCTTGGCCTAGAAAAAGTTCCATGATCTGAGAGCTCTGTGCCCTGAACAAGTTTTCTAGCTGGTTTGTAATCTTATCTAACCACCTGCAGTGACTTTTGTATTTGTTTCTGCTCTTTGCTTTCCCTCTTGGTTCAGCCTCTATAGTCACCTTAATCCTTTCTTAGCCTTTCTGTGACTTTTATGTGTGTGTGTGTGTGTGTGTAACGTATGAGGTGTGACCTGAGTGTTATAGATATTAGTAATTAGCACATTGAAATAAAAGAACTTGTGATTGCCCAGCCTATGACAACCAGGTGACCCACAAGTACTTAGTGAAAAACAGTTAATGAAGATGGTATAGCTTGTGAATTTATTGTTATTCAATAAATTCTGACATCGTTGAAAGACACACATCTGTTTGGTCTATGTTAATGGCAGAGCTCACTCATGGTAGTTAGGAACTTGAAAACAATCTAGGAAACCTGCAGTCTCATGCTTATAATGACAGTGCATGCAAACATACATACTTGAACTACATAATAGAAATTAAATCCAGAAACCAAAGAAGTCTTTGTAAATTTGCCTAGAAAGAGAAGCTAGAAAATAAAAGGGTAAGTTTATCCAAAAAAGTGGCTGAGTGAGCTATGGCTAGCCAGGTGTCCCACATTTATAAGAATGGGATTACAGGGGTGTACCACCACGCCTGGGTCAACTTTCTTTTAACTGGGTTTGGATAAAGTAAAATCACCCACTGAAGCAGTGATTTTCTGTTGGTGTTCTTGGAGGCGTCTGCATAGGGTGAAAGGGAATGGTCTGATCTGAATGTCTTTGAAAATATCTAGGCAGCATTTCTAGGTCTTGTATCATAACATCTTGAACCAATAGCAGAGGGAAAAAATTCCAATTTTGTCCCATTGAAATATAATTGATGACCATAAACTTAAATGGACTTACTAGCTCCTTTCCTGGGAGGAGGGAGTAAATAGGAGAATAGGCCAAGAAGAAAGTTGATACTAACATAAATTTGAATCTGTCCAAATAGGAAGATGAGCCAGGACCTTGTTCAACAGTGTTTAGAGCTGTACTGTTCAATATGGTAGCCACTTGTGACATTTAGCAACTAAGTTTCAATTATAAAAAATGACAAATACTTTATAAATCAGTTGCTTTATAAAGCCTCTATAAATTAGTTTAAGTGCTCAATAGCCACATATGGATAGTAGACTCCTTATTGGAGAGCAAAGATATAGGATATCTACTTTTATCATTGTTGCTACGACTTTACCCAAAGATATGTTTCAGAAGCCTTTGGAACTAGTTTGTGGGAAGAGATTGGAAAATGTTGGATTAGAAGAAAGCCTGGAATGCTGTAAGTGAAACTTAACAGTTCAAGTGAGAGCTCAGAGAATCAGAATGCTGATAGGAATGTAGACAATAAAGGCCAGGCTCATGGGGATTCAGATGGAAATAAGGACTCTATTGGGAATTGGACTAGAAGCCACTTCATCCTGTCAAGGCACTTGTCTACATATTGTCCAAGACCTGAAACTTTATAAGGGGCTGAATTTACTAGTTTATCTGGCAGAAGAAATTTCAAGGCAACCCAGAATTCAAGCTGTTGGCCTGGGTACTGCTGGCTTCTTTTAGCAAGGTTAGTCAGGGGGCAAAAAGCAGAGGGATTTAAACAAATTGTAGTTTGGTAGGAAAAGAAGCATCTATAAAGTCTGGGTTGAGGAAGGTATGATTGCTAAAGTGATAAACCATTAAAAAGAAGCCAAGTACTTTGTACCAGGACCATAGGAAAGATGCCTTGAGGGTATCTCAGGAATTATCAAGACCCTACCCATTGCAGGGTCAAAGGTGCAAAAGTCAACTGATTTCAAAGAAGCTTCTTTGAGAAGAGACATAGAGCACCATACCCTGCTCACACAGGGAGACCTAAAGAATTGTTTCCTTGGAATTTTCCCCTTACTCCTCTGTTGAGAGCCACAGCCCAAGGGGCCCCAGCAAATTTCCAGCTGCCAGCAAACTTCCAGTTGCCAGCTAATGATTGGCTCACAGTGGCCCCAGCAAACTTCTAGTTGCCAACTGATTGGCTCCTCTGTGGTGATGCTCATTGGGCTATTTCCCTGCCCTTTCAGACAATGGAGCTGCTCATAGGGGGAATTTTTTTGGCTCCACCCACACGACCCAGCCAATCGGCCTCAAGAGCAGGAGGGGTGGGGGGAGGTTGAGAGGCTTGTGGGAAGCCAGTGGTGGCAGTTGGGCTCTGAGGGTTTCCCTGAGGAGCTGTGTGGTGCAGTGTGTGTGTTCTAAAAATAAAGTTTGTTTCTTTTGACAAGTGGCTTCTGAATTGTGCCCAGCCAGACTGTGGCACCCCTCCACTGTTCAACCATCCAGGCAGAGGACACTGCAGCTGAAGTTCACGTGAGCCCAGATACAGCCTGGGCCAGCAACACACTTTGGTATTTTCTCTGTGATTCTGATTTTGCAGTCACATCGAATGTAACTTATGTGGTCTTGGAAGCTCATAATGGGATTTCAAAGGAAAGCCTGGTAGGCCAGACAATGTGGCAGGCTCAGAGCCCTTAGAGTATCCCCTGATAGGGTGATGCATGAAGTTGTGAGAAAAAAAGCTAAAATGAAGACCCTAGGAAGTTAGAGATGCCGAAAACACGTTGGAAGCTGCAGGAAGCAAGCAGAGCCAGCTGAAGAGAGAGATCATGTGGACAACATCTGGCAACAGTGCGAAGGTGAGGATGACCAAGTCTTTTGGAGCTCACATCTCACCTTCCTGAGCCCAAGATTCAGGACATGGACTTATTGTTTTCACTATTGGGTTTTAGTCTTGCTTTTGGTTCCATTCCTCCTTCATGTGCCCTTGTTATTATTCCCTTTTGGAGTGGAAATATTTGCCCTATTCCATTGTATGTTTGGGGACACCAGTCTCTTCCTTGTACATGGCTTTCAGGCTTTCATGAAGTGTGTATGTATGGCTTTCCTCTGTTAGTCAGCCTTTTTGGTCACTGAGATCAAAATAACTGACAAGAACAATTTAGTGGAAAAAAAATTCATTTTGGGAGAGCTCACAGTTTCAGAGATGTATTCTATGGTCACCAACTCCATTGCTGTGGGCCTGAGGTAAGGCAGAAAATAATGGCGAAAGGGTATGGTGGAAGGCAGTCAGGAAACAGAGAGAAAGAAAGGGGTGGGGAGGGAGAGAGAGAAACCAGGGACAAAATATGATCCACAAGGGGAGACCTCCAGTGACCTACTTCCTCCAGCCACACCCCATCTGCCTACAGTTACTACCCAGCAGTCCATTTAAATTATTTATTTGTTTATTTATTTATTTATTTTGGTACCCGAGATTGAACTTGGGGACACTCCACCACTGAGCCACATCCCCAGCCCTATTTTGCATTTTATTTAGAGACAGATTCTCACTGAGTTGCTTAGCACCTCATCATTGCTGAGGCTGGCTATGGACTCACCATCCTCCTGTCTTAGCCTCCTGGGCTGCTGGGATTATAGGCAGGCACCACTGCTCCTGGCCTATTTAGATTATTAATCCAAAAAATATGTTAATTCACTGATGAAGTCACAGCTTTCCTAATCGAATCATTTCATCCCTGAACATTACTCATTCACACATAAACTTTTCAGAGGAAATCTCATATTCAAACCAAAGCATTCCACCATGCACTCCTTCCTCCATGAGCTATTGTGCTGCCACACGCTCAAAGGGACCTGGCCGAATGACTATGGACTGAAACCTTTGAAACCATGAGTCAAAATAAATCTGTCCTCTTTTAAGTTGATCTTCTCAGGTACTTTTTCATAACAATGGAAAGCTAACTAACAACAACCAGGACATGATCTGGAGGATTCCTGCTTAATCAATGATAGAAGTTGACAGATCTTTTTGGAAAGTAAGGTGATAAGAGTTTTGCCTTCCTTTTCTTTCACCTGCATAAAGAAACCCCTCTCATCTCTAATATGAAGTTTAAAGATTTGAGTTTCTCTTTGGTCATCTGTATTTTATTTTGACATGATACAACTGATTCTAAAAATTCCCACATCTGAATATGAAGATTGGGCTGGTGCTACACAGACCTCACCAGAAACCTTAATGTTATAAGCCGTAGGCTTTCTTGCCTGCAAGTCTCCTTTGTAGCTCACCCTGTCTGCTGCTAGCTAAGGGTCATTTTCAGGTGAGGGAATCTTCCTGAGCCCTTCTGCCCCTATAGACTAGGATGCCTAGAATTGTTCTTACAGTAAAATAACACACCCAGTGACTATGATATCAACATAAAAAAGACTTAGAGGACATAAAGAGGGCTGCTTTGAATATGCATTCAGTTGCTTGAATAAAAATCAGAGTAAGAGGGGTGGGATTAATTTATAGAAAGGAAGACATGGAGCAGATTTCTGGAAACTTTGTGAGATTTTTGTCTCGGGGAAGTTTTGGTTTTTTTTTTTTTTTTTTTTTAGTTGTAGATGGACACAATACTTTTATTTTATTTATTCATTATTTTTTATGTGATACTGAGGATCTAACCCAGTGCCCCATATGTGCGAGGCAAGCGCTCTACCGCTAAGACACAATCCCAGCGCCCAGGGAAGTTTTTAATCAGAAAAGTCGAATATTTGCTGAATATTGCTTACCTGGTCAATTGCAACCACCTTTTAATTAGACTCCTTATCTTAGCATTAACCATGATGGCCCCATTCAAAAGATATGTTTATGTCCTAGTCCCTGGAAGCTCTGAGTGTGTCTGTACTTGGAACAAGGGTCTTTGAGGGTGTAATTAAGTAAAGCAGGTTGAGATGAGTTCATTGTGAATTCCTGTAGCGGCCCTTAAATGCAATGACAGGTGTCCCTGTGGGAAACAGAAGAGCGGAAAACACAGACACATGGGAAAATGCCACCAAGACCTGAAGTCACAGACTGGCACCATATGGCCACAAGCCAGCAGCCACCAGAAGCTGGAAGCTGGAAGAGGCAAAGGATGAATTGTTTTCTGGAGCCTCCAGAGAGAGTGTAGTCTTGCCATCCCCTTCATTTTGGACTTTCGGTTCAGATTTCTGGCTTCCAGAATTGTGAGAGGAAAAAAAAAAATTCAGTTGTTTTAAACCTCTAAGTTTGCACTAATTTGCTATGGAAGCCACAGGAAACTAATACAGACTCCCTCTGATGTATTCGCCGAGTCACTTTTAGAATGATCAATTAAGACATAATCATTATGCAAAGTATAAAGTGCAGGTTCCTTAGAAGAGCTTCCAAGGAACCTTGATCTGTCTGCTTACCTTTCTCACTACATGACTCTCTGGTGCACTCATTACCTTTAATAAGACCAGACTCCTTTATTCCCTAGATACACTGCCTGTTTTACCCCACTGTTTCTTTGAACTTGCTGTTCTGTCTGCGATGTTTCTATGAAGCTCGTCCATCCGTTGTAACTTTTGATCATCTTTCAAAATCCTTCTCGGTGATCCTCTCCCATGAAGATGCTGTTCTTTCAGCCTCTCCGCTGTTCCTGCATCTTGAATGGATGCTCAGTATGGCACAGTCCTTTCTCATATTTTTCCATTCAACAATTAAAACAGTTAAATTAATTTTTTTAGTAGATAACACATTTATATGTTTTCAAACAACAAAATATAAAAAGGTATTTGTTTTGGTCGGCTCTTTTGTTGTTACTAAAGGATCTGACAAGAACAACTATAGAAGAGGAAAAGTCAGAGGTCTTAGTCCATAGAAGGTTGGCTCCATTCCTTGGGGCTCAAGGTGAGGCAGAACATCATAGCAGAAAAGTGTGGCAGAGAGAAGCAGCTCACATCGTGATCAGGAAGCAGAGAGAGTTCTCTGCTTGCCAGAGCAAATATATACCCCAAAGACATGTCCTCAGGAACCCACTTCCTTCATCCACAGTCCACACCCAACCACTTGAGTACTACTCAGTTAATTAATTCACTGATTAGGTCAAGACTTGCACAAGTCAATCATTTCTCTTCTGAACCTTCCTGCATTGTCTCATATGTGAGATTTTGGGGGACACCTCACATCCAAACCATAATAGTCTCCATAGAGAAGTCTTGCTCCTATTTCATCTACCTGTTTCTATTTATTTCCTAGAGATAACCATTTAAAAGATTTTTTTAAAAATCCATTGTTTCTTTATAAAAAATTTTTTTTCTTATTCAAAGGCAGAACTCTGTATATATCATTCTGAACCTTACTTTTTCCCCCTATTAAAATATCCTAGAGATTTTTTCTGTATCATTCCACAAAGGTCTTCCTCATTCCTTTTTATTTTCTTAAATAGATACATAGGATTGCACTGAGTAGGTGGGCCTAGATAAGTTAATCAGTCCTCAATTGTTGGGCCCTGGAGTTGATTCTATTATTTGTTACTCTAAACAATGCTTTAATGAAAAATGCTCTACTCCTGTCATTTCATGTGTCTGTAGGCTAGATTTCCAGAAGAGGTGTTGTTGAGCCAAAGGGCACCTGCTACTGTCACTGCCCTGGACATTGTCAGATCTTCCTCCACAGGTATTGGGCTGTTTTGTAGGAATGAGCTCATAGCCATGATAAAACAACACAGTGCTGAATAAGTTTGTATTTTTTTCTGATATGATTAATAGAAGTAATGATTTCCTATGGCTGAATAACAATCACCTAACATTTAGCAGTTTAAAACAACATGCATCTATTATCTCAGCTCCTGGTTCAGGAGCCCAAGTACAGTATACCTGGTTCCTTCTGCTCAGGATTTCACCACTGCAATTAAAGTGTCAGCTGGGGCAGCAGTTTCATCTGAGGCTCAGAATCCTTTTTCAAATTCATGTTGCTGTTGTTAGAAGTCTGTTCATTATGGTTGTAGGACTGGGGTCTTCAGCTCCTGGAGGCTGCCTGCATTTCCTAGTAACATGACTCTGTCCTCAGACAGTCCAGCTCATTAGTTCACTTCTCAGGGCTGGTAGGTGAGTTTATGAGAGCCATAGACTGTCATACTATATAACAAGGCCATGAGATCATGTGTCATCTGAGCACATTTGAACACAACCCGTCCTGATCAAGGGAGTAGCAACGTATCATTGTCATCTGTTATTGGCTAGAAGCAAGTTGCAGGCCTCAGCCACACTTAGTGGGAAGAGAGCATACAAGTTCTAAAATTCTGGGATGAAGCTTATACAATCCTGCCTACCACTCCCAGAAATATAACTTCAGTTTGCATTTCTGTTTTTAAGAGCATTATTTGTGCTTAATACCCATTTATATTTATTCTCTTGTGAACTGTCCATTTCATATCCACATTTCTATTACATTTTTGGTATTTTTTTTCTGAATTCCTAGGAACTCTTCATATATTTGTGAGCATGGCCCTTTAAATTTCAAATATTCTCCTCCCATTTGTCCTTAGGCTGTTTTTGAATGCTAGGTTTATTAATCTTGTGTGGGTGAAATTATCAACTTTTTTTTTGACTTCTCATTTCCGAGTCATAGCTATCAAGATCTTTAAATCCTAAATCCAGTTGTAATCTTTCTTCAAATGTGGTGTGATATATGAACCTAACAGTATCATTTTTCAGATGGCTAGTCAGTTGTCCCAACATTAGATATTAATGTTTATCTTTACCACTGCAAATTTTACTACCACCTTTATCATGTACTAAATTCTTATATAGACTGGAACCTATTTCTGGAATTTATCTTCTCTGTAGGGTATTATGTATGTCCCAATTCTGATACTATCTTAATTATTAAAATGTTATAATAGACTAATTGGTTTACAAGATTTTTCTTTTTTAGCTGTTTCCTGGTTTTTATAACTAGTTGATTTTTCTATATAAACTTTAGAATTAGTTTACCAAGTTTAAGACCAGAATTTATTTTTTAACATTCTTATCGGGATAGTTAAATGTATAAATTAGCTTGGGGAGAACTGGAATTGTATCTTTACTGCATTGTTTTCTCATCTACAAACCCGGTATGTCTTTCCACTTATTCAATTCTTCTGGGTCTTTCAGAAATAAATCCAATTTTTTCTCCATATTGTTTTTTCATATGCCTTATTAGATTTATTCTTGGATATTTTACCCTCTTCAGAACTGTTATTATTGCCATTACAAAAGGGATCTTTTTCATTATTTCTTGTAAGTATTGTTTGAATACATGGAAACTCTTGATTTTTATTAATTTTATATATGAATACATTACCATTTAGAAACTACCTATTGGGTGGGCTTCTGTACTGAGCTTACAATGTTCAGAATCATCAAAGCCCTTACCCCACAATGAGCTAATAGTATAGTAGAGAGCCAAAAAGAAAATATGAAAGCAAAAAATGAATGTGTAATTAGTGTTTGTAATAAAGGTTATGAAGGCAATGAAGAATATTTAATAATACAGACATTTTAAGTGTATCTTACCTACCTAAATTATAGAGCTCTTAAAAGTTGGGTTCATACCTTATTTGTTTCTAGGTCCCCAGAGTTTAGCACAATGTTTAAGAGACAAAGGCACTAAATACTTATGAACTGAGCAGTCCAGAATTCGCTCTAAGCTTAGGGTCCATAAGCGTTCTAAATCTTTTAGCCACAACTATCATTTAGGCCAGATAGTTTAACCAAATTCATATTTATATATTTTGTTTCTGTAAATATTTTTTTATAAAAATATTGGCCTAAGAACTTGTTTGGAAAGTGGCTTCCAGAGTTATAGCTTTTATTCAAGGTGTCTCAAGGGGAGCAGAATGTTATGGCTTCCCAACCCAAGTGCTGTGGAGGATATAGTCTAGTCAGAAGGGTTTGCAAAGTGTTGACTGAAGTGTCAAAGTGAAGCTTAGGTCATTGAGCCTGACTGGAGCTTGTGCATTCTTTTAGTCATAGGAGTGAAGATTCACATCTTTAATAACAGCAGGAAAGTGAGAGAATTGTTATAATGGAGAAAATTCTATTTATATGTATAGGGTTTTCATTATTTCATTTTCCATCTCCAAATGTAATGAAAAGTAAGTAGAGAATTGAGGGTTTATTCTGTTTTTATTTATTTATAGCCTATGCATTTCTGGGAAGAATTTAGATCAGCTTACCGGAATATATAAAACATAGCAAAGTTGCACATATTGGAAGATGATGAGAAAGAAATAGGGGTAAACACCAAAGTTGGAGACAAATGGTAGACTGGCTGCAGGTGGGCTCAAGTTTTTGTTCTCACCTGTTTTCAGAAAACATATTTAGCATTAGTGTAATTTATAGTAGAATCAAGATTTTTAAAAATTCTTACTGGGAAAATATATTTGATGCTTATTTTGTTCTAGGAATCATTTTAAGTCTTTTTCACTAAATTACTGGATTTAATCCTTATAACAACCTGGTGAAATGGATACTAGTTAAAACTATTTCATAAAAGAGCAGCTATTACTGAGATCAGAAGAAAAATTATTCAGAGGATTCTTATAAAGATAACACTGTGCAATACGATGAACAGCATTCTCCAGAATATCTGTAGAGTGGATACTGCAATGAATTTCACGTGGCTATCTTTTGTATCCATCCCTTGATCGAATGGCCTCATGCTGAGCTCAGAATGATTCTTCAAGGTGGCCAGTGCAATAAAGAACTCTGCTAGTATGGCTTCATTCAGCAGGTATATTTTAGAGTATGAAGAAGAATGTGTCATTGGAATATACATTAGGCCATTTTAAAAATGTCCCGTCCTTAATAGGCAGAAATATGAAGTGGTAACTTGGAGATCCTTTCAAACTTTGAATTAGAAACTATGGATCTGATGCTAATGTCTAAGAAGGGCAACTCTTGTTCCAGAAGCATGACTAACAACTTTCCCTTTCTTGTTAATGACTGTCCCAGGTGAGTGTACTAAGTTGTGTTAGTTAGGTTATGCTGTGCAATGCTGTTGAAACAAATAAGTCCCTGAATAGCACTGATTTTGCACCATAAATGCTACTTTATCTTTATTTAAGATCTGACATTTAGGTCTGACAGCACTAACCATTGTGTAGTCACGCAAATGACTTTGAAGGTCATTGTAGCAAGCATAAAAACCTCTCACCTTTCTCAAATGAAAATGGGCATTTTGTTCCTGCTCATGTTCCACTAGTAAGAGTTTGTGTTTTAGTTTGATGACATCACTGTGATGCATGGAATTGGAAAACATGGAGAAAGATACACATATACTTTGTGAGAACTGACCACCTCTGCCATCTAAGGAAGAAGCTCTCCCTCCCTGTTTCTACTAGATATTTCTTTCCTCCTACCTCTTCTCTTTCTTCTTAACCCTGTAGAACTCTTGTTTTCTGAAGCCATGTTCTCATGATACCAGTTTCCCTCTTTTCAAACAACAGGGTCTTGGGCAAAGGAGTTATCTCTGAGGTTGCTAGAGAGGTAGAATAGAAGAAAGGGAGGGGAAGTGGGAGATTCCCTCAACCATTGCTTCTCATTTCATTACTTTTGTCTCCCTCCTCTGTTGCTCAAAGCCCAGTCATGGCTGATGGCTTCAAGGGAGAAACAGATTAAAAGACAGAAAGAATCTATTTTGCTGCCCCTCAGGGACTTCTGCACTCTCCTTCTTTGGCTGCCTTTCCTTTCCCTTTATTTAATAAGACTTACCGCATAATGACATTTCCACAGACTCTATGAGCCAGTCTCAAGTACACTTTGGGATTTCTAGAAGGGCACACTCTAGCATCTGTGCTCTGGGATTTGAGCAACCAGAGCTGTGAAGTGATAAAGCCAGAGTGCAAAGGAGAAATAAAAAGAAAAATGAATACCCAGAAGAGTGATTTAATGCTAGACTAAATAAAACACTCAGGGGTTCCACATGGTGAAGAGAGAAAGGTCCCGGAGGGAAGAGCGGGACCTTCTTCAGGTGGTACTGGATTAGAAGGAAAGCGAGAAAAGACAGAGGGAGATGCAGAGCAAGAAGTCTCAGCCTTTCTGCACCATTTCTGGTCTTCCTCTCACCTCTCTCCTGAACCTTTGTCCATTTCTGTCTTATCCTGTGATGCCAATCCTGATCCCATATCTCTCCACCCTGTCCTAACCTCATTCTTCAGCCCTATGGTGCTATCCATGGGATGGAGACGATGTTCCTGCTTGGGGCTAGGAGATGTGCACCCCCGACTGATCCCATTTTTTCATAGAAACATTGTGATACAGAGTGGAAAAATACAATGCTACTATGTGTTTAGTACCTGTTACATGTTTTATTATGTAAATACAATATTGTAATTTAATCTGGTGACTTATTTGTCTGTAATAACATTATATATATGGTAGAGATGATGTAAGAAGTGATTAAATCTCAAATCAGCGTTGGCCTAAGACTCTTTCTAGCCCATAGTTTCTGTGATCAGATGGGCACCTTCACTCTAAATTTAAGCAAGTGATTTCAAAACAAGCCTTTGGAACACAGGTTCATCGTTACCAAAAGGATTTCCTGTGACACGGCAAGTTCTGATTACTTCAATCACTCTTCATTCTAAAATTTCACCCATAATTTATTCCGTGAGTTTTCTCCTAACCATTTCTGCATATTAATGCAGGATTCTCCCTAAATCCCAAATTGCTGTTTTTGATTATAAGCAGTTCTGAACCTTCATTAGTTATTTCATGAGGTTAAGTAAATACATCTCCAACAAGGTAGAATGTACTTCCCGATGAATGACAAGGGAATATTTTATTAATTCGCTTTTAAGTTGTTGCAATCTTGTCTATTAAAATCTTTAACTGATTCTTTCCCTCTAATAAAATGAGAATGATTGTTAATTTTTTATCACTCTCATAAATAAACCGTATCCTCCTAATGGATGTACCACCAGAATTAACCTCAGAGAGAAATCATTAGTGACATTCAAAGAGGATTATGTGAGTTTCTTATAACGTTTTATCAAGAAGTATATTTTGCTCAAGACACTTTGCATTTGCATCCAATTTCTTTTGTTCTCTCTGACACACATTTTGATCCTTTAAAAACAAAAAGGAACCCAACTTGTATACTACTTGGGCATAATGTATTGGATAGGATGAGGCTTGCAGAAGTCATTGAAGTCATCTCCTGCTTCCTTCCAGGCAAATAAAAATTCATCTTGCAATTTCATCGACTCAAGGACATGGTCTTTGCAATGTCCTTTGGTAACTAATTTTAATATCTGACAACACTTTCTGCCAGGAGGTTTTTTTCTTACAAACAATGGTACTGAAATGCTTCGTGTCAGTTTTTGCTTTTCCAAGCCCCGAGGAAAATGTAAACAATTGGTTACCATTTCCTCATAAAAGCATAAGTTTATAGTTGAGTTTTTTTTTTTTTAAATTTAACTCTTCAAACTAAGTCTGGCTTTTGCTCAATTTTCAACCCCTTTCTTTAAAAAAGGATCCTTTGTCAATTGTTCCGGTTTCCTACCCAGGGCCAAATTCATTGTTTTAGATATTTGAAAAAGAGGCCGTTCAAAGAGAGGTATGCAGAACTTTAATAACACACACTTAAACACAGCCTTGTTGAGGGAATTTCTGTGGGAGGAGATGGAGGAAGAGACTATTCATGGAGAATATTAATGGTTGTGATTAAAAGAAAGATGGTGAATAATTGGCCCAGGGAAGAGACAAGTCAAGAGGTGAATGGACTGAGGGTCTAAAATGAAACAATCCAACACATTTCAACATCCATGTCCTTCAGAAGGGGACGTGCACTGGAAGTGAACTATGTCATAAAATGAAAGCCATTTTGATCCTGTGAGAGAAGGGAAGTGTGGAGAAAAAAAGACGGATTAATGACTCATCTCCTGGATGATCTGAGGGGAAAGGCAGATGGGAACAGGCACCTGAGAATCCCCATAATGAGCTGAATTTATGGCAGTGTGCAAGGCTGAGGGCATTTATTAGTAAGTAGCGGGATGGTGTGGTAACAACACGACCACTGGTCCATAATCAATCAGAGGTTGGTCTCGGTGTGCAGTTCTCTTGGGGGATTGTTAGGAGGAGAACACAGTTAAGGCCAGGCACTGGCTCATTGGGGGCCCATTAGTGGCTTATGGGGGGGACAGATATTCTATTTCTGTATACAGAGAAGCTCAGTTTATTAGGGAGCAGGGAGAAAAGATGGAGAGACCCCATGTCTTTCTCTTGTGGTTTGGTTTCTAAAAACAGCACATATCTGAGTGAAGCCCAGTTTAACTGCAAATATTTGAGGGAAGCTAATTTGATGACATGTTATTCTTTTAACGTAAGATTTGATGCTAATAAACATCATCAAGTGCATAAGATAAGCCTCTCCTCCTCGTGTAGACACAAAAATGTATGTGAGGATCGACGTACAGAGACAGAACAACAGACCTACAGATTATGAGCAGGTGTGTAGTGTGGTTTACTTTGCCAGGGTACTAAGAAACATTAAAAATCACAATTTTCCATAACCTTTTAGCCTCATCATTTAATATATTTTTAGCACCTTGTATATATTATTCTGCTATTTTCATATAAAATTAAAGTTGCAGTTAATTTGTATTCAGTAAGAGGTGAATGAATTCTTCACATGAGGTGAGGCTCACCTTTGTTCCATTTTATTCTGAGTTGAAGAGACCTGGACTTCAGTTGTTATTGTTGTAGGTCTTACATTTTCTACCCTATTCATAATAGCAAGGCAATGAAATAGCATTCATGATACTTTGAAAAACTTAGTAGCTATGACCAAAGTGATGCTGTGGGTAGTACAGGTGTGTTGGTGGGCATGCACAGTGCTATCTCCTCCCTGATCAGCATTGGTGGGAGAGTCTTTATTTGTCCTATAAAAGCTGGTCCATACACAGTGCAGGAAAGCAAAGGTTTAGTGAACATGCCATGCCATGCATAAAAGACAGGAGCTGGCAATATATGAATCCTTAACCCTAGTAAAACCAGACTACCCACAACGTGACGACAAAAATAAACTCCTAAATACTTTCTTTTCTTTCTTTTTTGTTATTTTCTTTTCTTACATCGGGGATCTTTGGAAGTCCTGAGCTAGTAGAATTTTCCTCATTATTTTTATTATTGGCATCATTATTTGATGCTTTGCTATACCTTCCATTTTTTTTCCACATCCAAATACCAGCAGCTATATTCTGAAGTGCAAATGACAAATTAGCACTAAAAACATCAACATTCAAGGTTATTTGAAGTTGAATTATCTACTAAGTCCTCTACTACACACTTTCTACCAGGAGTCAAGGTGGAATGGGAGATATGATGAAGAGTGCTAGATTTACCATTAAGAAATTGGGCCTCTTGTTTTAGCTTCCTGAGAGATGGGGCTTGGAGGTATAGGCATGTAAACGTGTCTCTCTCTCTCTCTCTCTCTCTCTCTCTCTCTCTCTCTCTCTCTCTCTCTCTCTTTGCATATACTTCTTCAGTTGTCCTTTCCAGGGGGTCAAGAATGGGCTCCTGTCACAAAAATGATAACTGTGAAGCAATGCATTTGCTAATTAGCTAGACTTAGGCATTCCCTACTACCTCATATAGTTATCATTTACATCACATATATAATATGACGTATATATATATATATATGTATTTACATTTCAGTACATCCTGCTTACATGATACAAACATAATGTTATCTATCAGTTTAAAAATAAAAATATAATTTTTTAAGGAAAGATACTGGGGAATGAGATTGATCAAGTTATGTCATGTGCATATATGAATATGGCAGAATGAATTCCACTATTGTGTATAGTTATTATGCACCAATAAATTTTTAAGAAGCCTATAGACTGAGGATGATGAATTAGAAGGATGGAAAGAGTCTGTTCTTACTGATGTTTCTGAGGTGCTGCTGCCACCTAAAAGCACCTGTCTAGATTAATTGATATGGAAATAATGGTGCATCCTTATTAATCAGATTTTTAATTCCTTCAAGGGAAATGCCTTCTCTTAACGTTGGGAAGAACAAGGGAGCTGCTCTGACTAATAGCCCAGCAAGGCGAGTGTGACTGATGATGGCGTATTGCACTGTTGAGAAAGGGAGAGGGAGTGGATGCAATGAGTCAATGGGTTTGCCACCTGCTACTCATTTGTTGAAAGATGTTGCTGATCTGAACAGAATTCTGGGCGTCAAGATGACACCCAATGATCAGAATGGGCAGTAGGGGTAGAGAAATCCTCACATGGTTCTCTCTTCTTTCATCAAGGAAGAGAAGTCTCTCCAAACACCTCCTGCTCATTTCAATGGCTACAATATGTGCCATGGCCACCCCTCCCTGCACACTTCAAGAGGGGCTGGACAAGCGAGTATGTGAGCACAGTGATGGATTAGCTAATTGCTCTGATTTGATCACTCCACAATGTATATACAGGCGGTCTCTGACATACGATGGTTGGACTTACAATCAATAGTGAAAAAATGATATGCATTTAGTAGAAACTATTCTTTTTAAATCTTTGATCTTTTCGTAAGACAGGAATGGACAGTTGGGTGCTGTCTTGTGGTGACTGGCGGGAGAAGCGAGCTGACACTGCCAGTCACCACATGATCACAGGGGGAAGGAACTGGTCCTCTACAGTGCGTAGAAGTTTCACATCTTATAATGGTTTGATTTCTGGGTTTTGGACTTTATGATGTACATTTGGTGGAAACCAAACTTGGACACCTGTGAATCATTATGTCGATGGTGAGTTCCCACACTTCCGTTGTTTCTCACTTTGCGTACAGTATTCAATAAGCTACACGAGGTATTCAACATTTTTGTAAGATAAACTTTGTGTTAGATGATTTTGCTCAACTGTAGGTTAGCATGAGTGTTCTGAGTACATTTAAAGTAGGCAAAACTAAGCTAAAATGATTGATGTTGGGCAAGTTAATGCATTATTTCATTTAAGATATTTTCAACTCATGATGGGTTTATTGGTAGAAAACCCCATTGTGTATGTAAGCTGAGGAAACCTTATATACAACTGTTATTTGTCAATTAAAAAAAAAAAACAAACTAGCCAGGCGTGGTAGCACATGCCTATAATCCCAGTGGCTCTGGAGGCTGAGACAGGAGAAGCTTGAGTTCAAAGTCAGTCTCAGCAATGGCGATGTTCTAAGCAAATCAGTGAGACCCTGTCTCTAAATAAAACACAAAATAGGGCTGGGGATGTGACTCAGTGGTTGAGTGTCCCTGAGTTCAATCTTCAGCAAAACCCCTTCCCCTGAAAAATAAAACCCTTAAAAACCAGGTTTGTGTCTTACTAAAATAAAATATAATTTAAAAAATAATAATAAGAGCTGCGAGCAGCCTCACTGATTGCACTGGCTTCTGCGTGTGCGTCCCTCGGAGTTTGCACCTGCTGTGCCATTGCTCAAGCTGCTTGCTGCTCCTGCCAGTGTGATCCGTGTCCCTGTTGCGGTTGCTACAGCTGCTGCGTGTTAAGGGGTTGCCTTGCATCCCTTGAGGCCATCGGGGCATGATGTGTTACAGGACCTCCACTTGCCTCCAGGTACAACCTGGAAGTTTGGGGGATGAGGTGAACCCACAGGATAGACTCTGAAGAGCAAGAGATGGAAGCCATGACTCCTCTTCTCCCCTCTGTGGCAGGTCTGTCCTGAGAGCAAGGATGCATAGAGCCTCTCTGAAGACACCCGCAGATCCAGCAGTCACCCTGGCCAGCTCCTAGGAATGGCCAACTTGGACACATTTGTGTTTGCTGCTATTCTTCTTCATCTTTCCCTGCTCCATTTATTCCTTCATTCCTGCTTCCTGGGACCACACTTCTCCATAAAATAGCCCCTAAGCTCTTGCCTCAGGCTGCATTTAACAGAGTCTGATTCCATTTTCAATATCTGACCACTGACTTCCTTTAAGCCTCACTCCTTCCTCTGTCTGTGAACAAGGACCCTCACCCAGCCCCACCCACCCATCATAAAATCCCAAGCCAATCTTCTTTTCTAACTCCCTTCAGCCATCCCATCAGGAGGTCTCCCAATTCTCCATTGAAAGCCCCCGTGTGAGTCGTGTGAAACACTTTTATACCCTCTTGGTTTGTGTAAGGTGCCAGCAGCCTTTTACACCAGAGCTACATTTTGGATGGTGCTAAATCTTGCTTCTCCAGGGCGATTGCAGCATTAGGACAGCAAAGCTCAGTTGTTCTCTGGGTCTGGTCCCATTGCTTTCTCACTTGATGAGGAAGGAGTGGGAAAAACAGACCACACAGGTACTGGAACACAATGTTCAGAGTAGGTGGTCCAAACCTGGGAGATGTCGTCATTTAGAACACTTACAAGGGGAGGTTGCAGGAAGGCTGGGGCAGGGTGCAGGGAAGGGAGTCTTTGGAGGGAGCTGGCTTGAGTCCTACTCTCAGTCAGGAGAAGTAGGGGGTGTTTCTTCCTCACCCAGAACCCAGTGAGAGGGATCTCAAGATGCCCAGGGAAGGGCTTTAGTAGAGAATTGTGGGCTTGGGGTAAGAATAGGGAGGATGCTTCTTTCACTTCAAGTCACTGCAGAAGGTGTATTAGTCAAGATTCCAGAGAATACACACATGCACTCACATGCACTCACACACATACCTGTATGCATGAAGAGAGGGCGTGATGATTTCTTTAAGGAATTGGCTCACATGACAAAAGGAGCTGGCAGTGCCCAAATCTGCAGAGTCGAGTGTGAGCTGGAGATCCAGGGAAGAGCTAATATTGCAGCTCAAGTCTGAAGCCAGTCTCTGCTGGCAGAAGCTTCTCTTCTCTGGAGGAGACCAGTCTTTTTTTCCATTAAGGCCTTCAACTGACTAGATGAGGCCCACCAAAATCCCCAGACAAACTGTTTTTAGTCACCTTGGGCTACCATTATAAAACATCACCGAATGAATGGCATAAACAGCAGAAATTTATTCTCCAACAGCTCTGGAGGCTAAAAATCTGAGATCAGGGTACCAGCAAGGGCAGGTTCTGGTGAGGGCTCTCTTCTTGACTTGCAGATGGCCGCTTTCTCTCTGTATCCTCATATGCCTTTCCTTGCTTATGTGTGCATGGGGAGAGAGAGAGAGAGAGAGAGAGAGAGAGAGAGAGAGAGAGAGAGAGAGAGAGAGAGAGGAGAGAGAGAGAAGAGTAAGTCCTTTGGTTTCTTCTCACAAGGACAGGTACCTCACCCTGTGACCACATCTAACCCTAATTTGCTTCCAAAACTCCTATCTCCAAATAGTATTGCTTTGAGGGTTAGGGATTCAGCATATGAGTTTTGAGGGGACAAAATTTAGGTCATAGTGTTCAGTCAGAGCATATACTGGGGACAGATCCTTGGGGGCTGAGTGTCTTGAGAATTTAGATACCAGGAGAGACTACTCACTATGCCAGGGCTTTCTACCTCCTCCTGTCTCCCGAAGGCCCAACCTTGGAGGGTTCAGAAGCTGAAGGTAGCAGGATGGAAAAAGAGTTAGAAACGCTCAGCTAGTATGACAAGAACACACTCCTTCCGTTAGAGAAGATAATGCGAAGTAGCCAATTCCAAAAAAACTAATACCAAATGCTTCCTCTGATTTAAGAATGCTGATTCATAATGTGGTTGTGGGGGGCATGGGAGGATTAGATGAACTCTAGATAGGGGCAAAAGGAAAAAGGGGAGGAAGGGGAAGGGAGTGTATGGGTAGGAAAGACAGTGGAATGAGATGGACATCATTACCCTAAGAACAAATTATAATTTATTACCCTAAGAATAAATTATAATTCATTCTGCTGTCATATATAACACATTAAAATAAAAAAAAAATGAACAAAACCCTAAGGATCTTAAGGACTTGACTCACAGACCTTCTCAATTGCACAATAAAAATTTTAATATCATACGAAAAAAAAAAAAAAAAAGAATACACTCCTTCCTCTCCAATAACCACTTCCTGCTAGATTCTGGCCCAGGCTGGGGTCAACTCAACCTTTTAACTCTAGGTTGAAATTCTAACCAGTACTTCATGACATTTCAAAGAACCAGAAAAGTGTTGGACAGTCTGAATTTTCATCCTGGAGTAGGGGAAGACACAGCACAATTGAACCAATTTTTTTTAATTTTTTTTTTTTTGTTATAGATGGACACACTATCTTTATTTTGTTTATTTTTATGTGGTGCTGAGGATTGAACCCAGTGCCTCAAGTGTGCGAGTTGGGCACTCTGCCACTGAGCCCCAGCCCCAGTCCCCACAATTGAACCAATTTTAAGGGACAGTGAGAGGGGACCAAAAATAAAGTTGAATTTAATAAAACATGCCCATTAGATTTAACAAATAATCCCTATTTCCATCCCAATCCAGTATTCGGTAGGCAGTGAATATTTACAAGTGATTGTTTAGTGAGTAGAGTAATGAAAAATTCCAGGGCCTGATCTCTAGACTTGAGAATTTTCACTGGTCGTTTTTTCTCTGGGGGAAATCCCTGGAATCAGACCCTTGGAAGACCCTGTAATACCTAATGCAGCCGCAGGGTGGCAGCCGTCAACGAACACCGTGTGACCAGAGACCCTGGGGTTTCAGATGAGGAGTATTTTTTTTGTCCAACCTCCCAAGGCAGCGCTTACTTCTGCTTTGGGTGAAAGCTCTGTTTTTCCCCAGACAGTGTTTATTTTGTGGTTGAGCCCTCATTGGCTTCGTGAGGCCAAGTTTTGTGACGCTTTCGGAATAACATATATTCTGGTTCTGTTTTTATTAAAGCAGTTGGGAATCTCTGTTGGTTTGAAGGATTTTTTTTTTTCTTTCATCCTCTGGTTTCATTCAAACACTGATTGACACATAGAGAATGAAAAGCCGCTGTTACTTTTCCCTGGAAAAGTTTTCTACAGTAATGCAGACTTTCTAAAAATCCTCGCACCTATCAGAGAGGGAATACTGTTTTTCTGCCACCCTTGAATTTTTATTATTCATGCTTGTACATCATTAGCAGGATGAGTTTTCTCTCAATTTCTACCAGATGGTATGATTTTTATTTTTATTTTTTTGGAATGGGGTAGAAATTTGTTTCATTAAAATCTGCCCCAAATCAATCTTTTACTAGTAAATTCATTTCTTCAAATTTTTATTTATGAGCATCCAGTAACACCCAGGAAAACATTTTTATTTAGAAAACTAATAACATACTTCTCTATTGTTCTTCAGAAACGAAAGTTGACTGCTATCTGGCTGGGGTGGTGGGCTGAGGGTTTGAGGGAGCTAATACTGGACCTGTGTTTGCTTTATGTTCTCAGGCAAAAGCCAATTAGATAAATGCAGCCTCTGTGGCAGGTGCTATGTTGGGCCAGCTCGTGACAGTAGGGCAACAGACATGGCCCATGGCACATTGGGTCAGGTAGATTGGGAAAATGTGACTTCAAAAAGAGTACCCAAAGTAGCGTAGGTAGAGTCACAGACCAAGGGTAGGGCTCGGAAGACAAGAACAGGTTGTAGAAATACAGCAACTAATGAAAGATCTGGTCCAGGTGGGATGGTCAGGCCAGGTCTACCTAAGAAGGTAGACAAGGCGATTTCTAAACGATGGGTTGATATTAGTCAAGGAAAGGGGAGAGGGTGGTGTTTGTTTTTTTGTCACTTAAAAAAACAAAACAAAACAAACAAACAAACAAAAAAACCCCTGCAAGGATAAAGAATAGAAGTTTGTTTGGCCCACAGTTCTGGAGGCTGGGACGTCCATCATCAAATCACCAGGAAGGGTTTTGCTCTGAGGATGTCACAAGGTGAGAAAGAGCAAATGCACTAGCTCAGGACTCTCTTCCTCTTCTGGGTTAATGCCATTGTGAGAGCCTCATGTAAATGGCCTCGTTCATCTAATCTGAACTGCATCCCAAGGGCTCCGTCTCCAAATACTATTACCACATGGATTTGGGGATTAAGTTTCCAACACATGAACTTTGGGCTACACATTCAAGCTACAGAAGGTGGAGAGGGGAAAGTGTTGGTGAAAAAGAATGAGTGCATGCCCAGGACATGTGAGAAGGAGTATGGTGTGTTGGAAGAATGCAAAGAAAGTTCTAAGGCTGGAGCACCCAGAGCCAGAGGAAGAGAGTTGTGAAAAGTTAACCCTGGCATGAGAGACAGAGCTCTGACAAGAGGAAAGAGGGCCTAGAGACAAGTGGCCAGATTCAGGAGACAGGTAGGACCTGAAATGAGGTGAGCTGGGTGGGGAGGGGTGGTCAAGGGGCGAGAATATCCTGGGTCTTTCTGGATTGGATAGCAATGCTGGGTGGTCTTGTCATGGAGTAAGGGAAGACAGGTTGAAAGCAAGTTAAGACCACCTGGCTTCCTAATTGCAGGGACAGAGAAGGTTTGGGATCTTGCTGGATGGGTGCAGTAGAAAGAGAGAAAGCAAAGGCGTTTAGGGTGTTGGTAAGTCATGCAAATGGGATGTTCCTAACACGATACCTTACACGGAATTTCCGACATTTCTCTGTTTTGCCCTGCTTTCTGTATTGTCTCTCATCTCTTCTTCCCTTCCCTCCTTTGCAGAATTTTACCAAACTGCTTGCTGTGATTTGGATGTGGTTTGACCCCCTGCAGGGTTTCATGTGCTGGAAGCTTGATCCCTAGCATGATGGTGTTGAGTTGGTGCAATCTTTAAGAGATGAGGCCTTAGGAAGTTGTGGGTCATGTGGGCTGGGCTCTAGGTTCAAGCATGGGTTAATGCTGCCTCTGGAGAGTGGGTGGGGTCTGGTAGAAGACGGTCAGTTCCCTTGAGAGGGGGTGGTTATACAAGAGTGAGCCTGGTCTCATGCAGGTTTCTTGTTTCCTTGTTTGCATGGGTGCCCCTTCTTCAGGTGACCAGTTGCCTTTTCTGCTTTTCCACCATACTGTAATGCAGCCAGGGGCCTCTCACCAGGATGCCAGTGTCGTACTGTTTGGATCTTCCAGTCATCAGAATTGTGAGCCCAGTTTATTCTATAAAGTACCCAGCCTTGGGTACTTTGTTATAGCAACACAAAATGCACTGACATTGCTCAAGTTTAACTGTAGAGATTTACATCTTTCTTTACCTGTGATTCTCTATGATCTTTTCCAGAGTTTTTAAAAGCATTTACATATATTTTGGTAAGACTGAGCAATTTTCTTTCTTTCCACTTCCTTTTCTTTCTTTCTTTCTTTCTTTCTTTCTTTCTTTCTTTCTTTCTTTCTTTCTTTCTTTCTTTCACTTCTTCCTTTTGTGTGTGTGTGTGTGTGTGTATGTGTGTGTGTGTGTGTGTGTGTGTAAAGAAAACCTTCCTGGACTAATTGGTCACTTGTCAATATTTAAAAAAAAAATTTCAATGCATTTTTTTTGTATTTTAATACAATTTTTTAAACTGTACATAATTTATAGTGGGATCTAGGTAAGTTTATTGAGTACCCTTTGCTTTAGTTTCCTAATTTGAAAATGTATAATAACTATGCCTTGTTAATGGATCATTGTTAGGAGTAAATAAGTTAAAAATGTATAAAGTGAATTGTAAGCACTCAAGAAATTTTAGTATCATTATAGCTATTATTTTGGGATAAACATCAATAATAGAGTGTGATAGATAGAGCTAGAACAGATAAAGCTAGAACTTGGGCACTGGGGTATGACTGTGCTTAAGCCACCAGCAAGATGAATGCCAGTGTTTGCTAGAGTTGTTGTTGTTTTGAGAGAGAGAGAGAGAGAGAGAGAGAGAGAGAGAGAGAGAGAGAGAGAGAGAGAGAGAATTTTTAAAAATTTATTTTTTAGTTTTCGGTGGACACAACATCTTTATTTTATTTTTATGTGGTGCTGAGGATCGAACCCAGCGCCCAGCGCGTGCCAGGCGAGCACGCTACCGCTTGAGCCTCATCCCCAGTTCCTGCTGGAGTTTTTTTATTCTGTTTTCATGGTACACAGGAAGTTGGTCTGGAGTAGGGCAGAGTAGGGTAAGTTGTGAGTGCTTGTATGGTGAGGTGGAGGAATAATCTTAGGTTTGCATCCTTTTGTGTCTCTTTGATGGACCTTCTCTGAGTGACATGTGGACATGAGTGACTTGTGAACAGTCTAGTAATACTGGTGATGGCAATTGGCACTGAGTGCTTGCATGGTGCTAGCAGGTAGGAACTGGACATCACCAGTTCTTTACACAATTTGTGTCCTCAAACCTCCATGAGCCTAATCGGGTCATGTCTATTCCCCATCTGAGCCATAACAGGACTGGGATTAGGTGACTTGTTTGAGGTTACATGCATCACCCAGTGGTGAGGCTGGGGTTGGGCCAGACATTCTAGTGTCAAAGGAAGACTTGCCTGAGATCGTCCATTTCCACAGCCATGCTTAACATTTTCCCAAATATCCATACTTTTGTACTATTGATAAGAAAGCAACCACACAAGCTTTGCTTTCTTTACTTTGAAAGGACAGTTTAGCCAGCAAAGCTTGGGGTTGGTTGAAACCATCTGTGCAGATACTCCTAATCCCGAGTTTCCATAATGTTTTGAGTGAAGAAATGGACCAATTCAAAGAAGCTGATAACCATGGAGGTGCTAAATATTGTTGTATAACAAAGTCACTATTTCCAATGACTGGGCACTCTGAGTAGGAAGGACAGCTAAATAGAGACAGAACAATCCGATTCCCACCTTCCATATTTTGAAGCTTGTTTATTCCCTCAGTATGTGTTATCGTCTGGATGTGAGGTGTCCCCCAAAAGTTCACGTGGGAGATAATGTGAGAGGGTCCAGAGGGAAAATGATCAGGTTGTGAGAGCCTTAACCCAATCAGTGGATTAATTCCCTGATGGGATTAACTGAGTGGTAACTGGAGGCAGGTGGGGTGTGGCTGTAGGAGGTGGATCATGGGATTGTGGCTTTGGGTATATATTTATATTTGGCAAGTGGAGATCTCTCTCTCTCTGCAATCTGATCATCACATGATCTGCTTCCCTTCACCATATTCTTCTGCCATGATGTTCAGCTTCAGCGTGAGTCCTGAGGAATGGAGCCAGCCTTCTATGAACTGAGACCGATGAAACTGTGAGCCCTCAAATAAACTTTCCCTCCTCTATAATAGTGCCGGTGGGGTCTTTCAGTCACAGTGGTGAAAAATCTATCTAAATCAGTATGGACTTTCCAAACATCCTTGATGGTCCAGGTGTGTGACGTGGTTTTGTATCTTTGTCTTCAAGATCTTAGAGCTTCATGGAGGTGGATGTTGGAAAAAAAGACAACTAACTATACTGACAACGGTATTTTCACAGAAATAGGTGGAGAGTGCTGCAGGAATAGAGAATCCATGAACAGTGAAGTCTAATCACAAATTGAATGAAGCAGTAGTGTTGAAGGATGTGAGGAGGTACAGGTGGACACGGGAGGCAAACAAATTATAAACAATAAAAACAGGAACCAGTCTCTGGTTCAAGAAGAATGAAGAGGATGATTTTGAAGGGAGAGGAGAAGAGTTTAATGAGCGTTCTTACGACATTGGGTTAGAAATGGATGCTGGAATTTCCTCTCTTGGGCTTTCAAGACACAACAGATACAGAGTCATGGCAAAAACCCTGTAATGAAAGCTAACACGCAAGACCAAGGCAGAATTACACAGGAGAGTAATCAGAGGAGGGACATGAGAGGGTGGATGGATGGTTACTCAGTTCTCATTACCATAGGCAGGACTCTCCTGACAATTTCTAATCTATTTTGATCCTGTGATGATAACAACTACTTTTCTTTCCATTTGTCCTTTGTGCAATTGCAGTCCTCCATGTGGAAGTGTGACCAGGCAGAAGGGTGTCCAAGAAGGTGCGATTGCACGGGAAATATAGCAGCCATAGATTACTCAACAGGAAGGACTTACATCCATTCCATGCTCAAATAAGAGAATAGAAAAGTAGCCAGAGTCTAGCATCTTTTTCTTTAATTTACTATGTTCCTTTGGCAGCTTGAGTTTATGTTTTACTGTTTGAGTTTATGTTTTTCTGTGTAAAACCCAGGACTTTGTCTTTCACTTACCAACATTTGCCAAAATGCAAAGGTTGTTGAATAATATTTAGGTTTTCATGCCCTGTCTTGGTTTCTGAGATGAATATTTGGACTCAGTTCATGTGAGCTATGTTAAAGGAGTTTGGTTGATAATGAGACAATCGTCCTAATTAACTAAACCTTGAGATGTAATTATCTCAGCCCACAGAGTGGGTCACCTTTGCCCCCCTTCAAAAGACCTGGCAGATGGTGGGTTCTGAGAGATTTGAAGATGATTTTCTTTGGAGCTTCCAACAGAAGAGTTAGGTGTAGTGTGTTTATTTGTGCACTTACCAGCTGGTGGCCTCAGGGGTGGTTCCTGGAAGCTGTGGGAGGAGCTGCCATTTTTGAGGGGTAGGTGCTCTGATGACCTAGTCCATACACTCACTCCAGTCTTTGATGCAGCTAAAGTTCACGGTGCCACCCCTTTGTCCTCAGAGGAAGTGAAGATTTTCCTTAAGTGGATTGCTTCCTGGCCTGCTCTGTGCTCCTATCCCCATGCCAGGGCTCCCTCTCCATTTCTTCCTCTTTCAGATGCTCTTAATCTGTTAGCTGCCATTGTTTTGTGAGACTCCAGGAAAAGACCCTATGTAGATTGCAATGTCTGGTCCTAAGATGTTTCCAAAACCTCACTAGCATCCCAGTAAAAGTTAAAAAAAAACCAAAAAAACCCAACAACCAAACAAAATAAACCCAAACACATCTGTCCACAGTCCTTTTAACCTGTCCAGTTATCTGTTTAATACCCCTTTATAAATAAGTGCGTCAACAGATGTCGACAGATAAAAGAAGCCTGCCTACATTTCAGGCAGGAGTTTGGTAGATTGTAAAATAAATAAAATCAAATGGTCTTAATAATCTTCTGGAACAAATTGATTTTCTTTCCCCTTGGCAAGCGGCTACATGTACAGCCGACTACATACGGAACAGCATCACGGCGGGTCACTGGCTGCAGGGCCCAGTGTCATTGTCTCTGCCAACCTCTTTCTTCAACTGACATATAAGAAGGAAAATGTAATAGAAGCTTCAAAGCTAGTTTAATGAGGGTGACCTAGTTGGGAAAAGAACTAAAGTTATCTCCAGTGTAAAACCTTTTTAATTCTCACCAACGATAAGACGAGTCATTTGGAGTTCTGAATACTTCCAATTAGCTAGTGAGACACTCTGATTAAAAAATCAGGCCCACTGCATAGCAGAGTGTGCTTTGGCTTTTTATTTTGATAAGTGGTTTTAAGTATTTATTATAATAATCCACAGTCTATGGCTTAATGGGCCGCAGTATGTCTTTAACTGTGATAAAGTCTTGAGAAAATGAGACTTGTTGTCAGCACTTGCAGTTAACTGTTGCCTGGGAAGGAAAATGAGGCCACTATTTTTGAGCACAGTGATCGTGTTTTCTGATTAATGGAGTGAAAAATAGATCATTTTACTATGTAGAAATTACAATACCCTGTACATAATACTATGCATAAAAGACATTAATTGCTATTAATGGCCTTGATGTCTATCCTGAAGCAACACATTAATTGCTTTCTTCAGTTGCCTTATTCCATTATTTGGATATTTCTTTCATTATGGGAGAACAGCTCTCTGGATTTTATGGCGAGGTCTTGTAACGTCAGAACTGGGGTTCAGTTTCCAGTGCTGTGGCTTCTGCTGTCTGGTTGTGTGATGCTGCAAACTCATCTGCTATTTACTTTGTTTAGTTTTTTTTTTTCTATTTTTGCATAACTCATCACTGGCTGAATACTGAGGGTATTGGAACAACCTGATGGTGTGTTCATGGTTTTGCCCTGTCATGATGGTTTCAGCCAGATTGATTCAATCCATCACCTTGACATTGATTCAGCACAGCTTCTGAATGAAGATGCTCCTGCGATAGGGGTTGAAGAACTCCTCAGTGAATGGCAACCATCTGCTATTGACCTTCCTAATATGTAGACCAAACAGAACAACCACAAAGGCAAATCTCTTGGCCTTGATATGTCTGCTTGAACTGTACAGGAGCCTTTGCAATTGAGATTATTAGTTCCTTGAAATTTCTCTGCCTCTCGGAAGCTCATCTTCAACTGTACGAGGCCCTTCTGGATCCAACAGTTTTTTCAATGACATTCTGCTATTTTTCTTAGCTATCAAAATCCTTACCAGAATATTCTGAGTTCTGGTAAATTCTCATGGGCCCTGCAAGCTCTGGAGGGCTGGTTTTATTAATGGAGTTCTGAGGAGCATTGCTGGGAATAGCGACGTAGTCTTTAGGCAAAGCTGAGGCTTTGAATATAGTCAGCCTCGTTGCCTTTTGGTCCCCAATATTCTGCATGCTTTTCTTGATTTGGGGGGGCCTTCTTTGATCTGCCATGCTCAACTTCCAGGTTTTTATAGTCCTTTAATCTTTGAAGACCCCACCAAAGATAATGCAGTCCCCTGTGATTTCCTAAGAGATGAACAGTATCTTTGTGATAGTGTTAATGGCAAGGAATAAACTTAAACCACTTTGCCTTTGCTTGTCCTCTGCATCTTACACTGCAGCTATTCCGGGGTTCTAGAGAAATCTGATGGGAGAGATGGTCTTTGTTTCTGGCTGACTTCTCCCCCCAAATCCTTCTCATGTTATCCCTGGAACTAAGGACTTTCTAATCTGGAAATCCAGCCCACCTACATTCTAAAGCCCCAGGGAAAGACCTAAGAATGCCTTTTGTTCTTTAAGCCCTGCATCTATGCATTTTCCTCTGGTTATTTTATTCTTTAGTGACCAAAGGTGCAGTTTCATGATTTAAGTTATACTTGGGATAGACATGAAAATGTTACATGTAAATGTCCAAATAGACTTTCTAACTTCCCTTTAGGGGATCTTATGATTTGATGTGTTCTTTTTCCTGTCACGTACACAGTGTACTTTTGGAAGCTTCCACCTGCTTGTGGAATTCACTGTCTGCCTTTAGAACTTGGCTAACCAGAAATTAGAGTGCCACTCCTGATCAGGGGACAATCCTACCTTGGCTTCATCAGAATGGGACTCTAGCCAGTTAAGCCCACCAGTCACAGAACATATACAAATACAATTTACACAAATATCTATATAATGTTTTGTTTTTTTAATATAACGATTTTAATGTGTGTGCAGGTGGTAGAATTTGCAAAGAACTCAATGAGAAAATCACGTGATGATTAGCAAAACCAACATTTTAACGGTTTTTTTTATTATGTATTTGCCGATGACATATAATTTTCCTATCCGGAATAGAATCGTAAACCTCTGGGCAGGAAAGAACTGTCAATTTTCATTTTCCTTCTACTCTACATAAATAAGGGAATGTAAAACTGCGCTTTTATCGGTTCACATGCCAGTGGTCAGCAAGGATAGAACCCTTATGGGTCTGGAGTTTGCATTCACAGTAGCTGTTGCAGGACATGAGGGGTTTTTTTGAGTTCAGTGGGCCAGAATCTCCTCACCATTACCAACCCTTCTCTTCCAAGGCTCATGTCTTGAGAGTAACATATCATTTGCCTTGAAATATTGCAAAAGGATTTATTTCAATAATAAGACACTTCAGGTCTCTTTCCTGTTCCTTTCAGGAGCTCCCGAGAAAGCTTAAAACACTCCATCTGGACTTGTGAGAATAAGTTCAAATTTATGCATTATAATCTGGATGTTTTTCCATTGGTTTTCACGGTAATATTAATATTGGTGGTCTAAAGTTCCCTTTTTACTTTTTAAATTTCTGGTAAAATTGTAATTAGCAGGCGCTTGACTCGTTTTTGATAGAGAGTTTTAACTCTATTATCATGGGACTCTGTTTTTCAAATAAAGGCACAAACAAAAAATGCTATAATAGTGTTCCTTAGCTCTAGATGCTGTCCCCCTCCCACCAATAACGAATAGCTGGAAACCACCCCCACATCTCGTTCACTGATAATCTTTTCTTATTTTAATTTTTCCTTAGAAGACAATGTGCAGATAAGCTAATAAGCAATTTATTTTTGTTTACAAAAATGATTCAGTTGCCCAACATGAGATTCTTCTATAGTTTTGGTGATTAACAGGCAGGATGGATACAGCTTAGAACAATATTCAATGCCTAAAAGAAGGTTACATTCCCAGTGCTAGTTTAAGTGTGCATACAAATTACAGCAGTCGCCTTGGTCTTTCACTTTCGCACAGAAAAAGGCTTTGTTAAATATGATAATGAGTCAGCTGTAAGGTTTGTTTTTTCCTAAATAATACCGGAATATTTTAAGTACATACCATTAAGGAAAGAGTACATTATCACTTGTTCCATCAAATAGTATTTACAGACAAAATAAAAACGATCATAAAATGGATATAAATGGAATCCAGCTTGAAATTCTTGATTATTAATAGTAACAATGAAAGACCCACTCACAGAATTCCCTAATTTACCCCCCCCAAAAAATTTTTTTTGAGGTTTCAACAACAAAATAAAAAGAGTTAAACCATTAGATTTATGACATCGTGTTTGTCTCTGAGAAAGAATGTTTTAACCACAGTGAACCATGAGGTGGGGGAGAAGTGGCTGGAATTTTGACAATCTGCATGTCTGCTTTATTCAATCACAGTGATGAATTTCCCCCTTTGTCAACATACGGCTAGGCTAGTCATCCTCAAGTTATCTGAATGGAATTGAGTAGAGTGTGCAATTGTTCTGTGCTTGAAAAGTAAAAACAGTTTAACAATCAGACTGATTTGATCTTCAATGCCAATAGTGACAGTTGGAATAATTCTGCAGCAGAAAACTGAATAGTTTTGCATTGTGTAAAAGGCTGAAAAAAAATATATTGTGCTATGGTCCCGTATGAGTTACATTTAAGACATTGAACAATGTGAGTTGTATTTAAGTTAATCCTCTGAGGTGCATTCCTATTAGTTGTCTATTAAAAAGTATGGAAACTTCTGAAAGAGGGTTATTTATTTTCTATTTATGCACTAACAAGAGTGATGTAAAATTTTAACAATACCTTAGACCTTCCCTGACAAGCCAGTACATAAACATCTCAGGACAACTAACCAGAGACCAACAAACCAAAATGAAGTCCCAAATATCTCACAGACCCATTGCTTTTTAAAATTATTTTTTAAGGAGTCAAACAGCTGAATTTATGTGTTAAATCCCCACATGAAATTGGCATCAGGCCGTTGGCAAATTGTGGGCAGAATGGTTTACCTGTCTCACAGTTGCAGAGCTAAGTAGAGTTGAATTGAAGGAATATACAAGAATGATTTCATGATTGCACAAGTGCAGTCATTCTGGCAGGGGGCAGAAAGATGGGAGTGGTGGGAACATGAGGTTAAAGAAATAATACTATAAAATGGCCCCACATTTATGACCCCTAGTGTTCTCTTTTCCAAGAAGCAATTTACCTGCAGCCCTGCCTGGCTTAAGAGGACAGGATATGTTATGTTCTTTAGCAGTCCCCCTGTTATCTGCAGGAGAAATTCGAGCCTGAAATAATGTCATTAAGAAGAACACAAGTTACTCTGGAGGGGGTGACCCTTCCACAGACCAGATCCTATATTCAGAGAGATAAGGATAAGCCCCCCTAACCATAAACTCTGTAAGAACAGGTTCTAATTAGAACTAGTGAGCATGGGCCCAGGTGACCTAGAGTCATCATGGCAGTGGGGACTTGAAAGTCTGACGCCATCCTGCTGTCAGTCAAAAGTCAAGAAGTGGACCTGGGAGGGACTCTCTGGAAACTTCCCTGGGACTCCCAACTTTTACCAACCTTTACTGATTGAGTTCCCTGAGGATTCTTTTGTGAGCTTTATTCTCCTCTTACTTCATAGGCTTCCTTCAAGGTCTCGTTCACTCCCTCGCTACTGACACCTGTAACCTGTCTTAGCCCAGATTTCTCTCTGAACTCCCATTCGAGAACATCTCATTGTCTACTTAATGTCCCTATTTGCAATGTTTCTAGGCAGCTCAGATTTAACCTGTTCTAAACTTGATTCATTATCTTCCTTTCTTCCTACCATCTTCAAAAAATGTTCTTTTTCTTTAGTTATTCTTGTCTCAGGGAACGGTAGTCACCATTCCTCAGCTCCTCAGAGTCAAGGGTCAGCTCTGACCCTTCCCTCTTCTTCGTTCCACAGGCAGACACTACTGGGTGGTTGACTGTTTTCTAGTTACCTCTTCCACCCCAATACTTGCCTTTGTCCCCACTGCCACAATTCTAAGCCACGCTACTATGGTCTCTCTCTAGATAATTTGCAATGACCTCATAATTAGACTTATGTGGTAAATTTTTTTTTTAAATCTCTTTCCTTTGTAAAGAAGAAGGCCATGCAGAAGTAGAGTTTTTTTTTTTTTTCTTTTCCAAAAACAAAATCTGATCATACCACCTATTGATTACACAACTCTGTTCCTCGGGCCTGCACTGAATATTCTCCATGGTAGTCAATGGTGAGGGATACCAAGAAGCCCTGAGCCTGCCATATTTTCCACCCTCAGTAAATGCTTTTCTTTTCTTTATTTCTCTGTGCTAAAGGCATCAAGTCTTTGTTGAGTTTCCTGAACATGCTATATTGTTCTGCTGGAACATAGCTGTCCACATTTATCACCTAGTTTCTAGTCATCCTTCACATTTTAAAGTTGATTTTTCTTGTGGGACTTGTCTAAACCCCCTTTGTTTACTCCTTGTAGTGCCCTATATTTCCCTACTTGGTAATCATTATTGCAATTACTGGTTTAACATGGTCTCCATCAAGGAAAGACAAGACCACTGATATCCTTAGAACTTAAAATCAGGTCAGGGACACAGAGATACCTCAGTCAATTTGTGAAATAAATGAAAGGGTAAATGAATATATAGATGGAAACGAGTTGGGGGTTTGGGGGAAAGGTAGTAGAACATTCTGCCTAACATAAGGCCACCTCTATAACAATATATTTCTTCTTTTATGGATGTCAAAACAGTGACTTCCATTCTAGGGCCCCAAATTATTGAAAGTCAGTAAAGCTCTAGTGCAATGAATGTTTGTCTAATTGTCAGGAAACCTGGATCCCATTGCAACTGACTAGCTGTCTAGTTCAAGCTACAAAAGTGTGTTTTTTTTTTCCCCCTGCACTTTGATGTTCCAAGTTCAGAATGGAAATAAAATAGATACAACCTTACTATGAAATAAATATTATCTTTGTCTGAAGTAAAATTATTATTATGATAGTATTTGAAAAATGTAAATGTATTACATTAATAAACATCTTAGAGCAGGCCTGTCTCAATCAGCAGTGTCTCAACTTGCTCTTAAGCCAGTGCTTTTCAAAACTGGCTTGAGGACTTGCCTCTTTGTTTCTATGTGTGATAGATAACTTGTCGGACATTCTCCTGAAAATTTTTTTGAAATTAAAATCCCATCCGTGGGTCCATATGAAATCTCTATCATCTTTCTGTTCATCTATCACCTTTGGTATACAAGCTTCTAAGTAATTCTTAGGCATATACTTGATTTTGAGAATCCTTGTTTGCCTCTCTGCATGCTTACCTCCTTGGAAAGCCCTCTTTGTCCCTTAAACATCCAAAATGTCCTCATCTTTCTAGGTTCATCTTATCACTCACTTCTCAAAGCTTTTGCTGATTACTCCAGGAGTCTCATTGAACTTCCTCTCGATATTTTAAGGCACCGAAAGAAAGTTCACCAAATTTAGCACTTAACTATACGTACTGGTATATTTTGAGAGCTAATTGTTCCTGTGCTAGTCTTACTTCTTCAAATAGATTTCGAGTTCCCTGAAGTGCAGAAATCTGGCTTATTTCATTTCCATATGCCCCCAGTATCTGGCAAATGTCGAACTCAGAGTAGGTGCACAAAAATTGAAAAGTCTGGAAGGGATCAACCTTTCCGGAGATGAATAATCTCTAAAACTCTTGTCCATTCTCCTCCTGGAAGTTGTCCATTGGTATTTATTTCATTAGACATCCATAATACATTTAAAACTCTCCACTTAGCTCTTTTAAATCTAACAAAACCATAAACAGCACACTAACAGTTCCTGGTGGAGGGTCTGTAAATGCAGATTTACAGCACGTAGGAAGCTTTCCAGGAGCTTTAGCAGAAGGCAACCACATGTCGGGCATTAGTTTTGGAGGCTGATTACAAAAGGCATTTTCTAGTTGTGTTTTATTTTCTTACTTTGTGGAGAACTTTGCAAAGTCATTTCTAACAGGCTGGTCAAAGTGTAAGAGTCACACCGTGATGTCATTCTTCCTCGGGGAGGATTTATGTTTTGTTGGCTTTGATTTTTTTTTCTTTCTAAAAATCATAAAGAAAGGAAAAGAAGAATGAGATTTGTTCTAGCTAGAGAAACAGATAGAAGAATATCTTCAAAAATCTATTCAGAAGGAATCATAAGAAGTCAAAAGTCGTCCGTTTTCTTGTTGCTAACAGATACTAAAATTTACCCAAGAATTCTGTTTAGTTCTGCTCAGTGAAACAGATGAGGACACAGCGACGCTTGTCAAGTGTGCAGAAGTCTGTGTCTGCCTGTTGACCATGCTTTAAGGGAACAGAGACAGGGATGGGGAAGATTGAGAATCACCAGAATCCAGCTATCAGAGACATTTGTTTTTTTGACTGTTGAGAAACCTCCAAGCTGTTATAAGCTGGTTATTAAAATTTTAATTAGAAATTTTCTGTGCACCTGAGGGCCAGGTCACAGAGTTTGGCACCCAACTATGTAGTTCCCATATAAATTACTTGAATTAAAAGTAATAATGATCATCTTTATTTCTGAGACTTTGATCGTGTTTTTCTTTTCCTGATTTCACTTTGATTTTGGTCCTCATAACCAGCCCATGAAGCAAGGAAGCAAGACTTGCTATCTTAGGAACCATCATCTAGTCTACCTTTCTAATTTTTTTTTCCCAAGGTTGATTCATTTCATCGTGTATCTTATCACCATCTCCTCTTTTCTATGCCTTTCTAGAAAAATCAAGAACATGCATAATGTTATACATCTTTGTTACAATGCTGGATTCTATGTAAGAGTCTACTTAATATTAAAATATATTTAACACACATAAGTGCAGCTTGAAATCTCTCTTACTAGTCTGGGCAGCAAATGAAGTGCTCCAGTGTGACCTGACACCCCTAGAAAACTCAGAGGATCCCCTTCAGATTGACTCTAGGTGGCTTTCACCCTGTCCATGAAAGAGCTGTCAGAACTGCTTTTGCTAAGGAAAGACAGGAGAGTAACGTTATAAAGGGCACACGTTTATATCGATAGGGTGAATGTGGACCTTATGTGGACACTGAGAATTCCTAGGGAACCCTTCCTTGCCCACTCACTCATTCCTACCCAGAAACGTCAGGGTGTGGATGCTTTACAGAGCAGTCTTCCTGTTACCATAGGGTACTGTGGATGCCACCTTCGGTTGTCCTCCAGTCACACTTGGAACATCTGTTCATGGATACATTTCCCCTGCTCTTGGATGCTGTGTACTCCACTTTCTGGACGCAGGAGCAAGCCATCTCTGAGGACCTGCTGTGCTGCTGGCACTGCCCACCAGGGTTCTGGGTGTTTGTGCTGTGAGACGAGAGAGCTGTAGAAGCCACAGGCAGGGACTACATCAGTGGCTGAATTCCCTTTCACTCCAAATTCTCTTCTCCTTACTCTTTCCCTGGGCTGTGCAGAGGCTCATATCTAGACTCTTTTCTCCTCTCAAACCCTTTCTGCCCACTTCCATTTCCACTGACCTCATTTCATCGTATTCCTGTATCCTGACTCTCACCTCGCGGTTGGAGAAGAAGCCAGACTTAGAGGGAATAACATGCTAAATTATGGAAATGGACTTTGCTTAGTTCTATCTAAAGCTAAAACGTGTGATTTTTATATCACAGGCACGAAAGACTATTTCTCTTTTAAGAAGATTATCTTATGGGAAAGAGAGTGATAGCCAGGGGATGAACTCGGCAGAAGGAGAGGATGTTGTTGTTTGGCTTTTCGAGGTGAGAAGGATGTTTTTGCTCCAGAGTAGCCTAAAAAGGGAGGCTGGATGTCAATTAGAATGCTGAGCAAAAGGGTCTGGAAAGACCTGTAATCCTGACCTGGGGCATTTCAGACTAAACTAGAAGGACTGTGGATATTGCACTTCTCAACTTATGGATAGATTATTTTGTTTGATGGTTAGAGTGGAGTGAATTAGGTTACAAAGTGAGTGGTAAAGTAAAAATCAATTAATTTTAAGCATAATCATATGTTGTCTAATTAGTCCTGATAAGAGTAGCAGGAAGAACCCTAAGAAATACAGTATTTAATTTTAAGCTCCATAAGCAAAATAGGTTCCAAGACAGAGACACCAGGTGAATTCTGAGGTTGGGAATTTTGGAGGGGGGTGAGGACTGCATTCATTTCCTAAAACTCCAAATTGCCAAACTTGAAGGCTTAAAACAACAAAAATGTGTTATTTCATGGTTCTTGAGGCCTGAAGACCTGAATCAAAGGATCTGTGGGGCCACATTCCCTCTAAGGGCTCTAAGGAAGAACCTGTGCTTGCCTGCTTCAGCTTCCGGTGGCTCCTGGTATCACTCCAATCTCTCTCCCTCCTGTGCCTTAAACCTGTCTCTCCTTTATCTTAGAAAAACATCCATTCATTGGATTTAAAATTCACTCTAAATCCAGGATGGTTTTATTCTAAACTCTATACTCTTCAAAGATCTGTGAAAAACTTATTTCCAAATAAGGTCACATTCATTGGTACTAAAGGTTAGGACTTGGGTACATCTTTTTAGGGAATACTATACATACCTTTTTAAAGGCAAAGATATTTGGGAAAAAAAAGGAAGAAGGAAATAGGAGTATGCAAGGGATGGATGACAGATGCACCCACCCTTTCCAGAGTGTGGTAGAGCCAACTATCAACCCTAAGAAGACAAGAGGTGCAGCCAGAAGCTTAAGGACTTTTTGTGAATCTGAACATTAGCAGAGCAACCTCCTTAGCTCAAGCAGAAAACACGACAGAGCCTATCACCCTAGTATCAGAGAGGCAGTCTGGGATTTTAGGTGAGACATGGGCCTCAAGTTGTAGTGGGAAGACCCACCACCCATGTTCTCTCAGAAGACCTAGAAGTCGTGGAACAAGAGCTCACCAAGGTGCCTTGTTCAGTACAGGCAGTGGATGGCATGCAACGAGGCTGAAATAGAAGTTCAAGAGTAGATTTCTTCTCTGCTGCTATGTGAGCCAATCCTGGAATGCCGAAAGTTACTAAGGGGGCTTTGAGGGGTTCCCTTTGGTGCTGCCATTAAGTAAGTGTGAGCTAAGAACTTTAGCTTAATAAAGCCACATCTGTCCTCTCGCACTGCAAAAGGCTGGGAAGGTCTGCTCTTAAAAGTAACAAAAAGCTTCAGAGCACATCTGCATAATGTGTGGAGAAGAATGCATTGACTTGCAGCTTGCCACCAGTGAGAAGCTTCCCTTTGCCTCATTTGCAAAACCAAGAGGAAACAGCCTCTGGAGACGGTGCGGGAGAGATGGCTCAAGCATAAATGTCAGGAGCTCTGGAAGAATTTGGTTGGTAGGAGAATTTGAGGGATTGATTACGGGAAGAAAAAAGAAAACAGTGAAAAAAAGAAAAATAGAAAATAATTTTTTAGAAATAACATCCTGTGGTCTAAAAGGAGCACAGTTTCCTGCCAATCAATATGCTAATGAACTACCAGGGGACCTGGGAAGGAAACACTGGGGGCAGTCTGTGCTTCTTGGACTGGTCCTCAGGGGGAAAAGGGGAAAGAGTGAGAGAGGCAGTCTGTGGTTAACCAGGAAGCTTGATGTCTGTAAGGCTTTTGCCTGTGATGGGAGAGGGGGCAATGACAGAGGGAAAACCTTTTGCCTTGGGGACTCATTTCCCTGTGGACTGCCAGTGCTGAGTTTAGTGTCTCACTCCTCCAACCCTGCAGACAAACCTGTGCTCTTGGTTGTATTTCTGAATTCTTTCTTCAAACCGAAAACAGACTAAAGAAGTAATTGGCTTGTTCAGTTGAAAAACTAGAAAACACTAGCCCAGCATTCTTTTTATTTTTAGCCTGCTGTCACTTTTTAGAAGAGATGAACAAAAGGTCAGTGGGCCCTAAGAGAGAGTGCTACTGGGGTTCAGAAAAATGTTTTCCTGTGGGGACTCCTGAAATGGGATTGTGGCTTGTCAAAAACCCCTTGCTCATACGGGAGGCAAAGAGGTCAGCAAGCAGCGTGTAGCCATGGTTGGCTCCTCATGGGGCCCCTGCAGATACAGTCTCTACTTCCCTCCTGTGGCAGTCGGTTGGGTTCAGAAAATTGCAGTCAGTTGGGTTCAGAAATTGCTTTTTAAATGGTGGAGGAAGAGGACTTACTAGGTCCCAGAACACATTCCTGGGAATAAATGAGACCCATGGGCCCTGCAGGGGGCAGCAGAGAGCAAGCAGCAGGCAGTACTCCCTGGGTGGGTCTGGGCCATTACATTCCCTTTCCTGCTCCAGATGGAGGGAGACTGCCCACCCTCCCAAGCAGTGGAGCAGAAAGAGCAGAAGGGTCATTATAGCCAAGGAAGTGTGCATAGACCTGTAACGCCTCTGTCTATCATTGTGGCTACTTTTGCTGCCTTCGGGAGGCTCTGGAGTGGAGGTGCCTGGAATGCATCCTCAAAAGTATCCAACAACAAACTGTTTTCTTGGTGATTTATAGCAGGAAGTTGGCTTCACCTGAGGGTGAGCCAAACAAGGGCAGGACTGTATTCTTTAGCTTTGTGTCTCCAGCCCCACACACGATTCCAGGCACATTGTACTAAAAGAACTATTTGTAAAATGGAAAATGGGTGGATGAATTGGCAGCCCATTTTAGTCTCCGTGATATTTCATTCATGATCAAAAAATTCTTTTAAATATCCATGGGTAAGTTAATAAAAATGACCAAATCCCAATGTCCTGAGAAAGGGGTGAGTTGCACTTGAATCTTCCCGTGCCTTGTCACAGCTGGACAGCTGGGCAACGATCTTGATAACACTGCTGAGCAGGGTCGGTTTTAGTAAATGGGGAGAAAAGGGGAGAAGATACAACAGTAATAAGTACAAACATGACATATGACATAAAGGGTCATCTGTGAAGCTGCCCATCCCATCTTTCCTATGGAGAGTAGAAGATGCTGTCATGGTGGAAGGAATGAGATTGACCCATTATTGATTTTAACATATGATGAAAGATTACAGGCAAAGATGATGAAAGATTCTTTTGCAAGAAGGCTGGAAGATGAATATAGGGAAGGGTTTTTTAAAGGATAAAATTAAAAGAAAAAATTCCCATTTTGCAGATCTTAATTGGCTTTAATTGGAATTCTAGACTTGGGCTGGTAGTTTAGACCAAAAATAGTCCAGAAGGTTCCACCCACCAACAAGGGGTAGTTAGATTTAGGGTTAGAGGAAAGGAAGTGACATAATAAAAGTAGCGTGAGGTAGAGATGGCCCAATTGGTTACAACTTGTGTCTGTCTTATTTGAAGGTGGTTTGAACAATTGATTGCTTTTGATTGGCTGAGACTTGGCTACTTGTCACAAGAATCTGTTGCCGTCTGTTTACACCTGAGGCTAGGTTATAGTTCACTGTGTGCAGAGAAAGCTTTAGGCCATACAGAATATGTATGAGGGCAGCTTTAAGCCAGGCTTAACTCTGAGGAAGGGCAATGAGAAATCATCTGTGCCCTGGGCTGAAATTCATGTTTCTTTCAGCAGTTGCAAAACAACTGGATTTACTTTGGTTCAATCTTATGCAGGACCAACACTGGCTGTGCATGCTGAGAAGAGAAATGGGAGCAGGTGGCTTCAAGTACTGTGTGCGTCCAGAATAACATGAACTTGGCATCCTATCATTTCCACACAATCCGCTTTTTATTTTCATTTCACCATTAATATTTTCCCTTTCAAAATAAGTTCTTTGGTTCTGTACTGTGCATAAAAAAAATGTGTCTCATTGTTTTAAATTTTTCTTATGTTTTTACTATAGTTTCCTACCCTGAAAAGATTCTGTTGGCACAAAAGTATTTTCTGTTACACGTGTCATCTCCAGTCACCCTCCTGCACATGTATGTGCCTCATTAACCCCACATTTTTTTTGAGGACTCATCCCGAGAGTATCTTTTTCCTTTTTCTCTAATACTAGTTCATTTTTCTCTGATCACTATTATTATTTGTTTAACCTACAGTCATATTTTTAGATGTGTTTTGTAGGGGAGATGCTACAGCAGATAAAGCATGCAATACCACAAGATAATTAACTCTTTAGGTGATTGGGTTAAAATAGAGATTCCCTTGACTGAATGTGCTCGGTGTGGAAAAATAATGGGTATGTTACACAATGCAGCCATTTTTATTAAGCAACGGGTGAAAGTAAAATTAGACATAATGTTCTTGGGCATTCCCCAAGCTGTTGAAGCGTCTTGCTTTTGGGCTTTCTTCATTAGTCATGTACAATCTCTATTTATATAGATCCTTTATTTTTTGCTCTGTAGTCCAACAATCAGAACCACTAAAGAGTTTGCTCTTCAGGACACCAGCTGTGTCTCTTTTCTACTATAAATGGGCATAGTGTTCTGGGAGATAAGGCATCTAGCATGGGAATGTGCCCTCTCTCTTTGTGGAAACTGTCTAAATCTGAAAATAACTTTTTTTTTTTTAAGTAGCAATTTGTCATAGCAGGGGCCAAGGCTCAGTGATGTTGGGTAGGGAGTAGGGAAAAGTTTGGGGTGTTATTTTCTGAAGAGACTAGAAGATGGAAAAACCTTTCCAAAGATCGACTGAGCTCTTTCTTTCCTTTTCAAAAGAAAAAGGCAATTTCATTAAGTGGTTAAAAGATTGTAATGGTGTCACTCTTAAGCCCTGGGTCTGTTCCACACCACCTCCATGGGACTTTTCAGCAGTCACTTCTCACCTTTTACACCTTCAGAGGACTCCTTTTCTCTGTCATTGGTAGGGTTGTCCACTTCAATAGCAAATCCAAACCGATAACATTTCACTTGTGAAACAGAATGATAGAACAAGAGAATCATAAAATTCACAGACAGCTCAAAGGACACATAAGTCTTCAGCTATCCCCTGCAGAAAAAAAAGCTAATGATTATAGCTAATGATTCAGGAAAAGCCGATGCCTAGTGGGGTGCACAAGGAAGAAGGGATATCATTTAAAAATGGTTTAGACAGAGAGTTACACTTTTAGGGTTTCAGTTGCTAGTAATTCTAGATTTTAGAGATTAACACCTACAACCCAGGGGTCTAATGCCTTCCATGAAGGAACACGTTAGATGGGAGACTATTGACCAGTACCTATGATGTTTGGAGAAAACCTGGAGATTTCTCCTTCTCACCAGCCAGATTCTGCTGTTTGCTCATGTAAATAGAGTATTTTTATATGGTCTATGTTGTAAGGGAGACTTTTAATATTGTCATTAACTTATTTAGTTGTTGCTTCCCACATGGGAATATGGATGATTCAACAACCTACATATTCTTTTGTGGGAACTCAAAAACTAAGTTGTGGTTCTAAAAACAAAGAAGCATATTTCATGAGTGGTTGGATGAAGGGGCCAAGACTGAACTATTCTCTGTTAAGGGAGTGATACACAGGGGATTTCTGAGACTGACTTTCTGACCCTTTCCTGTTCTGAAGAGCTAAGAGAGAGAAGTATGTCTGAGCTTGGAGAAAAATCAGTGGGGAAGATTTGGTTCTGGGCTCAGTATGCTTGAACTTGATGTGACCTACCCCAGAGTGAAAAGGTGTTGACCATGGAAGAAACTAGGTGACTCAGGGTATGTGTGACATGTGTGTGTGTGTGTGTGTGTGTGTGTATGTGTATATGTGCATGAATGTGTATATATGCATGTGTATAGGCATGTATGTATGTAAATATATGCATGTGTGTATACATATGCATGTATGCATTTATATGCATATGCATGTATTTATATAAGTGTATGTGTATATGCATGTAAATTTATGTGTGTGGTATGTATGTATGTATGCATGCATATATGTAACTGGGTATGTGCAGGTGTGTATGTATTTGGAGAGGGATTTATGGGTCAACCTGGGAAAGTGATCACACTTTCTGACAATATTAACTCAAATGGTCTGTTGGATTAGGCCAGCCAACATGAGTGTTTTTTGGAGATGTCTGGAAAGGAGCAACTTTCCAAATTTCACAGAAAGGTAATTTGGGATCAGAATTCACTGATGTCTGGGGCTGAGGGTATAAGCAATTTGCATGACTGTGTTTCATGCAAGAGTAGGAATTAAAAAAAAATTGTAGATGGTTTTGGCTCCAAAAGCAAACTGGAATGAGATTGGAATGGCAGACTCTCACTACTGGTGGGCCCTAATCCCTGGCAGGTAGAGTGCACTTGGCAAAATTTAAGGGATGTCATACAAGTTCTATTTGTTTATTTTTCACCTCTTATTTCATTTTTTATTTTCCACTGCCCATAATTCAGTCAGATCTTTGGCTCTGGGATTATTGGCTAAAGGGAGAGGAGAAGTAAGTATTTTAAAAGTCTAATACCTTGGGGGAAATTCAGAGGATTTGAGGCAAAGACAAAATGTTATTTAAAACATTGCCAGTTAGTTGCATGACAAACTGCTCCAAAATTTCAATGACTAACACAAATGCATTTACTGTTTCCATAATTCTGCTGATCTGAACAGCCTCAGCTGATTGTGGCTGGGCCTACTTTTTGGTCTGCAATCAGTTTATATGGGGAATGCACAGCCTCCCTCCACATCTAGTAATTTGCTGGTCAGCAGGGAAGACAGGGGATCTCCGCTGTCCTGCAGGCTGACCTTGGCTGCTTCCTGTGGTAGCAGCAGGGTTTCTCCCTATTGCTTCCTCAGGCCTGCTTCATGACATGACATCACTGGCATAACATCAATTCCACCACATCCTGTTGACTAAAGAAAGTCACTATGGCAGCCCAGATTTAAGGAGTGGAAAGAAGGCTTCTGATGGGAGGATCCATGGGGACACATTGCAAAGGTGCTACCCACAGACAAGGAAGGAGAATTTCAGCCATCTGTTCAGTTTGGGAAAAAAAGTCATGAAGGACTAGGGTGCTCTGAAATTGAGAGTAGGACCAAACCCTCCTCTGCAGCTGCCCAAATTTCCTCATTCTGGGAAAAATAAGAAGCCAAAGGTTAAGTTGACAATGAGAGTATTTGGAGCAATGCTTTTGGAGCAAAGCTCAAAAACTCTGCAAAATTCCATATGAGTTTGTTGGTCCAGAAAGAGAGAGAGGTGCCTTCAGGAAAAGAATATCCTTTAGAAGGGTGGGCTGAAATGTGCGGCTAGGCAGGTGGGCCACAGATAGCCTGGTGGCAGAGATCGTTAGTTCCCAGCCAGTCACAGAAAACAGTGAAGAGTCTGTGTTACTGAAACTGAACAAGGGCACATGGACAGGCAGGAAAGCCACATGGCCTTATTTGAATGACTAATAGGAGCAGGGACCTCCTCTGCCCTTGTTACCCGGACACTTGAGCACCAAGTATGCCATACGAATATAAGCATATCCACAGGTGTGGGAGGGAAAGGAGAAAAGATATTCTGAGATTACATTTTTTGCCATCTCAACAAAGAAGTTCCAAAAAAGATTACATAAGAAATTTTCAAAAGCATGTGTTTTTTTTGTCATTGTATTTGGTGTTTGAGAGTCAACGCATCTCCTATAGAGGTGGCAGGAGAATATATAATGCAAATTCCTAAGAGTTTCTATGACTCTAGTGTTCCCATTAAAATATTAGGAACGGTAAGACATGGAAAGCCTCTTAGCAGGAGTTCTAAGGCAGTAGGAGTGGACATTCTGAGGTGACCAGCTTTCTTGGACCTGAAGTCTGATCATTCTTTCGTATATCAATATATTGTGAACAGCTCCACGGAAAGATGCTCATCCTATAGTAGAAATAATGAAATAGCCAACACGGCGAGTGCTCTGGGCGCTGTTATTCCAGCCTTAGAAAGAGGTCTTTGAACCCTGGCTGAGGCTGACTGGCCCTAGAGTAGGAGTAACAAGTACCAAAATAAGAAGTGGAGGAGGCTGTGATAAAGAGTCTCAGAAGTGTCCTGCTGAAGTGATTTGTACTCTCAAGATGAACAGCGCTTCTAACATTGAGGCCAAGTATTTACAGAACGTGGAACTGCCATTGGGAGTGTCGGGAATCCCTTGCTATATTTCATTAGGTAGGAGCCAAAGTGTCTGTGTTTGTGTTCAGGCTAAAGACATTGTTACAAAAAATGGGAGAAAATGGAACTGTAAGAATCATTGACCAGATGCTCCTAGAACAGGTGAAAGGTGGAGGAGAACTGCCTTGGGTAGAGCCCAAGAATTTGTAGATTCTTCCAGTTATTAAACCGGTGGCTTGAATCAAAGAGAAGGAGCCATGGGGCTGAAAGCAAATTTTTTTATCCTTAGTATAAATTAAGAGCATGGAGAAAGATGGAGGTACTTAACACAGCCCCACAGGAATTGACAAGAGCCAGATCCAGGGACAGAGGGGCTGGGTGGGAAAAGGGCAAAAGAAGCATTCTTACAGATGTGGGGCAAACGAGCACACAGGTAGGAGATGCAGACATAACTGAAACTCAGCTTAATGTTCTGTGGCTGTCAATTCCTTTACCTCTTTTTTTTTTTCCCCGAATTTCCTTTATCTATAAACTGGAGATAATAATACTCAACTTCCCAGCATCTTGGGTTTACATCAGGCTCTTGACATGGCACTAAGATATCTATTGACGGATATCTCTCGTTATTATTGATAGCCATACTGAATGATGCCAGAATGATATCAGAAAATAATCACTGCCTCAGTTGAAAAATCTCTTACTAGAGTCAGGACCCAGTCCCCAGGACTAATAAGTCTTGGTGGAAGGAAAGCAGTGGAAAGGATCTGGCAATCCGTGGTGCTAGACAGAGGACTCTGCTCCCCATCTTCAAAATGGCAGAGATTGGAGCAGGCTCCTTTGTCTGGAAAGTCTGTTCTTATTCTGTGATTGGGATGCTGGGCTCTTGCAAGGCCCATGAGGTCCTGAGAGAAGGTGGAAACAGTAAAAGCTCAACTTGTTAAAGTAAGTGATGTGTGGCAGGCATTGTTTTGATTTGCACTTAGAGTGGCCACAGGGAGGTGAGCAAGGTACTTGCCTCATATCCAAGATGAAAGGAGGTGCCAAACTCAGTGTTCAAGAAAAATACTATTTTGATGCAATACTTTAAAAACAAAAATTAATCCCCCTCCTCCAAAAAAATTTTATAATAAACAAGATACCAAAATTTTAAGTATAGGGTCTTTAAAAGATAGGGTCTTTAAAAGTGCCATACTGAGCTGTGTTGGAAAAAATCAGTACCACTGATTCTGTCTTCATTTAAAATCTTGATTATTTGATCACTGTTTTTCTTTCTTTCTTTCTTTCTTCTTCTTCTTTTTTTTCTGCAGTAATTGTGACTTTAAAAAAACAGTGTGCTCAAATATTATTTATTTTGGTTCCTGAGTTTTTGGCATCTACATTAGTCAGCCTTGCCAAAATACTTGACAAGAACAACTTGGTGGAGGAAGAATTTATTTTGGGCTCAGAGTTTCAGAACTTCTATTCATGGTCAGCCCATTCTATTGCTGTGGGCCTGAGGTGAGGGAGAATATCATGTCAGGAGGGCATAGTTGAGAAAAGCTGTTCAGCTCACAGCAGCCAGGAAGCAGAGAACAGGTACCAGAGACAAAATACAACCCCCAGAAGCAAGCTCCCAGTGACCCATGTCCTCCAGCCACATCCTACCCGCCCACAGTTACCACCCCATAATCCATTCAAATTATTAAACCATCAAGCCGATGAATTCACTAATTAAGTTATCACTCTTATAATCATCATCTCTGAAAAGTCCTGAATTCACACAGGAGATTTTAGGGAGCATCTCATATCCAAACCATAATAGCATCTGCTTAAATTTTATGTCTCAGGGAGCACCTCACTTGCCTCTCCCTTCTTCTTACGTAAACACCTTGATTTCACCCCTCTCAAACCCACCCACCATTATAGGTCCTTTTTTGTATGATAAAACTGAGACATAGGGAAAGTATGTATCAATTTCTTGTGGCCACTATCACACATTAACATAAACAGTGGCTGAGAACAACACACACTTTTCCTCTTACAGTTCTGAAGGTTGGAAACCCCAAATCAGTTTTATTGAGCTGACCAGGTCATGTTCTCTGCAGAGCTTCCTAGGGGAGAAGACTTCTTTTTGCTTCTCCGGCTTCTAGAGTGGAATTCTTTGCATTCCTTGGCTTGTGGTTCCTTCATTCAACTTCACAGAAAGGGGCCAAGCTTCTTGTCTTAGCTGCCATATTGTCTTCTTCTGCTTTTCTTTTATAAGGACATTTGTGATTACATTTACAACTCAACCAGCTAATCCAGGATTATGTCCCAATCTCAAAATTTGGTAATTCCCCTTATTTTTTTTTTTACATTTATTCCAATTTGTTATATATGGCAGCAGAATTCATTTCAATTCACATTACACATACAGAGTACAATTTTTCACATCTCTGGTTGTACACAGGGTAGAGTCGCACCATTCGTGTCTTCATACATTTACTTAGAGTAATGATGTCCATCTCACTCCACATGTCCCCTTAATTTTATCTGTAAAATTCCTTTTACCCTGGAGTGTAACACTCACAGGTTTTGGGTGATTAGGACATGGATCTCTTTGAGGCCATTAATGAGCCTGGATAGTTAAGTTGCAATGTTCAGGTCAGATAAAGGCTGCTTGGCTTCTGCACCTGCTGCTGTGAGAAAGACTGATTTATTTGCTGTTGGATCTAAGATGTATAGTGAGGATGACTTTTCTGTTCTGTCTTTATAAGTTATGCAAGGACATTTGAGGACCGTGCAATTTAAGGGAAGATACAGTCTATAAAGGGTGAGGTGTTTCATGCTTGGCAGGCCATACAATCTCTGTTGAAGATAATCAGCATTGTTGCTGTCTTACACAAGAGCTGTAAACAATTTGTCAAGATATACGGATGGCTGTGTTCCAATAAAACTTTATTTATGGACTCTGAACTTTGCATTGCATATATTTTTATATCTGTCATGAAATATTCTTTTGATGTTTTCAACCATTTATAAAGCGTAAACTATAAAATGTATCAACCATTCTTTTTACCTAGGCAATGCATAAAAAAATGGTGGGCTGTAGTTTACTGGTCCTTGACCTGGTAATCCTCAAATTTGGTAGCTTATTCCTATATAGTATCTTAAAGACAAAGTGCCATAGTGGGCATGACATTATCCTACTTGGAGGCCCCAACTTTGTCTAGCCTTCTATCCTAAAACATTTCCAGGAGTCTAGCATAAATAACTGAGACTAGATGTTCAACAGTTCTTCTGCCTTCTAGTTTATTCTTCTGTCTCCAGAGCCTGGGTGCAGTCTCTGACATCCCCTGATCTCAGACTCCTCCCTCCTCCTTTTCCTTTTATTTTCATGTACCTTAATTATTTGCATACATTTCTGCCTCTTCTATCTTCTCCATCAGAATGTAAGTTCCTTATAGGGTGAAAACAGGGATGTATTCATCTAGGCCCCTCTGGGGCAGATCTCACAGTGGTAGTTGGAGCTTTGTAAGTATTTATTACACATGAATTCTCTTCCAAAATGCCATGTTGAAATTGAATGCTATCCTAAAAGAAAACAACAAAAAACTAGGAGTATGTCCTCTGTTGTATTTCCTTGTGTCACACACTTGGCACAATTAATAACAGCAAGCAGCAGTGGAAGATCCTGCTTTTGGAAATGGGTCTTCTCTCCTCCATCATGCTGGTCTGTTTTCCTAATCAGAGAGTAGAAAGCAAAACAAAACTCCTCAGTCTGGAGACAAACCAGGGAATGAAAGAACATGGTGAGATGGCCAAGGAGGCTGAAACTGCTCAGGCTGATTCATGTGCTACTAAATTAATAACACTACATACAACCTTTGATTGCACAGCTCCACTTCCAAAGAAGCTGCTGTTGATGAAATATCCTAAGTCCACTGAGGAAAAAAAAAAAAAGTCTCAGACTATTTAAAATGACCTCTCCATTATGTGAAAATATTTTCCTGGGATGCTGAGTCCTAGCATCAGCAAAGAAAGAATTCACTCAGAGGTTATGAAAGGATTTAGATTTTCTCCAACATTCCCTTTTATTCTCTTTAAGACGTGGGCCATATCTTTGAAGAATTGCTGTCTACTGGTTGTCATGGAGAGGTTAACAGAATGTAAGAGCAGTTGCTACAGTATTAAGGGACTCAGATGTCATCGAAATTTGGTTTGGATGGATGTGGCAGTGGAACATGTACACAAAATATTGCATTGATGTTAGGCCAGAGATATCAATGAACAATTTAAAAATTCGGCTTCTGTGTTAAGGGCAGTCACCCTGCTGTGTGAGCAGTAGTGCATGAGGACCAGGAAATTAAAAGGCTTAACCACATGTCCAAAGCCATCCAAGCTACTTTGTTGTTCAAGCAAAGTGAAATACAAACACAAATAGCCAGGAGGGTGAAATTTAAATTAAACTTCAAAATCATTTTGTGTTTTAACCATCTATAGTGTTCAGAGTCCTGCAAATGAGGCTAGTTTCTTTGGAAGTCTAGAAAAATAACCCAATACTAACAACTCCCTTGGCTCTCCAGTATTCCTTTACATGCTCTGCACATGTTCACTTTGCAACAAAAGTTTGACCAAGATCCTTGGGCACGTGATGAGACAATCTATGAGTTTCTAAGTCCTGAGAATTGCTAATGGCCTTTCCAAGATGATTACCTGTTTTGCAGTAGGATTTCAGGCCAGGATTTCTCTGCCTCTCTTTGTTAGGTGGCTGCCTTTAGAAATGTCTTGTAAAAGAGTCATTTGCAAGGGATTCCTAATGGTTCATTAGGAGTCCTCTTCCCTGCTCTCTGGCTTTGTGTGTTGAATAAACATTTCCATAGACTATTTCTTCCTTGGCACAGCTGTGCTACTGCTCTCTTGTCAAGAGATGGATGTGACCTAGTAGGACATTTCTCTGAACAGTGGGGATTTTATTCTTTGAATCACCGACCTCCTGCAGAAATTCTTTAGGGAGGGATGTTGGAACCCACACTGGAGCCATGCAAGAGGCACACTGGATTGGTAATTAAGTGCTCTCTCTGAGGCCAAGAATCCTCCCCTCTTTTGAAAGGTTTAGGTCATTATGAAAAAAAAAAAAAAAGCCAATTTCTAAGAGCCTGAAATTATGGTGGTAAGTTAAATGTAAAATCTTGGGTAGAATACATTAAAAATCAAAATTCTTCATGGGGGAAATAACAAGGTCACTCACTAAGTTCATAGGCTGTGAAGTAAAGGTCTCAAGTTGTCTGTCCCCTTTAATTCACGAAGAAATAGAACTTTTTCTTTTTCTTTTTTTTTTTTTGCAAAGACATCTATTAGGTTTGATACATAGATATTGTTTCTTTGGGAGGATTTAAGAAATATGTTTATACAAAGTTCTGTACACAGAGTTTGAAGTAGGAGAAAAAACAGGAAAAAGGAGAAAAGGAAGTCTAGATAGTTGTTGTTAAGGACAGATGTACCTTTGGGCAAATCTGGAGAAAGAGCCCTCTTGGGGTGCGCTGGGGCCTCCAGGTTGCCAGAACCCCATCAGGCAGCAGTGCTGTCACTCAAATAAAGCTTCTCCTCAGGCCAAGAGGAGTTTTTGTGCTTGAGCCTAGACTTTGCATATTTGCCTTGAAAGAAGAATTCTTCCTGCTTATTTATCTTGACTTAAAAGTGCTTTCTCCTTAGGCTGAGGTAAAAAAAAAAAAAAAAAAAAATTCTTATCAGTAGTCAGGAGAGACAGGAAGAACTTTCCCTGTGACTCAGTGGCTGAATGTTAGTCACCATCTGTGATGATTTTAAAATCTACCTATAATTGCTTTGATATTCATCCCATTATAGGATGGAGTTTATGTCCCAACCCCCAGAGCAGGAGTAGCCTTTGTGATTGGCTGAATGGATAGAACGAAACCTATTTAAGCTGGGTGACTTCCAAGCCTTGGGTAGAGAATTCCATAAGGCTGCAGAGCTCAGGGAGTCTTTGGCCACCATATTTGAACTCTGGCTATTCTTAGACCATGTGCAGAAGCATTGTGCTAGACATTGGGTCTAGGTTGTTAAAACTTTCTTCATGCAAAAGAAAAACTTGGATTTTGTTTAGCTCCTGGTAAGCAACCTCCAAGCCCTTGAAACCTCTCATTGAGTATGTCTTCAATTTACCTAAAGCCTTGGGCCATGCCAGATAGCTAATGCTAATAACATGGATTATAATAGCTGTCCTTGGGCTGTGGTATCAGTGTGATCTCTGGAGGGCCTGGAGAACTGATCTCAGACACAAGGGTGGTCAGCCAGAAGGTTTTACTGGTCAGCCAGTAAAACCACCAGACATCAAAGTTTGGGTGAGCTTCGCTCATTGGCAATACTTTGTGCATATTGCCAAACGTTGTTGCTGGGAGAATTAAATGCTATGCGACTCCATTGGGGGAGAACAACTGGAAGACTATGCTTGTTGCATCCTGGCCTCTTTGCTATACACCTTTCTCCATTGCTGATTAAAATCTGTATCTTGTTGCTGTCATATACCATTCCCGTGAGTATAACAGCTTTGCTCACTTCTGTGAGAACTTCTAGCTGATCATTGAACCTCAGAATTGGAGAGAGTGTGAGATGATCTCCAGTTCCTCTGGCCCCCTGCTGTCTGATGTCCCCAGTACTAATCCAGACATACTAGGAAGAAGCCCCCCAGATGAGCCCAGCCTCTGCCACTGTCTGACTTCAACCACATGAGGAATTCTGAGAAAGAGAGCTGCCTCACTGAGCCCATTCAATCTCCACTTGAAGAAGTAAATGATTGTTATTAGTTTTGATGATGTTTTGGCCTAATTTGTAACTTGACAAGGGATAGTCAGAAAAGGTTTTAAAGCCAGGAATGGAATGCTGTAACCACATCCATGAAGAGACTCTGAGCAGAAGTGTGGTGAAACTGGAAGAAACTTTTGGTGGTGATGGCTTAAAACACGTTGAGAAAAATGTTGGTGGAAACGGGAAGAAAGGAGATACCTACTGTATAGTGGTGGGAAGTTTATAAATTCATTTTCCTCATGTGTCCAACGAACCAATGGATTTAACTAAGTGGGTTTCCAGGTGGGATATTGAAAGTGCCAACTTGTTCCTTTTGACTGAGTATGATGATGCTAAAACGGAATGATTTATTAGTGGAGATGTTAAAATTTCAGCAAAATTTACAAGACAAATAAAAGGGCCAAGATTTTCAGATTTGAAAATCAAACTCACCAAGTGGCTAAGGATTCTAAAATTAAGACACAATCACAGAACAAAGATTATTTTCAGGATGGGACTTTTAATTTCTTCTAAGATAGTGTATCAGAGAATCTTTCAGGCTGACAAAAGGCTCCTAAAGATCTTGAGACTGTGCTTATTAGATCTTCCCTTATCTAAAAACAGGGCTTCAAGGAATCTTAATGGCATTATCTCACAATAGGGTCTCTGGAAACTCAAAATGGAAAGGCAAGTCTCGAGATGTGTGTTGGTTTTATCTAATGAAACGAATGGTAGAAAGACCACTGGAAATCCATAGGATTTTAAAAGAGAATTTTAACATTAAACCGAAGAGGACAGAAACAGTACAAAATATAAAGAGGACTTGGCACTTCCAAATTGCTCCTGGAAGTTTCTCAATTGGAAATGTCAAAAATTTCTTTTGGGAAAGGAAAGATGATGCAGCCCAAAGGAACAAGAGTAAAGATGGACAGAGGATCATTCCAGGGCAAGAAGACCAAATTCTGGCTAAGAATTGTTGATGGGTCCCCAGCCTAATTTCAGAATTGCTGTGGGGCAGCGTTCACTGAGTACATCCCACTTTCCCTATTTGAATGTGCCTGTTGGCATCCCAGGCAGGCAGTATCACTGCTATTTAAGATGGGGTGAGGAAGTTAAGAATTGTCTCTGAAGTTCCCAGATGTTCATAGTGGGGAAAAAAGCATTCAGTGTGCTGATCCTGAGGACAGAGACCTGAGGTAACTCACGTGCAGCTGGACTTGACTAGGTTAATGGGATCCTGGACCTTGACAGAACCTGATACCATTACAGGTGAGACTCCTGAGATTTCCTTAGAGATCTTAAGAGGAGGTGAGTATATTTAATTATGTATGATGAGGATAAAGACAAATGAGTTACAATTGGAGATGTTTGATGTTTGATTTTCAATCATAATTTAGAGGATATTTAAGACTCTAAATTCGGGACTCATGAATTTGAGAGTAAAACTTTTTTTTTTTTTTAATCTTGATTGAAAAAAAAATCAAACTAAGACAACTTCAGATCAAAGATTTTTCTCTATACCCCCTGCTTGGTGCTCATTATTTTCAAATTGGAAGTGTAGGGGAGTTACTGTCCTAGAAGGGAGACTTTTGGCCATCAAGGGGTCATTGGATAAATTATTCCTTTCTTCCCATAACCAAGGACAGTCCTGAGAGACAAATGCTTTTTTTTTTTTTTTTTGTCTTCCCAGGTACAATTCCAGCAAAGTTTGCAGCCAGCACTGTTACACTTAGTGACAGCCAGCTCAGTCACACAACTCCTATTGACATTTCTATTTTTTAAGTTGACAAATAAAAATTGTGTATATTTATGGTGTGGAACAAGATGCTTTGATTTTGTGTACATTGTATGATGGCTTGATTGAGCTCACTAACACATGAATTGCCTCACATACTTGTACTTTGTACATTGTTGTTGGCAACACTCACCATTTTGTACAATTTTGTACTCTGAGCTTATTACTCTTACCTAGCTAACTTTGTAGCCTTTGGCCAGCTCGTCCTCACCCTGACATTCCTTTTGCCCCCCTCTTCTCACTCCCATTCTCTGAGACTGGATACTACTGTAGCACCTAGGCTTTGGGCTTCTAACTTTGTTTCCTGATGACACTGACTAAAAAAGAGAGCATTTCTAGGTATCTGGAAGTGAAGGTGAAGTTTGTATCACTCTACAATGCCCCCACCACTCCTCATGCTCTGATCTACAGACACCTGTGGGTCTGCTCCAAGGTACTAACTAGACAGTTGGTCAAAGGCTACAAAGTTAGTTAGGTAAGAGGAATAAGCTCAGAGATCTCTTGTACACAATGGTGAGTTTAGCCAACAATGTATTGCAATTTTCAAAACATTGTTTCATACCAGAAATATATACAATTACTTGAATGTAAGTTGGAGCAGAGCCTGAAGCCATCCTCTTTAGCAGAGTTCCAAATCAGGGTATGGAAGAGTACAGGAGCTTCCTGTAGAGGGAGCTTTAAAGAGTGCATGAAAAATTCTTACTGGAAAAGTCAGTCTTTGGGTTCTGAATGTAGCTCAGTAGTAGAGTGCTTGCCTAATGTGCAAGGGACTCTGGGTTTGATTCCCAGCACTTGGAAAAAAAAATAGGAAAATTGTTAATGTTTGACATCTGCTTACAAGTGGACATTTCACCTGATGAGAACAGCCCATCCCCTGTCAAAAAAGACCTTTATCCCCTTACCTGTGTTCTGCCTGCCTCTCCCTTCTGTATCCTACTCAGCCTCCAGGAGCACATGGTGAACAGGAAAAGAACAGGCGACAAAGCTGTGTCCCTGGAAAGTGCTTTGCAGAATGTGAAGCCTGATCGGGGGAAAGGAACCACTAACTGGGTGAGTGGTGCTTAGGTTGAACTGGGTGTAGACATGAGTTGTTCTAATACCCAGAAATCATCCCAACCATTCTGGGACCTGCCTATGTTATCATCATGGAGCAGAAATAGGTGGCTCATAGCACTTTTCCATTTAGGAGAAAGAAAGAATAGAGTTAGCTACTGTTTCTGCAGTATTGAATTTAGTACAAATCAAAACAAGGTTATGTTTACATTAGTGAACTAAATCCTCGCACAACTCTTTGGGCTCATGGCAATTATTCTCCTCTCCTAGATGAACGAGCTGCCTTTAGGAGCCTTTGAAATGGCCACTTTTGATGTGTTTCTTCACATGGCCAACCGAGATGTAGGAGCTGGATTGCAGATGAGAGAACTGAACCTCAGAGCTCAAAAGACTTGTTCAGGTCCCATAGTTAGTAAATGTGAGAGGAAGAATTTCAGTTCCAAACATTGTCCTTTCCTTCATGGTTGGCTTCTTTCTACAGGTTGTGAAGTTTGGCTTTAGACTCTGAAATTATTTGGTCCAATCATCTCCCCGAGTACTGATGCAAGGCCAGTAATCCATTTGGCAGGTGAGGGAAGTGAGACTTGAAGAGATTAGGTGACGCTTTCAAATGTGTACGACTCACTGTCCTCTCAGAGGATCAAATTGAAACCTTTCCAGAAAATTCAGCACCAGACTGTACTGAGGGAGCCTTCATGAAGTTTTTAATTGCATCTGACACTGCTGAAGTGGTGAACGTTGAAGTCAAATATGTTCTCATATTTCAAGTTTTCAGTGCGCTTGAGTCCATATTCCCCCTATTTTGTGGTTCTGTGATGTCAGCGAGTATAACAGCAAAACATTTTCTTATTTGTCCTTCCCTGATGGTCAGGCATGAGATCTTACTCATTCATTCATTTGTTTATTTATTCATTTCATTTTGTTACAAAATATATTGCAAATATTTCTTAAAAGCTACAAAAGATTCTGTGTGTCCCATTCTGGTCATCGCGGCCACTCTTTCTGTTTATGCTTCTCTCTCTGCTGCTGACCCATCAAAGGTATTGTCCCTCAAGGGGATGACAGATGTATTTGATAGTTCTTGGAGAGCCGTTTTGTCTCCATAAGGAGCAATTCATATTTTATGTTAGAGGTTTAGAACTACCTTGGGTAGGAAGGGCCTCTGTCGGGATTGGGAAGGGCTTGCTGTTGGAGGGATAAATGCACAATGAGACTTCATGAGCAGACAATTCTCCTCCACTTCTCTTTTCCTTTTCTAAAAAATACAAAGCCTCCTACATAAATTAGGAATATAATCAGAATGGCATGCTCCACTCAACTGGGACAGGTTTAATTGGGAAATCCGCTTAATCAGGACATCTCCCAGGGAACTGATTTAAGCCCGATGATACATAATGGCGATGATTGCTGCTTTAAAGGGGGTGGTAATTCTCCATAATTGAGCACTTTCAGGTAATTTGATGCTGCTTGAGACTAGGTGTGTATACGTGTGTATGTGCTCGTGCCTCTAGGATTTGGTTTGTTTTCTTCTACAGTATGGTGTGCAAGACAGTTAGCACAACAGCCTGGATCAACTCAGTGCTGCTCCTGGCACCCATCTGCTTTCACAAGACAAAGGGGCTTAGGCTCCTTGGCAAAAAATTGCCATCTTCCTTTCAGTAGCTTGGGTACTTCAACTTATTTCAAGGTGCAACTGGGGCTCCTTGGTATTTCCTTTGTAACAGGTTTCAAGGGACTTCCTGCAGGCAGCAGAAGAGATCTCTCATCCTCGTTTTGATTCTTGCTTCTCCTTGTGTCCTGAGTCGTCTTCCTGCAGAGACTTTTACAAAATTCTGTAGGTTGACCTGTGGGACTGAGCAGGGTATGAGAAGGACCAATTGTAGGACAATGGTAAATGTACCAAATTCTGATTTTGAAGGATACATTTGAATAAGAGGTGGAGAATCAAAGTGAGGAAGCAGGATGGTTGTTTTTAACAATGATCATATTTTGCTTTAGTCTATTTCATTGTTTTAGGAGTTGAGCATGCAATCGATCTTAGTCCTGTCTCATGTCGTACTACACTAGAGGTCTATATATGCTTTTCTCTTGATTCATTGATTTACTCCTCCAGTCAGTCACATATTTATTAATGCCTTTTTATTCCATACTGACTCTCCTTCTCCTCTTCTTTCTCCTTCTGCAAGTCAACATTATCACATGTTTATTGCATAATCTCTTATTGTGTGTCTTCATGAAAATTGTAAATTGTTTCTGTCCAAGCAATTTGAAAAACAAGGTTGTTTATAGTTTATTTTTCTTTCATATAAAAGATGTTCAAATGAGGCCCAATGACACCATAATGTCATTAAGGGCTCACCATCAGGACGTGCCTGCTGTCTATCAGCTCCTGTCCTGCATTTCTAGCCTCAAAGTCCAAGAGGTCAAAATCCAAGTTTCACATTTAAATTCTAAGCAACATGAAGGGGAAATGAGAGAACAAGGTAATATAAATAAACTAACACAAATAGTAGTTTTCTCACTAAGCACTAGTTACTTAAGACCCATATATGTTGCCAGATACAGTCATGTATTACTTGACAGTGGAGATATATTCTGAAAAATGCATCACTGGGACATTTCATATCCATGCAAACATGAAATGTCCTTACAGAAACTGAAACAGCTACAGCATCACTAGGTGATATGATATTATGGGACCACCTTTGTATATGCAGTCTGTCATTGACTAAAATATGATATGGTGCATGACTGCATATATTTAATTCATTACTTTTAATTGCTTCATAATACTCCATGGTGTATCTACTGCATTTTACCTATTATATTAGTTGAAATAACACTACACATGTAATTAGCAGATTGAAATTGCAATTTCATATTTCAGGCGTTAGCAAAATATCAGATGGTTTAATTAAGTTGAAACTAAATCCATAGTTCAGTCAAATAATCCTCTTCCAAGTGGTGATTCAGAGACCCGGGATCCTTCCATCTCGTGGCTCCACAGTCTTCAACATATGGAATCCAAGCCTGCTCTAGAATTATCTCTCTTTAAGACAGCTGGCAGAGGGAAGAAACAGGGAGGTTTGCACCAGAGAAGATTTTACCACCAATCCTGTGAACCGTCTCCTCTATTACAGCCAAGCATTCCTTTTTCTTGAATTTTAGCCATGGATTTTTAACCTAATCTCAAAGGAATGTTGAGAAATGTCCTCTTTATGTAGCCTGGAGGAAAAGGAAGACAGCTTGATGATAAGCTAGCAGTTTCTTTTTCTCTTTTAAAAAAATCGAGTTGATTTTTTAAAAAAATAAATGACAGCAGAGTGCATTCCACTTCTTATTACACATATAGAGCATAATTTTTCATATCTCTGGTTGTATATAAAATATGTTTACACCAATTCATGTCTTCATACATGTACTTTGGATAATGATGTCCATCACATTCCACCATCCTTGATAACCCCCTGCCCCCTCTCTTTCCCCTCCCACCTCTCTGCCCTATCTAGAGTTCCTCTGTTCCTCCTATGCTCCCTGTCCTCCACTATGAATCAGTCTCCTTATATCACAGAAAAACATTCAGCATTTACAACAATAAGTGTTGGTGAGGATGTGGAGGAAAAGACACACTCATACACTGCTGGTGGGACTGCAAATTGGTGCAGCCAATATAGAAAGCAGTATGGAGATTCCTTGTAAAATTGGGAATGGAACCACCATTTGACCCAGCTATCCCTCTCCTCAATCTATACCCAAAGGACTTAAAAACAGCATAGGACAGGGACACAGCCACATCAATGTTTATAGCAGCACATACTACAGGGACACAGTCACATCAGTGTTTATAACAGCACAATTCACAATAGCTAAACCATGAAACCAACCTAGATGCCCTTCAATAGATGAATGGATAAAAAAATGTGGCATATACACAATGGAATATTACTCAGCAATAAAAGAGAATAAAATCATGGCATTTGCAGGTAGGCTAGCAGTTTCTTCCGCAAGTAGGTCCTGCCTTAGGGACTGACAGCTAGGCTGCCTTTACTTGCCTCCACCAACAACAGTGGTTGACAAATAATGATGTCTTTAGTTTGCAAACCCAGACATAGATTTTCTTAGTCACAGACTGGCACAGACTCATTTTGGGCAATAGTGTTAGATTTTCACCAGGGACCAGAACCATCAGTCTTGTCTTACCACATCTCTGTCAATAATACATGTTTCAGCTTTATTTTTTTGATAGACTAATATGTATAAAGAAATATAACATTGTTTTAATTTACATTTTCCAATGTCTATTGATTTTGAAAATCTCTTTATATCCCTGGTAGCCTTTGAGTTTTCACTTCTATAAATTTCTTATTCACTTTTTTTTTTCTCAAAAAATGTTTTGTATGTGTGCATGTATATGAAACTAAGTATTGAACCTAGGGGTGCTCTACAAATGAGCACCATCTCCAGACTTCTTTATGTTTTATTTGAAACAAAATTTCACTAAGTTCTTGAGCCCAGCCTTGAACTTGTGATCCTCCTGACTTACTCTCCCAAGCAGCTAGCTAGGATGACAGGCATGTACCACCATTCCCAGTGTTTCTACTACAATGGTTTTTCTTATCCTTTCTTTGATTTAAATAATATTGCTGAAATTGAATATGCCTATTTATATTCTTTTTCAATGATTATTAAGAAGTCCTTCCTGCCCCTAGATCTGACCTTTTAACCAAGTCCACCCTTGAAGTATTGGATAGGGATTCACTTTCATTTTCTTCATACAATGAATCATTTTTTACAGCATCATCTATTTAGTTTTGTGGGTTTTGTTTTCAATTTTAATTGACAGATAAAATGACATGTATTTATTGTGTACAAATTAATGTTTTGAAATAATTATATGTAGTTATCTTACTTTGGTTTTTATGTTGCTGTAACAAAATATCAGAGGCTAGATAATTTATAAAGAGGTTTATTTAAATCATGGTTCTGGAAGCTTCTACATATGCTTGGCTTCTGGGTAGAGCCTCATGCAGTATTGGTTCATGGTGGAAAGCAGAAGGCAAGTGGATACGTGCAAAGACAGAGCATGTGTATAAGACATGAAACAAATGGCATTTAACAATCCCCTCTTGTTGTAATTAATCCCCTCTCTTGAGACCAAGCTTCATCATGAGTTTTGACAAAAGCAAACTACATTCAGACCATAACAAATGTGGAATGGCTAAATCTAGATAATTAACATATGCATTGCCTCACAAAGCTATCATTTTTGTGGTAAGAACACTTATGACCATATTGAGTATTGAGCAATCTGCCCTTTATCCATATATTAACTTCCCATATCTGTGCATCTGAGTGCTATTCTACCCTTTTGTGCAATTTTTCTTTTTTTATATCAATACCATCCTGATTTTTCTTACTGTGGTTCTGAAGTACGTCTGTGTCAGGTGTATTAGGTTTCTTCTTTCCTCCTCTTTTTGAAGTCTGTCTTAGCTATATGTGGTCTTTTATTCTTCTACATAGACATTGTAGTAGGTTGATCCAGTTCTTCAAAGAAATCCCACTATAATTTTGATTGGGTTGCTGTTAGATTTGTAGAGTAATGTGAAGACTATGATATCTTTATACTAGTTATTGCTAGTGCAGAGCAATGCTGCTGATTTCTATAGTTGGCAGCACATGGGGCCGCCATGATAAACCCTCATTAATTTTAATGGTCTGTTGAGGTTGTTGGTTTTGTAGGTACATGTTCACAGTATCCACATATAATAGCATTTTCTCTCTGTAATCCTTAAGCATACTCTCTTTTTTGTTTTCTAATAATTTCTGCTCTCTTTGAATAGTTGGTCTATTAATGAATATTCTTCTTTTTCTTTCAGGATATACACCTAAAGTACCTCATTATGCATAATGTTTGGTTCCTTTAGACTTCAGTGTTCAATCTTAATTAGGCTAGAAGCATTTCCTTCTATTTTTCCCATATAAGAGGCTTTTAAAAATATCCTATACAAGTGGAATTTTATTCAGTACTTTAACTTTTCTTGAGATAGCAACACCCCCACAGGTGCATGTACATTTGTGAACATGGCTATACACTGGTCTAGTTTACATCTGAAGACTCCTCCCATTCCCGAGATATATTATGACCCTCACAGATATATACAAGCTTTGTGTTTTATCTTACTTTCTCCATTCAAAGTTATACTTTTCTTTTTAAACTATTGTCCTTTGAAACCCCGTGACTCTATTTTTAAAAATTACTTTTCCATTCTCTTTCACTCTCTCTTTTGTTGTGATAACTGGGAATTGAAACCAGGAATGCTCTCTCTCTCAACTATATTCCAAAACAGATCTTTTTTTTTTTTTTTCTTGAGATAGGGTATTGCTGAGTTGCCAAGACTGTCCTCAAACTTGCCATCCTCCAGACTTGGCCTCTAAAAATGCTGGAATTCTAGGCATGCGCCACGGTGTCTGGCTTCCATTCTTGAATATTGGAAATTTTGGAAGACTAAATGAAGGAGAAAGAGGAAAATTAAGTTGCACTAGTGTTATAGACAATTCTTACTCACATTTTAACTCAAGTAGTAAGAGCCATGAGATGCGTTTTCAGAGGAACTACACTCAGATCACAGGTGGACTGAAGAGAGGAAACCATTGGGGTCCAGTATTGGTTGCACCAATGGACTCTCTACCATCAGCACTGCTGGGGAGGGACTGCCTGCTGAAGCCCTGCAAATGCCATGGCTGTTACTTTGGTGTCTGTGGCATAATGTAAGCAGTGAGCAGCCCTGCCAGTTATGGTGCCCAGTGTCCAGCAGGGATTTGATCTCAGCTTCAAGTCACATGTCTCTCAACATTTCAGTAGGGAGTAAAAGAGACATGGAGTAGCTGGTGAGGCTGGAGGAGTTCCTGCGCTGGAAGGACCACTGAAGCCAGGCCCAGAGTTTTTGAAATGTCTACTAAAGAGGCAGAGGGTTATGAAGTCCTTTCTTCTATTTGTCTGAGTGGTTTAAGAGGCTCTATTAAAACAGTTGGGCATCTTTTACTCCTTGATATTTTCTGAAGAATGGGCAGTGACTCTCTGGGTCTGAATGTGGTCTAATATCTTTTCCTTTCAAACAATTTTGCAATGTGCTTAGTTTTATTTATTATTATTATTAAAGATTACTTATTGGTTACTTAATTTTACAGAGTAGTGGGTCTCACTGTGGCATATTTGTACACACATATAATGTAATTTGGTCAATGTTACTCCCTCTCCATTTCCCTTCCCTGCCTCCCTTCCTTAACTCTAGTAGTTATCTTTTTACTGTTACAACATCACTTCTTTTTTCTCTAGCTTCCACCTATGAGAGAAAATAGACAATATTCATCTTTCTGTGTCTTGCTTTTCACTTAACGTGATGCTCTCCAGTTCTATGCATTTTCCTAGAAATGATATTTTCACTGTTCTTTATGGTTGAATAAAATTCCATTGTGTATATATACCACAATTTCTTTACCTGATCCTTTGTTGATGAACATCGAGGCTAATTCTATAAGTTGGCCATTGTGAACTGTGCTTTGATAAACATGGGTATGCATGTGTCCCTATAGTACGCTAATTTTCTTTTGAATAAATACTGAGAAGTGATAGAGCTGGATCATATGCTAATTCAATTTTTAGTTAGTTTTTTTTGAAAACTCCATATTTATTTCCATAGTGGTTGTACAAATTTATATTTCTATCAGTTGTGTATAAGAGTTTTTTTTTTTCTCCCTACATTCTTACCAGCATTTATTGTTGTTTGTATGTTTGATGAGGGCCATTCTGACTGGAGTGAGATGGAATCTCTGTAGTTTTGATTTGATTTTGCACACAGGTATTTTTCTTGTTATTTCTCACAATCCCTGCAGATCTATTCTATGCACCTTCCTGCTCAGCTGTGCATGAAAGAAGGAGGCCGACTGCTCAGATGAACCACTCACTCAGGCTCTCTGGCCCCGAGGCTTCTATTTGGGTTTGTCCAATGTGAGGACTTGTTGCATAATATTCCACAGTGCCTCCACTTCCTCACTTATGATGACATCTGTAGAGGCTACAACCACAACTCCCACTGGGTGCTTTCTCTTCTATGGTTAAAGCCCTCACTAGCTTCTGGAATCATCACCAATTCCTACTGCTCCTTCTGGCTAGTGGGTGATAATCCAGTCCTGATTGGTTTTCCTTAGTCTTGCCCTCATTGGTTTTCCTCAGTAACCCCTCAATAAATCCTCTTTAATTCTCTGGATGTGCCATCTGTTTCATGCCAGACCCTAGCTGAGAAATTTGCTTAGAGGACTGTGGGGGATACTAGAACTTAGAATAAGTCCCATCTGCTTTTGGAGCCAGGTTACAGTTTCTTTGGCTTTGGCTTGTCCCAGAAAGGAGTGTTGCAATTTACAGATGGCAATGATGATAATGACCATGAAGGGTCCCTATGAGCATTTGGCTCTGGAGGTGCAAAGGTTGTTTGGCCACTGAATACTTAAACTGAACTTTGAACCACACTTGGGAATCTCATGGATACCCATTGTGTTCCTCTAGGGTTTTGTTCTGAAATTAGGTGCAGACTCCCTAGAAGGGTTTCTTGCTCTCCATCTTGACTTCAGACTTAAAAAATGGCAACAGTAATATAACAATAAAATGAGAAGACTCTGTTTCAGGCATGGCATGTACATTGTTAATAGTCTCACTGATGATATTAAGCAGAGATTCACTCCTAGTTCTATCTCACCGCAGCTCTTGAGCCATGAACATAGTTCTTTCTCTTTCAATTCTAGGTTTCCCTGTATTGATTTTACTTCACTCTTTTTTCTCGCTCCCAGAAGCAACTTATAACATCAGGGACGCCGCATGAGTTAAAGTAGTTTTCAGAAGATATATTGGATTTTACTTTCATAATATTCTAGCTTTGAATGATACTTATTACATATTGATCCACATAAATCCTAATATAGAAGAAAATATTACGTGAGATATTTTGTTTGCAACTCCACATATATTTTCTACTTTGTACTAGGAGAGTGACCTTTAGAGTAAGGATCTCTGGACTCCCTGACTAGTGGCCCAAATATGAGCTGTGGTTAGGTTGAGCCAATGCGAGGCATGAGCAGAGATGGGAAAAGGGTGAAAGCCACGGTGCTACTGATTCCATCTCACCTGGGCTGCATGATTGCAGGGAGTGCATTTCCCACTTAAGGCTGCGGCTCCCCTGGACCTCTCCTTTTCAGAGAGTCTGCAGATTCTGGTAGCTGTCCTTCCCCTGTTCCTTCAAGTTCAGGAATGAGAACAGCTCATGAGAACTGCCTTTCTTATTCCATTTAACCATGACAACAGGCTCCTGTCACCATCCTCCGGTGAGAAACTTTTATTTTTTTGCTTAAAGCAGAAACATGATTACATGCAAGAATAAAATCCAGATTGAAGAATCACCTGACTTCTGAAAGATTGAAGAGGTCAAGCCAAACTGAAAGCATTCTTTTGGGAGGAAAAAAGGCAAAAACCCTAGCTTAGGACCAGTGGCCTTTCTGTGGTGGCCCCGCAGGCTTCTGAGCATCTGCTGTCCAGTTTCTCGAAAAGACTCAGGCAACTGCCAAGTGAGCTCAGCTGATGATCTTGGATTTCTGTTAGACAGTCAGCTGTAAAGGTGACACTAAATCGTACCCAGAGGAAAACACAGTCTTAATACAATTTTGATGATAAATCAATTCTCCTTGTTTCTCACTGAAACTCTCCTATGTTCTAATGATACTGTCAGTAAAAGAAAGGATCTATTTATCTTTGACTCGGCAAAATTACCACCATTTTATGATTCATAGCTGCATAAATAATTTTTAACTACAAAAGCAATGTGATTTTGGGTTGAAGATTCTAGGGCAGAGTGGCAAAACCTGTTGTTTTAAGGCCACACAGAACCTGGAACAATTGCAAAGTTGAAAATGCTAATGTGACTTCTATTGATGCTTGATTAAAGGTGATAATGAGTCTTTTGAAAGATCTGAAGTGGAGAATAATGTTGTCGTAAAAAAAAACAACAAAAAAAGGTAGTTGGAAGAATATACTCATGATGAGCTCCTCTAGCTCTTCCTTCTGATTAAGCTGTTCATCCTGCACAGATAACAAAACTTCTTGGGCTACATTCCATATTAAAGAGTGGCAAATTCAAGTCCATTCCCCTGTAGTTTTTACCCTTCTCCTGATTAGGTGGGCATGGGATCATCTCAGCTAGTCTCATGCAGAAGTATCTGACAGGAGAGTGGAAGGCCAGTCAATCTTGCTTGAAGACCTCCTACTGTCTCAGATGGTTTTGGGAAGGGCCCTCATCATAGGATTCATGAAGGTGGTGGAGAGAACATCTTTCCCTTCTGCATTTAGGAGAGGTGACACTCTTCAACCTGTGGCCACCCTAAAGAACCTACCATGCTTTGTCTTTGGTAGACCTCTGCTTTCTTGAGTAGTGGCAGGAGAGGGCAACAAGTATACCTGTACCAATCAATGGAAAACCTGAAAAGTGTATATGGCCATGTGTTTTGTGGCATTTTGAAAGAAATTTGGGTCCCTGACACTTCCTCATTCTCAGTTTTCGACAGAGGTGCAAATACAGACGCAGAAGGAGCAATTGCATTTGATACAATTTTAAATGGCTTTGTATGCCAATTAGAGCAATGAAACTAGGTGTTGTTTGGTAGATCTCACAGATTATCTTTCTAGTTTAAAGAAGCACAATACGTAAATCACCTCAGACAAGTTGGAACCCTTGCAGTACTTTCAAAGGGCCAGTTTAATGTCCTTTGATAATTTATGTCATCATTGTGTTTCTCATCAGTTCCCTGCTCAGTGAGAGCTACCTCCTTTAGGTGACAGCAGATTCCCTTTTCAATGGAAGAATAAACCACCTATCTCTGTATCTCCAGCTATCACTCTTACAGATGTGAAGGTGGCTGCTTTGCAAAGGATCCCAGGAACCCACTTTTCTTCTTTCCTTTCCTGTCTCCTTCTCTCCATCTCTTCCTCCTTCCCTCCCTCCTTCCTTTTATTTTATTTAAGATTTATAATTCTTGAATCTTTGAGCAAATGCATTTTAGGAATCTAAGTTTTGTCCAGGAGAGTTTTGGAATGGAAGACATGAGTGAAGTTTTATACTTTAGGGGACGACTTAATGATCTGGGTTGGATTAATTTGAACATTCAACAGGTATAACATCCTGTAGTGTGGGAGTAATGGTGGAGAGGCAGATTTAGCATTTTCCAAAATGCTTACATAGGTTACCAATAAGAACCAAGAAAACTCCAAGAAACTGTTTAAGGGCAGACAAAGAGAGATGGGGAGAAATCAAGGAAAGCTCTGTATCAGCAGTGGCATTTGACTTTAAGTCTTTATGTCAGGTTCACATCTGCAGAGAGGGAAGTGGAGACAGAGAGAAGGAAAGAAATAGCTTCTCCATAAGTGAGAAAATCTGAGCATAAGCCAAATACACTTGTAGATGTTGGCTGGTTTGGGCTTGATGAGATTAACCTGGTGCATGGCCCCTAATGTGTTATTTTTAGGAAGAAGTCAGAAAGGAAATCATCCAGGAAATCTGTATGATGAGATCATTAAACATTTCAGCGAAAGATATCCTTGCAATTAATTTCGTTTGCAACATGCATGCTTATGAATCGCTATATTTGTTGGGAAGTTGTGGAAAGGTCAAAACTAATTATATATTTGTTATGATGAGCTTAAAATTCTTGCTGTCATTTGTTATTTTGGTTCCCTGGAGACAATGTAGACTAAATTCTATCCCTACACTGGAGTTTTGAGTGTCATTTTTAAAAGCTTTAATGAAAATGTTTCTTTCATTGCTGTAATTTGGTTTATTATGCTTAATGTCACAAAATTGCTTTGAAATCTTGGTATGGCTTTATTAAAAATGGTCTCATTTCAATTTTGCTGCTCTAGGTACAGAATTCATCATGAAGACAAGGAAAAGCAGCCTTACTCTACAGAGATGATTCTGGAAGTGGCTTAATAACAGAGCTATAAGTCCTAAAGATATTATGCACACATTTAAAATTTTCTCTGATGTTGGTTACTTGAAAATATTTATCTTGTATATATCCGTGTTTGCTTTTCCTGAATTGCTATGCTCTTCTGGTCTCTTACTGAAGAATTTACCACTATGTGTTTATCGTGGGCATGTGGAGATGCAGATTTGAGAAAACCTTGATGGAACTTATGATTATGGTCTCTAAAAGCCAAGTGTCTCCATTAGAATGGACTAGGCCAAATTCTGAAAACTTCACCTTTGAAATTTCACCTATTCAATTCCAATATTCCCCAAGGCAAGGACTCTCATCTTCTTCCAAATCGGTGGCAGGTGTCTGTGTGGCATCTGCTCCAGAGATGGTTCATTCATCATCCTGCCTTTTTGTTTATTATCCACTGTATGCAAATAGATGAGCAACTTACAGAGAGTGATGAAAATTTAAAAAAAAAAAAGTGTTCAGATTCCTCCAGCTAGGCATTTATAACCAGCTCCCAGTGAGTTCATGATAGCATGTTGTCTTGTGAGATTGCTGGGGGCAGGATGAGGCTCAAGACACAGGAATGGTCACAGAATGCTGTTCACGTCTCAAGTAGGAACTGGTGGACTTGCCTTAGGAAGGAGAAGTGTTCAGAGTAATTTGAGATCAGTAATACAAGTAGTCTGAAGATAGAGAGTCCTTGTATTAAATACTGAGGGTTAGAAATGACCTTTTACTGTTTAAGTGCCTTGGCAATGCATTGGTATGCTTAAATATTGCTTCCAGGCAACATTCATAGCTATCAGTCCATATATTTTATTAAGAGGTAGTGAGAGAGCACTACTTATAGTTCTTTAAAAATCGAATCTAAGTTCGCATTAAAACAAAAGGATCAGATTTTTGTAGTGCCTTGTTGAAAGCCCAGGCTATACACTCTGACAGACTGAAGTTAGAATCTTAGTTTGGTAACCAATGGTCTGGCCTTGAAAGCTACTTCCCCTCTTTTCCTGTGGTTTCCTTTTCTGGAATGCAGATGATAATGTGAAGTGCTGACCTTGTGGGTTAAAACTAAGTGGGCACTTGAGATCCTGCACGCCTGGAGCTGAGCCGAGGTTCAGTGGATGGTGCTTGGTATCCAAGGGTTAGGAGGGAGCAGGATGGGGTTCTGATGATCTGGGTGGGGTTTTTGCACCATTTGTCACTTCATAGTTAAATGGCCCTGGGTGAGCTATCTAGCCCCTCTGAACTGCAGTCTTTACATGTAAGTAGCAATACTTACCTTAGGTTTGCTGTATTCTGTGAATAAATGTGAATGACACAAAAGCACCTGGATTTAGCACATACTTGTTATGTGATAGCTGACATGACAATTGTTAACATTATCTGATGAAGTGACCTTTTTAAGATACTGGGAACATAGCCGAGATGTGTCTAAGGCAATGAGATATACACATATATATGTGTGTGTATATATTTATATTTACACCATATGTATTTTTTTGTCATATGTTCAAATGAAATGTCAAAGTCCAGCTCTTCCTGGGTCATTCCAGATACTTTCATGGAGTGTGTGTGTGTGTGTGTGTGTGTGTTGTGGAATCCTTTGCCTTCCACTGGAATTCAGGTAGGCTTCCTATTTTACTTATCATCAGTAGAGGTTTCAACTTCCTTAGTAGAACTCTATGGTTGCCAAGAAGATGAAGTGGAAGGTTCCATGAGAAAAATATCCTGATTTATTGTCTGTATCAGAACACTGGTGAGGACAAGGGGACACTTAATCATGATTTCCGGTTGACTTCAGAACTGTTCTTGGCCAACTCGACTCCCCCGGTCACTCTGCCAATGCAGAAAGAAAGGATGGGAAATGAGCAGGGAAAGGAAGGAGGGAGGATTGGGTGGAAAACCAACTGGCAAACCAGGCGATACCCGCTCACAGGTCCCTTTTGGAGTCTCAGTTGACGGAGCAGCCTGTCTAAAAATGAAGAACACCCTCTAATTGGACATTCTGTAGGAAAATCTTCAAAGCAAGTCCCTCTGATGCCCCTGTGGCATGATGGTGAGGGCACTCACCTGCAAAGCCAGTGGGAGGGTCTGTGGATTTATAGATGTTTACCTGTCAGGATGGTTTAGTGTTGGTCATTTCATGCCCAAGGCTTATGGGACTTTGAGTTACTGCTTGTAAATATAGGATGTATGTCTCCACTCTGCTGATTTACTGTTCCTATTTTGTCCCGCTTCTTTCCTCCACACTACCATTTTATATATATATCTGAAAAGAGTTTCCCTTCATATGCGGGACTAGGCCTGGGACATGAGTGTGCCTCTTTGAAGTCCCAGGCTCTCCGTTTGTTACCTCTTCTCTGTCCCAACAAGTCCCTTTTCCAAGTGCTCTGTTACCTTGTTGATGGAAAGGCTTGTTCTCTCTAGCCTGGGACAGTTTTGATATTCCTTACCTTTGGATGTCTTTGACCACTTAATTTCTGTTCCCCTCTCACTGCTGTAGGCTGGAGGAATCAGTTAATAGGTGATTTGCTTAAGTAGATTATAACCTGAACTTATTTTTGTCAATGCTCCATTTCGGTATCCCATCTTTGACCCCTGTGATATTGGGGAGAATCTGATGGACCCTATGTTTTGGCACTAGTAGATTTCCCATTTATTTAAAAATCACGCTGTATGGACAGCGGCCGGGCATACCTTCCCTGAACATTATTTTGACTTTGAAACAGAAGCATAGGTATCTCGACCAAGAATTCATTTAGTCTTTCGGGCGAGACAAAGAGTTCAATTAAAGCTATAGTTGCTGAGGTACAGAAAAAAGAAAAAATGATGGTCAGATCCACTTTGCCTCCCTCTAACTTCTTTAACTGCTTCCTCCTTCTTTCTGTCCCCCTTCAGCTTTTTTTTTTTCAGGCTAAGAGTGAAAAATTCTGAGCCCTAGATATATCTCCAACCTCATGGGGTCAAGGTAAGTTGTGAATCATCTCTCTTTCCTCCTCTTCTACAATAAACACAAGGCCAAGATCTGAGACTTAAAAGGAAAATAAATCTTAACTGTGACTATCACCTTTCAATCAACACTGACCTCCTTTTCTCATCCCGCATATCTCACCTGAGCAATCTTTTTCTTTTAGCCTCAAGAACTTGCTGAAGAAAGAAACGCTGAATCTAGTTTCCAATTAACTTTGCCATTGATTTCTACATAACTCTGTGTGAGTCACTGTTCTTCAGTGAATGGGATGAAAATCTCAGAGATCAATGCTTGTTCCCAGAGATTCCATTGGCTCAGTTTCCATATTTTCTCTCACTTCTTCTTCTCTCCTCTGAACTCATGAGCTTACCCTGATTGTCACCCCCCAAATAGACAGACACATAGGTACATGCATATGCACCAAATGAAAATATCAGGGAGAAAGGGGACTGTGCACTAAATTTAATAGCTGACATAAAAAGGTCCTCTTCTGCAATTTTGCCTCCTTCAATATATTTTCTAATGAAGTTGCTCATAGCAAGCATTATATGCCAGGAAGGAAAACTCAGTTATGGAGCACAGAGGAAGAAGGTTATTGGGTTTTAAAATGCTATAAACCAGATTGACACACAATATATTTTAGATATTAGAAGTTGATATACTTATTTTCTCACAAATAACTCTAATAATATGTGAAAAGTTAGGGTAATTTTTTTCAAAAATAAGAGGGAAAATTTAAAAATCAGAAGAAAACATGACAAAGTACAAAACAGAATGCCTTAGGTATAGTTTTTAGTGAAGCGAATAAACTTTGCATTTCCCACTCTCCCATGATATATTATCATTCTAGACCACATTTAGTTAATTGGATTCATGGTTTTTATCCATGAATTTTTACTGCTAGCATCCTAAGGTGTTCTTTAGGAGCCATTTTCTTCTACTTGTTGTTAGTATAAATTCTTATTGATTTAAAAGCTAAGTGTTGATTATCATTGAGTGAAATATCTGTCTCGTATCTTTTATTCCCAATTTTTGTTGTTTTTTTCATTCCTGCAAATATTTTCATACTTAAATTTTAAATATAGTGCACAGTCCCCTTTGTCCCTGATATTTGCATTTGGTGCATATTCCAAGATTAAAAATTCTTGTAATCAGTAAAGTATCTTAAAGAAACCCTTGGGAGTTGATTTTATGAAATATTCAATCAATTCCTATCCTTTCCCATTGTTTCCTGGTACAAAGTCACCCCCAGTTGCTTCACTAAGCCCTCGCTCGTCCCCTGCATCTTGCAGTTTTCCTTGGTCTTATTCTTCCTTCCTTCATGGCCACTTTCTGGATCCCTGACTGCCTGCATTGTGCTTCAAAATCACCTCCATCATCCTGTGGTCTCTTTGCCACTGCTCTGGCTTAAGGGGTGTCTGAAGGAGATTTCTGATGGATCTTCATCTTCCTTCCAGTCTTCTTTCCTTCTTTCTTTTCCCCCTATCCTCAGCCAGAGTAATTGCTACCTGTCTAGCCCATTGTACCTCCGTGTATTTTAGCTGCACCAAACTCCTTTCCCCTTTAACATTGTGGCCCTATTCTCTCTTATTTCAATGCCTTAAAGCTGCTATTTGCTTAGATTGTGACACTTGCCTTCCCTATCTTATGTTCCTACTTTACCCATTTATGCCCAATCATCCCACAGACCTTAACCTTGCTGTTCCCTTCTGCAGGAATCCTTTCTAGTTAACATCCCATGAGCATTCTTCCACATGTTCTTGCAACTTCTGTCTTCCAACAAGGAATTTCCAATGTTGTTTTGAGTAATAAGCCTTTTCTTCTCTGTTTTACAAATAAACTTTGTGAGGCCAGGGACCATGTCAGTCTTTGCTCACCATCGTGTGCCCAGAACACAGACTAGTCCCCTGGAATGTGGCAGATGCTTTTACTTTTGGAATGTATTTTTATTTTTAAATATCCTTTTACAGTGTAATCACTAATGTTCTGAATGCCATTGAAACCATATTAATGCAGATTTTAGAACACAAGGATAATGGTTTCTCTTTACTATATGTAATAACTATGGACTTTGTAGAAACCAAAAGTGATTATTTTTAAACTCAGCTGAGAATGATTGTGCATCTTAACAGGGAACAAATCCTTCAAAATTGTGAACTCAATAACCAACCACACAATCAAACACTGTGAATGGAGCAAGTAATTGAGAAGGAACCATAGCTCAAACTTGTTCTGAAAAAAAAAGAAAGAAAACTTGTTTTATTATTGTTTAGAAAGCACACACAGCAATTTATTGGAGCAAAAGAGAAAATGCAAAATAAGTGCGCATACAAATTCATTTCAAAAGAACTGGTGTTACTTCCAGAGTACCTATGGGAGTTTTTAAAATTATGCATTTCTTATATCTATATCCATAATCAGTTATGGATGATGCCTATCTCATTTTATCCATTGTCAGAGTTATGGATATAGATATAGGGAAACACATCTCACACTCAGCAGAAATCCTCGAAAATCTGCAGCAAGCATATCCTTTTCCTCCCAGGAAAGTCCTTAAAGTATTTTCTTGGATCACGCCACAGTCTCTTTTCTCTGAGTTCGTCTCTGATGACAAGTAAGGATACTTGTGAAAGAGGATTTCCCCTTAGTTCTTGACTTTTTCTTTAGTTTTTTCTGATTCTTGAGTGAGATTCCCAGTTCTTCCATGATGGCATTGAAAGAGAGACACTAGAGAACATGAAATAAAATAAAGCATCAGTTGAATGGCGCTCTCTTCCATGCTGTGTCCACCTGTCTCTTGCCTACGGTTTCATGAACACAAGATACTGGTCTTAAGGCAACCCAGTCACAACTGGCCCATCCCATCACCTCCTCCTCCACCCACCGGCCACCCACTTTTTCTATTTAAGGAAACTGAGGCAGCAAGTGAGCTGGGCAAACTTTACAGCTCCTTTCACAAATGCAGCAGAACTACCCAGTTAGAGAAAACTCAAGGCTCTCAACTTACCTTTGCTGAGACACCAAAATAGAGTTAAATTAAGGCATTTCCCCCATTGAGATGATCCAAACATGATAGGTTTATCAAGGCATACGGACACTTCAGTAATGCTATAGAAAATGAACAAACCTTCTCTACACCAAGGCTTTGTTTTTTTCTCCCATGAAACCTTACTTTGTTCCTAAAATAAAATCTAAGTCTTGATGACTTTCCTTTCTGATAAAAAAAAGAAAAAAAAACAATTTTAAATTGTATATTTTCTCCAAAAAATATAAAAAAAAACCAGAGATTCTGGCAGTAGCAACGATGTAGCTGTGGTTGAAATGGAAAATAATGTGGTTTGAACTGCACAGCAAAAATGATGATATAATACAAAAGAAAATGGGATTATGATTATAAAATGTTGTACATATGCAGATGATATATATCTACATCAAGATATGTATCTCCATTGCAATTACATTATATATATGCACATGCACAGTATATAAATGGCCCAATAAAGCATAATTTGCTGTCATTTCTTCTAGCCAAGATAAGATTTTTGACTGATAAATTCCTGCTTATAGAGATTTCTATAAAGCAGTTTTCTTTTTGATGAGGTTGTTCTTAAAACATTCACTAGCAAGATAAGCCTGCACAGAAGGACAACGACGGCATGGTTCCACTTATACGATGTTTTTAAAATAGTTGAGCTCAAGGAAACAGAAAGTAGAATCATGGTGGTCAGGGGTTGGAGGAGAGGGAAATGGGGCCAGTCACTATTCAATGGGCATATGTTTCAGCTACACAAAATGAGCAAGTTTCCAGATATCTGCTGAACAACTTGTGCCTATAGATAACAACACTCTGTTGTACACTCAATGTTTGCTAAGAGGGTAGAGCTCAAGTTATAAAAAGAGAATCTAAAAATCAAAGCTTTTGACAGAGAAGATGGTGGAAGGGCAAACATCACTCCTTTGCCACTAACTTGCAACATGAAATTGGGTGACAGTCAGATGACAACATGCCAGTGGATAATTGCTCTAGCCTGCAAGTGCCTTATTGGAAGAAACTGGTGTCCCATTTGCAAAGTCCTGAATATCTAATGTGGTCCTTGATTCAACATGCAACATGAGTTTTTGAACATTTATACTCAATTTTGTCTTAAAAAGAACTTTCTGGAGCTAAGTAGTAGTTTTTAAATTTTTCGACTCTATTTAAAAATGAGATTATAAATATAGGTTTTAGGCATATACTTCTTAAAAACTAGCTGTTTGTATAAGTCTTTTTTGTCTCTTTTAAGCATGTGTGTATAGGATTTGAACTTCATTTTCATTTTCCTATGAGAAATAAAAATTCAGGTTGTGCATGCTAATTTTCTTTCAAATGGTAAATTATGACTTTAGGAAATTGAGAGATGTGTCACCTCACACAAAGAAAAAATTAGCAGAATGTTTTCTATTAATTATACTTTAGGAATGGTATAGCAGACATATAAAAATGAAATATATTGACTTTCTAACATTATGCCATGTAAAATTTTGTGTTTAAGATCAAATGTGTATTTTAAAGTGTCCTTGTGATAGTGTTATATTAGGGTTTTGCAAACTTTGCTAAGAAATTTATTTTAATGAAAGGATTTTTTTTCGGGGTGAGGTGTAGGACATTTCTGTTTTTAGAAAGATCATCACAATGAAAGAAAGGATGAAGAAAAGAAAAATTACCAGGGAATTTATAAACATTATTATATTTATACCACACAATGACCTTATAAAGGAGTTATAAGGGGACATGTTTATATTTTATATATATATATATATATAATATATATATTTTTATAAGTTAGAGATATTTAGCATCTTACCAAAGATAAAAAGTCTGCATTTGAACTCAGTACATTTGGACTGCCCCAAACCAATGACTTTCACTGGTAATCATCTTCAGATTGATTCTTAAGTCTTCTTATTCTTATTATTAAACCACCCTAGATAATTTTTGTAAATTCTTTTCCCATAAAACATATATTAAGAAATTGCAATCTTTCTGTTTTATTTCATCTCTCAGGTGTTTGAATTTAGACATTTCACTTTATTTGACATCAAAACAACCAAAATGAACCTCTATATGTGGCTTGCTTTTCAGGCACGATGAAGAAAGGATTGATTGAGAACTCTCTTCCCTATTTTAGGAGAGAGATGATCATAGACCTTATTCTAACCATATGTTTCAGTTAAGTTAAAAAGAAAATCTTCCCCCATATTTGAGATTGTCTTAAAACATAATAAACATCTTTATTCTTTTGATTAGAGTATTTCTTTCTTCTGGTGTGAGAATGGATAGAATTATAGTTTTATAGGTAGTCTGGTTTCTCCGACTTTGGTCAAAAACAATGATTTCTCTTTGATTCTTACTTTGTCTCAAACTGTCAAAAAGAAAATGGCAAGATGTTGGGGCTGACCTTTCTGCTTCCAAGCTTTTGCTGTAGTCACAAGGAAAGATGACCTTTAAGGTCCCTGCCAGCCTGAGCTCAAATAAACCACTCATTCTGGTATCTAAGGAAATGAAATGGTGAAGGTCATCTCTCAGCCCAGAGTGGCATCTCTCAAGGTGACATGGAAGGGGCTCATGTTCATTAATTACTCTGCCTTTTATAATCTCAGAATTAGAGATATGTATAGCATATAAAGATTGAGTTTCTGCATCAGAATCAAAATTACTGTAGCTTTCTAGAGCTTCTATTTTGGGGCTTGGGTTTTTATAAACTTCCTCATACTCACAGAGTCATAGAAACATTATTTTTAAACATGATGGCTTAAATTTCTAGAATCTAATTTTATCAGAAATCATCAAACATAAGGACATTCAGCTAGCTGCCTTACTCTAGAACTAGCGTGATTGGATGTAGAATATCCTAGTAGTATCCTTTGAGGCTTTGTAGCCTGGAAATGTCCCCAGTTTCCTGGTCCTCGATCCTTCTATTTGTCTCTTGCGGATGGTACACACATTTTTAATGGATCTATATGTGGACATTAATAAAAGCTTGTAATTAGTCCTTGGCATCAGAATGCCGGAGTTTAAGGTTTAGCTATACTCATACTAGCTGGGTTTTACTAGATAAGGTGTTTATTTTCTCTTTGACTCAGTTTCCTTATCTATAAAACGGGACAATAGTAGGATCCTTTTCATAGAGCTATTATGAAAATTCAACACACTGATATATGTGAAATGTTGTCCAATATCTGGCACATCAGAAGTTTTTAAAATAAAATTTTTGCTTTAAAATAAAAATTTTGTTACCACATTGAAAATATTTTAACTCTAGGGCACTCACAGATTGTTTTTTTGTTGGTGGGGAAACAATAAATAGGTTGATGCTTCTTTAATTGGAGCCATTTTATGCCTTTCTATTTCAACTGTTCCTTTGGGTTGTTTGTATCAGGGTTTTAGTTAAAACAGATCCTATACACACTTAGAATATAACTTTTCAATGTTTATTCTTACCTTCCCCTCCAATTTTTTTCATAGCGTGTTTCAGTAATGTAGGAAATGTCATTATGACATGAGACGGGGGTGAAAACCAACTACAGTCCCTTGCCATTTAAAACACTCACATGCATATGTGTGAACACATTCATAGAAAATGTCTAGGATGAGAAATCTGAAAGGAGAATCCATTTGCAAATTAATTTATAGTAATATAATATGACACTGCCATTTTTGTTGCTCCTGACAGTATTCAAAGATAAATTATGTGTGTGTGGGGGGTGGGTGTTGTGAGAAAGAGAAAGGGGGAGAGGTGAAGAAACTTCTCTCTTAGAAGAAAGGAAACCAAGAAACAGAAATTAGTCTAGCTGAGACTGCCACAGAAACTTCCTCTAGAACAGCAACTTTCCTGGTATTGAAAGAAGAAAGATTTGCTTGTGTGTTTTGGTTTTGCCGAATATCACTCCTTTTCTCTGCTTCTTGGGTGCCTGGGTTGTCCCTCATGAGTCCCTTTCCTTCTCTTCTCCTGTCTTTTGATTTCCTTACCTTCCCTGTTTCATAACTGCTGACTTCATCAAAGCTCCTTTGGATTAACCCACAGTATTTGGTTTCTTGGTGCTAGTGTGAGCCTGAAAATAAACTATACAATTTCCTTCTTTTTTCAAATGTTTCCTGGAAGGGGTAGGAGGTACCAACAAAGCTGTTTTTATTATTTTACTCCTAAAATACACTGCCTCAGAAGGAAACGGTCCAGGTTAAGGAAACTTTTTTTTTTTTTAAGTGATAGGAATTCTTCTGTATTAGAATTAATTCGCGTTTTGCTGCATTCAAGGAATTAGACCATTTGAGTTTGGCTTTATACTGGTTGAACTGGCATTAGATTGTGTATGTCAGGCTGATTTTTTATTGTAAATTTAGTATCTGTACATTTATTGGTACATATTCATGAACACTTAGAAGAATTAACATTTTGTTCCAGAAATTTTTTTTGAGTTCTGTCTTAGCCAATATTGTATAGTTTTTCACTTAAATTATTAGGCTCCTTATATTCAAAGACATGTGAAATACTCTGTGACTTATTTAAAAAGTTTTACATTATACATGGAAGAAAAGGATGTTGGTGTTATTGTCATTTTATAGATATAAAATCTGTCATTGTATGTGTAGACTTGCTACAGCTTAAAAGCAAACTGAGACTTAAAGTCATTTTGTAAAGACAATTTTCAGTAAAATATGGAATATCAAGGTGATGGATTTCTGAGAAATAATGGAACTATTATTATTATTATTACTTTGGCTTGGTCAAACTACTGTCAAAGTTCTGTGGAGGCAATGTCGATAATTTTTTTTTTTAATAAGAAGGACTGTGCGTTTACATTCTTAACATATATATTATCCTCAGGCAGAAAACATTTTAAGGAACAGGGTCAGAAGAATCCTAGTTATGTGTTTGTTGCCTTGAGGCTTTGGAAAGTTGGTTACCTATCTATCTGTACAATTTCAATTCTTTGCAGGATGCTTGATGATCTGAAAGCAGAGTCCACTCTTCTGTCACCATTAATAATTATGTGAATGGGGTAGAGGAAGATTTCTTGGAATTATTGTATATGCACTATCTGTGAGTGATGTTTTTACATTCCAGAACTGAGGGTTTGGGCTGCTTTTGTTCTGGTTTTGTCCATTTTCTGAGTTCATTTGAATGCACAGACCATCTTTCATGTAACCATCCTTGGAATTTTTGAAAAGCAGATCAGAAAGGTTGAATGTTGATCACTGTATTAGTTTCTAGAATAGTGGTTGTTGATCTTTGCCAGAAAATGAGGAAAACTATTCTCATCTCCTGTTCTACACGGAGAATTTTAGCTTGGAACAAATCTAGATACTGTAATGTAACTGCATAATGTGATCACCAAAGCTTATGCTGACTTGTGGCCCCGAGTCCCTCTTTGTCCAGCCAAGTTCCCTGCACTGTTGATGCTTTAAATTGGCTTCTGAAAGCCCTAGTCTTCCCATTCTTTGTATCCCGTAGCTCAGTTTTTCTCCTTAGCCCCTTTAACATCATATTTCACCACCTATATGTCTTTTCTTCTCCCCTATTTTATCTTTGTTCACAGCCATGGAAACTAATGGCAATACCCTTACCTCCTCAGATCCTTCAATAAAGCCTCTCTCTCTGCAGGAATGCATTGCCTAAAATTTCTGTTCTTCTATCTGAGCTCTCAAACCACGAAAATTTACCTCTGGGATCTAGAGGTAACCTGAAGACATGGGATTCACAAAGATCTTCTTTCTGGCTTATCTTTATTTAAAGGTTGCATTTAGAAAACTTATACTCCTATTAAAATAGATTTTGTGGAATGGCATACATAATTCACATTAATATTTTTTTATTTTTTAAAAGAATTTTAAAGACATTTTGTACATAAAATGAATGCCCAGGGCTCTGAACTGATCTTTCTTTTGGATAAGGCTATGTAAGTTCATTCTCTTCTAACATTGGGAATAATTTCATGGAAGCCTTGGAGAAGGGGGATTAATACTGAGGCAATGTAACATTTTGATATTAATTCATGTGCTTCTGAATCTTAATCTTTTTTTCCCACTTTTAAAATTATAGCAAGAGCTTTTTTATACATTGTCCTTAGGGTAATGATGCTATAGAAAGAAAAGAGTCAAATTGGCAGCTTTGAGCTCTTAAGGAGATGTCTATGGATCTACAGAAGACAGTGAAGTCTTTGGACCTATTAATTACAATAGCCAGGTGTGTGAAGATGCTTTGAATTATAAAAAAAAATTGATATTAAATATTCAATTTAAGGCCTTTAGGGTTGACGAGGGTGTGTGAAGATAAAAATTGTTTTGTGTCTGCTCTCAAGGAGAAAAGTGCAACCAAGTGATGGAAGAATTTTGCCCAACTGCTGGGAATACCAGAGAAGAGCCCCTCACCTTCCATTTGGAGCCTGCAGGGTCAAACTTCCATAGAACAGAAGGTGTGGGTACCTGAGAACACAGAAAAATTGGGCCCCCTTTATGTCATATGCTTTGAGCACAGGCAGTCACTCAAGCGGGAATGTCATTAGGGTCTGTCACCAGGCAGGACAAAGTCTCCCATGGCTTCCGAAGGGCACTCAAGAGCAGCTGAAACTTTTCCTAGGCTCTTGCTAATTAGAGATCAGCTTTTTGAATTAGAGCAAATGATTTATTCCATGAAATATCTGAATCCTGCCATTGAAAGCTATGTTTTTCAAGTTTTTTTTGTTTGTGCTACAAATTTGCAAAGATAGCTGAACTCAAGAGCTAAAAGCTTGACTCATCTCTAGGTTGAAAGCAGTTTATATAAAAACTCTGATGTCTGATCATGGGGAGAAAGTGGTGGTGGTGGGGGGCGGGGGGCAAAACAATGGAAATAAATGCAGGTTGCTATTTTCCTTGGGTCTGTAGTAGAAACTCAGAATTATTTTTCAGAATACAGACTTACTGTGAGCCTAGTTCCACGTATTTCTCCTTCATGGATTGTATATAATGAGTTCTACAGCTTCAGATAGTTCCCCATGAACATGTCTCATTATTGGTGTTGTGTGTTTTAGACTAATCTATAGGTTTATTGAGATACAAAACAGATCCACTTCTGCAGCCATCACTGTAATGATTTGCTCATGACAGATGGGATAGGAACCCATCATCCCTCAATGCTGTGTTGGCCAGTTGGGACAGTTTTCTATCTAACATGTTGTCCTCCTACCTTGAAGAGCGGGCAATGCAAAGTAATTCTGCTCATCACAATAAGAATTTAGTGAACAAGGGTAATAATACACAATCATATCAAAATATACAAACAAAAAACTTTTTTATTTTTTTTGCTGCTTCTGTAATTTTATTTCCTTCCCATTTTCTACTAGATTTCAAAAATGTTATGATTGGAAGACAACTTCACGTGTAACCTCTTCATTCTGTCCATGAGGAAACCAAGATTGAAGGGAGTAAAATGATTTGTTCAAAGACATAAAGCCCGGCAGCAGTGTAGGGAGCTGAAGTTTCTTGGCTTTTAATTTCCAAGTCACCTATCTATTGGACTACACACATTTTCAAGAGTCTGTTTTATCAAAACACTGTCAATTTAAATGTTGGAAAAGTTATTTCTAAATGGATGGCAAGTGCTTCTTGGCTTGTCTGATAATAAATGTTTGGGTTTGTAGGCAAAGGAAAATCCTTTTTGCACAATTACAAAAATAACCTAGACTTCTGCTCATCACTAAAGAAGTTGATCGGACTACAGAAGAAACGCAGCTGAAGACATAAATAGCTGAAAATGTGCCAAATTTGGGTTGATTACTTCTGAACAGCCTTCTCTTAGTTCTTGTGGCTGGTAAAGACAGAGTGATCAGGGAAGCCGCTTTTTAGAACCTGAAAATCTGACTATTTGAATATTTTAAGTCTGAGAATGATATTCAGTTGAAAAATTGGGCAGAAAGACAATTCTAGTTAAGTTACATTAAGATTTTTTTAATCATTAGGGGGAAACAGTAACTTCGTTCTATCACTCAGGTCTTATTATTTTTGTGTTTAGCTATCGGTACACATTGTGACAAGGATGTACATTGCTGTGTAGTTTGGTCCATTTAACTGTGTTTGGGCTGACAACATAAAAATCTGCATTTTGTGGGGTGGTGGAAACCATCCAGTGAATTACTTATTTTTGCAAATAGAAATTCTTTGAAAATTTAAGAATCTCATTCTCTGTAATATCAGTCTCCGTGGAGAGAATTTTGAAAGTAAAAAAAAAAAAATTTAATATGCTTGTGCATCTGGACATAAAATTCCATAACTGTAAGAAGCATAATGAGATGGCTCCTAAAGGCAAGTTAAAATTGCAGCATTGAGCCAGAATTTCTCATTATCTATAACAGTTAATTAATAATGCCATTTGGCACAGTTAGATATGCAGAATATAGTACAGAAAGAATGCTTTGCATTGCTTTTGCTTTTAAAGGTTGTTCATGCTCCCCAGAAAACAGACCTTGTACTATAAGGATCACGTGCTTGGACATTAATTGGGATTCATTGTAGTACTGCTTAGCCACAGATGGCTCATATGGATATGATATAATGCTAGCCAAATACAATGAGGTATTTGGAAATCAGCTTCCTTGGATAGTTGCATAATCATACGATCCAGCTAATTTTCTTAAAGGCAAGATCCCTAGCCACTGAAATGTTTCTTAGGTAGTTCCAATTTTGCTAGAAAAACTTTAAAATAACTCAGTTTATAATGCTAATGTAGAACAAATAACACATAAAGCTGTATTTTCCCCTTTTACCAGATTAGGTTAGAGACAGATTATTAGGAAATGAATTAAGCAAGATCATGTGATTCATTGTTATAGATGCATTTGTTCAATCTTATAATACCTCTCTGCTCTCTTCCTGACCTCAAACAATAAACTTCTATTTAACAAAACCTTACCATGACCAGCTAATTTGAAGTAAAATTGCCATATTCAAGATAGCTTTAAAGAAAACTAATGTCTGGTAGTATTTTTAAAAATTTTATTTTAATACAGAAGATTGAAGCTGGGATGCTTTATCACAATAAAATAAATGCTTTTATTTTTTGATACAGGGTCTTGTTACATTGTTGAGGCTGGCCTGAAACTTGTGATCCTCTTGCCTCAGCTTCCCAAGTTGCTGGGATTATAGACATGGGCCACTGCACTGGGATTACTGTTGCATTTAGGTAAAGCAACTCTACTTAGAATTCTTGGGAAAAAACTCAGGTTTGAAAAGCTACTTTAAAACTCCTAGTATTAAAATACTTGTTTTTTTTCTTTCTTTCTTTCTTCTTCTTTTTTTTTTTTTTTGGTATAGGAAATTGAACCCAGAGGCTCTTCACCACTGACCCACGTCCCCAGCCCTTTTCCATATTTTGTTTAGAGACAGGATCTTGCTGAGTTGTTTAGAGCCTTGCTAAGTTGCTGAGGCTGGCTTTGAACTAGAGATCCTCCTGATCCAGCCTCCCAAGCTCCTGGTAGGATAGGCATGCGCCACTGAGCCCGGCTAAAAATAATTTTAAGAAAGACTTAATATATAAAGACCTAATTTTGGAAGAAATTGTTATACTTAAGCCAGTTTTCATGAAAATAACGTATACAATCGATTTCACTAATTACTAATTTTATGCCTTTCAGGCTTTATTTAAAGATTGTAGATGCCTGGCCTACACATATTGAAGAGAAACGTCTGGAGCTAGAACCTATAAACTCTAAATTGTTTCCCTGGATGTTTCTGATTTATGCTTAAGCATGAGAATTAATGATGCAACATAGAGTTTGAAAGTTTTTTTTTTTTCTAAATTTCACTTGAAATACAATGAATCCTGCAGGGGTCATTGTGGTCTGACTAGTCATTCACATGACAGTATAAACTAGTTGTCTGAGAGGAATGATAAAAGGAGAAAGGAGAAAGTGCAAAGAACCTAAGAAAATAGAGAGAGAGCAATTATTGATCTACTTGATAATGTTGAGTAGAGCCAGCTCTATGTTTAATAACTAAATGTGGAGATTATCAAATTGAATATTATGAAATTTTTATCTCAAAAATATGCAATTTCTTCCTGAATTATGCATGTAAAGGATCCATTGAATTTTGAATACTAAATATGTGTTAAATATATTAGTTGGAGTTAGTGCTTCTACCTTTGGAATCAGTACATTAATAAAGGGATGGGGATGTGGCTCAAGCCGTAGCACACTGGGTTCGATCCTCAGCACCACATACAAATAAAATAAAGATGTTGTGTCCACCGAAAACTGAAAAATAAATATTAAAAAATATTCTCTCTCTTTTTTAAAAAATACATTAATAAACAGCAGTGATTTATTGAGTTTATTAATCAATTTATTTATTGATTATTGAGCATGCACAAGTTTGTACTCAAATGATTTGTCTGCAACCCTCCTGCATGTTAAAATCAACTGGACATCTAAAAAAACTACTATTATCCTGCCTCAACTCCCAGACTAATTAAATCAGTTTCTAGAAATGAGGTCAAGGGCTTCCACTACGGATTCTCATGTCCATCAATTTGGGTCCTTTTCTTGTGTGTAATGGCCTTACCATTGATTTTGAATACCTACATAGGGAAATTAATCTTTTTTGGTAGTGGGGATTGAATCCAGGGGCGCTTTACCATTGATCTGCATCTCAAGACCTTTTTACTTTTTATTTTGAGACAGAGTTTTGCTAAGTTGATGAGGGCTTCACTAAGTTGCTGAGGCTGGCCTTGAATTTGAAATTCTCCTGCCTCAGTCTCCCATGTTGCTGGGATCACAGGTGTGTGCCATGTACCCATCAGGGAAAGTAAGCTTACAGAGCTTGGGTCTGTACATTAGTAAATATGTTTTCTAAATCTGGCTCTGTTTTAAGATTCTTGATACATTTCCCTTCTTGCTCATGTGACCAAAGATAAATACCTAATATTTTAAGTAGGAACCCACATTTATTAACCAATATTTATTAGCAGTACTTTTATAAGCGGTTTCATTTTCTCTGTCATGATATCATTTCATTTAATTCTCATGGTAAATGTGTAAAGCCAATAACATTGCCTTAAGTTTAGGAATTTGAGAAGTTAAACCCTTACTCCAAATAATTGTTATATTGAGTGATGATGATGTGCTATATGCCATGCAAGAGGTTTTACATATTACCACAGAGTGAGATCCATATTATCATACCCAAGTTCCCTAGTGGATCATCTCTAAAACACTGGTCTATCAAGATGCTCTGGGGAAAGATATGCTATGATCTAATAGAAAAGATATTCTGTGATCTATTAGGCTAAGTCAATGCTGAATAGTTTTCTACCTTTCTGGAAATTCATGATCCATGACGGCATATTAAACATGCTGAGATATGCAGTAAAGAAATGTTTAGTGGGATGCTCTATGGGTCACTTAACCATGAACATCTCATTTGAGAAACACTTGACATTGAAAAAAAACCCCTTTAAAACAACCTTATGTTCTAGAAATGATGTCTTAGTGTTGCATATTAGGAAAATAAGATTCTAAGAAGTTCAGTAACTTACCTACAGTCAATCCACATGTGATCATATTTGAACCTAAGTATGACTAGTTTGAAACATTCTCTCATGATTCTAATATGTATGACTCTAGGTCAAGGACTCCAATATCTTTTAATAAAGTTGAATTAAAATTGCTGAAAGGATAAAATGTAATGCTCAATTTAAAAACATTTGAAAACCATAGAAGAGTATTATATATCAGAATCAGGCAGTAAACAGTTAAAACTATTATGAAAATATTAATTTTTGAAAGAGATTATTTCATTACCCAAATCTCTGAATCAAACTTTTAAATGGGGTCTCTGTAGAAAGGCAAGCACTGTTACTCATCATTATCTGTTTCATCAATCACTTAAAAACTTTTTGGCAGTGTTTTTGGTATATTAAATAGTTCTTGGAGAAATACTTCAGGGGTTAGAACAGTGTTATGTTTATCCCCACATTTGATTCTGTTGATTATGAAAATATGAATTTTGACCTGAGACAAATGGTTAAGTTACTTGTATTTCAATAGTGGCAAGTAAACTGTAGTGGGTTTTACAGACACTTTCTTAAAAGTACATTTATTTCAAGGAAGAGGAAACGCTGAGAAACAATCAGGGCAAGAATCAACTTTTCTGAATGCGCTTTGCTGGAGAAATATAGGATTGATTGGAGAGAGATGTGATTCAAAAATTGGAGCCACTTAGAACAGAGCAGGAAAAAGACAATGCAATGTGACTGCACAGGTGGTGTCTCTGCCTCTGAGGAATATATTTTAGAGGATCACTGGATGTGTCAAGAGGTAACTCCCCTAAGGACAACAAAGACCAACTGATCCCATATTGAGGGAAGATGAAAGGCATCTTCAATTCCCCTCCTCACTGTGAAGGAGAAACAAGCCCAGAGGGACCAGCAGACATTCTCTGTCACAACAAATTAAGTATGCAATTGGCTTTCTGTGTCACCAACGTGAGTTAGTGTGGGAATTATTTACAGCACTTTGAATGCAGGTGGAAAATAAATCTACGGAGATCTGTAACTAATGTGTATGGAAATTCTTTCCTCTATTTATTTTCTCCTCTTTGCCCTTCTCTCCAATATGCCTTGAATGAATTAATAATGGTGATGGATCCAAAGCAATGAGTGTGAAGTAGCAATGCTCAGAAAAGATTGCTCCAGGTACAACTGTTCTGTCCTGGGTGAATGTGGAGAACGTGGACAGCATCTCATGCAAAGATGTTCATCAGTGAGGGTGAGTGAGCAGCAGATACAAGATGTATGAATTAGTTTCCAGCTCAGGACTTGATTTAGGTCTTCAAAGAAATGATATATAGGTCTTAAAGACTCTAAAGCTACAGAAGATCGCTAAACTCTACAAGAAAATGCTAAGAGCATGGTGTTACTGCATTTCTGCCAAGGGATTGTTCTTGACCATGTTGCACACCTGATAGTGACCAACATAGGCAATGCTCTTCCGCATTGACACCAGAGGTTCATGTTCAACCATGATTCTCTGTGTCATGGATTTTTTTAAAAAAATGTTTTCATTAGTACATTATAGTTACACATCATAGTGGGGTTCATTTTGACGCATTCATACATGCAAGAAATGTAATCTGTTCCATTTCAATCCCCAGTACTTCCACTTTCCTTCCCCTCCACTCTCCCCCTGCTTCTCTTCTCCCACTCTATTTATTTATTATTTTTTTCCTGATTGGTACTTTATAGATATACATAAGGGTGAGACTCACTGTGGCATAGTCATATATGTGCATAGTATAATTTGGTTAATTTCATTCTGCAGTTCCTTCTATTTTCTATCCCTCCTCCCTCCCACTCAATCTTCCTCCTCTCCTCTACCAAGATCCCTTCTATTTTCCTGGGATATCCGTCCCCCGCCCACCCCACCCCCCCATCCATTTTTAATTCTTTGGTTCTCTCTAGCTTCCACATATGAGAGAAAACATTTGACCTTTGCCTTTCTTATATAGTCATCTGCTGCTCGACAAAGGTGCCAAAAACATACATTGAAGAAAAGATAAATATTTAAACAACTGGTCCTGGGAAAACTACCCATATGTAGAAGAATGAAACTAGAACCCAATCTCTTACCCTGCACAAAAGTCAACTCAGAGTGGATCAAAGACCAGAAAATAGGCCAGAAAATTTACAACTGCTAGAAGAAAACAGATTCAACATGCCAACCTATTGGTACGTGTACCATCTTGCTTAACGAGACCCCTAAAGCTCAAGACATAAAACCAAAAATCAATAACTGGGATGGCATCAAATTAAAACCCTTCTGTACTGCAAAGGAAGTAATTAAGAGTGTGAGGAGAGGACCTACAAAATCGGAGAAGATCTTTGTCGGCTACTCTTCTGACAGGGCATTAATATTCAGAATCTGGAAAGAACCCCCAAACACACAAAACCCCCAAATAATAATGCAGTCAATAGATTATTATAATTTTTGAATCTTTAAAATCTAAGATTCATGTAAGTCTCTTGTAAATAACACATTTTAAATAGTGGAATCAATTTGAATAAAAAATTAACATTGTTATGGAATTACATGTGTACTTATTGAAAAGACAAGGGTTTCTGGAAATGTGAAATATGTGATTCTAAAGAACATGGGGGACAGGGAGAGGGAAAGAGGAGGGAAAAAGAGTTCACCAAGATGAAAAGGAGTGTGCAGAATCAGCATTTAGTGTTCATGCTTTTCCCTGTTGAAAGTCTGAATCTTCTTTTTCATGAGAAAAGAGTCATTTATTTTTGATGCATGAGATAGAGCAAAGATGATTGTTTTGCATGAAGTAGATTCCTGTATATGCACTTATGTAGGAGTCTGTACAGTTCTGATGTGGCCCTGCCTCTACATACAGTGCACATCTGCATTGAAATCAACAGAGTCCTGTCCACATGTATGTTACTAACATGGGGATAGGGAGTTAGGGTTATTCATGCTTGGTTAGACACAGACAAAAATCAACAACAATTAGGAGTCATGGTTTCTACTGGGCACACCTTTTTTTTTTTTTTTAAACCGATTACACAGTATGAATTGAGGACTGTGTCCGAATCCCTTTTTCCTCTCGAATTAATTTGCCACATTCTAAATCCGTAGATAAAGTAGTTCCAGAAGTGGAGTTGGTAGGATGGGTTTGCTTACACTGCAGTCCATAAAAGAAACAAAAAGCCTTGCATGCAAAAGAAATGAGAAAAAAAATATAAAAAATGAATAAATGAAAAGCAAAAATGAATGTTTAAATGAAAATTAAAATCAAATGAAGCTGGCAATTATGAAAAGCACATTAAAGCATAATATATACAAGCTTTTGTTTTTTAAATTAGTTGCATAAAACAAGACACCTCAAGAGCAAATTGAAAGTTAAAACAAAGCAGATCAGTCCATTTTCCCTTTTTAATTAAAGACAGTTTTCCATAATGTGGTCCAGGAAAGGGGTACTCAATATTTTCATCATTTCTTTGTAATTCTGGGGAAGATTTTCTCGACCAGACCTGTTATAATGAATCATCTCCAGTTCCTGGTGCTTAAGGAGAGCTTCCACTTAAAGGAAGTGGGTCTAGTATCAGATTATTCATCAGAACCAGCTATATAATTTTCAGGGCCAGTGAAAATGAAAATATGTGACTCCTTGTTAAAAAATGATTAAGAATTTCAAGATAGATATGGTGGAGCATTAAACTGGCTCTGTTATTAAAAGTTCATACTCTTGAAATTCGAACAACATCTTTAAATTAATTAGGTGGCCTAATACACTATAGTGGCTGTGAGTTTTGCATTTCATTTTTTTCTAATATGCTTATGAAGGAATAATGAAACCACAAGCATCTTTTCTGTAGGGTCTAAGTTTATGATTTGAGTTCCTTTAAAAATAAAATAGGCAAAAATAGTTCCTCATTGAAATCATCCTGTAATCCTAAATGCAATTTGGAAAAATAAAGCTTCAAATATACTTAATTGCCATTTTGTGTTGTTGATCATATTACTGGCAAAAAATTGAATTATCCTGTTATAAATCATACCTTGATGGAAGTAAAAGCTCAGTTTCAAAATACTACCTTTATGTTGTCACGTAAATTGTTTTGCATGAGTACAAGTGCTCAGAATCTCCACTGAAGGGCTGGTAACACTTCTCTCAAGTATCTTTTCCCATTTTAGATTTACTCTTTCCTTACCCTACCTGTAGTTTCTATCTTAAGAGCACAAAACTATTCAAGGAATTAACTGACTTTGGAATTTCTACTCTGTCATTGGCAATAGTGCTAATTTGAGTTAGTGTAGAGGCCCTTCCTTACTTCCTTTCTTCTTCTTCTTCTTCTTCTTTTTTTCTTTTTTGTTAATAAATGATGAAGTTAAGGTGCCAGCAGCACCTGGCAGGTATTCAACATCTCTCTGCTCTAACTCAAAAATGGCTCTTCTGGGCATCTAATGCAATAGACTGTTACAAAAAGGGCAAGCCTCCTTGAAACTTCAAACTTCAGACAGATAATTCCAACTAAAAACCATCCCGTTTTAGAAAGAGATGACTCACCTGTTCAATATCATTGTTCTTGCGTGATTTGTATATAAATTCTCCAATGGCTACAAATACAGAAAGGACCAGTCCAGCAGCCAGGACAATGAAGATGCCCCCAATATTTTCTACTCCCAGAGCACTGGCCTCTTTGCTGTCTTCTTCAGGGCACCCATTTCCCCGCCACCATTTCTCTTTCATCATATGCAGCTTGCCCTCTTCTTGTAGTTGAAGAATAGCTATCGTGATTTTATCCCGGTAAGGAGACCCTGAAAGTGAAATCATTGGGATACTGGTCACCAAAAGGCTGAAGAAGAGGTTTTTACCAACTTAGTGGTAAATAGATCATGGCTGTTGTAAGAGCCGAATCCACAAATCAACTAGGCAAGGCAGGAAAGTGCAATCCCCTATTTTGGAGGTCCTAAAGAATGGGAAAGGGGAAAGCTGACATGTTGAGATTGACTCTGGCCTGGACTGTTTGCTCCTTCTAAGTAAAGAAAAGCTAAGCTAGGACTTCTGACAGACTTCTGCTTCTGGGGAGTTCCTCCTGAGTCTTATCATGTGTCAAGGGCTTTCATTGACTAGATTCTTTCTACCTTTTCTAGGTTCTTGGTTCTCCTATATTGTGACTGAATCTGTTCATTTCCTCTTCTTCCTAGCTAGATATGTTATATAGCTAGATATTTCCCAGCCTCCTTCAAGGTCATTGTGGCCATGTGTCTGATTTTTAGCCAATGGGAGCTAACCTGATTTATGGATATTTCTAATCCAACATCATATGTCTTCCCAACATTCTCTTCTGTGCTCCCTCTCTCCCGCCCCAAATACACGGCAGGAAGCAAAAGATTTCAAGTCACCCGGCATGGTGTAACTGCCAAATAGAAGGAACTTGGGTCCTAGGATGCCTGCATAAAGCAAAGCTTCTTTCTCAATTTGCATTAAATAGCCACAAAGGTCAAGGAATAGCCACTCACTGTGTAAGTCACAGAATATTGGTTATATTGGTCATAGCTGTTCATCCATACTGACTAATTTTTCTAGTAAGATAAACTTAAGAATAAATTTTAAATACTTTAAAGGTCCTACTAAATTCAATTAACTTTCAAAACTTTGCACAGACGTTTTTCATAATATTTATGCTCTGTCTTTGAGTAATAATATTCTTAATGTTTAATTATGTAAGGGTTAGAAAGTACCAATATCTTCATCTTCTCAATACTGGATTCCTATGTTAATGCAAAGAAAGAGACACACAGCAAGAGTCTTTTACTCAATTTTTCCTTGGATGGTAAGAATTTTTGTTAGCATTTCTCTTACTCAGTAGGAAAGTAGTACACACTGGCTTTCTCTGCTTACAGATTTTAAAGTCACTCTTGGTAGAAATCTTGAATCTGGAAGTATGAGTGAAACTAATAGTTACTGGCAGAGCCAAGAATCAAATTCAATTCTCCTTACTTCTTACTTCTTGGTACTGTTTTCATCAAAGTGCTCCCACATCACTCCCCCACCCCCCAAATATGCTTTTCCTCCTGTGGCATGGTTAAGTTTGAAAAGTGCTAACATTTGTAGCATTTGTCATTTCTTTTCTCCTAAGATTTTTAAAAGTAATGGTTAGCACTCAAAATTGAGTTGAAAAGAAGAGCAAAATGCTTCAGAGGGAGATTATGTCTTGTCAATTAAGAGTATGGATTTTTGGTGAGAAAATGAAAGCCACATTAAAAGATGTTGGCTGTTTGCTTAAACACCCCCAGAATAATGACCGATGTCAAAATTAGCGCCATTAACATACCCACAGCATGTGAGCAACTAGGTGAACCAGGAGCACTTTGCTTCAAGGTACAGGAAAGTGCTTTGAAGGGTTCAAGAATGATTCGTACAGTGGTAGCTGCCACAGTGATCATAGCAGTATACACAGTGGGCACTCAATAAATGCTGACTGTTGCTCTCCTCTGCCTCCAGGCTGCACAGTACCCAAAACATTTCAGACAGATGGAGATACAATTTCTGTTTAAAGTTGGTCTCTAAGGAAGGCAATTTCCAGGCTCCTGGTAACCTGTTCAAACCTTAACTGTTCTCATTCTCCTGAAGTTTTATTTTAAATCCTTCAAGAGGCACAAATTTTCAGAGCTTCTGTCCTGAGAATCTTTAAGAAGTAAAGTTTTCAATTCTGTGTTGCAACTGGTACATCTTTGCCAGTCTCTCATTATTGGAGAGAGTGGAGCCTCAAGGGCTCAGTCAGGGTTAGGCCACAGGGTCTGGAGAGGTTTTGATATCTGTATGTGTTTTAGTGTCAGTCTTTGATATCATTGCTTATATGGATTGAGTGACATTAGAAGTGACTTATTACAAGTCACTCGAAAAAAATGTATATGTGTACACACAGATCTTTCTGAATAGCAACTGATCTTTCTTAAAGAGTCAATTCATCATAGAAGGAACGTCTCAAAAATTTATCCAACAGCTGCATTCCCAATGGATGTATTCTCTCTGAGGTCTGCCATCTGTTCCAATTATTCCTTCATTGTTCTTGGTTTAAAAGCATGACAGGTTTATAGCCGCTATGAAAAATTCCTCAAGTATATTTCTTTTCATCTTGGGAGGGAAGAAGCCTCTTTTAACTTTGGAATTTGTTATGGGTGAGGTTGGCAAAAAGTAGACTGATAGGTACCTTCAAATCTCTCCATAATTTATATATGTATATGCTATATATAAATATTATATCTCTATCTATCTATCTATCTGAGAGTCAACCTCATTCATATGAAGGCACCCAGAGGTTTTCAATAGCATCTATCTAACTTTCCCTACCGCATGTTATCTAAAATTTGGTAGCAAAGCTTGATTAGGGAGATAGGATATTGTTTTTAAAATAAAAAAAGATGCACAGTATCCTTTTAGTTTGTGGTTTACCATCCCCCCAGAATCCCATGAAAAACAGGTTATTAAATTATAGCAGTTTTCCTCTTGGGGAAAAAAAAAGCTACACTTCACTAGCAATACTGGTATTTTATCAAGAAAAGTTACTGGAAATTAAAGGCTAAAAAGGTAATGACAGATCCCCTAACCCAATTTGTTCTGCAGATTTTTTGTAGAAGACATACATAAAGTTATTTCCCCTATACCAAATAACACCAGGTAGATATAAGGGAGTCAAATTGACTGTATATTCATAGTAAATGTTGAAGACAGTTGACCTTTACTTAATTAATTCAACTAGTATTAATATAGTCTATACAGTTGAATAATAAGTTAAATGTAGGATACACCAAGCCTTTTAAAAAATTAATTAGGAGCCAAATTAAAACTTTAAAAGATTTCACTGAAAATCTGGATTTGTTTTGTGTGGATAAATGAATTACGTCTGACAAACTTTCTCTCAAATTCCCACATGTCTATGGCTGGCTGTCCAGAAGCCTCCTTCAGATAAGTTCTTTGTCTGTAATAGACTAGGGCTGCCAGGATTCCCTCCTATTTCTGCAAGCAAACAAGCTTTCCTCATTTAGGGAGCGACTTGGACTCAATAAGCATTTTAGTTGTGATCCCTGTCTAATGTTGAGGGTCCAACTGGACAATACCTTTCAAACAATAACAAAATAATACAAACTAGCAAATCAAATCTACCTTAGGCTCTCAATTATCTGGCTTGACTGCAATTAGGATTTCTTCTCATTGGATGAGCCCTGACTCCTTTCCATTAGAATGCTTATGAACAAAGTAACAGGACTCACTTGAGAGCAGCAGGTTACCTACCTATTCTACCACACCAGAATCTTTTACAATGCAGTTTTTCTATAGAGAGGGAAACAGTAGAAAAATATTCTGTTCATGTCTATGACTGTCACCCAGGAAGATGTTATATAGGTACTTATTTTTACCAATTTATACTTTCCCTAGGGAAAATGGCGCCACATAGTCAAACAACTGGAACATTTGGAGATTTTAGATAGTTATCATTGAATCTCGTTTATGCCTGAGCAAATTATAATTATAGTCTTTATACTTTTTCTTTTGATAGATATAGCCTTGATTTTTCATCTATTGACATGAAATACTAGTCCTCTATGTGCAGTATAAATCTTCATCTATATGCAGAATTAATTTTCTCAGATTCCAATATAATTTAAAGCAGAGAAACTGTATAGAATATGTTAACATCAAAGGAAATATTGTGAAGAGGAGTAATTGGGAAAATATCCTCTTAAGATAATAAGACCTGTATACTTTTAAATGCTTATACTATGGTAGAACTTGAAAGAAATTGTAGTAGAAGGTTTATTAGGTTGACTCTCTGGGAATCTTAAATTCAGACCATGTGTCTGATTGATATGGATCTTTCTCTTAATTATAGTCTGCTAAGGTCTGGCAGGCTTTCCCATGGAGCACTTGCAATCCAGATGGCCCATCTCCATCCTGGTTAATGCCTAGCCCAGCTTACCAATAGGCGTTCCCACGCCGTAACCTTTGGAGTCAATGAGGCCCCCGATCTGAGTGAGGTTGCAGTTTCTCTGAGTCACATACTCAATGCTGGTGGACTCCATCAGCAGGGCATAGTCGGTGGTGAGCACTCTTTGGATCCCCTCGTCACTGTTTTTAACCAGGGCAGTCTGCTGCCTGCTGCTCATGAAAGCCCACATCTTCTCATAGGTGGATATCCTTGATTTCTGCAGGGAGAAAAAACACACCCACCAGCAGAAGAGTGCTGGAAAAAATAGGGTTGGAAGCTACTCAACATCCCAGAGGTTCAAATAATAGGGGAGAAACTCTTTTCCCCTCAGGTAGGGAATGGAGATGGATGGTCCTGGGACATTGGTTTGGTAGCTAAAATGAACCCAATTCACTACAAAAAAGCACTTGGAGGCACTGAGACAGCTGTGGAGAAAAAGAAGATTCAACAGAGTGATGGACTCCAGGTCCTTTGCTTGGTTTTGGTTAAGGAAGAATGAACATTGGCGTCAATGACAGTGCTTGACAGATGAACAGTGTGAACAAAACATCACGGCCCATCAGGTCCAGGGCTTTGTCTTACGTTTTTTCAAGTATGCAACTCTCAATCCCTCATCAGTATTCCTTTGAGAGAATAGCCCTGGAATAATGCATTTGCCTTCTTTACTTTGTTTGTGAAAGAACTGCCATTCATTCTTATCTTTTCTACAAAATCTAGAATGTAAAGGCTCTTTCCAATTTAATATTCAGATCAGAAAACTCTTCATACTTTTTGTATACAATTTTTCATTGCAATCGTATTATAGATAATGAGGACTGCATATCTCATTTCAAAGTGTTCTATGATTTTGTCTTTTATTCTTCAGCTTTTTTGATAGATGCAACGATCTACTATATATGATATAAAATATATGCATCTATAAATACACACCATTATCTCATTATCTTCTTTTTTCTTTGTTAAAATATACTGCCTAAATTTCCACATTGCTTACATATGAATTTTCCGTTCTCTTGAATAGCTATCTGTGATTAGGCATTTTGCATTTCACTCTGTAATTTTCATATTGTTCCAAGTTTTCCCCCTGAATTTGTCTTCATTTGCATCAGTACTGCCCTCCATTTATTTCAAAGATGAAAGTCATCATGAGAGTTACTGACATTTTCAAGTTAACCCCGTCATGAGCATGCACTCTCTCTCTCTCTCTCCTCTCTCTCTCCTCTCTCTCTCTCTCTCTCTCTCTCTCTCTCTAATACACACACACACAAACACACACACACACACATACACACTTGAAGCATTAGGAAGACTCCTTGAAAAGCATAGGCTGTACAATCCTAGGAGTGCAAAGAAACTTAAAACATGATTTAGGGCTGCAGGCAGTAAATGGAACACTTGTGGAATCAATTCTGTGCTTATTCTTGCTCAAGCATTTCTGGGAACTCACTCAATTCCTAACTCTATATAAGATCTGGGTTAAACTGTAGGCTTCATGAGTTAGGGGAAGACCGATGGCTTATTTATTTATTTATTTATTTTTGTATTGTTAGGCATTTAAAGAGCCCCTCGAAAAAGATCTTGTAAGACAAATAACAATTCAATAAACAGCATCTTATAGATATTGGTATTTTATAGAACTCATTTTGTCAGAATTAGGCCCCTGAGAGTTATTTCTCAACCCTAGGGACACCTGCAAATTGGAGCTCATGTTTCCACAACAAAGTCATGTTTGGAGGTTGGGGGTCAATGCTTCATTTGCTGTGTGAATCCAGCCTCGAAGAGACTGTAAAATGCTGAACGTATCATAAAGCACTACTTGTACAACTGCAGGGAGGTCAGTCTGTCTTAGGGCAGTGGATGTGCAGCTGGGAAAATGATTCTTTCATAAGGAAATTACCTTAAGGGAAAATAATTTTCTTTGAAGTATGAAATTTTAAAGTTGTTACAGACTTCAGATAGAGATTGGCTCATTCAAACTGCTACTTTTATAGGTGAGGAATTTTGGTACAGAAGGTTTGGAGACTTCAAAAAGTCACAAGGCAAGTTAATATCAGAGCAAATTCTGGACCTCAGGACCCCCAATATGTAGTTCAATGCTCTTCCACTCTTTCATGCTGATCTGGGGAGGTGGATGTCTACATTGCCACAATTCTTTTGAGAATAATCTTATTTGATCTACAGGTGAAAATATATCTTTAATTCATGGACTGATATTATGTCTCAAGGCACCTCACTAGTTGTTTCATGTTAATACAAAATAAGAATCAGCCTCAGGGGCTGGGGTTGAGGCTCAGCGGTAGAGAGCTTGCCTAGCATGTGCGAGGCCCTGGGTTCGATCTCAGCATCACATAAGCATACATAAATAAAATAAAAGTATTGTGTCCAACTACAACTAAAAAAAAAGTTAGAGAAAAGAATCAGCCTCCATATAAAACGTTCCATGAAACATTTTCCATCATATTAAAATAAATGCCGAGGCTGGGGTTGTGGCTCAGGGGTAGAGTGCTCACCTCGCACCTGCGAAGCCCTGGGTTCGATCCTCAGCACCACATAAATAAATAAAATAGAGATATTGTGTTCAAATACAACTAAAAAATAAATTTAAAAAATGAATGCCATAAATGGTTAGAAAACTGGATTTTTGGTCTGTGGAATTTGGGGACAAAAGATCAGACAAAAGCAAATGGTTATTTTTAGAAATGATAAGTGGATAAATAGTGTGGACAGTTTGATAAGGCATCCAAGGAATTGCAGGACATGTAAAAGGGATGCATAAACCCTATATAGTTGTTATTGGGTCCCTGTCAGATGTGAGTCTCAAATTATCTGTGGCAAAAGACTTCATTACTTTCTAAATTCACAGAGGACTTAGCTAGCTGTGGTCTTATGGCACTTGCTTAGTATGTGGTTCATTCTGCTTTAAGTGCTCCCTAGAGCTCAAAATGATCTAAGCTCAAGAAGAAGAGAGATCATGCACTGCTGCCCCAATATTCAACAGTTGCAAGATTTCTAAATTACTTTTTTTTTTTTCTCTTATCATGATTTGGAAAGAAAATGCATCCTGAGCCAGTATATTCTTCACCCTGTAGTTGGAGTTATACAGTATATTTAAACAATGAAAGCCATGATTGTCTTTCATTTCAACAGATACATCAAAAGTTAATTAGAATATTTGTAATGCCTTCCAAGCTTCTTAATAAGATGCTATAACTGAAAATGCCTGATTTGTTAAATCTGAAATCATTTAGGATTTTTTTTAAAGGCATGAGGTTTAGATCAGTTCATTTTTGTCTGTTTTAACCTGATTATGTGGCTATCCTAATGCTGTTGAAACATTGTTTGCAAAGAATAAGCACTTTCATGGAGAATCTTCTAAAAGAGAGTGCTACTGAATCAATGTTGATGACCATTATTTATTTCTCTCTTTTTACTTCTGGAATGCATGCAAGTTAAACATTTCCTGTAAATTGATTTAATATATATATATATATATATATATATATATATCTAAAAATTAAAGACAGTAATAAAAGCTCCGTGTTCACTGGGTACCAAGCACTATTTTGAGCATTTTGTATACATTGTCACTAAATCTTCACAACAATCATATGAGAGAGACCATTATAATATCTGTTTTACAGATTTGGAAGTAGAATATTATACCTGAAGAAATGATAAAACTAAACTTTGATCTCAGCAGTCTTGTTCCCGAGTTGTGTTTTTAACCAATGGAGAATCAATTACCTGTTTTAATACACAGAGCATCCAACTCATGGCTTGTTGAATGTTTCAACAGAACCAACAAATTTTCCAAGGAGATAATTATGAGTAAGTAGTTGCGGCATCTTTCTATTATAGCAAGAGCTATTGCAACACTTGTACTTTTAGCACATAATGTATGGGAACTATTTACATGACTTTTAACAGCTTACATTTATTTAAGACAAAATTTAGACAATGTTTCAGGATGTGTGACAGTTGGAATCTGGAAGAAAATGTGGTTACATTTTCTCTTCCTTTAACAATATTTTGACTTCCATATAATTTCACTGTTTTCAGTTGCAAGGTTTCTGCAATATGATGTAAAATAAGTGCATTTTCTGGGGTATGGTTTACTTTTAAGATGGACAAAACCTCCATTTTATAGAAATCTCTTTCTATTTTTTCATTTTTACTAAGATAAGAGTATCTTATCACACTGTTTCTCCAGCCGGGTTACTGGCCTTCTACAGTGATGATGTATAATCCCATTATGCAGTAAATCGATAACTAGGCATTTCTCCTTCAGACCAGGGTGTCTAAAGATTTCATACTTTCATCTGTTTTTACATATGTTTACTTTTACCTGTGTCCATAAATCTATACTCATATGTATACACTGGGAATAAACAATTGCTATTTGATTCTTGTTTTCTTAGTAAAAATGAATGTGATAAATATATATATATATATTATATATATATATAATATATATATATATTTACACATCAAACAAATGAAATATCAACACAATTACATTTTAAAATCTCCAATTTACTTTTACTTTAGGTAAGTTCTGATAAAAGAAAAAACTTAAAAATCAGCCAAAGGCATAGAAAACCAAACTTGTGAAACATTTACATTGGAGGTAAATAGTTGCCTTAGAGACCACTATTTCATCTAACAGAATCTTAAATATAGTTTTCATTAAATAATAAATATTCATGTACATATATATGATTCAATGCATAACAATTACTTTGAAGAAAACATTTATGATCTAGAGGGGTCTCTGTCTTTTAAGTGTATATGTGATCATTGCAGCTAATTATGCTTTTATCTGGAATTCATAGAAAGTTGTGACATTGGAAAACTCTCCAAGATCTCAAAAATTTATGGGTTCCCTTTAGAAAATTCTCTCAGTGGGATTTAAGCATCTTTGCTAAAATATTTTTCATGTTTTTCTCCTGTCCAGAGTTTAAAAAAAAAAACAAAAAGATTGGTTTATTACTGACAATATACCAGTCATTGGAAAAGGTTAATTTAAATTGACCTCAAATTTCCTCCCAAACAAATACATTTTAAATCAATGGAGACCAAATGTTTTTGACACTCATGATAAAATTAGTTGGATTTTTCTAGTCTGGGCTAATAGCATTTATATGAAGAGTACCTTCCTATGCAGAGACGTTGGAGTAATTTCTTTCATCTTTTGCTTCCCTAAATGATTATTTCTGTCTGAAATCTGTTGCTCATAATAGCTCATTGCTTCAGTCCCACTGGTGCAGAACTCAGGACTTCCTTGAAATGTCTTTTGGGCTGCTGACAGAACCTAACCACTCACTGGAAGGAGATTAGAAAGGTTAGAGAGTCCCTTATTCCCACAGCTGGTCCAAAGTCCCTAGACCATGAAAGCCAGAAATGACAAGTCTGTTATGATTTCTTTAAACCTATTTTATCCAAGTCATTTTAGACTGAATCACGATCTAATCTATGTAATCCTCTGGCTTGAGTCTGGGAGGATAGTGATTTGTTACAAGGCAAGACTCCCCCCAGAAGTATTTCTGACAGGAGTAATTCATAGCCAATTTGGCTCACAAGGAATTCTTCAGGTGTCCACCCTGCTTCCTGTCCATACAATCCATCCTTAGCCACAGGTTGTACAGTATTGAACAGGTCTGCATGCATCTTGCTTCTCATTGCTATTCAGATCCTCAAGCCTCCTGGAAGATTTTATCCCTTTCCCCTCCCATCCCATCCATGTAGTGCCAATTGCAGTCATGCCATGTTGGAGATCTTGGAAAACATATAAATTGCACTGAATTAAATTGAACTGCCTCACTCTACTCCTCAGCTCAATGTTAAGGGCAGCCTCACCATCTGTTGCCTACCTGCCATCTGGAAAGTGTTCTTCTGCAAAAGCCACAGAAAGGCTTAGGAAAGGCTCCCAAGGATTAGGGTCCCTGTTGATCAGGCTTCTGGATACCTTTGAAATCTTGGGCCCTGGAACTCTCTCTGGATTTTTCTGTCCATTAGCAGAAGTCACACATTCCAGAGATTATTGACAGTAAAGAAGCTGGGTGAAGGTCAAACTAGAGTATTTTTAAATCCAGAGGAATGGAAAAACTAGGACTTATAGCAAAGATGAGGGTTTGATAATGATGATGGTGATGATATTATTATTTAAAAATTGCTTATAGTTTGCCAAGCAGCAAGCATATCACTTCTATTAATTTTTTTAGTCTTTAAAATAATCTTATGAGCTATGATAATAGTCTCAATTTACATTTAGGAAACCCATAGTTCAGAATTGAAGTAACTTGCTACAGCCACTGAGCAGTAGACTGAGATTTGATCCCAGGCTCTCTGGCTCCAGACTCTGCAATGGGAAACATTCACTTATATCCCAGCACTGGATGTTAGTCGTATGTCCTGAGAAGACCCTAATCTCCAAACCACAGGCCAGAACCATCATCCTCCCTGGATGATTATTCACAAAGGGCATTGAGAAATCTTTTGTTTCAGGTTATTAGACTTTTTTTTAAGTTATAATAATCATTCTTTTAACATGGGGAAAATATGACTTGTTATATTGTCACTGTGAAACCAAAATTTGGACAATTTCATTATTCCATAAGGGTATGAATAGAATTACAACAGAGAGAAAATGGAATTTTTGTATAATTCCTATTTTCTATGAGAAAGGGAGAGAGAGAGAGAGGGAGAGAAAACCAGGAACGTCTCAGTGCCGCATTTATAAAGGGAAGTTGTAGCCAGAGGTCATTGATTTCAGTTTTCTTGGGTACAAAATGAGAAATGGGTCATGGAGACCTTAGGGGAACTTTACCCACCTAAGGTTCACAGAGCTCGACCACAGATGGACTGTTCTTTGTCTCTACCTCTTAAGATTCTTGTGCTGGTCCCAGGAATTCAGGAGGGCTGGAAAAACCTTTACTTTTTGAACAAAAGGGCAAAACAACTCACCAGCAAACAAATAATCCACTGAATATTATATCATTAGTTAGTTTTATGCCAGTAGTAATACAAGAGTTTGTTTCAAAATTTTCTTAAAGTCTATTGAAGTTCTGAATCATGACTATTTTTGACTTATAAGCATGGTCTATTAACGAACTGAAGTCTTGATAAAGGGGAAAAAAGATCCCCTGATACCAGTGCCCTGAGCACAGTTTCCTGAAACATCTCCAACAGTCTCTGGATGGTTGAGGAAATGTTCTGCCTTCTCTAGTCTTGTCTTGCTGCTTGTCCTCATGGTGACTGACACCCTTTGATCAAAGAGGCTATTATGTTATTCACAGTGCTTAAGACTTAAGATCTGAGCACTGGTGAACTTGGGAAAATGTAGTGCTTCATAAGTAGCATTAGCCAAGTGACCTTGGCCACAAAACATAGGGTTGTGTTCTTTTCTTAATGTGCAATGTGGTTAGAATTTTAGGAGGGGTCCATTTAAAACTTTGGGAAACTTTGTGGTGTTTAATATATGGTTCAGTCCTTGTTTTTAATAAATATAATCTTTGATGATCAATTTCATTGTTCTACGTACAAATGATTCAATGAAGGAAAGCTGTGACTGCCTCCCCCTTCTCAGACATGCATAACTTGACCCAGTACTTACTTAAAAACTGTCCACCTATCTCCTCTGCCTTATCTGATTCAGAGGGTACAGAGTAGAACCTCACTTGAGCTGTTTATAAAAGACTAGATTTGGTGGGGGTTTCCATGTTAAAAATTGAACACCAGAATTCTAAAATCTATGGTGTTGTGCTATTTATAAAAAAAATAATAGTCTAGGGGAAAATGTCAATGGATTTTAATTGAAACTTTAGTGAGAGACTTCTGGCCACTCCTTTCAAGGAGATACTTCGCTGAAAACATCCTCTGTTTGTGACCTGGAGATAAAATGTGAGGGATTAGTGTATTTTTGTTTGGTCATATAGTTTGTGATTATATCCCCCCATACAGCAGCCTATTCTTTAGTTGCAAGATGATTTAAAAATCAACTCAAAAGCAAAGGGACAGTTTTCTACATCGGGGCGCTGCCAGAGGGATGTTTTTGTTCTGGGAACAAAAACACTCATTACGCTGTGTGTGATGAGAAAATGTTTCTTATTAGAAATTTCTTCATGATTGAATCCAGATAGAACCCATCCGAGCAAATGGCTTTTGCGCCAACAACTGAACAGAAGATGCTAACTTGGACAAGGCACTTGCTTTCCTAATTCAGTCGACAGCCCAAGAGACGTTATTGTTTTTACTTAAGAGAGGGAGGGTGGGAGGAGGCCAGGATGGACCAGCAAAGGTTGAAATGGGAGAGTGCAGCCAGGTCAGGATTGTGTCCTTGTGCCTGAAACTGCTGTCACTCAGTGACTTAATTCTCAGGGTGAAACGACCCTAGGAACTAAAAGGCTGGAACATTTCTTTCCCCTGTGGAATAATCCAGCTTAAGAACCCTGAGTGTGTAACCCTGTGAAGCTTTCTGACAGCTTGCCTCCCTCAAGGGGAAAACCAAATCGGATTTAGTCCTTGTTCTCTTTTTGCAAATAAATTTCTTCTTGGTAAATAGAGTTGCAGGACCACAAGCTAACTTGTAAAAGGAGGAACCCGGCAGCAGTGTCTCTTCCTGTGTGGGTCTCTGTGTATCCATATATCTCTCTCTGCTTCTCTCTCTCCTTCTCTGATAGAACTTTTTATTTTTTCTCTAAGAGAACTTATGTGAGCATTTATATACATATTATGTGCCAGGTACTGTTTTAAGCTCTGGTGATATAATAGCAAATAAAGCAGATCAGGTCACTATCCTGAGGAGTGAGCTTTCTAGAACTCTCTAACGTTCGAACCTTGACTCTTCTCCATTGCTAACTTTGTAACTTCGGGGCAAGCTACTCCGTCTCTCTGTGCCTCGTTTTCCTTATCAAATATCAGTACTTACCTCAGTTACCCTTTAAAGGAATAAAATGAGAGAACCCATGTAAAGCATTTAGAAACAGCATGTGAGACTCAGGTGAGCACACCGTGCCTGCAGCTATTTCCACTGATGCTGTTTGCAATTTCAGCACTTTCTTTTTCCCTACTGTGCTCATTGCCTCATCATTTGCCTGGTGCCCTGAGAGACCACTTTCCTTTGTTCCTCATTTTCAGGAACAGGGATCAGCCCAGGGAGCAGCAGTTGAGAGCAGCACATGCCTGTGTTCTAGAAGTGCATTATTAAAGCACACCTTCATGCTGTCAACTCAGGGTCCTGCCAGGCAAAAGGGGATCCAGCACCCTGCACATTCACAGAAGCACATGAGAAAAAAAAAAAATCAAAATGAACGCAAAGGATGCTTTGTAAAGACATAGATCTTTGCACAGTGGAAAAGTCAGGTCTATCGCTTTGCAAAGGGCAGACCAGCCTCTTCCTAATGTCAAATTGAAGGACGTAGAATCTCTTCTGTGTTAGAAGTTCATTTCCTGGAACTTTAAAACTCTTTGATATTAATGGATGAGGTAAAACATTTCAGATATTTTTTTCAGACATACTATGTTCTACTTTGGTACCATCCATTTGTACTGTGTACCTGTAAAGTGACTTTCCTACTTTCTGACAAGACCCACAATTAATCACTAGCTTGGGGTAATTTGTGTCTCTTTATGCCTTTGATTCTAGGAAAATACTTTCAGAAGCCTGGAAAGCCATATATTTATTATAATTTGTCCTTAAGATACTAGTGTTCAGGGATGAAACAATCACCAAGATTTATACATTTATTAAGTCAATGACATCATTTTAAAATGAAAAAGTGTTTAAAATATTTTTCTTAACATACAGGAAAAATAAAAATAATCCTACCTTTTACATTACTCTACTTTTTGATAAAACCTTAGGTATAGTTTATTATTATTATTATTTTTTTTGGCAACGGGAATTGAACTCGGGGACGCTCAGCCACTGAGCCACATCCCGAGCCCTATTTTGTATTTCATTTAGAGGCAGGGTCTCTCTAAGTTGCTTAGCACTTTGCTTTTGCTGAAGTTGGCTTTGAACTCATAATTCTCCTGCCTTAGCCTCCCAAGCTTCTGGGATTGCAGGTGTGTGCCACTGTGCCTGCTAGTTTATTCTTAATACAAACCTGCCTTCTGATTTATTACTCTTGTAAGAGTTTATTTTAGCTCTGATCGTTGTTTTCCTTTTTCTCACAAGCACATCCATCTCTGCCAGTGTTTCTTAAAAGAAGATCCCAACCCCTTCTCTGATAGGAACCATGTATGTGATTGTAAGCGGATCACTGAGTTCCAAAGGTCTTGTTCTCTTCACACATAAAATGAAGGGCTAAACTTCATGATCTTTATAAACCTGGCAGATCTATTCAAATTCATACTTTCCCTGTGGGAATTATAGTATCTGAGATTTGATAATAAAATTAGTAAGGCTTACTCCATAAGCAAGTGCAAAAAACCAATTTCGTTATTCTGCGTAAGTAATTTAAAATACCTGAACGAGGAAATGTACTTGACTTTAAAACTAAACCCCCTGTAATTTAACTCTGCTTTGGTACCTCATAAGCGGGCTACTGGAAAACATCAGGCATGGCTGGGGACATTGTATTGTAGATGCAGTATTATACCATAGTCCCTTGGCATTTTTGCTGTTGTTGTTATGGTTTTAAATTCTCCATCTAAATGCCAACATCGACACCTATTTTTGTCATCTGCTTCTATCTCATTAAGTATAGAACAAAAAGAACAAAACAATGATATTCAAGGAGTCTGGTTCTGAGAATTTCAGATTAAGGAGTCTTTCTTTTGTAGGTTCAATAAATGAGTGATTATTTCACAGGTGGCTAGATTGTATTCAGAAAGCATCTTTTGTTTTTTTATGGTGTGAAGACCAGAAGGACATTGAAGACAGATCTGTGGATCTGAGAGTACCAAGTTGATGACTAAAGAAATCACTCTATGCTGACTGCTAAAGGTGCAGGGACTCCTGGTAGTGGAGTCCCTGCACCTTTAGCAGTCAGCATATATTTTATTTTATTAAGAAATTTCCCATTTTGAATTGAATGGACTCTTATTTTTCCCTCCTTCTCTCCAGGATGAGAACGCAGTCAGCTTCTTACCTTGAAGAAGGTCATTGTTGATCCATCTCTGACCGCCCCATATTCTATCTTGGTTTGCTTTGCCAGATCGTCTGCTGAATCTATGGGGGATTCCATTCTCTCTACTGTCAAGAAGGCAGCCAGGTTGGCAGTGTAGGACGAAATGATGATTAGGGTGAAAAACCACCAAATTCCTCCAACTATTCTGGTCGATAGAGCTTTGGGCATCAGCTCTGATCCTGTGGTGTTATCATCAGAGTAAAAGTGTTAAATAGAGAGAGAAGAAAAGGGAAGACTAACAGTTGGACTCTATTCTAGGGTGATAAGCCAGTCAAGGACTCTCTATCATGTATGTAGACACAATAAATACTTTTTTTTAAAGAAATGGAGCAAAATATAAATGATCTTTTTTTAAAAAAATCAGTAGTCATCACTTTTGCTGAAAATATCATTTATCAACAGCTGATGGTATTAAAATGGCTGTAACCCTGAGATGGTCCTTGTCTAAAATTTAGTTTAGCTGCTTAAAATTGAAACATTAATCCTAAGACGTCTGTCCCTTTATTCTTGTCTAAAATACATCCTATAGTGTGAATTAAAATGTTCTAGGACTTTTTATAACTATGAAAAAAATTAAAATGCTAACATGTTTATTTAAGTTTAAAGAATATAAAAAACTTTCAAAAATTAACATATTATGTCATTTATCACATGTCATTTACAATGAAATTTTTCAATAAAATGAATTAAGATGCAGTCACATGATGGTGAATGAATTAATTTACTAGTTTTATGTTACTTTTAAAGTCACAATTATGTTTTTCTAATGTAGAGTCATATGTTTGGTAAAAAAGAATGTATTCTTTGAAAAATCTAATTCTGTCCTTTAAAAAGTGCTATTTCTTAAGGGCAATTTAAAAACTGGCTGTTTCTCAGCTGGAGAGAGGACGCTTCTTAGTAAGAATATACATTTTGGGTATCATTCAGATGATTAATTATTTTTGAGGGGTGCCAGGGATTGAACTCAGGGGCACTCAACCACTGAGCCACATCCCCAGCCCTATTTTTTATTTTATTTAGAGACAGGGTCTCTGTGAGTTGCTTAGCACCTTGCTATTGTTGAGGCTGGGTTTGAACTCGCGATTCTCTAGTCTCAGCCTCCAGAGCCACTGGGATTACAGACATGTGCCACAGAGCTTGGCTCAGATGATTACATTTTAAAGATAGCATAGAAGAACTTATTATGTTTACCAAGAAAACTTTCTTTTCTGAAAGAAAGGATATCGGCTAAGTTTACATAAAAGGCAGACATCTTAGACATGGTCTGGTTCAATTTTGACCTAATTGAATTGTGGATGTCTACAAACGCAGCAGCAGAATCAGAAGGGCCCAATTTGAACTCAAATTCATGAATGCATTTTGTCTAGTCCATTTGCCTAGAATTGACCCTTGGTCCTATACTTAGCATTTCCTCTGGGAATCTGAGAACACAAGAGTTTGTGTCAATAGTCAAAAACCCTCTGAGTGGGAAACTCTAGAGGACAAAGTAGAGTAGGTCCAATATCTTGTTTAAAGGATCCTTTCTCTATCTATACCGATTTGGTGTCTTGAAATTTTGTTGTTAATAATGGCTTTAGATAGAAGGGGAAATTGGAGTTTTCCAATCTACAAATAAATGATTTTATGCTCAGGTTTAATCTATAAACAGACACACACATTGCTCACGAAGTCAAAGCCAGCTCAAGGCTGGCGATAAGCAGATGAAGGTTGGCAGAGATTCTGGGCTTTGAATAAACAGATCTATTCTCCTAATGCTATTAGGGATCTTTGTGCTTTACTCCCTCTTAATGAGAAAAGTGGTTGGACTGCAGTTTGCATTTCCTTCTCTTGTTTGTTTAAATTTGGGTGCATAATATTACATAAATTTATAATAGTTTCCATTAAATTGCCTCCAAGGATTTAGTGAAATAATTTGTTGTTGTTGTTTTAATCTTGTGGTTAAATGGGATTTATATGCCTGTGGGTGTATGTGTTTAAAGCCCAAGGTTACTTCATATCTTTGTACTTAATTGATCTAGCAGCCTTGTAGCAATGTGATATTATTTTAGATCTTTAGTTGGTTATCATTAAAGTACCATTTACTTCATAAAATAGCCACAGGAAATAAAAAACACAGCTAATATATGTATTTTTTCTTAGTTTATAGGTGCAGATTTTCTACTGTTAATTTATCTGTATGTTATTTGGTTACATTCATGAAAAGATTAGCTTTTAACACATTTGCACGTTTGTATATTGTACGACAGTAAATCTGGGCAGATTAATAACCAACTGTCGACATGTAAAATATATATTCATATTGCACACTTTAAAATAAATATGTGTTTTTGGACGAAATTCTCTTAAAAATTAAAAAAGTACATACTATAGAATCCTACTGAAATTACATTTTAAACTATCCGCAGATGTTATCACCTCAATCCCTCGATATTTTTTGTGTTTTAAAAAAAATTCACGTTTTGTGAACTTTGTGACTCTCAATGTTAACTGGCATATTTAGAAATGGCTTCCCTGAAGAAGAGATGATTTATGTGAATTCAGAACTCTACAGGATGAAGTTATGAAAACAATAAAAGTAGAGCAAAACACCATTGGCAAACATTCGGGATGAGAGACAATACTTGCTGAGGTCTCTTTAGTGCCATTTACGGCAGACATGACAGCCAATCCTGATCCAGACTTTGCTCACGCTCTGTAGAAAAGAGAAAGTCTGATCATCACATTCAGAAAGAAATTAAACAAAATGGTTTCCAATCGAGTACAGTGACAAAGCTTCTGCAAACAAGAGAGAGCACCACAGAGCAGAGCTACCTGGTCCAACGCCACATGCCAAGGACAGATACACTAACAGTCACGAGTACCCCGAGTTTGAGCATGGAAACAGTTTGTTGCACCTGAGAAAGGTTGGTAAACTTCTGAAAGACAAGCAGAGTCTGGTTGGGGCTGACTGTCATGTACCCAAGGTAGTGGTAACTAGCAGACACTGCATCCCACAGTTTGCTGTGGATGATGGTAAACTCCAAACAGGTAGAATGTGAAAGTGAAGTTCTGGAGGTGGGCACACTCACAGGACAGAACGTGGTCACTGCCATATGTCTGCACAGCCTGCTGCATGCTCTGTGAAACCTAAGTGCATTTTTTTTTTATTCTAATGGCTGAAGAAGGTGAACTTCAGGGGAGGGGAGGAGGTCTCCTTCACTTTGAAAGTAATTGCTTACAAGATAAATACCCTAAAAAATTAAATGCACTGGTAAAGCAAGATATAGCTTCTAATGGGGTTTGTTGCAGGATTTATAGCTCTGTGCTGTGCTCTAAATTCATGCCAGTGGTTTCTAGTAAATCAGGTAGTGTCGGTACCTATTTAGCAGTGCCCACATAAACTATGCATAATTGCATAAAGAGAGGATCTACCTGTTTTTTTTTCAGTTATTTTGTATTTCTGAATAATTACCATTGGCTCTTAAGCTCTGTCTCTGTCTCATTTGGAGATACAGAATATAAGCATTTCAGGTGGTAAGATAACAACTCCCTAATGAGAAACCTTAGGTTCACATTTCAAATAACAAACACAATTTAATGGTATATCCCAGTTGGATTTTCCTTTGCCAATTTATTTTGTAGCTTATTGTCAAATGAACAGATATTTCAAACACAATAATATCTGTGACTTATGATTTTCTTAAATTGATGTATTTAATCTTTGAAGTATTTTCTAGACCCGATGCATGGAATCAAAGTTGAAGAAAACCCACAAGAGATGGATTTCTTCCAAAGGTTAATACAACTCACCCCTCCCCCTGCAACAAAGCCAAAATATCCTAAATCATAGAAAATGGATAAGATGCACTACATTTCTCTAGTTTGATTTTTATTTCTTCAACCCCTACAGTTTACTGTTGCTAAGGTTACCAGTGAGGGAGATTGTGACAAGTTCCTGGGAGGCTAAGATGAATCTCAGTAGGGTTTGTCAGAGTGGTAATTAGGTGAAAGTTCTAGGTATGGTGAGCAATTGGAGGAATCTAAGTGAACTTAATCTTCAAACCATTTAAATTTCATTCCTTTCAAACCTCTGACTTGTGGAGTTATGGCTGAAAAGGAAAAGATTGACACCTCCATCTATGCAAATTTGTATACAATTTCTAAGGTACTTTATCCTTTGCTACCCACAGGAAAATGAGTATTCATCGCCTGATAGAAGTCTTATTTTAGATATATAGCAAGGGAGTTCCATTAAGGTCATATTTTTGCCGTTTTCTTTGCCTTCAGAACTAGTTAGAATGTCAGTGGCTATTATTTGAAATTCCTGAGATGACGCTTCAGCCTACCCTCTAGCTTCATGGTGGAGTTTACCAGCACGAAAGCCTGTCAGCAGACTGTGGGATGCGAGTGACAGAGAAGGGCAACCGGTGTACCTTGCTGCATGAGAGCTCCAACTCCAAACCAGAAACTATTTAGTAAAGTAAAATTGTTTTCCACCACGTCTGAGTCGGGGTTGCAGGGGTGGGGGTTGTACCACTCGTAGGGTGTAAACCTGTGGTGTCAACAGAAACAGTCTGTCAATATCAGATAGATACACGGGGTACCCGCACAACCTGCTGAGCAATGCAGAAAACCCAACAGTTAATGATAAAAGAACAAACCAGAAGACCAAAGGCCACGTTCAAAAACTTACTGCTTTGATGAGCAAAGTGCGAGAGCCTTGGGTTAGTGTTTACCAACCTTCTTATTCCTAAGTAAATCCCACCGGTCAGCGGGAATCACATTCTTCAGATCTAGGTCTACTGAATTCTTCTGAGTTTCCATTAAATTTCCATTTTACTGAAAGACTAGGTCAACTGTAAAGAAAACTTCCCTCATCCCAAGTATTTACCCCACCAAGGAGTGATGACTGTGACACACACTTGTGGCATAGCAACTACACTGTCAAGATTCTGTGTTGCTAGGTCCTGTGGGAGACAAAAAAGAAGGGTGACATGCCTTTGAGGGACTTCTATGGACAGGTGCTTAGAAGGAGTCGGAGTTGTCTAGTGATTTTGCAAAGCATCAAAGAGGTAACATGTCTGAAAAAAAAATTCCTGAATAAAAATGGGGGATTGGATTTGGGACCTATTAGATATTTTTAGTATAATATATGGAAAACATTGGGATCCTTCAACGAATAGGCAAGGTTAACTTTGGAAGTTATCAAAGTCCAGGCATAGAGGTACATTAGTATTAACTCCATAGTGTGGGTTGTTGGAGAATTTTAAGTTCATAATTTCCTCTTGGTTCATTTTTAATTTGATTGTTTTTAAAACTATGTCCTACGGTCAGTTAATCACCAACCCTAGTTAGGTAAGAAGTTTCTATACCATAGTCATAGATCTGCCTGCAGAGCCACAAGCAACACAGGTTCCTGGTAAAACAACTATAGTGTAGGGAGTCAACCTGAGCAAATTAACTCAAGCAGTTTGACTCCAGTCTCTTTATTAGTAAAGAGGAGGGAATCCAGATATCTCTGAGGATGTATTTAAAGTAAAAGTCTGGAGATATGTCAGTTGCAGGAAAATGGATGGAATTTGAAACCATTATGTTAAGCACAATTGGCCAAATTCAGGAGGTCAAGGATTGTATTTTCTCTCATGGGAAACTAGAGATGACAAAGGAAAAGTATGTAAGTGGTGGAGGGATCTCATGCAAATTGAAGGGAAGTCTGTAGAATAGAGGAAAGGGATTTGGGGGAGGGCGGGGTGGAAGGAAAGGGAGAAACCTGGGAATGATATTGGCCAAATTACATATATTGGTATATTGTGTGCATGTATGAATATGTAATGACAAATCTCACCACTATGTGCAACTATAATGCATGGATTAAAAAATGTGGGAAATATCTGGGGAATTGCATCCATTTTGTTTCCTTTTCTACATGTCTATCTGACCTCTATAACTCAGAAGAGGTGTTCCCTCTGTGGTTGTTTTTCAGGGCTACTTTGCTAAAAGGTGCTTATTTTTCCAAAGAGATATCACCAGATGCTCAGCAAAGTGATCTGGGAATGATTTAAAAATGCAATAATTCTTAGCACTGGAAGCTTTGCCATTTGCCATTGGGTTTTTTTAATGCAAGCAAGAGTATCAGAGTAATGTTAAAGCACCATAAAGCCGATGAGAACATACGGAATTCTCTCCAGCCATAAGGTTTCAGCAGTAAACAGTATCAGGCTGCTGACACATTGGGGAGAACAGGGCGTAAGGTGAATATATAATCTACAGTGCAAAGCAGAGCACACTGTGAATCATGCACAAGGAACTGGGTGGATAGTTTCTCTTAATGAAAAAACCATTATCTAACCCCTTGGACACCTTCTAGAAGGTGTACAGTGACTCTTCATCAAGTCTTGGGGAACGGGGATAACAGCCTGGTAGTTTATCCCACCATAATGGTATCCAACTCATCCTGCAGCTTTTCCACAGCTGCAGGGTGCACCGTGCAGATTCCCATGAAGCTTATGAATATTGCTGTAATTGACAATGCCATGCCAATACATTTTAATTACTGTTTCAACAATATAATTAAGTTTCGAATTTATACACTCTTATAACCATAGTAGTTTGCTGAGCTGAAGGAATGAATACCAATATTAATGAACCTCCTAATTGAAACAGCATGCAGAATAAAGATGCTGTTACTTAAACAATATCATTGTCACTTGTACAATAATTTAAAAATATTAATTGCGATGAATTAGGAGGCTTATACTTTCAAGAGAAGGGGTTTTTCAAATAGACCATAGAATGTGGCAACTGCCAGCCCCCTAATATTCTAGCATTTTTCCTCCCAGAACTGCTATGATCCATGAGCTTATCTCTTGGAATATTGCTCCAAATTTGCTCTTATTTCAATATTTCATACTTTGCACTTATAAGTGAGGAACTAATTAAGTTTTTTTTTTTTTTTTGGCCAAAAGGAGAAACCATCTAAATAGTAATGTGATTCTACCTGCACTGCAGAGATATTGTAGATTCTTTCTGGGATTCTGAGTGATTTGGGGAGTATGTGGACTGAGGATTGTTAAATGATAACATGAAGCTCTGCTGTAAGACAGCATTGTTTTTTTTTTGTTTGTTTGTTTTAATAATGCAGTAGATCTACCTATGTCTGGATGTAGATATCTCAGTTTGGAATTCCTAATGCCTGCTTAACTATAGCTAGTGTGACATCATGCCAGTGGCAGAAGCTCTGGGGTAAGAACTAATATATGACCTGCACCAATGATAATCTGAAACTGCTATTCCCAAATGACTTTCAAAAAATCAGCAAATGATGTTCTCTAAAAGGACAGAGAAAGGGAAAAATATGCTTAGAATCAGTGTGAAAACTGGCATGTAGAAAAGAAGTCTGATGTTGAAATGTGAAAGTACACTTCAGGTTTATGTTTATATATGTAAAGCTTATATTTGAATGGAAGACATAAAATAACCCTCATCGTGAAGTTTTCTGATTAAAGGACTATCTCTTTATGGCTGAGAATGGACATTGGGCTGCATTGAAAAGAGGGAGATCCATTCATCATTTAAAGAAAAAAGCTCTATTTGAAGTTGTAACATAAATGTTAGGGATATAGTGTAACCTTAGAATTTACTTTCAAGGGTTTCTCTTTCTTCAATTATCTTTAATTTTTTACCAAATGTAAACTTTAAAGAAGTTAATTTTTATGAAGGCAATCATAAGTCATAAAATAAAAGCAGACATTTTATCTGTACTTGGGTCTATTTAAATTGTGTTTTCACTAGAGGCTTAATTGCTTGGGGTTAAATATTTTTTGAAAAGTAAAAAGAAAAAAATGTCAACCACAAAACAAAAACATGAGATTTGCTTTTGTTATAAATGATAGTAATTGAAATTGTTACATTTACCCCCTTAGTTTTTTTCCACTGATGTCTGCAATTATATTAACTCAGCTCAGCAAATGAATTTTAAGCATCTATCCAATGAAGGATTGGTTTAAATGCAGTGATGGGCTTTCTGTGTCCCCTTTAAAAGAATATAAAAGGATATACTTCACAACAAAAATTCAAAAAGCTCTCAAGGGCTGAAGATGATTATGAGATGAACTCCTTTTCATTTCCACTTCACTGACATTGAATGCAAACCATTAAGATGCTGACCAAAATCATTTTACTTCTTAGCTTTTCAGAGCAGAGTGACTGAGTTCATGGTCTTGTACTATAAGGCTGGCAGGTAATGGTAAATTGGCACACCTCCTATTCAACTGGATTCTGCTTGGAGAATCTCCTGTGAAATGTAGTTAGTGGTTGTATAAAATAGGAGCAGGGATAGACTTAAAAGTGTAGGGCAGATGGAGTTGAAAGGATAGTTTCCATGACAATTCACTTGTGCACAGCAGGGAATTATTTTCTTTATTTTTATATCTCACCACTGTTCTATTTGAAGTTTGCATGTGATACTTAAGAGCTTCACTTCCCCAAGAACCAGAGCAAGAGAAAGGGGAGTCCAGGAAAATAAGCAAAAAGAGAAAGGGCTGGTGTAGAAATGGTACTGTCAACAAGTAGGAATATTAAGTGGATGGCACTGATAGAATCTGGAGGCTGCTATCATAATAGAAATAGGATGTCTGGGGGCTGGGCTTATGGCTCAGTGGTAGAGTGCTTGCCTAGCATGTGTGAGGCACTGGGTCCAATTCTCAGAACCCTAGATAAATGAATAAAATAAAAGACCCATTGACAACTATAAAATCTTTCCCAGTTGAGAACCCCAGATGTAGAATACTAAAGTATCAAAAGATACTATTCGTACAAATAGTGTTTACTATATTATTAGAGGCAAGGTATATGGTAAAAGAGCTTTGGTTCTTTTAAAAGTACAACATCTGAGATTTGCTAATGGTACACACATTTTAAGGTATAGAAAGCTTCAAATCTTTTCATTTCATGTCGAATGCATAAATGTCTACGTGAAACACATATTTATTCAGTGTCACTATGTCGGCCTTGTAGATCTTTCAGACTTTTCCAGGCTGGGTTATTTTTCCAAGCTTTCTCTATAATTGCACCAGGAAAAGAATTACCTGGCATTAATCAAAACCAGACAGTGAACAATGACAAAGGGCTAGTATGAAGAAATATTTCTCTTAGAAATTCCTGGAGGGAAAATAAAAATTGATTAGGGACAAAGTTCACTGCATTTTGTTGAAAGGTGAAGAAGATTGAAAACAAGCAGATGATACACAAGAGCAACTTTTTTTTTTAAACTTGACTTATCCAGGAATATCCAATATTTAAGCCAACCGAAAGATAAAATAGATGTTTCAAATTGAACATCAAAGGTATGTATAAAATATGTGATCTACTGAGAGGTAAAAAATCCTTTGAAGAATTGTGTAGAGCAGAATGGTTAAAGATAGAGTTAAATATCAAAAATAAAACCCAACCAAAGCATCCTAGGGTAACAAAAATTCCATGCCTCCTCACCTTACCTGGAAGTGATATTTCTTGTGGTGTAATTTCTAGAATTCTCTTCTTCTCTATTGAATGTTTTAAAAATTAATTTCCACAGAATGTTCAAAACATTTTTTTCTTTATTCTGAAGGATTTTGCAATCTTTCATTCTCGAGCTTCTTAGTTTCTATAATTCTAGCTTTTTCCCTGTTTTCCTTATTTATGTATTCTAAACGTCTTGATATTACTTTTTATTATTCTTATTGAAACGTTTTAGATATTTTAGTTGAGATTTTGCTCTTGTTATACTAAAGCTCAGGGAAAATGGATAAATAATCATTTTATATGGCTTCAAATACTAAAAAATATTAAGTATATGAAATGTCTTTTTACTCTCTTTTGAAAATATCTTTATGAATAATTATACATTATTCATTTAAGCATGGCTTTTATCTAGAGACCTTGAGAGAATAGAACACTAAGCAAAACTAAAAGTACTCATAAAGAATTTAAAATTTTTGTCTACCTCTAAAGCATACAGGTAAATCTGAGACTGACCTAATCCTGTTATTGTGAATTCAGTCTTCTCAAACCTACCTTGCAATTACAAAGAGTACACAACTGACTCCCAAGCAGGCTAAGAGCACATACATCCAAATATCTGGAGACAGAGGATTGAGAAAGGAGAAGACGCCCGGATTGGTCCCATTGGGCTTCCGGTAGAGAATGCTGATGCCCAGGGTCATGAAGGGCTTAGAGAAGTCAATGACTTTCTCTCGCACATAAGTGATGGTCAGAGGAGCCACTGCCAGGTCAGCCTTCTGCAAAAAGCAAGTGCAAAACTTGTCAGCTTAATTGTCTCACTTCTCTGTAAATGTCTACTCTTTTTTTCTGGGTATTCCTGATCCCTATTCTCAACTCCAAATGCTTCTCATGCAAGAAATTTCTGTGATGGGACAACTGGCTTCAATATAAAAGCAGACAATTTATGCAGTTATATTTATAAAACAGGATTTATGAGCAAAGAAAAACCAGAAGGAATAAAGCACCCACACAAACAAATAGACATCGTTCTTGAACTAAATGGAGGAAAACAATGTAGAAGGATATCTTTTAAAAGGGCATGTGAGAACAGGAAGAAATGGGCAGCTTGCTCATAATATTAGTTGACAAGATGAAATTTTGCTCTGAGCCTAAATCTTCAAATTCTTTTATCTAGCTTAAGAATCACTCAAGCTTATTTGGTATGAAGGATGGACTCATAAATTTTGATCTTCAATTTTTATCCTTACTTGCCCTTCCAAGTAAGCAAGTCTTGCTATAGAGATTGTTTCTCCTACCTTTTAAAAAAAATAATTTTCATAATTTAAACAAAGAAAACATTTCTTCTGACTCAACCATTTTTTTTCTTGTACTTTCTCCTAGAGTGTGTTTTTTGAGACATGTGAGATATATTTTTGCTTACGTGATCTATGAGTTCTTTAACCATCCCATTCCACTCTCCTTTGTCATTCTGGGCTCCGTATTTGCCATCGGCAACTAGTTTAACATCGTAAAGGAAACCCAGGATGTTTGACAATTCTTTCAACAGATCCAGGCAATATCCTTCAAATCTGTCATTTCCATACAGGGGTTTGTCAGATTTCCTGTACATCACATAGGGCTCTTCCTAAAGGAAACAAACCAAATATAAAACCTCCATTATCACAAAAGGAAGAATTGCTTCATAAGCATCCTGAAGATATGCAATGTTTGAAGATGATTTTTTCCCTTGTTTTAGAAAAACTTTGTTGAGATATAAGATATACCATAAAATATATCCCTTTGAAGTATAGAGATTGGCAGTTTTTGGTACATTTGTATAGTCATACAAATATCATCATTATCTAATTTCAGAACATTTCACTAGCACCCCGACAAATCCAGATCCATTAACAATTGCCACCATTCTCATTCCTTCCTCTCCGCAGTCCTTGGAGACCACTATGAAGATGATTTTTAAGAGTTAAACGCACTGACATCAGTCACTTACTTTCCTGTATTTGCTAAATTTGTTCCCCCTATGCCCTCTGCAAATATAGAACACTTCGTAATTTTCTTTTTCTCCTGCCTCTTTGGATAGGAACTTTTTCTTCCAGTGGTGAGGCAGTTATTGTGAGTTGGTGTGACAGAGACACAGTTGTACTTAAATTTGGACTCTGGAAAATGGAAAAGCTCAGAGGGGATGGGGAGCCCAGATGCCTCTGATGTGTCACATCCAGACTTTTTTGGCATGACCTCCTCCCCTTGACTTTGACCCAAGAGGCTCATCTACTTATGATCGAGAAATCAAAATCACCAAATACATCCTCTCGTTTTTAAAATTTCTTGTCTGCTAAATATTCTTGTTTTCTCTTCTACATATCATCTCAACTTCACTATTACTTACTTTTTACATATTTTGGTTGGCTCTTTCCATGTCTTCTTTTATCATCAGTTCCATAGCCTTGTTTGAAAGCAACTCAGATCTCAGATTTGGTAATTCTTTGCTCATGTGCTCACTTGGAACTCCCCTGTCCTATGAATAATGGCCATTTCCTTCCTACTATGCATCTACAAACTTATTAATTCCTCTTTGACTAAATGACAGTTCATTTTGTTCTAAAAGTTGTACTATCAATAAACCTGTAGGTCATGCAAATATAACAGAAAGCCTTATGTTTCTACAGGCCCGTTGCAAGGACATTAGTGATCAGAAGAGTAAAACCTTGGATGAACTTAGGATGAATCTTTCTTACAAGTTACCTATCACAAAAATAAATAGCTCCAATCTCATGGGCTGAATGAAATAAGGCAGGCATACCAGTAAGTGATGAGTTCAGAGAGGGCTACTCATGTCCAAACCCCTTGAAAAGGAAAAAGGAGGTGAAGAAATAACCAGCAGGGGCATGGTGGACTGAATGGGGGCGCTGGCAGTGTTCCAACAGACTGCAGGACATGGAAGAACACTGACGAAGGGGCTGCTTACAGAGGTGTTAACAGAGAAAGGGAGCCAAGGCAGGTAGGGGTCAGACTGGGGGCATTCTCCACCGTACCAGGAAACCAGTAAGGGACAGAACTGAGACAAGGAGAAGGGGAAGAGTGCTCCTGGAGCCTACAGCCAGGAGAGCTGGAGTCTGGATGCAGGGTCATTGACAGACAGTACAGGAGCTATGGCTATGGAAGGAAAGACTTTTTGACAAAACCACTGGTTGACTGTAGGAAGGGATCAGGGGAGGAAATTCCTCCACCTTTCTCCTCCCACTTCCTTGGTCTCTTAGTAGAGTCTCCTCTTGTTTGAAACTAGTGAACCAATCAGCATCCAGAGAGCAAAAAGGACCAGTTAGGTGGCATTGAGAGGGAGGCAGAGCAGGGCTCAGAACAAATTGAGGTGAGGGCTCTTCAGATAGATGTTGGAGCTTCTAGTTCAGTATAACTACGTACAAGCACATGCTTTTAGTGCCCCAGATGCAAAACAGACAGGTGCACACAGAATTTCTGGTGTGAAAATGATAGCTGAGGGCTGGGGCAGTAGCTCAGTGGCAGAGCACTTGTGAGGCACACTGGGTTTGATCCTTAGCGCCACATAAAAATGAAACAAATAAAACAAAGACATTCTGTCCATCTACTACTACTACTACAAACAAACAAATAAACAAACAAACAAATAAATCAAAAAATGATATCTGAAAACTCTGTCAAGGTCTAGGGTAGGAGTTGAGATTAGATGCCCCAAATTTCACAGAGACGACTTACCAGAATGGTGGTGACAATGAGAGTTCGGTTGGCCAGTGAATCCGTGATATTGTTGGACCTGTCTTTGTTGCCATCTGTCATGTTGAGCCCACTGTTGGAGTTCCAAATCCCAATCTACACAAGACACAGTACATCAGAGGCTGCCGGCTCTCCAAGTCAGCATTTACACTGAGAGGCCCCTTCTATACCAGGAATGGGCACAAAAACTTACAGTCGGGGACACCAGGCATCACAGTGGAAGCTACTCAAGGTGGGAAAACGAAACAATGGAAGAGTGAGGGTGTAGACAGAATGGGAGGGATCTTTGCTATTAGGGACAGAATTGGGAGAGGTCTTCTTGTTGTGGTTGTTTGTTTTTAATTTATTAAGCTGACTGTTCTTTAAAAAAATCTAACAATTCTTCAATAACTCTCAGATTTGTCTTTCAACATACATTTGTTGAGCACCTACCTCTGTGTCACCTAGCCATTGGAAGATAGAGATATAAGAACCGACAACAAGTTCTGCCCTTCTGGAGATGATGTTCTATTGATAAAAACATTACGCTGCCAAAATTGTATCATCAATTCCTTTAAAATTCATAAAGAATGGGGTGGAGGGAGCAGGGTGAATTGTGGGGGGATGGGGCACCAGAATAGAAAAGATAAATGGGAGAAAACATGTGGGTAAGAAGTCAACCAAGTTTTGGGCCTATCACTAAGGAGCCAGTGCCAGGCAGGAGGCATTTCGTGTACACCCCAGTAGGACTCTGCTCACACCTGTCATAACATCTAAGTCTTCTCTTATTATCCATTTGCTTATCTTCTATGCTGGCTTGTCCATGAACTCCTGAAGTGAGGATATGCACTTTTATTGCTCATTGATCTTTCAATCATAGAACCAACCACAGCCACTAGCATTCTGTGGAGCCTATTGCTTTTAAAATATAATGATTTCTGATTTTCTCCAGTGGCCTAGTCACTACTGGGTTATTATGTCCTATAGAAACACAGGTTGAGCATCCCTAGTCCAAAATCTAAAATGTTCTCAAAAGACAAACTCATGGAGCTCTGACATGATAAAAATTCCACCCAGTGGAGAATTCCATACCTGACCTCATGTGATGTGTCTCACTTAGTCCAAGCATGTGCACTAAAACTATTGCAGATGCTTACCTTCAGGCCATGTATAAGGTGTATGTCAAACAAACACGTTTTGTTTTTAGTCTTGGGTCTCATTCCAAGATACTCATTATATGTATGTAAATGTTTCAAAATAAAAATCCATAACCCCCAAACATTTTTTTTGTCCCAAGCACTGCAGATGAGGGATACTCAACCTGTATACTGATTTTCTTAGCTTTTGAGGAAACCTAGAATATGAGCCTTAGGGAATTGAGCTACTTGTCTTGAGTCCTGTAGGCATTTACTGGGAGACTTTTGAGATGAAATACAAGGGTGTTTGAGTGTCAGGCAGAAACAGGCAGTTTCTATGTGACCTTGGACCTGATGCTAACCCTTCTGAGCTTTGTATTTTTTATTATAAATACCGAGAAGATCAAATGAGATGATATATGAGGAAGTGTTGGTGTGTGCATAGAGCTGCACAAATGTTAATAATAAAGGACATTGGAATGACTGTCCCAGGAATTTCTTTAAGCTTGCTTATAAAAGAATAGGGAATTGATAGTGATTTGTTTTTTAATTTATAAGATGATAAAGTAAAGAAGCTATGACAAATAGAGCCAGTTATAGGAAAACTAACATTTGAACATACTCTGGTAGGGTGGGTCTATGCTTGAATTCCACAATAAGAAGACATTGGGCTAGCTTAATAGAGTGAGCTTTGCAGACAGACTTTTGTCCCAATCCTAGCTTTAAAACTAACCAGCCATGTGACCTTGGAGAAAGTTACTTAACCCTTCTGTGCCTCAATTTCCTTACCAGCAGAATATTGATAATAGGGACTTTCTGATGATTAAACAACATATCACATGTGAAAATGTTAGGCACCTTCCATCTTTGCTTTTTTCTAACTTTACTTTGATTTACTGGTCAAATTTTGTGACTGCCTAAATTCATTTGCTTGGCAAGTATTCTTTTTAGAGACAGAAATGTTTTAAGAAAGCTTCAAAGTCTATCAAACATTCACATTTTCATGTACACTATTTCAAATTCACTGTTTTCCCTCCTTCTGTATTTAACTAGGATTATTTCATTGGAGAAATAAAGAAATAGGTAGAAGTAAATGCAGACTTGGAAGCAGATTTTGCACGAAAATATTGTGACACTATCTAAAGAGCGGGTGTTAGAGGTAGAATTGGATGTAGGCCAGCATCATTAGTAACCATTTAGTATTCCTGGGACCTCTGGTGATGCTTGGTGTGGATTAATTCAACATTGCATAAGTGCCTGGAGTCTCCAGGAATGTGCACATGCCTCCGTTGTTTAAAAAATTTTCAGTTTTCCATAGCTAGCCTTAAATCCAGGAAATAGGACATTTTCTTCTCACCCTTTTCCCTTTCTCCTACTTTTTTTGAAGCAGAGACACTTGCTTCTAGGAAGCAACTCAGGCTAACTACATTTGTCTGTTGGCTTTTGTTCAAAGCTTTGTTCTAGGTTGTTAGCAATGAACTTGTAACTCCATGAAGACTGTATGTAAATTGGGTCCTAGGTAGAATTTTGATTAAACCCTGACTTGGGCCCTGATTTTTAATTAAGTAACCATTGAAGGATAGAAACCATATTTTTAAACACTTAGCTAAGTGATAGAGTATGTTCTCTTTAACTCTCATTTTCATTAATGTTGCATGTGTGTGTGTTTAAAGGAAGTATTTTTGAAATATTTAAAAATGGTGATTTTAGGGGTTTTTTGGTCTCATTCCATTCTAAAATAAAACTTGAAATTGTAGACAAATATATGTCACAGCTTAACATCTGGCTTTTGCTGTTTTTAACATCCCCAGTAAAAGTGCAGAAGGTAAGAGATTATTGCTGCTGCCTTTTCAATCAACTAAGTCCCAGAGTCCCAATAGTGCAAATTTTCCATAAAATGAGAGAAAGGAGAAACTATTTTTTTGCTAGTAGCTGTATAACAGAAGAGCTTTTAAATGTAAATGAAAAGAGTTGCAAAATATAGTAAAGGTCAGGCTATTCTGGGGAAGTAAACAATATTCATATGCAATTTGCATGATCTCAGCCTTCTGTTTTTAAATCCTTCAATCAGCAAAACCCGAGAGCACGGGTGTGTTTGTCTCTGTGTGCACACGTGTATGCAGGCATGCTTGTGTCATTTAAACTTAAGTTGTCAACTGACTTTGCCTGCTAATTGAAATGAACAGGTGGTCAGCGAGTGAATATCTCTGAAGATGTGAGATCCCGTGATGCGCGGGTGTGGGGAGTATGGTTACCCAGATGCCTAGATACTGGCATCTAGTTCTTGTGCTATGACCTTGGAGGAGGGCCTCCAGGAATTGGAATCTCAATTTTCAAACTGTATAACCAAAGCAAACAGCAGTAATGTACCAGTGAGAATCAGCGGAGGGTGGATCAATTATGGCTAAATTGTGGGGAGGCACATTCAAAGGCTAAATTGTCTGGCTTGCCTTCTCTCTGTACAAGCTGGCAAGAGGCCGCAGCCATTTGTTATCCTGGAAGCTTTGAAAAGGAATGCTCCGAGGACACTTAGCAAACTCTAAAAAAAAGTGGCATGACCAAAGGGCATTCAGAATCACTAGTATCTATATTTTCTACACCTAGGAGGGATTTGCATAAATGCCAAATCTAAAATTTCTGAGTGAAATGATCAAGTATTTACCAATGACAAACATGAAATGCATCTGCTTTTTTTTTTTTTTTGGTGCAATACTGAGATGGGGGCTCTACCACTGAGATGGGGGCTCTACCATCTACTACTAAGCTATACCTAAGTTTCCCTTATTTTCGTTTTTGAGACAGGGTCTCCTCAAGTTGCCCAAGCTGGTCTTGAACTTGTGATCCTTTCTCTTCTGCCTCTTGAGTGGCTAGGATCATAGGCTTGTGCCACTGTGCCCAGCTATTCCACATTCCTCCTTTAGAAAGAATTTCAGGTGAACTATTCCAAGATGGGAGTGCCAGAATAGCTTTTGGAATTTAAATATGATGGCTGCAAATCCTTGTCTTTTCAGATAGCGTCTTCTTGGCAGAGTACAGAATGTCTGAAAGAGTCCCTCTGCTAGAGTCCTGGATATTGTGAATTGCTGAAAAACAGTCATAACACAAAACAGCACACCACAGCATAGACAGCTGATGGGGTGGGCAATGAGGGGGCATTGGGAAGGATGAAGACTACTATGGGTGTGGATGAGCAAGGTCAAGAGGTTACATCCCTGGGATGTGGCATGGATATTGCAGTTTAGTGGCAAAAAGAGGACATTCCCCGTCCCCAGTGCACAATTGCAGAGCTTGGATTCCATTCCCTAGGGTACTTGGTGGGGATTAATTCAACATTGCATAAGTGCCTGGAGTCTCCAGCTGGATTAGTATAATCAGTTGCTTTCTGGGTGTAAGTTAGGGTCATCTGTTCACTAGCAAGGAGGAAACTAGTTCAACTTCTCTATGCCTTTAGTAGTCTGGTTCATTGAAGATTAGAACAAAGTCATTAAATGCATGCTTTTTAAAACTTAAAAGGAGGAAACTTTCAAGCTGAATACTATCTGCTGAATACTAACAGGAGAGAGAAAAGTTTTTGGCTACAGGGAGAAACTGCTTATGCTTTCTGTGACTCAGCTGATAATTTGAAAGATGAAAGTGAACCTGACAAACTGTTTAAGTTGAATAACTTGAAGTCATTTAAGATCCATCTATCAGTCAACATATTTTCAGCAAGTAGTTTTAAGGAAACAGGTGTAAGGGAGGAGAAAGAAGGAAAGACAGTGCAGTGCTTGCCTAGCCCCGGGATGTTTTTCCATTCTGAATGTTTTTAATGGCTAACATTTGCTTATATAAATCTAAGCACATTCACTGGCAGCATGATACTGTACCATAAACTACGAAGTAGTAGGTATTATTATTTATAAGATAATCTCATTTCCTTTCCAAAGTTTATAATGCTTTTGTCCTCTGGAAACTAGTTCTAAAATAAATTGCAAGACAATATGCCATGACATAGATATCTTGCAAAACAAAGCTCGTTCTACGAATGAGGAATTTCTGAAAATGGCTCATATTTTGTGGTGATGACATTCAAGGAGATGTCCCAGCCTTCTGAGGATGGAGCCTATCTAACCAGTCAAGATGGATCTAATCTATAGTTGTTTTTATTCCCTTTAGGGGAAATATTTAGTGATATGAGAAGGAGAATATAAATGGGCCAATGTTTGCTTCAGTTGAAGCTACCTGTTTTCTATCCTAACAGCTGCAAATCCTGCCTGGGAGGAACAGAAATAATCTAGGGAAAGTTATTTAGCCCTTCATTATTTAATCCATCACAAGTCAGTCTTAGCTTATGAATAATGTTGGACAAGAATATATTCAATCACCCCCTTCTCCCTTTATATAGAATATCACCTCTAAACTGCAATGGAAAGCTACTAGTCTGGCACAAGTGGAAGGGTGCAGGTTTTTCCATGGGTGTTCCCCACCCCACCCCAGGTTTCCTACAGTTTTTATCAGAGTACAAACCTTCTTCCACACTTTAAACAAGTGCTTAGACACTTCGCCAGCAGCCTTGGTTTACAGAGGAAAAAAATAAAAATAGCACTGAATTAAAATGGAGCATAGAACCCAAAAGGAACTTGGCGTACAAATGTTAAGTGTTCACATTCTCCACCTGTCGTTTGGAATTTTGCATCTTAATTCAATATTAAGCCTGATAATGGGTACAGTAATGAGAGGAATCAAAACTTGGGTTTTCCAGAAGTCACTGTGTGGTAAGACTCAATTTTTACTTTTCATTTCACATGCAAAAAAAAAAAAAAAAGACAACTTAAAGCACTTTTAAAAATATACACAATTATCTATGCTGCAGCGTTAGCGTATCTCCCTTGTTTAAAAAAGATTTGCTGAAGGTATTTGTAATTAAATTAGTGGGTCACACATGTATACACACACACACACACACACACACACACACACACACTATTCCTAAGCTACACAAGAGAGCATACTTTGAGATTTATTCTTTGGCTATGGGTTTCCAGACAGCAGAAACTTGAGTATAAGTGAGAAATGGGCTTTTTCTAATAATTTTCCTTGTGGACCCTGAGAGAGGCTGACATGGAAAGATTGGTCATGTCCTCCCACCGGCTCCTGAGAGAGATGTGTTGGCTTCCCCCATTGCCTTAAGGGCCAATCAGACTTTGCAGGAATTGAGCCCATGTCACCTGAAGAAAGAAAAGTTATTGCAAACAATGATGAGATAAGAAACAAACAGAAACACTTTCATCTAATTCCATTTTGCCTGTGATGGAAAAACACCAATAGAATGTGCATAATATTGCAGAGTTTAGATAGCTGCGAAGGCATAACAATAGCTCCATCTACTTCATCACCCAGCTGAGCCCAAAAGATGTTTCCTGAACAGCTTTTCTTCCTCCCTTAGTGCTGAACATTTAGAAGAAAGAAGGGGGAAAAAAGAGGGCATGCCTAGAGAAGCAGACATTTTCTTTAAAAAAAAATTATAGGTTTTTAGATCAAAGTGAGTATTCCTTTCTTTTGCTTCCTCCAGCCTGAATCCCACACGTCGTGGTGGAGGCTGGGTGGATGCCCCATGCTACTAAACCAGCAGAGGAGCAGATCAGCATGAAGCAGAAGCCAGAAAGAGGGAGATGGCAGAATTTTTGACATGGGATATGTGCATGTAGACGAGTACACTCAAAACTGGAAACTAATTATTTTCCTCAAATACTTCAACATCAGTGGCAAGCTTCTACTGCATTTAACTGAATTAATGCTAGTTGTAGTAGGGAAGGGTTGTTAGGACCTGCAAAAAATAAAGTTAAAAAAAGTATCTCAGTTAACAACAGCAATAAAGTAGAAATGAAAACACCTCAATAAAAAAAACTAGCCCAACTATTTAAAACTAAGTAAGTAATCTTTTGTTTTCAAGGACACTCTTATACTAAGCACACCATCTTGTTCATGACCATAAAAATGTTATAGAATTCTGATGCTCAGATGATTTTTGTGGTGTTCAAAAATTTTTTTTCTTATGATCCTAAAGGGAAAAATCTTCAAAATTTACATGTTAATTTCAATTTGTAGTCATTGATACATGCAATATGAATAAGTTGATATAATAAAATATACTGTGTAGCCAAATTATACCCCCCAAGATAAGATCTCACTTGACTAGGCTGATCTAAAACTTGAGGTCCTCCTGCCTAACATTCTGAGTAGCTGGGATTACTGGTGTGTGTGTGTGTGTGTGTGTGTGTGTGTGTGTGTGTGTGTTGTGGGGTGGTGTGGGGGAGGGGGCAATGATTACTAGCTGGAATTCTTTTATCATTATTAACTAAATAGTTTACATTTTTGTTACTCTACATACTAAATACAATAAAGCTTTAAATTTTGGGATTTAGAGTTACAACTAAAATAACCTTAAGGTAAGAGTGCAACATTAAAATTATTTTTTTTAGCATTTGTCCTAAAATTAAGAATGCATAGTTAATTTTCATCAGTAAGCATCTTCTATTTTATTCCAACCCTCTGTCACCAATCTTAAAATAGAATGCAGTTAAAATAAATGTCTGAGAAACCCTTGGATGCATTCCATTGATAAGTCATTGACAGCTTCTGACTTCTAAGTCTAGAAACAATCTCTTAAAACCTTTGAGAAATGGGCCAAGTCACTCCTACCCATAGAGTTATATAGATAGTAAGTATGTATACTTGCTATATAAACCAAGCACTGATAAGCATTAACTAGCATTGCTATTAACAGCACATATATGATGCATAAGTATATCAATGTCTGCAGATCAGGGAGAATGATTTAGAACACTGGCTGTGAATGAACATATTCAGAGAAGCACCTTTCATTCCCCCTCTCATCTGCACAATGTAGCAAAAATGCTTGTGCAGTGCTCGTTAGTCATTAATTTATTTAATTCATCAATTTATTTATTTGTTAATGGAGAAGATTACCTTTTCAGTTCCTTCCTCTTTGAGACTAATGATGTCCAGATCAAAATCCTTCCGTAGGCCATCTGTCTTATTGAAAGTGATTCGTCCAGTCAATCCATCCCATCGAGCCTGTAGACAAAAGGCAAGTGGCATTACCACTTAACATAGTGTGATCTTAGGACCATCCAAACTGCAAAGCCTCAAGTTCACTGCAGCATCCAGTCATTCATCTTTGTCACATTGTTGCAAGTTTCGGCATTGGCCCAGTGACAAAAACCAGAAAGTGTCACCATTTTATTGGCACTCACTTATTTTGTCATTCCTAACATCCTAACACCAGTCAAACCTGTAAGGGTGGCAACCTAAATGGGCAGCATGAAAAAAAAAATTACTGCATCACAGTCTGCAGGTGGAGTAAGAAAAGACTTGGAAAGTCATGATATTTCATTTTCCAAGGTCAATTCAAACCCCCTTCCAGCTACTGCCAAGAGAAAGTGCCTCCTCCTGTTTCTCTGTGAAAAAGACATAGACCAACATGCCTTATTCTACGTGCAGGGTGTTTGTGATCTAAATGGCTGTCTAATGTGATTTGGGCATTGTAGTTTCCTATGCGACAGATTTTCACAGACTTGGTGGATTAAAACCCACCTCAAAGAGGAAGGAACTGAAAAGGTAATCTTCTCCATTAACAGAAATTTATTCTCCCGCAGTTCTTGGTGAAATCCGTGTCATCAGAGCCGTCCGTGGCCTCTCTGGAGTCTCTAGGGGATACTGGTCCTTGTCTTTTCCTGCCTTTGGTGGCTGCCAGCCCTGCCTTGTAGTCACATTACTCCAAGTTCCGTCTCTGTGAATTCATTGCTTCCCACTCTTCTGTTTGTATGAAACCCCCCTCTGCTTCTCTAAGGACACCTGTGATTGCATTTAGAGCCCGTGGAAATAATCCAAGATAATCCACTCATCTCAAATCCTTAATTTAATCATATATGCAAAATCTTTTTGTGAGTAAGGGAACAAAGGGATCAAGACTTGGATATCTTTTAAGGGAGACCAACCGCATGCATCAACAACATGTTAGGAATTAAAAATCACAGTTGTCTACCCTTCATAGAACTCACGCTGTAAAATTTTTGGTGGTTACTTCTATTCAATTTAGTTCTCGAAGTACTAGCCAGGGCAATTAGACAGACAAAAGAAATTAAAGGCATAAAAATAGGAAAAGAAGAAATTAAATTATTGCTATTTGTGGATGACATGATAATATACTTAACAGACCCAAAAGGGTCTACAAAGAAGCTGCTAGAGTTAATAAATGAATTCAGCAAAGTGGCAGGTTATAAAATCAACACGCATAAATCAAAGGCATTCCTGTATATCAGCAACAAAACCTCTGAAATGGAAATAAGGAAAACCACTCCATTCACAATATCCTCAAAGAAAATAAAATACTTGGGAATCAACCTAACAAAAGAGGTGAAAGATTTATACAATGAAAACTACAGAACCCTAAAGAGAGAGATAGAAGAAGATCTCAGAAGATGGAAAAATGTACCCTGTTCATGGATAGGCAGAACATCATCAAAATGGCGATATTATCCAAAGTTCTCTACAGGTTTAATGCGATGCCAATCAAAATCCCAATGGCATTTCTTGTAGAAATAGATAAAGCAATCATGAAATTCATATGGAAAAACAAAAGACTCAGAATAGCAAAAGCAATTCTAAGCAGGAAGTGTGAATCTGGAGGTATAGCAATACCAGAGTTCAAACTGTACTACAAAACAATAGTAACAAAAACAGCATGGTACTGGTACCAAAACAGGCAGGTGGACCAATGGTACAGAATAGAGGACACAGAGACTAATCCACAAAGTTACAACTATCTTATATTTGATAAAGGGGCTAAAAACATGCAATGGAGGAAGGATAGCATCTTCAATAAACGGTGCTGGGAAAATTGGAAATCCATATGCAACAAAATGAAATTAAACCCTTTCTCTCACCATCCACAAAAGTTAACTCAAAATGGATCAAGGAGCTAGATATCAAATCAGAGACACTGCGTCTGATAGAAGAAAAAGTTGGCTACGATCTACATATTGTGGGGTCGGGCTCCAAATTCCTTAATAGGATGCCCATAGCCCAAGAGTTAATAACAAGAATAAACAAATGGGACTTACTTAAACTAAAAAGCTTTTTCTCAGCAAGAGAAACAATAAAAGAGGTAAATAGAGAGCCTATATCCTGGGAACAAATTTTTACCCCTCACACTTCAGATAGAGCCCTAATATCCAGAATGTACAAAGAACTCAAAAAATTAAACAATAAGATAACAAATAACCCAATCAACAAATGGGCCAAGGACCTGAACAGACACTTCTCAGAGGAAGACATACAAACAATCAACAAGTACATGAAAAAATGCTCACCATCTCTAGCAATCAGAGAAATGCAAATCAAAACCACCCTAAGATACCATCTCACTCTAGTAAGATTGGCAGCCATTATGAAGTCAAACAACAATAAGTATTGGCGAGGATGTGGGGAAAAGGGTACACTTGTACACTGCTGGTGGGACTGCAAAATGGTGAGGCCAATTTGGAAAGCAGTATGGAGATTCCTAGGAAAGCTGGGAATGGATCCACCATTTGACCCAGCTATCGCCCTTCTCGGTCTATTCCCTGAGGACCTTAAAAGAGCGCACTATAGGGATATGGCCACATCAATGATTATAGCGGCACAATTCACAATAGCTAGACTGTGGAACCAACCTAGATGCCCTTCAATAGATGAATGGATAAAAAAAAAATGTGGCATCTATACACAATGGAGTATTATGCAGCACTAAGAAATGACAAAATCATAGAATTTGCAGGGAAATGGATGGCATTAGAGCAGATTATGCTAAGTGAAGCTAGCCAAGCCCTAAAAAACAAATGCCAAATGTCTTCTTTGATATAAAGAGAGCAACTAAGAACAGAACAGGAAAGAAGAGCATGAGGAAAAGACTAACAGTAAACAAAGACGAATGGGGGGAGAGAAAGGGAGAGAGAAGGGAAAGCATATGGAAATGGTAGGAGACCTTCAATAATACACAAAATTATAAGAGGTTATGAGGGGCAAGGGGGAGGGGAAAAAAGGGAGAGAGAATTGAACAACAACAGAGGAGGTAGAGAGGGAAGATGGGAGGGGAGGGGAGGAGAAGGGGGGATAGTAGGGGATAGGAAAGGTAGCAGAATACAACAGTCACTAATATGCCATTATGTAAAAATGTGAGTATGTAACAGATGTGATTCTGCAATCTGTATTTGGGGTAGAAATGGGAGTTCAAAACCCAATTGAGTCAAATGTATGAAAGATGATATATCATGAGCTCTGTAATGTTTTGAGCAATCAATTAAAAAAATTTTGGTGATTTCATTCAATAAAAAATAGTGGTTCTTTGAGCTCATTTGGTCATTTTGGGGATCCTAGTTATTTGAGTTTTGCTTATAAATGGGGATAAAGTAAATATACATTTGTTTTTCTCCCTTTTAACTTTATGAAATTCATCAGACAATTGTAAAATGTAGAGTATAACGAATTATACTTATATTTTCAGTTGTTTACATGATATGCACTTACTGAATGTATTTACTCATTTGGCCAAGAGAGGTAGGTGGTATGTGGAAAGAACACAAGTTGTGTACACAACTATGGCTTTCAATCTAGGGATCATGACTCCAGTTAAGTCACTTAACCTGAATCCAGTTTATCTTGGACTTCAATGTTCAATCCAGGCAAAGATTTTGTGAGAATTAAATGAAACTTAATACAACAAATAATACAATTAAAACATTTAAATTTTAAGAATTATTTTTTACCACTAACTTGCTTCTCCATACTTTCTTAAACTCTCGAGTTTGGATATTACCTACGTGTGAAGACTCATATATCTGCTCTATATTGGTCTCTACTGTATTTTATTATGCAAATCACTGTCAGATTCATTGTCCCAAAATACAATTTTCATATTCATGCCAACTTCCCCAGCATATAAACTATATTATGGATTCATGACACCTGCAAATCAGTCTGAACCTTGACTTTCCATTGGAGGTTGTGATGATTAATTTTATGGGAACTTAACAGGGTCACAGGATCCCTAGATATTTAGTTAAATATTATATCTTGGTGTGTCTGTGAGGGTATTTGCAGAAGAGATTAGTGTTTGAATTAGTAGACTGAATAAAGCATATTTCCCCCAATGTGGGTGGGCACCACCCAATTCAGTGAGGTTCTAGGTAGAACAAGATAACAGAAGAATCATCCTCTGCCTGGCTGTTGGAGCTAGAACATCAGTCTGCTTTCAAACTGGAATTCATCTTACTGGGTTCCTGGTTCTCCAGCTTTCAGCCTTGAACTGAAACTACATCACTAGTTCTCCTGTGTCTCCAGCTTGCCCATGGCAGAATCTCAGACTTCTCAGCCTCCATGATTGTGTGAGCCAATTTCTTTTAACAGATCTTTTTATATGTATTTATATATTCTAGTGATTTGTTTCTCTGAAGAATGTCATATAAGATAGAGGACTTTCAAAATTTTTCCTAACTTACCTCTCCAGAATTTTCTACCACTGCCCCCTGTGCACAGTTCTAACTGCAGATAGCTTAGTCTCTCCAGCCCTTATACATTTGCCTATCATGTCATGCACCCTCCCTCAGTCTGCCCAACCCCTATCCATCCTTGTATTATTGTACAATCTTGGTTCAGAGTCACAATTCTCCCTTCAAAGCACAGTGCCACAGTTTACACCACACTGACCAGTATTATTTTGTGATTTCACTTATAGTTTTGTACTTAGTACTACTTGCTCTTACATGTCTGAGTTTGGAATTCCTTGTTTCTTCAAATGGTTTGGAACCTTGAAACAAAACACAGTTTTCTTACTAAATTATATTCTCCCTAGCATCTAGCAAAATGACATAGCTCTTAGGTGATTAATTTTTTTTGCTCTAATTTGTTTCAAAACAAAATTATATCAATTAGCAAATTTTATTTTTCTGTCTTCTTTGAGCACTCTCTCTCTCTCTCCTCTCTCAACTTACAATTTCTTGATTTATAATTCCATCTAAAAATGGTGGAAATTCCTGTGACTTGGAATCACGAAACCAAGTTTAGTCTTAAAGCCATGATGAGGTTGTGTGACCTTGACTGAGTTGTTTTTCTCTTCTTCATGCCACAGAGGAATGTTACATTAAGTGACTAAGAAGGTAATTCCAAAAAAGTAAAGGAGTTCCCACAAAGATATTTAATGTAAAATTGGCAATCCTTTGTTGAGCACCTATGGTCTGCATTGCCATCCTCATATTTTCAGGTAAAACATACTGCTCTCTGGTTGGGGAAAAAAGAGATTGACTTTTCTCTCCCATCACTGTTAATTCATTTGGAAGAGATTTATATATTGAGCATCTTCTCTGTGTGAGGGGCTTTGCTGAGAATATAGCAACTAGCAGTTTATCAGTTAATGAGAACAAGCACATTAACAAATTATAACAGAAGGCCAGGAGTGTGAGGAAGAAGACTTTCAAAGAGTATTGAAGAAAGAAACAAGAAGAAAAAGCACTTATTCCAGCTATAGGAAAAGGAAAAAAAAAAAAAAACAGCAAAAGATTCCTGTGGGCAAAGGTACCTGGGCTCTCAAAGGATGTGATGTTGGCCAAGCGAAGATTCCTAACCTGGGTAAAAGTATAAAATGAAGACTAAATTTTAAGTTTGCCTGGGTCTACAATGCAGGGTAAGGGATGGCGAGAAATAAGCCCAGGAGGGATTCATAACATAAAGGTATGATGAATCATTCTCGTTTGCTTGGACATGGCTCTGTAGACATGTGGGAATCACTGGAGTGTTTTAAGCATAGAAGTGTCATGCTCAGATGTGCATTATCGGGAGAACACTTTAGCAGAATTAGGGAGGATAAATTGGAGATGGTCAAGAGGATAATCAGGGTGTTAGCAGGTGGTTCTCATAGAATAAAATTTATAGAACCAAATTCATACGCCCACATATGAACAGAGGAACAGGCATAACTCTTCATCTCCCTGTTCCACTATCTTGCAGTAGAATTATTCTGCAGCCGGAATGGGCAGAGTTTAGAATTGAAGAAGTCAACCTGAATGTCAAAAACCAACAATATTTACTAGTACATTTTCTAGTTATCATTTGGATACAATGGATATCACAACATAAATACAATCCTGGAAGTTAAATTAATGTCAAGAAATGAGACATAGACAAGAAAATGCTGTAATATTCTCATCCAAGCAGTCTAGATGGTGAACTGGATGGAAGCTGTCCAAGTGCCATAGCACACAGAGAGATTTGCCTTTTGGGATCCTAGGACTTAGTCCCTAGAGTTCATTTCCAAGGGAGCCTATCACATTGAACCCTAGCATTAGCTTTAGAAATGAGATGACGTGCTTTTATGGTCAGCGGTAGCACCTGTGATTACACTGGCTGAGACATGGGAAGCAAGTCTCTGTGGGAGGATAAAAGCCATCAGTGACGCATATGCAAGCAGCGAGTGTCCACTTGTGCATCTTTAGGAGCCTCCCTGTATCTTTTCCCACCCCATCAAATCCCAATTTTTGTCTTTGGACTCTGGTTACCCCCTTCTTATTTTTGTAAGCCAAAGCCGGCTTTGTGGATTGATGGGTTAAATCAAAGCTGCAAAAATAAGCTGCTATATTAGGATTACAGCAAGTGCCTGATTGCCAAGAGAAATTTGTCTGTCTTTGGATCAGTAGAAATCTCTACCACATTAGGGATCTCGATGAAATCATTTTCTGGCACTTTCTTCACACTTGTGAGCAATGTGCAGCTTTAGCACTCATTCTGATCTGTTTGGAAAGAGACAGTTAGCTTCATTAAGTTCTACAAGATTTTTAGAAAGCTTTTTCCTAAAAGCAACTTCTCTTTTACGGAGGTCAATTTTGTACATTGTCCAGAATTTATGAGGCTCTCTGAAAATGTACAGAATTGGAAGCTTTTTTGTCTTGATGTAGCAGATAGCTCATAGCAGGGTTTTTAAACACAGTTCTGAAATCCAATTTCATTTCCATGAAGTGTATCTATTGTGCCCCTTTGTTTGGATTTTGTTGTATTGGTTTTATTCTTGAACTTGGTGCTCTAATCCCCGGTGCAGAATAATTCCTACTTCTCCCTTTCCTTCCTGCTCATCCAAGTGGCAAAAATATTCCCTTTTCATGCTCTGACAATACTTTCTTCCCTGCCTCAAATATCTACAAAGACACCCTGCCTGATTCTTTGCTGAACTGTACTGTTTGATCTTCAAAGTCAAGTTTCCTTATTGCTACAACTACCCGTATTTTCTTGCCACCATCTGTCCCAAAACAAGTTCCATTTCTATATACATTCTTTGTTTATTTGCAAAGTAATTGTTGATAACTATTCCCAATTATCATCCAAACTATTGATTACAATGACTAATTCCTAGACATGATAAATAAGATCCATAAGGACTCCATTTTCTGGGACAAGGCTGAAACATATACAATTTATATAATGATATATAATTATATTATTCATAATTACAATTTGTTTGCCTCGTGTAGAAACATTTGCAGAGCAGACAATTATAGTACACTGAACTCAAAACAATACTTAAACAGTTGTCCCTATTTTAGGAAATAGCTTTACTATCTACCCTGTTGGGCTTCTTGACACTAATTGCTTAATAGCAACTAAATTAAATGGTATGACTTTTTTCTTTTCTCTTATTGGATACACTGTGTAAAGGACAAAAAAATGGAATCAAGAGGTGGAAGAAGACACATGCTTTCTTCATATTTCTCTTCGAGTCACATCTATAACTGATTCAAAATTGTACTTTGTTTTAGAGATTGTCCTACCAAAATTTCCAAATACACTCACACACTGAGCCAACTTTGTGCGTCATTTAAACTTCGAAACGTTTTTCTTCCCTCTGGTCCTTCAGTAAACCTGGGTGATGGAATTCATTTGTTCTGAATCTCTGTTTTGTTCTCTTTTCCCTTCTCTCTTTTCCTTTTCCTCCCCTTCTCTACTTTTTTTCTTTTCTTCTGATTATGTTTCAGTTATGAGTTTTGGTCTGCCAGTTCAACAATGACTTGCCAAACTCATGGCTTTAGTCATTTTTGCTCCATGCCTGGGTGCAGGAGTCTGTGCCTGCTTCCAGATCACTGGCCATCTCCACTGCCTGGTCTAGAGAGCTCTGTGTGTCTCTGAAGCCCTGGTTTGGGCCACAACTGAGGGTACACACTAGTGGGTATTTGAATGCTAGGCCAGTCTCAAGAGCATGGTCCGAAGGCCCCTCTGTATGAAAGTCTGGCCTGTACACGGCTCATAAGTCTTTTTCCGCTCGAGGCTGTGATGATGGGCTGAGGTTGAAGAACTAAGCTGCAATACTCAGTGATTGTGCCACATCTGGAAAAGGAAAACAGCCTTTTCACCCCATTGTGTGAGCATGCAATATACTCCTACCTCAGAAGCTATTAATACAGCAGACAGTAAAACCTAACAAATTAAAGATCTACTGTTTTTACAGTTGACATATTTGATTGCTTATGTCAATATTTCCAGGATTCACATGATATAGAGAAATTGAAGTTTTAATACATTCTTTGTTATACTTGAAAAAAATTGTTATCTCAGAAGAAATTGTTATCTGAGAAGCATTTGTGGGTGAAAACACAAGTTCATGCAACCCAAGTACATTTTTTTACCTACATTTAATTGATTTTTAAACATTACCTTAAAAACCCATTATCTGCCTTTCCCCTAATTTTATCAGTGTGAATTGTTTCAAGTACACATTTGTTTACATATTTGCTTTTTGTTTCCTGATTAAAGAGGCCAGTGAATCTAAATTTCCTAAATTTATTGTGCTGATTTGCTGATTAGATAAGCTAGCATTGCCACATAAGGTTTAAAATGAAGATATAAAATTTTGTATGTAATTATATTAAATTAGAATCCTAATTTTTTACATCAAAAGAAATTATGCTTTGTGATATATCAATTTAAACTTAGTTTCCAATTAAGTTTAAGGAAACTATCACTAAATCAAGTTATTTTATAGATAATCTTTGGATATTTAGAAAGTTTCTTCATAAGAGATAATGTTGTTATATTGCTTATCATATGTGTGTTTATCTTTATATATGCATTCAATAATCAAATATATCATAACTTTTTCAGATAAACTATAATCTTGGGTCATGGTAATGAACATGTTTATTTTTGTTGCCAGGAAAAGTGTTCAAAAGAATATGTTCTTGTATGGAGTTCTATCGTGTGCTATGTGTTAAAGGTAATGAGCTGTACTTATGTTTACAAGGTGAAAAAATGTTCTTAATTATGAAAAAGTATAAGTAATGGAAAAACACTAGTGTGCCTAATATATAATATTTGGGGAAACTGAATTTCATTTGCCTTAGAGTGTGAGATCAGTACATGAGCAAAGACTGTATTGAAATTTTGGGAAAGAGTACTTAGATTTGATGGAATTACTAATAAGATACATATTTTAAGTTTTGTGAATCCTTTCTAAGTACCAGTTAATGCAAAACTAGAGTTTTGTTTTTTTCTCTTTTAAAATGATAACTTCTAGAGTACTTAGTCTACTCTTAACAAGAACACTAAGAATTTTATAGTTTACCTTCTATGTAACCTGCTCAGACAACAGACTTTCCATTCCCATGTACATTTGTCTGAGGATTTTCAGCCTGATATTTGTCTGAGGATTTTTCTATAAGCTACAGTCTGGAAACTGAACCTTTGTCAAAGTGTGGCAGTCCCACAGCCTCATGGAAAGATGGTACCATGTGCTCTTACCAGTTGGTACTTTAGGAGTCATTGGCATAGACTTTGGAGCTTAAGGTAACATCATTCAGACAACTGATACTACAAAATCTATAATATATATACTATGTACTCTACTGACTATTCTGACTGATATACCAGTATTATTATATTTGAGAACAAATTTCATTTTTTGATTACAGCAGACATACCATTAAAAAACATTCAAATGTGGAACTAAGGTACAGAAATGTCAGGAAACAGCTTTTTAAAAAATTTTGTTCTATGGTTTATAAGATACAGATATTTACAGGTGATAAGCATAGTTCTTTCCTGGAAAGTCAGGAAATCTACCAGATATTGGCACTTCTGCAAGAGTTAAACTCACCAAAATATATAGATACTGTAGAAATACCAGGCAGATGAATTTCTCTTCCCTTCCCTTCCCTTCTCTTCTCTCTTCTCCTCTCCTCTCCTTTCTGTCTTTCTTTTCCTGGGTACTAGGGACTGAACCCAAAGACCCCTGAGCTACTTCCCCAGCCCTTTTTATTTTATTTTGTGGCAAGGTTTTGGTAAGTTGCCCAGGCTGGCCTTGAACTAGCTATCCTCTTGCCTCAGTCTCCTGACTTCAGGATTACAGGCGTGCACCACTGCGCCTAGCTTGCATTTCCTGAATGCAGTTTCTTAGCTATTGTGTTAGGGTCAATGACACCTTTCCCACTCCCAGTGTCCATGTGTTCATCACTGAACCTAGGATGTGGCAAAAAGGACTATGCAGATGTGATCAGGTTCAGGAATGATGGGGGAGGCAATGTCATCACAGGGGCCCAGGAGGCGTGAGACAGACAGAAGGTGAGATGAGGACGGAAGCAGAGGACAGAGGGGAGAACTGGAAGATGCTACCTGGCTGCTTTGGAGAGAGAGGAAAGGGTCTATGGGCAAGGATCACGGAAGGCCTCCAAGATCTGAGAATAGCAGAGGAAGTGACTTTTCCTTAGAACCTCCAGAAGGAATTGGCTCTGCCAGAACCTTGTCTTTGTCCCCATGATGTCTGTGTTAGAGTTCTGACCTCCAGAACTGTCAGAGATTTGTGTTGTATTACACTTGTGTTGTATTGCACCACAGAGTTTGTGGTATTTTATTTAAGTAGTAATAGGTAATTAATACAACTTGGAATAAAAAACCCAATAAGAACATCCAAAACACATCTGGGAAAAAAAAAAAGAGGCTTTTAAGAATACAACCCAGAAAGTCCTTTCAAAATTTCCAGTAAGTTAATTTTCTGGCCTTAGTAGTGGCTTAAAACAGTAGCTCTGATTTGCCTTCCAAAGAGGCTGATGTGGTTAATTAACATCTTTTACTGCCCCCATGTAAATTAATCACGTCCAAACACACAGACAATAGGCTCCTTGTAATATGAATAATCTTTCCAGACTATTTATGATACAACAGGGGACTGTAGAAAAAATTATATAAAACTTGGAAATAAAATAAAAGAATGACTGTATGTTCTTTAAAGTCATATGGGATCATTGTCTAAGAGGCCCATCTGGGAATGATTTAATTCTCTAGGGGATTGTGCTTTTATTTGTTTCACTATTTTCTACTGTTTAGGGTCAAGACTCTGAAATTGCATATTAACTTATAGACTTTGGTCCAACAGAGATTCAAGTAATTCATTTCTGCTACAAAAGATGACCTCAGAGGTTATGGCTTTATTGCCCTGTAGGGCCATAATCAGTTTTGTCTGTAATTCAGCATCTGTATTTTAGCCACTATATAACCATTGTTCCTTTAATTCTTTGAACCAGTTTTAGTGTCCAGAAGTTTCAGGGCATTTTGGGGACATTCTTACTTTTAATTTGCATGATAGTCATGTTGACAACGTCATGAAATTGTATATTGGCAAATGCAAAGCAAAGGCATGTATTATTGCATTGATCCTTAGAACAACCAGATAAGGTGAGAATGGAGACTCTACGGTTAGTAAAATACCCCAGAGGGAATCAGATCCAGATGCTCCTCACAATCTTCCTCCTTCACCATGTTCCATTCCCATGGATGGATAAGGTCACACCAAAGAAACAAGTGTGGGTTAATGTTTCCTATTTTACATCTTAACTGTGGATTGCACATGGATCTTGAGAACATTTTCAAGCCAAAAATAAAAGAGAAAAATCAATGAAAAAACTTGAATCATCACTGAGATCCAGACAGTTCATCAGCCTGACTTGCTCAAATTGACCTGTCTTAGATCTGCAGGGTTTCATCAGAGAGACAGAACTCCTTCACTCTGGCTTCCACATTCCATTTATCAATTTTCTTGCTTTATCTGGCACAGAGCAGCCTGTCCTGAAAATCAAAGTCACCCTGGATTATCTGGGTGGTCCCAGGGTATCACAGGGCTGGAGAATGCTGATAGCAGGAGTAGAGACAAAGGAAGCTCTTCTGGGCAGCCCCCTCCATTAGGAGAACTGGAATTAAGGCACAATATCCCAGCTGTCATGAAAATTCTGGGTAAAGGACTTTCTGGTGAAAGTGTCTAAGTGCTTGACTTTATGCTAGTTTGGTTGAAATAGCTCTAATTTTCCTGCTAGAAAACTGCCTTTCAAAGCCCTTCATAACCTCATTCTATTTGCCATCCACTGGATTAAATGGGTCCTAGGATGGTCATACTTTCTGCGATTTCTGTTTTGAATTACCTGTGTATTCCTACTCTAAAACTTTTTACCACGAACATTGGTGACTTTTGCTAACTTAAAATTTAATTGTAAGACTACAAATCGTGTGTTAAAGTCCTTTATCTCCAGTCACACAAGTCTCCTTCCATTGAAACTTCTTTATTTCCCCAATTCTCTATTTTCCTCTCATTTTTAAAAACCATTTCAAAATAACTTATTTTCTTTCTGAGATATTAATAATGCCTTTTTCTAAGGCAGGTCGCATAGCAATATATGACAGAATCATTGTGTGGTTTAAAAAACTATATGGAAAATATAAAACTTTCAGTTAAAACAGGAAGATTTAGTAAAATAGTAAATTGATGTGTTTCTATTGATCCAACTAAAAAAAAAATTACATTGCCTTCAAAAGTTAAAAAAATACTAATAGGTAATCCTTTGATTCTCATACACTGTTTACAAATAAATTTTAGTCATAAGCCAGACATTGTAAATGAGATATATATAATTCAATATAATGATAGCTAATTCTAATCATTATCAAGTTTTCAATGCCAAACACAGTATCTCAGGAGAATTGGCTTTGAGATCAAATGATGTGAGTTCAAATTTTGTCTCTACCTTTGATTATCTTGGCGTGGAAAGAAGTCTGGGCCCTATTCTGTGTTACTCCATGATAAAACAACAACCGTCTGATTGGTGCAACCATAAGGCAGAAACCAATAAGAAACTTACATGTGCCAACTTACCAAACTAAATCAAGGAGTACTTGGATACTTGGATATCCCAAATCATACCAGACATGGGAGCTTATCAAACTTACCAGCTGCAACCTCCTCATTGGAAACCCATCAAAGAAAGAGACCCTCAATAATGGACTTGGGGTAACCTGCCCCCATTACCCAGTCACATGTTATGAGCCTTGCCCAGAAAAATTGCCACAGTAATGAACCTCCTAATCTCTGTCCTTGGGCTTGGGCAAAGTGTGATTTCTCCTACCATAGATGACCACACAAGGCCTTCTCCAAGATGATACTGTGAAACTGCCCTCTGTCCAGCCCCTGGCCTGAAATGAGTTCCTTCTTATGCTTTGAGAGCTCTGGGCCCTGAATAAGTTCTTTGGCTGGTTCCTGATCTTAGCTGACCTTCTACTGTGACTCTTTGCATTCATATCTACTCTCTACCTTTGCTCTCAGTTCAGCCTCCTGAACCCCAGTGGCTGCTTTGACCCTTACTTAGGCTTTCCCTGCTTTGACCCTTACTTAGGCTTTCCACAACACTCACACACACACACACACACACACACACACACACACACTTGTGTGAAGTTATAATGTGTGACTTGAGACTTGAGTGATATTTATACTAGACATTAAGTTTGGAATAAAAGAACTTATGCCTACCAGGTAATGCACAAATATTCAGTGAACTGCCACCAAAGCGGTGCGGCCTGTGAATTTGTTACACAATTAATTCTGACATTGCAGATAGACACAAATATGTTTGGTCTATGTTAATGACAGCTCATTTAGGACACTTGGTGACTCTGGGCAAGTTACTCAACTTCTTCAATCTCTACTTGCAAAATGAATATTGCTTTGCCTAGATGTTATAAAGGTAAAAAGATTTAATTCATCACAGCATCTAATAGAGTATTTCTAGAGGGGAAGCTCAGAAAAATCCAGTTCCCTATTTTCATGCCCTACTGAAGATTTCCTTAACTCTCCACACAGATGCATGGTTACTCATAGACCAGGTTGCAATGAACTTTGCTCTGTCTCAGTGCCTTTTCTCATGCTGTTTGCTGGTGAAAAACCAGTGGCCCTTCTACATCATCAATTATATTAATGAAGGGACCCTCACGTTTTAAAGGAACATAAAACCTTCGAGATATTTGAGGTGGAAGCTAAGGATTTCCAGTTTTTACAAGCTCTTTTGTTCACTTTGGTGAAGAGAGTCCTTATACCATGTTAAGGGTCATTGAATTAGTGCTCAAAACTTTCCAACTCCACAGAGCTTATATTTATTGACTGGGTTTGCAAGATAACCCCAAGACAGGAATTTGGGGATACAAAAAAAGAAAGATATACTGAGTTCAGAAGAGAAACTCCTATCAGCCCTTGGAATTTAGGAAACATCCATGTTCCATGTACCTTTGAAATGCAAAATAAACACTGTGAGAAACCTAGTTCATGTCCTTACCTAAAAAAAGTAACAGGTCGGGGACCATAGGCAAACACAGGGAAAATTATATAACTCTACCCTGAGTCAACCTCAAATCCAGCCCCTAGCTTCTGTTCTATAAACATTAACCCCTGAGACTAAGGGATTAGTCTTGAGGGGGCCTACATTTTCCCTTGAATGTGTATCTGCTTTCCTTATGTAAGCCTGTCTGTATCCCTGACTGTCACATGTTGCAATTCTTTTCTGTTACATACGCCAAGGACCCCACTTGAACTGAGTCAAGGTCACTTTCTCCTGAGACTTTTTAGGAAAAAAATCCCACCAAACACTTACCTATCAAGCATTACATCTGATTTCAGCTACGAATGAGTTCACATTCTGATAATTCTGGAATTCTTTATTAATCCATCTTTATTTATCTATCATCTACCTATTAAATCTATCATTATCAATCTAATCCATCATTTTTCCATTATTACATCTGTAATTATTGATCATCTCTTTAATCTATCACCTATGAAATCATCATCTCTACCTAATCTATCATTCACCTATTAAATCTATCATTATCTGTCTAATCTTTCATCTGTCCGTCTATTAAGTCTATTGTTATCTATCTGTTTGCAGGGAACACTCAGTTGAGCAGTCAATGGTAGCACTGATAAAGGTTTTACAGAACTGCGAATGTAGCTGTGGCTGGGATGGCTAGCCATTTTTAGAAGAAGAGATTGAACTACCTAGTAAAGATAAGCAGGATTTGAAAAACTTTAAGATTCTTGCTGTGTTATTGAAGCAGTGAACTATTGTCATCATGTTGTTGGGCATTGGATGGATCCCTTACTCCTATAATCTAAGAGAGTCTTAGAAGTAATACAAAACCACTCTGGGACAATAGTTTTTATAGGCAAGGGATATATATTGCCTCATTTTACAGACTCTGGGTGCCCTGAAAACATAGGTTTGCCTACAGATCCTTGTATCATAATTATTCCTGTGATCACTATGTTCTCACAGGTTCTCCTCTGGGCATCTGGGTACCAGTCACGTGTATGGTCTCAAACCAATATTTTCCCCAGTATTATCTCAATGGAGCACTAGCCAAGGACCCCACTTGTCCTGATAGTCTAGTTTCTATGACCTGGCCATAACAGTCCAAAGCTTATAAATTAGTGTGGAGACTTAGAAACATCAAGGTTCATGCCCATTGTCCAAGGACCCCAGTTTCAGCAGTCCTGGGCACATTTTCATTAATCTCCAGGAATTTTGTAGCACTGATCATAAGCCCCTATGTTTCAGACTCTTCATGAGAATACTTCCAGTAAATCATATTTTCAGTTGCCTAGAGAATCAAAACTTGCCTCTAGGGCTGGGAATGTGGCTAAAGGGGTAACACACTCGCCTGGCGTGCATGGGGCGCTGGGTTCAATACTCAGGACCACATAAAAATGAAACAAAAAGATGTTGCGTCCACCGAAATCAGAAAAATAAATATTAAAAAAATCCCCTCTCTCTTTCTTAAAAAAAACAAAACACCTTGCCTCTATAACATTATTTTATATGGTAACCCCCATTCTCCTTTCCATTCCCATCTATTGCCATGTTCTATCCCAATGGCTACTGTTTTAGTTAGCTTTTGTGTTGTCGTGACCAAAATACCTGACAAGAATAACATGAAAGAGGAAAAATTTATTTTGGCTTATGGTTTCAGAGTTTCAGCCCATGGTGAGCTGAATCCATAGTTCTGGGGCTGAGGTATGGCAGAACATCATGGCAGAGGGTGTGGTGGAGGAAAGATGCTCACTTCATGTCAGCCAGGAAACAAAGATAGCTCTGTTCACCAGGGACAAAATATAAATCCCAAAGGCATATCCCCAGTGACCTATTTCCTTCAGCCAACCCCTACCTTTAGAGTTTTCACCCAGTTAATCCATATCAGTGGATTCATCCACTTATTAGATTACAGAACTCATAACCTAATCCTTTTACCTCTGAGCATTCTTGCATTATCTCACACACGTGCTTTTGGAGGAAATCTCATATCTCAAAGATAACAGCTACTATTCATGAACTTTGTGTTACAACCTTGGGACACCTCCCAAGATGCTCTTCATTTTCATAATTCATGAATTTGTTCCTTTCCCTGAAATTTCTTCTAACACCTATTGAGAATTCTTACTTATTAATAAACTACAAACTTTACAAGGGCAGGGGTGGGTATCTGTTTTGCACACTGATATATCTCAACCGACAAGGATAGAGCTTGGTGCCTAGAAGATACTCACTAAATACCTGTTGAATTAACATATGAATCAAACAAGGTCAATTTGAAGGTCACCTCTTCTCTAAAACTGTTCTGAATCATTCCATTCAGAAAGTATAGTTTTTCATTCTAGGTTTTAATAGTATTTTACTAATATCTGATTATAGAGCACATCATAGCATTCTTGTATTACAAATAATTGTGCATATTTTCTTCTGCATTGTGGTTTCCTTAAAAGATAGGTTGTGTGCATTCATCATTTCTCTTCATGGCTTACCACTTTTCTTGCAAAGTTGCTGCATTCATGGACTATAGTAGCTGTACTTAGTAATGCTAATTAAATTGAATTTCTGAGTAAGATATTCCAATAAAAGACATTTAATTCTAAAATTTTGAAAGATGCAAAAATGATGCACTTTCATCAGAAATTATCCTAAAACAAAATGAGCCTTTGTCTGCTAAAACTTCCAATGTCAGAGGCTTTTGTGATTCTAGTTGGACCATAGTTTGACAGCTTTATGCCCAGCCCTGGTCCCTTGTAACTCTGGATTTCCTGCAACTATCAAGACATCTATGTGTAGTCTATATATATAGACTATAGTCTTCTTCCATGTCTTCTATCACATGAAGATATTGAACAGGAGAACCTTTGAGAGTTCACCATGCTATTCCTTGCTCTATTTAGTTTGGAAATTTGTTTCAATTCTCAGATTCACGTAAGCATCTGCTAATTCAGAGCCCAACAGTCTTAGGACTATATCTTCAACCTCATTGAAAGTTAGCCTTGAGCCTTTGAAAAATGGCTCATCTGGCGAGGAATGCCCCTTTCTCTAAGGAATCAATAACACATGACACTTGGGACCCTTATAACATGGAACAAAGTTTCCCCCTTTTGCCTCTGTAGAAGCTCTGCTACTTGCAAGTTCAGGAGATCTGCTGAGCCCATTTCTTGAGATACATAGCATAGTTTTACCCATCAAGCAAATAAATTCAGTTTCTTAAAATATTGTATATATACATATTTATGTGTGTGTATATATATGTGTGTATACACACACACACACACACACACATGTATTTAGCTCTAGGGATCTTTTGCCAAATTGTGACAGGTTCTTATGGTTTGAATCTCAAGTGCATATGCCCATGAAACTTCTTAATTAACCCCTTTGCCACTGTGCCTATTCAAGCAAAGAGGAGGGAATGGGACTTGTTTAAAGCAATCTCGTGATATTTTGGCAGAACTGCTGAGCAGGCCCTTCAATTATGTTCTTCAAACATTACATTAAGCAATACTATTTCAACCCAAATACTTTTCAGCATTTATTTCCCCAAGATGAGGATTCTGAAATTCACTCGGTATCTGAAAAACTCTCCGTCAACTGAAGGAAAGAGTCAAATGCCATGGCATTTCACAAAACACCACAAACACTAGATTAGACCATGGTTATTTGACTTAATGATGTTTTAAAACAATATTCACATATTGTGGGCAAGGAAAAAAAATCACTCGATGCTATACATACTTCAAAGACATTGCTTTCAAAATTGCTTTAAGCAGGAAAGCAGCACACATTCCTCTGCCTGCTGTAGAATAATTAAGCTGGAATGCCAAAAGCCAATTATTTCCATACCATTATAGTTCAATTGGATAGTATTGTGTTTTGGATGTGAGGCGTCCCCCTAAAGCCCATCTGACGATGCAAGAAGGTTCAGAGGAGAAACGATTGGGATGTGAGAGTCTTAACCTAATCAGTGAATTGATCCCTGATGGGATTAACTGAAGGGTGACTGGAGGCAGGTGGGGTATGGCTGGAGGAGGTGGTTAATTGGGGGCATGGCTATGGGGTATATATTTTGTATCTGGAGAGTGAAGTCTCTCTCTCTCTCTCTGCTTCTGGATCACCGTGATATGAGCTGCTTCCTTCTGCCATCCTCTCCTGCCAGGATGTTCAGCTTCACCTGGAGACCTGAGGAATGGAGCTGGCCTTCTATGGACTAAGACCTCTGAAACCGTGAGCCCTCAAATAAACAAACTTGTCCTCCTTACAATTGTTCTGGTCAGATCCTTTCGTCACAGCATCGAAAAAGCTGACTAAAACATAATGTTCCTTAGAAAGGGTTGGCCTTTTCCTCATTTACGTCTAACTATGTTTCATTCTCTTCCATTTGGTATAGAGCAAAATTTACTGTTGGCTATCATTGAATGAAAGTTTTCAAAATTAGCAAAAAAAAAATATAAAAGATGGACTTCTCAGATCTCTTATTAGCAAACTACTTTGAAAGTGTATTAATGAAAGTATTTGTTATAAGTGGCAGCTCCATTTTTAGTATTAAGCCCCATCTGTCAATAATACAATTAGGGAAAGTCAGTTTCTTGGTCCTGTCCCATGACAATCCCAGTATTGGTCCCCTTTAAGTTCTTGCAAAGATGGTTGCCTTCAGGCAAGTTTATAAATGTAATATTGAATCTGAATGATTTTGAAAGTGGTATATAGTAGGAACTATGCAAAAAAAAAAAATAAAGATGCTCTTGAAAGATGCACGTACTACTGTTCTCTCTTCTGATCTGACAAGACTTCCATTCATCCATCCTTTGCCCATCTCATAGGTGACTGGGACCACAGCCTCACAAGTGCTCCTGGACAAGGCTGTTGAATGCCTAAGACAGGGAGCATAGTTTCATTGAATGGAAAATTCACTTGATGTAGGGAATAAAAGATTATCTGATATCTGCCATCAATATTTTGCTTAGTATTAAAGAAATTCCATATTGACAAAGGCCTGAAGCATGGCATGGGCTTCAAGTACTTTCCCCAGCATCTTTAATGTGTTTCAGGTCAATGTGCACAAAGAGGAGCCTTTGGGGCTGGAATTGTATACCCTAGTGTCTGAGAATTTACAGCAGCTTATTTGTTTTAGAATATGTTTATTCAAAGTCTGTTTATTCTTTATTGCTTCATGCTCATTTGCATTTTCTTTTCATTGAACTCTGGCATTTGGTTTGATTCCACATATAATCATTAACCTCTCAAGTTCGTTTGTCACATCTGGAAGGCTTGGGGTAAACTAGTGTCACTTCACTAATCTCTAATTGCCCTTCAGATTTCATCTCTGATGTTCCTGCAAGAAGCCTTAGCTAACCTCAGAGATGGAAGGGGTTAGGTACTCTTTCTAGAGTTCCTATACTGCACTACAATTATCCCTATTAATGTCTCTAGGACTCTGTATGGGATTGATTATTTGTCTGCCTCTCCTATTTAACTGATTCACTGAGGGCAGGATATTAGTGTCTCACAAAACTCACTGTTCTTACTGTGCTACTGGCTGGGTTTTCAGTTCAACAAAATGAACAGAAATTTCTTTAATGAAGGCAGGATGGTAGGATGAAAGCAGCATGGATTTTTATCTCTCACATCTCAGATTTAAGCCCTTCCTGCACCTTTAGCAGGAAAAATGGATATAACCAAATCATTACCACTTTTTGAGTGGAAATACAAAGAGTTACCTTGTGGAATGTTGTGAGGATGAGAGCTATACTATTCTTCAAATCTAGGCATCAATGAATGACCAAAGATAGTTGTGGTTCTCCTTACTCTTCAGAGGTTTCCATTAAACGCAGTGATTGGACTCAGTGTCTATCCTTAGAGATGCTGTGTTATGTGGAGACCTTCTTAGATAGATAAGCATGTGGGAAGCTGTGTGAGGCATTTGATGTTAAGAAGTTACTTGCCAATTAATTAGGATGGGTCCATCTGGTTGTGTTCCAGTTGGGACGTTGATATGGCATTTGTAGTCCAGCAGGTAAAACAAGCATGAGCTCTGTCATTTTGAAATGTTGGTAGAAACGGAGACATATCAGGTATTCTGTTCAGATTGAGCTTTCTCTTGCAGCAAATCACGAGGTGATTTCATGCAAGGTTTACAGCACTTTTAATGGGACCAGGTCATCACATGTGAAAGTGTTACAAGACAAGAGTGAAATAATAATTGGAACCCAATCAAGCAATTTGTGGAAAGGAATGTCTTGTTTCCACCATGGCCCTCTTTAAAAGCCCTTAAAATAGAGGACATGCTTTGCCCTTGAGGTCAAGCATTCATTAGACTTGCTTCCAGGGAGATCACCACCCGTTTTCCTTCTCTCAGGGATCACTTGCCTTTTCTGAACCTAAATCTCAATTGTGCTTTCCTCTGAGGCTGAAGGACAGAGACTGGCCTTTGATTAAAAAGAAAAAAAAAGAATATGTGAAGTAAGAACCTCATGGCATAGTCTGGCACTAGGTTTGTCCAGAATTTGGCAGTGTTCTGAGGAAAGACACTGAGGCTGATATAAAATGGGTGCATGTTATATCCCCCCTTCCAGCATTTCTCTAGCAAATCATTTAAAATCCCAAGTATTCTTTCTTGGCACCATAGGACTCTAAGCTTCAGGGTACATTGACTAAATCCAATTTTAAATTAATTTTAGCTAACAAAGTGCCTTCTCAAAATTTGAGAAGTAGAATGCCAGCTTTCAAATTAAGGGAAGGTGGAATCTTAGTCTTCCAGGCCACAGAAACAGGAACTAACAACACAAAATTAGAAAATCACTTTCAAAACAAGATAAAGCTTACTCAGATACCTGTGGAGAGGAGCCAGGGATGGCTCACAGAAACTGGCAATGATTTTCAATTTCTTCTCAAGAACAATTCAGTGTGACACCTGATGGAAATCCTGTCCTGCAACTAGGAACTTTATATAAAAACAGCTTTCCAAGAATTGGGCATGGAAAGGGGAGGGATTGGCAAAAAAGGATCTGAAACGTATTAGTCTTTGTTTCATTCTCAATTCAAAATGCAGAGGGACTGATTTTGTATCTGCATAATCTAAAACTGAAGAACTAAGTCCATGAATTTCTTAACTAATAGGTACAGGGAACTTTCGATAAATTCTGCCAAAGGTGATCAACTAGTCCTGATTTGCCCTTGATTTTAACACTGAAAATTCCATGCCCAAGAAACATCTTCAGTCTCAGGCAAACTAGGAGAGTTAGCCACTCAAATACCAGGGTAATTCCAGTATTGAGTGGTCCTTTTTATCAGTAAGGAGCCTTTAATCAAGGTATCCTAATTTCTGAATCAACAAAACAGAACAACACGTATTATATAGCTGTAATGTTCTCTCTGTGCTCTGTGGGTTTCCAGGATCATCGTGCTGGAAAAGATTTCAGAGATGATCTAAATTCTAAAACTTGCAGGAAAATGAATTATTTGTAAATCAAATTCAATGTGAGATGTTCTAAGAATACTTTGGGTCCTAAGAATCATATAGTAAACCTTTCTTAAAAGTGAATAATGGTTCTTGCACTTAGTTTTGAAAAAACTAAATTCTTACATTGGTCTGGTTTAAATTGGGAGCATGCTACATTGGAGTATTTACATTAGAGTAAAATCTGTGTGGTCAAAATCAGTGTCCCCCTTCTACCTGAAGCAGCTGCTGCTGTTGCCTTCCCAATATCCCTTCCCTGGCCTGGTACACTCATGCCCCAGCGACAGGAGTGTTAGTGTTGGCTGCCAGCTCTGTAATGCTAGAGACAGTGAGTCTCTAACTCCTGGGGGTCACTGGTATAGCCAATAAATAACACATGGATGTGTTAGCCTCCCAAGGTGGTCATGAGTGTTTGGATGAAAGTTCGTGTTCTCCAGGTTCCTCTAGTGGGATAAGAATGAGGTTAGATCTAAGTTTCCTCCTCTGCCCTACCCAATTGTTGGTTTCTCCTGAGAAACCAACACATTCATCAATCACTTGCACAGATTTTTTTTTCTTAGGCTCCTTTTCTAGTGTATTATACGCAAATCTTAAATTTATTTTTTTCCAAGACCAGTATATTTGCTACTATTTACTTGGCCATTCTTGTTAATAATTATGGTATCTTCAAGACAACATCAAAACTTTCCATGAGGTCATAGAGAGAGGAGAAAGAATGTGGGATCTGACATATTGATTGCCTATTGGGGTATATATCCTCTCATCTAGTCTGGATACATAGCCTACAAGGAAGGTAACTTTTATATCCTTTTTCTGTTTTATTGATCAGAAACTGAGTCTCAGGCAAAGAGAGCATCATTAGCTACTGGGGAATAAAGATTAACTTTGTTTTTCTCATTCTAAAGACTTTTTAAAAAAAATTTGTGTTTACTTGTTTTTATTTTGAACATCTGTTTTTCTTCACTCCCCCCTCCTTTCATTTTCTATTCTTCAAGGTATGATCTCAGTCCAAAATTATGAAAATACCCTTGTTTTACCAATAACCAATAACATCAAAAGAAAAATTGTTGAACTTGTTTCATAAATTCTTAAGCTGTAATTCATTTTGGAAGCTCACACCTGAAGTAATTAAAATAGAATGAATAACAAGCACTTGTATAATTTAGTTGGTAACTTTGACCCTATAAGAGTAAACACGCTGTGAACTAAAGTAAGTGTATGAATTCTTTCAAGCTAAACATACGCAGAATAATTGTCTAATGCCGAGGCAAACATTCCCAGGGAGAATTTTATGTATTGACTTTATTTCTGAGATGTTTTGTTGGCAAATTGTGTTGATAAAGTGCGAGGGCTGTGTGGGTAATTGCATTCTTTCATTGGATATGGTTTGTTTGTGTAATGATGCTCTGACTCCATTTCTAATAATAGTAAGAGGAAAAGAAAATGTGTATCTTGTTGGAACAAACTTAGTCAAGGTTCAAAATCAGGTCAACAGTTTGTCATATATACAAATCTTTATTATTTCTTTAAAACTAACTACTTTGTAATTACTGGCACTGCCTTTTAAAATATTTACTAACAACTATACTCATCATGTATATTCACTCAGAAAAGTGTTTTTCAGTTCCTCACACAGAGTTTTAACCACAAATACTGTCATTCCTTGATTAGATCATTTTGAGGGGGGGTGTTAAAAATAATGACTAGATTATTTAAATGTGAATTATTTGGGTAGTTAGATAATGTTAGTGCCAATCTGTTTTCCTTTGATTTGGAATATTTATGAGTGAAAAAGAGGTTCCCTTCAATAAGGCGCTGCCTTATTCTTACTTATCATGCCACATCAACTTAAGCTGTAATTACCAGGAAATGAATGAAAAAATGAGTAGAAAATCTCTAATATTTATACCCAGAAGTTCAGCTCAATTCATGTGAAGCTTGCATTTCCAAGGCAAACATTAGGATCATCTATCTACATAAAAGCCAACAATAGATATTTTCATTTATTTCTCTGAGTGATCCTTCTTATGCTGCACATAAGAGGAGTCAGTATTTAAATACTATTTTGGGTGGTAATTAGCTTAAAGTTTATATCTCTGGTTTGTAATTTCTTCAACACAGACAGCTAAAATCAGGCTTTGGGCTGAATTTGGCCCATGCAGAACCAAGAAGGAAAGGTGGAAGAAAGGTGAGGAGGTCTGGCCCTCCTTTTCAAAGAACAGTTTGGTCTAAGCCTTTCTTCTTCCTTCCCTGCTACTTCCTGTTTCTCAGTATGAGTTCAGCCCCTTTGTGCTGCTGTTAGATCTTCCTTGAGCTGGGCATTTTGAGGGCAAGAGGCCATGCTTACTTTGTTTAAGTCTATTGACAACCTGAGTATCTTCTATATTGTGGATCCTTGTGAAACTTTGCTTGTGAATTATAAGACATTCCAATGCGACAGTCTACTTGACATCATTGGTGAGTGATAAATTACACAGGGAATAGAGCCTGGGCAACTTCATATTGATTCCTAAAATGTGACTTTCTCAAACTTGGCATAAGAATTATCTAAGTTGAACGTGAGAGGTCATGGATTTTTGTCAGATGGTTTTCGTGTACGCTAAATTGTGAGAATATCTGGCCTATAGAATTGCGCCAGATCTTTACCTCAGCATGACAGGCCCTTGATGATCTGATTTTTCTGTCACTTGCCATTTTGTATTCTACTATAATTCTTTTAGCCAACAAGCATCTTTCAAGAATGGAGTGCCCTTTCCCACTTGCTGCCTGCTACTCTTCATCCTGCTCTTCAAGGCGTACACCAATCTTCCTGACCTTTGAGAAGGTTTTTAATGCAAGTTGGGTGGAAAAACACTATTATCCAGTTGACCAACCACTCCCGCACAGATACCTTTAAGATACTTGTTTGTTGTTGTGCCTCTCTACATGTTGGACTTGGCACTTCTTGAAGCCAAGGATTGTGTCTAACTATCTTAGAGGACAATTTCTGTAAAAATTTTGGGTGCATAGTATATCTTGCTCCCTGCTAATTGTAGAGTTGATGTTTTGGAGCCATTTTGATAAATGGTATGTAGATATATTTGTCACTTCATTAAATGGTACCACACTGAAAGAGTTTTCGAATAGAGGTGATGTTATGAGGTAATTAAGGTTAAATTTGGTCCTAAAGTGGGGCCCTCATCCAATAGGACTGAGTTCTTTGGAAGAAGAAGAGATACAAGAGATGCTTGCACTGAATCCAGGCCATGTGAGAACACAGCGAGAAGATGGCCAAGGAGAGAGGCCTCAGGAAAAGCTAACCCTGCTGATCCTATGATACTGGACTTCTGGCCTCTACAACTGTGAGAAATAAATGTCTTTTTAGGCTTCTCAGTCTGTGATATTTTGCTTTTTCAACCCAAGCCAACTAACACAGGTGATGTGGTTGATACTCATTCTCCCAGTTTTGCTTGCTATACTGTCTCCTGTCTCTGTTCATCTTCACTGTCAGCTGATGATCTTGGGCTCTATCTTACAGAGAAAGCAGGAACCAGTTTCCACCAGCATATCCATGACCTAATTACCGTCCCTCTTGCATTCTGTAGCTTCTCTCCTGTTGGGTGGAATGAACTATGCATGTACCCATCAAAAATTGGATCAGGCTCCCACCCTCCCATAAACAGTGCTCCAGCAATTTCTTTCTCTTTCATTATCAGCTTGTCCTTCTCTGACAGGATCATTCCAAGCAGCATACAGATTTGATCAATATAACTTATTGTTGGAAAATGCTCTCTCAATCCCTGTCAGATACACTGGACAGTTTCACCAAATCTATTTCTTTTCCATCTCATAACTGTATGAAGCGGAATCATTTGCCTTGTCCTGTGAGGTGAGAGGGTGAGGTACTTAAACTCTATGGAGAACAAGGCATGCATTACTGTTCATGTTCTCTGACTTCAAAGACAGTGCTCAGTGGAGATGACTAAGTACACTAGAATAATACAAAGAACATGATCCATGCATGAGAATCCAGAAAGTTCTCTCTCATCTATTTAAAGATTCCCAGAGACTGCTTTGTCTACTTCTTGATCTGACTGCAACATTTGGGAATTGAAAAATATGCCACATTCCTATTTAACTTAATTTGCCACATTTCTATTAAAGTTTAACCCTCTATCATTCTGTGATGCTATTTAGGGAGAAAAAAGGAACACTGTCCAACCAGTGAAGCAGTTGAGCAACTGAATATCAGAAAAGTCATGGGTTGCTATATTTTCAGTGTAAAGCTCTTAAATTCTTCTAATATTCTGTAACTGAAAATGAGAATGATAGGGCGTTTAGTGGACAGAGTTATATTTTGCATCCAAGAAGTCTGAAAACTCACTTGTGGGAAGACCCAGATACAGGAAAATCCTTGGCCACATCATTCTTTAGTTCAGAGCAAACTCTGGGACATAGGCTTCTGTGCCCCTTCAGACTATCATGGGTACCAGAGAGGACTTTGAATAAATATTCTGAATATTTTCAATGACGCCAAGGTACTTTTATTTATTTTAAAATAAAAACATATATAAGTAATAAGTATAAATGTTGTGGGGCATGATAATTACCACTGGGTAGATATTAAAGTTCCATTTAATCATCCCAAAATTTGGAAGCTAAGATTAGAGAGACAATCATGGTAAGATGCTGAAAGCGCTAGCTTCCTGGCATGAGAGTTGCAGCTGGAACATATCTTATTTCATGCCTGTTACTAAAACTGTCTAAGCCTCAGTTTCCTCATGTAAAATGGAGATGAGATTCATAGGGCTACAGAAAGGTTAAGTAAGCCAATGTACATAAAGCTCTTGTTATAGAGGCTCAAATGCATGTGTTGAAGCCTTAACCCTTAGGATATGATTACATATGAAGGTAGAGTCTTCATGGAGGTTATTAAGACAAGGTCATTATGGTGTGGACTAATTTAATATGACTGGTGTCCTTATAAACAAGGAGACATTTGAAGACAAAATGCACAAACACAATGCCCTGTGAAGAGGAAGGCAGAGATTGGGGCTGAGCTTCTACATACCAAGGAATGCCAAAGACTACCAGAAAACAACCATTTGTTTGTCAGCTTTCCACTACTATAACAAACACATGAGATAATCAACCTAAAAGAAGAAAAGGTTTATATAGTTATCAGTTTGGGAGTTTCTATCCATGTCTAGGTCTCTGATCATGGACATTTCATCAAGGTGGGAGTGCCAGATACGGCAAAAAGCATATATAGATTTGTTGGGAAGTGAAAGAGAGAAAGTGAGCCAGGTACAGTGGTCCATGCCTATAATTCCAGAGGCTTGGGAGGCTGAGGCAGGAGGATCCCAAGTTCAAAGCCAGCCTCAGCAACTGCAAGGTGCTAAGCAACTCAGTGAGACCCTGTCTCTAAATAAAATACAAAACAGGACCAGGAATGTGGATCAATGGTTGAGTGGCCCTGAGTTCAATCCCTGGAACCTCCTACCCCCTCCCTGCAACAAAAGAGAGGAAAGGGCTAGTGTTCTAATATCCCTTCCAAGAGCACACCCCCAAATGACCTGAAGATCTCCCAGTAGGCTCCACCTCTTAAAAGTTTCACAACCTCCCCCAAATGCCAAGCTGGGGACTAAGCTTTAACACATCGACATTTGGAAGAACATTCCTGCCCCAAACTTATAGCATACCAGCAGCTAGGAAAGAGGGCTGGAAAAGATTCTTCCTCACAGGCCTCAGGAAAAAAAAAATAGTCTTGCTAACATTTTAATCTCATATTTCCAGTCTCTAAATCATGACACTAAAAATCAGTGTAAGCACCCATTTTATGGAATGTGGTTACGGCAGCTCTAGGAAACAAATATAGCACTTAAAAATATTGTAAGCTCCTAATTATTCTTGACCAATAATCATTATTTCTCTGTTAATCTTCTTAATGCTCTCAAACACTTGTCTTCACAGTAACTCAAAAAGCTGAGCTCCTTTACCCAGCCCTGAGCTTGGGCACAGGGCTCCATTTGTGACCAGTACATAGAGAAGTCAGACTTGGGTACCTGAAGGCTGTTCTTATATCCTACCTGCCCTTTAGGCAGGCTGTTAAGTGACAAGGATTCTTTGCTGGTGGATATCACAAAGATTCCTGTCATGTCTACATCCATCTTCCAGTCACCACTGATGTAAGGTAGGACGGGGATCTTGGATCCTGCCTCTTCTTCCTTCTCATATTTCCTTTCAACTGCATGTCTGTGGTGTTTGTTGCTCCTGATAGCTTCAATTTAAAAGGCTGGGAGCGAACAAAGCCTCCCAATGGGATTACCTTCACTTGCTCAAAGATATCGTAGACCGTCCTGAACTTTTCCAAGTAATAGTCCTCCTGGTCTGTGATCCTTGCAGGATCCACAGGTATCCTCTCATCCCCCACAAGTCAAGCTCATGAAACTACTCTCGTAATAGAGAAAATTTGTATATTCTTGTAAATCAAACTGAGGAATTAGGGACGTTCTTATAACTGTGCAGGTGAGTAAGTGAGGCATGAGCTTATTTCTCTATATGATGTTCCTGGGGTATCAAGTGGGAGGCACAAAGAAAGGAACCTAGGTATTCAGTGAATTTTTATGGTGGAAAAATATAGATTAGTCTTCCTTTCACTTTTTAGAACATTTCCTATAATAAGATCACAGAGTCATAGATCCCACTGAGAGCTGATATGAAAAAGAACTTACGTGACTTGCCCACCATAGTGGTGGCACCAAGATGAGATTGGGTGATTTTTTTTTTATCCTTAAGACTCAATTGGAGGACTGTGTATGTAAATATGCGTGTGTACATGTACATGTGTGAGAGGCACAATTCCTCAACAAATATAAGTCATTTATGAGAAACTGTTATACATCTGCACTAGCACACTATTGAGCTTTCCTTGAAATGGGCTTGTCTGTCCCTGCATCCTGCAAGACACAATTGACTTGCTGTCTGAACATGTAAATCTAACAAAATGAAACAGTGCTCCTGGTTTCTGGTTATGTGTTAAAAAAAAATCTGGATTAAAGTTTAATTGTCAGAACCTTCTAACATTGAACCATGGTAGCTTTCAACTAATTGCTAAGTAGTAGGTATCAATACTCAGCAGGTCTGAATACAGTTGGAAAGCATCACCTCTCCTCCTATCTGTATTTCAAATAGGAGTTTTATTGGTAGGATAGTGCTTGACAATTCTCTCTCTTGTTTTTGCTAATTGATTCATATACTCTGGTCATAATTTTATTGACTGATGCAAGTGTTTAGCACCATCAATTTTGTTGTGCATTTGTAAGCACACTACTTCTAGTCTGGAAATTCAGTAGAAAAATCAGTTGTAGTAAATGAATCACCCAGCACCTTTTCAAAGAGTCTTTGTTTTTAAGCCCTGAGTGACTGAAGAATGGGTTCCTTCAACAATGAGGTATTTAAAAACAAATGCTGCATATTGAAATGGCCATTAAATCACATTTTTAGAAATTTCACAGCCATTAAAGGGTTTTAAAGGAGAAATTAAAAGGAAGAAAGAGTTAGGTGATACAAATATGTTAAGAGAAGAAAATACAGTTTAAAAAGATCCCCTCTGTCCTTGCAAGGTGCTACTTTCTATAATACTTCTTACTTATTATGTTAAACATATTAACTGCTTTCCTAACAATTGATATTCTACTTATTTTGTGTTCAGGTATAATAAATATGTATTAAGTTAGCTGTTCCTGTTAGCAGTTTCTCCCCCAATTGTTAGCTAATTCCTAGATGACAAAGAATGTTTTCTTTATCTTAGAATTCTATTACCTGCATTTGATGGGCATCCAGAATACTTGTGTAAGGTATGATTGGATATAGCAGTGTTTGGAAAGTTGTCCCCTTTTAGGTAGTGAGAAGAAAGTAGAGGGGAAGTACCCAGGCCTAGGATTTCGGAACTGCTTCCTAGTGGCCAACAAACCCCAAAGGCAATAAGATTACAAGGAAGGAGAAGAATGTGTCTACATCCTACCTTGTTCCCACAGCCCCTTTCCTCCTGGGAAGATTTGAATAAGCACACTATAACCTGCTGTTGAAAGAGGTGAAATTCTGTGTTTCCTTGCCCCCCACCCCCCCAAGGCCACAGTGCCATGGCGATAGGATTGGAGAAGCTGTCAAACTTGGTTCAATTGCATCCCCGAATCAACTCTCAGATCTCAGTTCAGCTCCAAAGGAAATTTAAAAGATTTTCCAAGTTTAGGAATGCTCTATTGGACCATGAAAGTACATTACAGGAGTGATTCCTTTAATCACTTATTTATTCACTTAACAAATTTTTATTTTGCTAACATTTTAATATAGGATTACTGGGAATAAGATCAAGATACCAAGGAACATAGTACAGAGAACCGAAAATATGTAACACATTTTATGGATTTCGGAAATTTGTCTACACTTGGCCTTGACTCCTGAATAGACGACTTAACAGGTGCAATTCATCATGGTGTTATTTAATTTGTTTTTAATTAAGGGAAATGCATACTGCATCTATTATATAAACACAGCCCTGATGGACTAACTGTACAATTAGTGTCTTTCTCAGATCCCTAGAGTACAATACCATGACACAATATCTGAAATTCACCCTCTGTGTGAGCAATGCAATCTGTGTCCAGTCACCTACAATTTTCTGTTAGTTCTCAGAAAAGCCATTTAAAAACAAATCTGAAGTATACATAATAATGGCAATGAAAATAAACATTAAGCAAAGGAAGAAATGATAAACATAACCTTTAGACCACATAACTTCCTAGGATGTCAGCTATTTCCGGAACTGAAATGATGCATTTATCATATTCTCATCTGTTCAATATATAATTATTTTAACTATTATGTGTGTTGTTTATAACCCATTATCTTGCAATAACAGCTTGCATGGATCACTGCATAATTTAAAAATATAATGGCTTTTCTTGCCAATATTTGATTTCCAACTCTAAATCTGCTGACTTTAACTATATCTATGCCGTACACTCTGAGTAAATTAGTTTTATTTCCTAAGGACTTATCTTAGAATATGCACCTGTTTTTTTTTTTTTTTAAAGATAAACTAGTTTCCTTCAGTTCTGGCTCATGTGATCACTTACCTTCTAAAATAGAATAAACTGACTTTTGTAAAGGAAAATCAATTAACTCAGCAGGGGCACAAATCTGAGACAGTACATTGGGTGGTGTGGGTAGGAATAAGGCACTGTCTCATTATCTAGATATGATCAAAACCCAGAAATCAGGTCATCCTATCTTGAATTACTAAAATAATTTGACCATATCTATCAGATAACTAACTGCCTTTGTGGTATAGATGATTATCATTCCAGCTAATCAATGTCATTTATATATGAAAATAAACATGGATCCCACATGGGTTGAATTTACATCTTGCCCTGGTTAACCTGAGTGAGATATCATGTTCAAAGAAACATTCATATTTATTTAGATACTAAGATTTTTTGAGCACGTACTATATGTAGAAAGAGAGCTAGACACTTTGTTAATATATATGATAAATCTTCTTTCCCAAAAAGGAGATAGATGTATGTATTCATAATATAATGATATAAAAGCAATGGTACATAAAAAGAAATGAAATTTTGGCATTTCCCAGTAAATGAATGGAACTGGAGACTATCATGCGAAGTGAAATAAGCCAATTCCCAAACACTAAAGGCCAAATGTTCTCTCTGATATGCAGATGCTAACTCACAAAAAGTGGGCAAGACAGGGAAGAATAGATGATCTTTGGATTAGCCAAAAGGGAATGAAAGGAAGGGAAGAGGACTAGGGAGAGGTAAAATAATAGAATGAATTGGTCATTACTTTCTTATCTTCCTCTTATCTTCATATATGAACATGTGACCAATGTAATTCATTCACATCATGTACAACCAGAATGATGGGAAGCTGTTCTCCACATATGTATAACATGTCAAAATACATTCTCCTGCCGTGTATAACTAAAAAGAACAAATGAAAAAACAAAGGCAATGTACAGGTTCAGGCAGAGTATTTGTGGAGAACTGAGAAAAAGAGAAATGTGTGTGTATGGGTAGGCAGGGATATTGCTTCAAAAGATCTTCTGGAAAATGTGTTACCTGTACTGAGCTGTTTGTTCCAATGTAGTCAGAAGGCAAGTGAGTGACAGAAAAGACATTCTGGGTAGAGAGCACAAGAGGGGAGCAAGCAACCTAGATAAACACTGAGGAGAAGGCCTGGTACTTCACCCTCTGATTTTGGAGAAAGGGAATGAATGTGACAAGAGTTTGTCAATAGTTTTTTTTTTTTGAAATTAAAGTTGTTCACACTCACTGCATTCAGTCTTCTTAAATAAGTTGGAGATAAGCTGATAATAAGGGTAGCGGATGCCGAATTGTGGCTTTGTGGACGTAACAATGATATGGGATAATTGTGAAGGGGGATGGAAGAAATAAATGGACATTGACAAGTGAAAGAATTGAGAGGTGTCCCCGAGAGACTCCCTATGGCTGGACACCATGGGTTTGCCATCCAAGCTGCAAGGATATATGATTTTCTTTTTTTTTAGCTTCAACCTTGCCACCTGGCCTAGGGGGAGGGGAGGTAGATGATAGAATTGGTCTAGCATTGGGTTTTCTTAGGTAGGTGTAGCACAAAAGTGGGTGAAAGAAATAAAGATATTGATAAAAGATTAATTAGGATGGATCAACAATGTGGTCTAAATGGTTTTGGAAAGTAAAAGAATCTGAAAGGAGGTGGATAGAATAGGCTGGCTATAAACAGGAGCACTATGAAGTTGGGTCTTTATACAGCAAAGGCATAGTATGGATAGGGAGGTGAGCAAGCTGGAGGGCTTGCAAGGCTATAGAGCTACTTTGTTGAGTAAGTTGGCAATATCTGGTTGTGGTTGACAGAGTTTTAAAATGAGCCCTAGTGAAGCACGTCCTGATGATACTGTTCCCTCGAACTTGAGTGAGATCTGAGGCTATGATGCATGTCTTTCTATATTGATTAGGTCATGTTAAATGGCAAAGGGGATGCAATTAGTGTAGCTGTCAATGGGACTTTTTAATCAGTCGAATTTTCTTAATAAAAAGTGTGTGACCCTAACTTGTGATCAAGAGAGCCCTTAAATGGAGGCTGAGAAGACAGAGACTTGGTCTCTTCTGATCATGAAGAAGCTAGCTGCCACGAGGCCACAGCTGCCAGAAGTCAATTCTTCTAACAATCATGTGGGCCTAGAAGAGGACCTTGGGTCTTAGCTGAGACTGCAACAGTCCAAAGCAGCAACTTTTTCAGCCTTCTGAGATCCTGAGAAGAGGACCCAGGTAAGGCTTGCCAGACTTCTGATCTATAGGAAGTGTGAAACAATAAGTGGATGTTGTTTTAAGCCTCTGAGTTTGTGGGTATTCTGTGTAGTGATAATAAACTATTCTCCTGGTAAAGCAGAAAATGAATCTGGGCGTATAGTCCAGAACTGAGCTGTTATGGATTAAACATTTGTGTCTCCCCCAAATTCATGCCTTGCAGCGCTAATTATCAATGTATTAGCAAATGAGGCTTTGGGGTGGTAGTCAGGTTTAGATGAGATCATTAAGATGAAGCCCCTATGATGGGATTGGCACCTTATAAAAAGAAAAAGAGACACCAGAGCCACCTCTCTGATGTGAGGATGCAGTGAGAACACAGTAATTGGCAAGCCAGATTTAAGGCGTCATCAGAACTTGACCATGACGGCAACTTGATCTTGGACTTCTTAGCCTCCAGAACTGTGAGCAATATGTATCAGTTGTTTAATCCACCTCTTCTACAGTATTTTGTCATGTCAACCCAAGTGGATTACGATAATTACCCAATATTGTGGCTAGGGGTGACATGTGGCTGTTGAGTACTTGAGCTGTGGTTAGACAAAGCTGAGAGATGGTTTAAGTTTAAAATAAATCCTATAGATAAATTGAAGAAAGACCAAGAGAATAGAAGAAGGAGAACAAAGGGAGGGATGAAGGGAGGAAAAGAGGAAATATGGAGACTAAAACAGAGCAAATTATATTCTACACACACATGATTATGTCAGAATGAACCCCAATATTATGTACCTATAATGCTCTAAAAAACATAAAAAGATACTCAATTTAAAAACTTAAATACAGTAAAATAACTCATAATAATTTTTATATTAATTTTATGACAAAACGATAATATTTTTGGATATACTAGTTTGAGTAAAATATATACTTTAAATTATCTTCATCTATTTTTTACTTTTTAAAAGTGAGTACTAGAAAATATAGTATATATGTAACCCATGTTACATTTTTAATGGACAGTGCTGGCCTAGAGCTGATCTAGCTTTTGTGCATAAATCTAGATGTTCACCACAGCATTGTTCGGATGTGAAAAAAAAAATAGGTAGCCAAAATATCCATTCATAGGGCAATGGACAAGTACTTTGGAACATGTTCAATGCCCAAGATTCTCACTCTGTGACTCTTTTACCCTCCTAATGTGCAAGCCTACCTCTTTCTTTTCCTTCAGGGATTTATGTACTTAAATTTAACTCTTCTGGAAGCTGTTTTCTAACCACTTTGCATAATATAGAAATTCCCACTTCTTTCTTGAAGAAGTTCTACCTTCTTCTGAGTCTTTTTTAAAAAAAATGATTCTTATCATCACCTGAAGTACTATATTCCCTTTTATGTATGTCTGATTCCCTTAGGTAGAGTATAAGTTCCATGAGAGTGAGGACTTTGCTCATTATTCAGTTCTCTTGTCTAGAATGGTGTGTGCTATCTATGGTATTCAATAAGTACTTATAGAATCCTGTATTTCAATGGAAATGAATAAGATAAATAAGTGTGCATCAATGCAGGTATATCTCAAATTGTTGGTTAGAATACTGCTCAGCGAAAAATCTATAGACACAAGTACGTGTACATATATACATACAACACAGGTATATACATATATATCCCCATAAAAAATATACATTCACATTCCTCCATTAATATGATGCATATGTGCATATATATGTATATGTACATGTACTAATTTAGTTAATTAAACATGTTTACATGTGGACACACACATACATGAAGGAAATTATTTAAAAATGTGGTACAGAATGAGACATTAGTAGCTGAATAGAAGAAGGAAGCTAATTGACACAAAACCCTGATGTTATAAATACAAATGATATTTAGAATCATATAAATTAGGAAGTATTTGGTCAAATCTTCTGCCTTGTTAATACCTCCTTTTGACATTTCTGGCAGGTGATCATTCACTTGGCCACTGATGGGCTATTTCGGGGACAAGTGTCTTAGTGCCTTATTATTGCTATGGTTTGACTATTTATGGCCCTTCCAAAACTCATGTTAAAATTTCATTCCCATTGCAACAGTATTAAGAGGCTTTGGCGGTCAAGAGATAATGAGCGTCCTTAAGAAAGGACTAGAGGGAATTAGCTAGGCCCCTTTTGCCCTTCTATCTTCTGCCATGTGCAGATGCAGCAAGAATGTCGTTATCAGATGCCAAATGCAAAGGCCTTGATTTTGGACTTCTTGGCCTCCAGCACTGTAAGAAATAAATTTCTTTATAAATTACTCAGTTGCAGACATTTTTATAGAATTACCTATGAACTAAGAGTTATATGTAAGACAATGTATGTAACTGTTAAGAACTATAAACTCCCAAAGTTTAGAAACTCATCTCTTTTCTTGGTCCAGAGTTGAATAGGGAATTTAGGAAAAGACCTAAAAAGTCCTTTGGGTCTAAGTGTCCTAAAAGTGGGAGGGTGCTGGGGAAATGTTTTCCTTTAACCCAGGGCAGACTAGGTAGACAGGTTGAAAAATAAGAAGCCAGAGTGCAGAAAATTTTTAAGACATACAGAACGAGAAAAAAAAAATGGAACTTTTCCAAAGAGAAAAAATTTAACTGAGTTTTCTGGCCACATCCAATGTCATCTAAGCAATCACGGGACAACTTGTCCTAGCAAACAAAATAAAATAGCATGCAATAATGAGAAGTGTTCCTCAGTGGAGTCACAGTAGGATTAAAATATGTCAGAGCTTATGTTTCTCCAGGATATAACTGTTTTTTTTCAACAGTGCCATTTTTTATCTAGTTTGTTAAACCATTCAATACAGACCTGCTAAAGAAAATTCCAGATAAATATTAAGGTATATGTTGGTGCCTCAGTAAAGAATTTGATCTTTTACTATTTGAATTTTAAAGCTAGAATTTAAATATTCAGTTTATATATTCAAGTTTATTATCTTAATCCCATCAAAATTGAACCAATAAATTATATTTTTATAGCAAAACAGTGGCAGAAAGCTGCCCATATTTTTTTATAGCTCTCAGTGACCTTCTATACACATTGACGTTTGGAAACAATTCTTCATTCCTATGCAGTAAATTTATTTTAGAATAGATCAATGAGGAACTATTGATATAGTTTAAAAATAAGTATTAGTTCAGCAAAAATTTTTTACGTGCTAGATTTTAACTTCCTGTGTTCAGTTCAACAAGCATCTTTTAAATGCCTGCTGTTTTTAGGCATGGTGCTATGAGGACACAAAAATTAATTGACTTTTTTCCTGCCTCAGAGAATGATCTTATAGTACCTGAATGAAGCGTGTTAAGTGCTAACAGGGAGATGTGTAGGAGCTATGGGATCTAATGGACGACTATCCTTAAATAGAAGTTGAGGAGACACTTGCTAGAGAAAATGAGTTCTGAGTAAGAGTTAGCTTGAGAGAAAATGGAAGGCAGACTTTCTGGGCTGAAAAGAATATGACAATAGGAATGTTATTTGGTGGGTTTTAGTCAGGAAAAGAAAAGTCATCAGCATCTACTATATGTGGAACAGGATGGTAGACATAGAAAACCACAAACAGATTTGTATTTCTAGAGGACAGACTATCCACAATGTACTCATATTTATGTGCATGTCTTTGTATATATGTGGGCAATAGTTATAAAAGGGTCAAGACTCAAAATAGAGAGTCTAGTTAGAGGCTATTTTAATATTCAGGGAAAGAAAGAACAAGGGAGTCGGCAGGGAATGGTGTTAAAGAATATTTAGGGCAGAAAGTTGGCAGGACTTAAACTACAATATGATTAGAGGCACTCCCAAAATTGTCAGGGAGTGGGTGCATGAGTGTCCAGATTTGTATCCATAGCACCTCAGTGGGAATGTCCTGGGTTAGAATAAATAGGACTGTCTGGAGGGGTTAGGAGACTTTAGCTGAAAGATCCCAGGCTATGCCACTGGATGTTAAAGGGCTGAGGAAGGCATGCAAGCTTCCAGTGAATAAGGATCCATTGGTTTGTGTCAAAGAAAGATCAAGAGAGATGGCCCAACAGGAACTCATGGAATCAAAGGAAGTAATTCAAGAAAGAGTTAGCTTCAAAACTCTCCCAGTCCATAGAGACATGAATTTAAACTAGTCACCAAGCTCCAAGGCAGAAGTCAACCTAGCCAAATACTAACTGTCCTATGTCTTTTGGGGGCTAGTGGGAGGTACAGTAGCCAAAGAAGTAAGAGAAAGAAGAAGAAAGAGAAGATAGTCTACCCACTCTCACTATTTTGATAGAGTCATCCAGCAAGTTTAAGCACAGAGGGGGGAGAAATTTGATGTTGAATCAAGTTGGACTACTGTTTCATATCTTTGACTTGGATTTTGTAGTCACTAAGTTGAGGCTGTGCTTCAATACTAAGGGACTCTAAGACTGTCATTGCCTTAAGGATATTAAAAAGTCATGAAATGTCCCCATATTTTCACTGAATAATTTTAAATGTGAGGTGGGATCTCTATTCACCTCACAGATTGATTCTTTTGCGGAGAAGAAATTTTTTAGTGTGAGTCCATCCCATTTATTGATTCTTGATTTTAAGTCTTGCACCACAGGAGTCTTATTAAGGAAGTTGGGGCCTAATTTTGCATGATGGAGATTAGGGCCTGCTTTTTCTTTTATTAGACTCAGGGTCTCTGGTTGTATTCCCAAGTCCTTGATCCACTTTGAGTTGAGTTTTGTGCATGGTGAGAGATAGGGGTTTAATCTCATTTTGTTGCATATGGATTTCCAGTTTTCCCAGCACCATTTGTTGAAGAGGTTATCTTTTCTCCAATTCATGTTCTTGGACATTTGTCTAATATAGGATAATTGTAATTTTTTCGGTTAGTCTCTGTATCCTCTATTCTGTACCACTGGTATTGGGAGTAAATCTTTACCCCTCACACATCAGATAGAGCACTAATCTCTAGGGTATATAAAGAACTCAAAAAGCTAAACACCAAAAAACCCCCAATAACCCAATCAATAAATAGGCCAATGACCTGAAGAGACACTTCTCAGAAGATGATGTACAATAATCAACAAATATATGAAAAAATGCTCATCATCTCTAGCAATTAGAGAAATGCAATCAAAACCACTCTAAGATATCATCTCACTCCAGGCAGAATGGCAGCTATTATGAAGACAAAAAACAGTAAGTGTTGGCGAGGATGTGGGGAAAAAGGCACACTCATACATTGCTGTTGGGACTGCAAATTTGTGCAGCCAATATGGAAAGCAGTATGGAGATTCCTTAGGAAACTGGGAATGGAACCAGCATTTGACCCAGCTACCCCTTTCCTCGGTCTATACTAAAGGACTTAAAAACAGCATACTACAGGGACACAGCCATATCAATGTTTACAGCTGCACAATTCACAATAGCTAAACTGTGGAACCAACCTAGATGTCCTTCAATAGATGAATGGATTTTTTTAAATGTGGCATATATACACAATGGAATATTACACAGCAGTAAAAGAGAATGAGATCATGGCATTTGCAGGTAAATGGATGGGGTTAGAGAAGATAATGCTAAGTGAAATTAGCCAATCCCCCAAAACCAAATGCCAAATTTTTTCTTTTATATAAGGAGGCTTATTTATAGTGGGGTATGGAGAGAGAGAATGGGAGGAATAGATGAATTCCAGATAGGGTAGAGAGGTTGGAGGGGAAAGGAGGAGGCATGAGGTTATTAATGATGGTGGAATATGATGATCATTATTATCCAAAGTACATGTATGAAGACATGAATTGGTGTGAATATACTATGTATACAACCAGAGATATGAAAAATTGTGCTCATATATGTCATAAGAATTATAATGTGTTCCACTGTCATATAGAAATAAAAAATCAAAAGATTAAATAAAAGGAGAAAAATTTTTTCAAAATGTGAGATTGGAGCAAAAAATAAGTAAGTGGATTTGCTGTCTTGGTAGTTATGTTTGATGTGCCAGTTGCATGGTTCCTAATTGGGGGAGAGTGCATTTCAATAATAATCAATTTAATAGGAAATGTACTTTGTTGAGTCATTTTGTTTTTGTGTGAGAGTGTCAAGAGGACATCCAAGGAGAAGTTTCCAGAAAGGAAGGGACTGGGTGAATTTAAACCTAAGGGAGAAGTTAGGGTTATATCAAAGGAACATCTCTTGAATGAATCAATTTTCCTTCTAGCTTTTGTGAGTGATGATAACTTCTGAACCAAGATGTCTACAATACCTTTATCAATAATCTTTGTGAGTTTATCTTTTTCAATTAAGCCTACCCACAGCTGCCAGAATAAACTATCTGAAACATCATTTTGTCTCTGCCTCAAGAACAGTAGCTTCCTGTCAATCATCAATCAAATTTGAGTTTCTCAGATCAGAAAGCAATTTCCAATTGTTTTTCCATATTTACTTCAATTTATTTCTCACCACTTCTTCATGGATCACTCCATACAGGCCCAACAGAACTCCTATGATTCATTTATACTTCTGCTTTCCTGGAATCCAACTGAAGTCTACTTAAAAACTTCACACAAGCATGTTTAATGTAAGATTCAGGGAACTCCTGAGATTGCAGAGGAATTTGTGTGCATTTTATGGGGACAATGGATTGGTGCATCCATCAATTTTGATGGAGGTTCTGAGACCCAGAAAATAATTAAGAACCACTGATTTAACCTAAAATATCTGGTTGTCTGTTTTGGGCCTCATTCATTGCTATTGTCGGCACCCAAGATGAGAGAGCTTTCGAGAATCCTCCAGTGTTCGCCTCCACCAAAACTGCTTCATAGGTTACCCCACATCCAGCTTCTATGGCACTCGCTTATGGTATTTTGTTACAGCAGCCTGAAAAGACTTAGGCACTCAACCTGGCTGATTGTTGCCTAGTGTCCTTTCACCCACCTCTGAAAAATCATGTGTGTGGTCTATGATCCAAAGTTCCCTCATTCCCTGGTATGGTTGCCATTCACCTCCTGTATGCTGCATGCCTGTCTTCAGGGAACCCCTGATTTCCTACTGTCCTTTTTGCAAAACACTAGTATACCATCCTAAACTCCAGTCAAAATAACAATGACATGACACCAGAAATACTAACTGCAAACATGCAGTGCTTACATTATGCTTGGCGATATACTTAATGTTTTCCATTCACTACCTCATTTCTCCTGTAGAATTTATATTAGTGAATGGCAGAGTTCATATCTGCCATTTTGGGGAAGTACTAGCCTGTGTGATGACAAGTTACCACCTTCCATGGTACACACTTTTAACAGAACCTTCTATTTGATGGTAGCTACTCTTTTCTGAGCAACAACTGCATGACAGACATTTTGCTAGGTTTTACATAGTATCCACACAAGCATGTGCAGTGTATTACGTGTAATCCACACAAGCATGTGCAGTGGATATTTTTATTCCCATGTTATAGAAGCAGGAATTGAGTAACAAAGAAGGTAAATAACTTAAGTTCACACTGATATACACTTCCCTTGAATCTCAGGTCCTGGGTTGCCAGTGCTAAGCTAAATGGGTTGGTGTATTCCTAAGACCCCTGCCTCACTGTCCCATTGGAATTCATGCCTGGAACAGGACTGGTCCAACCCTTTTCTCTGCCTTCTTGAATTGTTTCTGGATGTGAAATTCATGCACTGAGTATATCCTAGAGCAATTACATTTGCATACAGGCTATAAGCATGTGTTCTTAAGTTTTTTTGTTCAATCATTAATTTGATAATAAATTCATATGTTATTGGGCACTTACTCTTCATCCATTGTTGTGAAAATCTAGGAAATTGAGACTGGAATAGCCTAGCTTGAAAACAGCCATCCCCCTCAAAAAAAGTGACAGTGTAATAACAGCTGGAGTGGAGGTAAGGAACCCACATTTGTGAGTCAGGGCCAGCAGATAGGAACTAGTGCTTGCATTGAGACATAAAGTATTATGTAGTGGAGGATGGAATTTTCAATCAGAGGGAAGAAAATTTAACAGGATTATATGGCAAGTTCAGGGAGCCCAGCAGGTTTAGCAAATGTTGGAGACTGGGAAGGAGATGAGAGAGATGGCATGGGGGATCAGAGGCAAGATCTCTAGAGACTCCTATAACCTGATCAAGGGTATAGGATTTACCCAGTAGTATAGGAAAGCTTCAATAAAACCTATCATTTTCTAACAATGTAGAATTTATATTAGTGAATGGCAGAGTTCATATCTGCTATTTTTGGAGAAGGACTAGCCTGTGTGATGACAAGTTATAAGAACATACATAGAGAGTTGAGAGTATAAGCATTTGCTTAGCATGTGTGAGGCTCTGGATTCAATCCTCAACACCACAGCGTCTGTGTGTCTGTGTGTATGTGTGTTTGTGTGTGTGTGTGTGTGTGTGTGTTTCAGAGTGTAAGTTATACATATAATTTACATAATGGACTACCAGTAATTCTTGTTGAATGGGAATTTATCATTTCTTAAAACATACTTGTTTTGCAAATGCCTAGCAACCTAATCTAACACTATATCATACTCACTCATGCTTCAAATGTTCTTTTTTTTCTCTCCCCTGTCTCCACTCAGCTTCAAACACTGAATGATAGGCAACTTGAGATACACATCCGAAAGGCTTCCTGATTCTGAATAATGTGCATTTATTAGGGATTAGTACACGTGCAACCACCTCTGCTCGGGAAGTTTACCTCCTGTGACAAATTTGATCTTCACCCTATAAATTCAATCCGCTGACTTGCTCTTTTACATTCTTTCTAATTCTAGTTTTGGAAAGTGAAACTCCTAAAAGAAAGGACTAGGGGAAGTTTTAGGACTAAGTGCCTTATTTCATGTTTCCTAATAAAACTCTGCACTTGCAAAGTTTTGTTGAGTCGTGTGCTCATCTAAAGAAACACCTGCGTTTTCTCTTCTGCATGTTTTAGTTCGTCTCAGAATTTCCTCTGTGCCAGTCTTCCAACAGGCTGGGGCATTGCTCCCGGTTACCCACTCCCACAACCCATCTTCTCGGCAGGTACCTATATCCCTCCAAAGGTAGCAGATGGCTCTGTATCTCACGAGACAAAAGAGAGGATGTGAACAAAGGTGATGAGGATTGCTGATGCACTCTCCCCCACATCCTCCCTATCACCTCCAACTGTGGAGCCCGAGAATGGGGAATTTGCTCTTTGGAGTGAATGAACATAAAATACTTTCTTGCTTTCAATATGGTCTCTCATGCTGGAGCTCATTATTTCTTTAAACATGCCTAAATGGAGCTTGGTAATTTCACCTTCTTATGCAACTTAAGTACAAGCAAAAAGGTGCTTGGGGTGCTCTGAGTGTTTGATCTCAAGCTTTTATGTAGTTTTTGCCTCTCCTGGCACTGGTACGAGATAAAAGGGAACCAGCTGTTCTCGTGTTAAAGATCAAGGTAATCAGGATGGCAATTGAGGACATAACCATGATCACTGTGGGAGAAGAGGAGGCCATGTGATGTTTTTCTGTTAGGCACAGTGTGTCAGATTTACGTAGCTGTCAGAAAGGGCATTTCATTTCATGCCTATTTGAGATTTCTTTGCTGTTGTTGTTATTGTTTGCCAGTTTTAAATTCCTGAAACCATTCTCTCAGTCAACTGAATGAGGCTGTTGCTAGTGGTTTGTTCCCGTGCCAAGGGAATAGCTAATACCTCAAATTCTTTTTGGGCTTCTACACTGTTCTTCATGAGCAGTAGTCTTCCTCTTTAAGGATACAATAATGCTGAGAGGTAGATAGTTGTGTTCCCACGTAGGTTAAATAACCTGCCCAGACTCTATTGCTCATGAGAGTTGGTGGAGCTGGGGATATAAATGGAGGTAGTCACTGTTGGGACTAGGATGAAGAGAGGCACAGTGTTTAAAGAAGTCCTTCTCAGTCTTGTGCAAGTGCAGGGGTTACTCCTAAAACTGAGGGCTTCCTTCATTCATACCCCAGTCCCAGTCTTGAAAGCAACCTTGTTTTGGAGGCTGGGGACTTACTCCTGACACATCCTGCCAGTTTGGTCCTCACCTTTATGAATTTGAGTCAGCCTTTAATGGGAAGTGGATTGAACAGCTTGAAAGAGGGTCTGCAGGTGCTGAAGAGACCAGAAGAGATTGAGCCCAAAGCAGGCATCTTTCCTTAGGATAATGCATTGGTTTTTCTCTTGTACTATCTCCCCACCCAATTCTTCTCACCTAGGGGGTTTGACTTACTCCATCTTCCTCTAGTATGGAGACCAAAGATGGTCTTTACTTGAGAGGCAAATCTCTGTATCCCACAGAGAAAAGACCAAAGCCTGTCACAAAATATGGTGCATGGTTAGTCCCGCCTGGCTGTTCCCAAGAGTCTTATTTTATGTTGCAAAGCCCATAAAGATCCTAAGGTGCAAGTTGGAGACAAATTTAATCCAAGACACCATACATATAGAGTCTTGTGTTCGCAGAAGAGTGTCTTTGGAAGCAAAGTTACACTGCTATAAAGAATAGGACATTGTGGGGGATGGTATGGGATCCCAGGACACTAGGCAAGAACTCCCCTTGCCCTGTTGTGCTGAATAAGCTCAGTTAGGACTAAAGTCTTCTCATTGGTTAAGAAATTGTAAAATAATCACAGTACTATTAAGATAAAGAGGTAGCTTTATGGGTCCTGATAGCCCAAGTTTTAGGAGCCACAGGAATCATGCCTGATAATGTCGAACCTTTCTTTTTCTGTTACCCTTCAGCAATGAACAAACCCTCCTCTTGACTTACTACACTGGGAACAAGCTCCCATGAGGGCCTGCAGTAGCTGGCATCCTGGATGAAATGCAAGAGAGGAAATCATGACTTGACAGCTTCTTTGAACTTCTCAGCATCACATTAGAAAATTCGTAGCAGTTTTCTAGGCAAATCTTTGACACTGAGACCTGAGAGGACTGGATGACAATGGCTTCCCCTCTCCTGTAAGCATCATGCCAACAGAAGCATGTGGGAAAGAGCAGTGCTGAGCTGAGGGGCTGTCTGGGCTGCAAGAGACCACCACTTGCCTCTTTGATCAGGTTCATAAATCTGGGTCCAAGGCGCCATGGCTTGTGTCGGTGGCACTGTAGGGAGCTGACAGTCAGCTGCGAGGCCCGGTGGGAGGCAATGGCCACCATGTATACGGCATCATACATCAGAGCTGCCTCAGTCTGTGGAGGAAAACACACATGAGATCTTCAGTTCCACCTCTCTTACCTTCCTTTACCTCTGTGTCCTGCTTCTTCAATTTAATGTATCTGATCTCAAAAACAGCTTATTATTCAGCTGTACAGTTTTCCTTCTCTGATAGCTCTTTGTCTCCAAAATAATACTTTGCACTCCAGAGCAAATTGGAGTCACATCTCTTTTGTTTGGAGTTCTTTTTTTTTTTTTTAAAGAGAGCAACTCAGATTAGCCACAAAAGACTTGATTCAGGAAACAAATATTTTTAAGCATCTTCCATGTTAAGCATGGTGTTAAGATCAACTTCCCTGAGCTAGAAGTTACAGAAGCTCACAATTTCACAACCAGATTTTGTCTCTCAGAATTGATCTACATTTATTTATGTATTTACTTGTTTATATTTGGTAGAAAGAAACTCCTGTAAGTAAAACTAATAGGTGATTTCTAGATAAGGATGCCTATGTCACTTCTGTTTACCAGGGTTGAGAAAGCTGAAGTCAGAGAATTGAGTTCAAGAGCAAGTTTGGGAGACCTTCTGAGGAATAGCCATGTGAACTAGAATTTGCTGGCTCAGGCCAGCAGGTATTTCCCTGACAGAGATTGAAAGTAGTCATTCTTCCTTGGAGCTGGGCATTTTCTTCCATTCCTCATGAAATTCTTCTCATTTGCAAAGTTTTATATGATGCTTACAGAATTTTATAAGATATACTGCTCTGTGGTTTTCTTGGGGGATAAAATATTAAAATACCTTCAAATTTTACTGGAGGGGTTTCATTGCAACTTTAAATACATTATTAACTCATTTGAAATTCTCAACTCTCCAAAATAAGCAGTACAGATAGATAAAGCTATTTATTATGTGAAAAAAATGACCTCTAGGCAGGATATTGATTTGTGGAGGGCCATAAGTATATAGTGAATAATTGTCAGAGTTAAGTCTAGAATCCAATTTTTTTTTTTGCAATTAGTTGATTCATTCACCACTTGCTATGCATTGATTATGTCTTTATGGAGGTGAAAGAGAGAATAGAGATTAATATATATTTTGTCTTGTCAATCTTTGAAGCCTGATACCCCTATTTTTAATACTTATTTTTCTGTGCATGCTCAGTCCATTTCGTTTTTATTCTGATACAGGATCTTGCTAAGTTGTTTAGGACCTTGCTGACCTCCTAAGGGGGCCCTTGAACTTGCCTCCTGCCTCCACCTCCTGAGTCACTGGGATTAAAAGCATGCACCACTGCATACAACTCCTAGAACAGTTTGTGGTACATAAAACCAATTTAATAAATTTTCACTGAAGGCATTAATGTTACTTAATACTATCAGATAAAATAAGGTGCATAATCCCAAAATAATAAAATAAGGTGGAAAATTCCAAAGTTTTAAGATTAATCATTTCATTCATACCTATATAACATGCAAATATCATATAGAGGTGGTGGCTATTGCTAAAGCTTAAAAATGCTTTATAATTTCAATTCAAGATTGACATAATTCATTTTGTAGGTGAGAAAACTGAGGCTCATCGAAATTAAGTGGAAAAGTCTACTCTGCTAATCAGTTGCATGGCCAGGCTTTAAATTCATGGCTACTTCATTCTAGCACCCATTGTTTTTCACCACTCTGCCATTTCAAATTGGATTTATTAGGAGAAAGCAAGCTACTGGCAGATTGAGATCTTATAAAATGCAATCAAGAGCATTTATTGAGAACTTATTGTATTTCAAGTCCTGTTATGAGTCCTTTAAAAACACTAAATATTCACCATCACTTTTACTCCATTATAGAAAAGAAATGAAGAGGTTAAATGGTGGGAAAACTAAACTAGTGGTGGGAAAACCAATACTGAAGCCCCAGAATTTGGTAACGGAGTGTATGCTCTTATTCATGAAGGTGTGTTACTTTTTAACCAAGTTACTTGTCCAACGATTTAATCATTACAGTAAAAGCACAATAATAGCTAATATTCATTGACATTTTTCTACATTCCAGGTACCATAAGCATTTTAAGTATGTTAGAACCTTTAATTGCTAAAAATCAAACTTTTGAAATGGGCATTGTTTCCATTTACAGACTCTTTGCTTCAAGTTGTATAGCTGGTAAGAAAAGGTGTAAGAATTCCAACTCAGAATGAAACTCAGACACTCATAGCTGCTACACTGTGGCAATCTGGACTTTTTATCAGCAGAATACACTCTTTTACAAATTTGAATGTGCAAATTAGTATCCATGGGTCATTCCTTTCAGGACCCTCTTGGATAGCAAAAATCTGAAGATACCCAAGTCCCTCACATAATGGTGCAGTATTGGCTTGTAACTTACACACATTCTCCTTATATACTTTGAATAATCTCTAGATTATTATAACACTTAGTACAATGTAAATGCTATGTAAATAACTGTTACACTGTGTTGTTTAAAGAATAGAAAGTAAAATTCTCAGATGCTCAGATCCATATCTCTCCCTTTCTTTCTTTCTGTGTGTGTGTGTGTGTGTGTGTGCGAGCGAGTGTGTGTGCACGCGCACAATACTAGAGATTGGACCCAGATGGGCTTAATCACTGAGCTACATCTCTAGCTCTTTAATTTTTATTTTGAAACACTGTCTTGCTAAGTTTCTCAGGCTGGCCTCTAATTTATGATCCTTCTGCCTCAGCCTCCCGAGTAGCTGCGGTTATAGGAGTGTGCCACTGTACCCAATTCTCTTGGATGTTTTTTGATTCACTGTTGGCAGAATCACCAGAGGTGGAACCTATGGATATGGGGAGCCAACTGTATTCATTAAATGATTGAGCGACTGATTTGATAGAGAAGTGTAAACAGTGAAGTTCTAATGGTCTGAATTTTCCATAAACTTAGTTTAGAATGAAATTTGACTTTCCTTTTCAAGCTGCCTCCAGACTGGTATGGACAATAAAATGGTTCAAAATTATAGATCTGATCAGTGCTTTTCAAATCCAAAGAAAACCATTAATTCTAAAAGCATGCTACTCCTTGACATAAAATGTGTTTTAGATAGGGGAATATTTATACTATAGAGCACTAATAAACCACTGTGGCATGTCCTCCTCTTTTCTGTTTAGTGCTGGAGGGATGCATACTGAACAGAAACTTTCAAGTCATTTTTGGTAATAGGTAATGTAATAGACATTGGCTAGGTTTAAAATTTTCTTCTTCCAAATGTGTTTATGCTCACATTTTATATATATGAAATATATAAAATATATAAAATGTGGTGAAATCACATTGCTCAGTGCTCCTAAGAAAACCTTTTTACCACTACCTGGATCATGAAATAAGAATACACAATGTTTAGTTATTGCAATTTGTAGGAAAGCATTAGCTCAGCAGGCTTGGGGGTGCCCAAGGCCTGCACGTTCCAAAGAAAGGACAGCCCTTGACTGGCTCCTGGGAGATGACTTTTAAGCCTTTGGAAAATCTTATCTGATAAGAGAGTTTCTGGATTTCTGGGGTCTTGGGTCACCCAGACAATGTACACTAATGTGATTATGGTATGTGCCTGGGGCTCTGAACCATGCTGTATCAATTTTATCTCTTGAAGTTTTGGAGACTGAGGTTATCTATGTGGGTGCTCTATGCTTATGTGAATGGCCTCCAATTATGACATTGGACACCAAAGTTTGGGTGAGTGTCCCTGGTTAGTAGTACACCATGCACATTGTCACACATCATTGCTAAGAACTGAATGCTTTCTAAGTGAGTTCACTAGGAAAAACCACATGGAAGCGTATGCCTGGTTTCTCTTGAACGCAACCATTTGTGACTTTTTCCTGTGGTGATTTTACTCTGTAACTTTTTATTGTATAAATTGTGAGTATAAGTTCTATGAATCTTTTGAGCAAACCATCAAACCAAGGATGGCTGTGGGGACTCCTAACACAAACCAATAATGTCATCTCACCTTTGGGACAGGATTATATGGCCTTATAGTATTCCCATGCTTTGCTGCCTACCTGGGATTATAAGTGCTAGTGGGAAAAGCTGGAAGAGATTGGAATTCTGGAGAGAGATCTACTCTTTGGAGAGCAAATGGGCAAGAAGCTAGGTTTCCTATTTTCTGTCCCAATTTGGAAACATTTGCAAACCTGATATGAATGGACAAGGCAATTTTCTAGTAGAGAAGTGCTTCCAAATAACATCCTTTCTTTCTAATTTCCTGACCTGTCTCTTTGGCTTGGTGTTAATAAGTTCCTCTATTAAAATCCAAATTATCTAACCCATGGTAGCTTTAACAGGAATTTCCCACTTAACACAGTTGGCTATATTTCCTCTTTTCTGAGACTTGTCTCATTGAAGTGATGAGGATCTGGGTACTGGTGGAGGACTAGTACTTTGCAGGAGCCCTGCTGAGGAGCACATGCCTATGGAAGTGGATGCTGCTGAGGAAGCCAAAATGGCAGAGGAGGAGGCATTGCTCATCCTGAGCACCTGAACACCCAGGAGGTAGGGAAGAGTCATCCACAAGTAAGCAGGATTTGGAAATGGGTTTGAGAAGGTGGTGAAGATATCAACACATATTCACAATCAAGATATTCAGTAATTAGGACAGCAACTCCAGCAGGTTTAGTGAGGTTTGGCAAAAGAGGTTGACATAATTTAAATCTCAGTGAACATTTACTGACTTTTGAGAGAGACTAAGCAATAGGTGAAAGAGGATTGTATGTGGAGGTGGAGAAAATAGCTAAGTCATTGCACAGGCATACAAGGTCATGCAGGTCCCAGGTAAGGTTCCATCATGGGTTACTGGTACAACACAAGGGGTGGGTCTCCTACAAGTAAATAGACTCTTTCTTGAATAAGGCAGAATAGGATTCCGCCTTGGCATTTCAGAATGTCTTGTTCTTTTGTTGACTACTGGCAAAACAGCTAGTATTATAAAATAAATTCTATGTTCTAGAAGGTTTGTGTATGTTCTCTGATTTAAGTGGTGGAATGATATGAGAAAGTATTATTATACAGATTTATAAGCCAACAGACAGACTCAGAGAGGCTAAATAACTTGCTCAGATCACCTAGTTGTATTCAGGAGATACAGCCAAGTCCTAAACCTAAGCTTTCCTCACCTGAAAGATCTTCATTTTTCTACTAATCCAGCCTCCTATTGTCTTTCATTACAGGAGTAGCAGTGGGGACTCAAGGTGTTTTTTCTGAAGATATCTTCCCTGTGGACCACAATATGGGAAATGGTACATGGCAGAGATCAGGGTAAAGCTGCTGACTCAACTTCACCCTGTGAGTGCATTGGAGCAACTGAGAAGGCAGATGGCAAATCAGTGTTTTGTGGCTTCTGTGCAGAATTGAGTTATTCACAGCTTTGGTCCCCCATCAGAAGAGAATCCATGTGAGTGGAATGGGCCACTCCATTATGCTATCTATACCCAAAGCCAACAGGTAGGAACAAATTAAACATAGCGAAAGGAATGAATGAAGTAGATTTAAAAAAGAAAAGTACACTAAACTTCCCAAATGTTAGCACTTTAATTGATAAAACGTCCTTTTTAAATCTCAAGATGTTTTTTAATAGTGAGTTCTAGTGTTTTCTAACTCTATTCACTCAGTAACAGTTTTCTTAATTGACTAATTTTAACTGTATTTTTAAAGTCAATATGTTTCTCTTTAATTAAATCTATTTTTAGGTCTAGAGTCAAGAGCTTTTGAACTTGGATATGACTGACATCTCTATTTTCAGACTTGAATGTGTTTTGACATATGTGAGAATATTCTTTGAGATTTTTTTTTTAGTGTATGAATTTCTAAGACTTTTTAAATAAAGGACTTAAGGGAAAATAGGAAAGTCTTAGGATAGAAGTCAAAACATATGGGCTTTTCTAATATTATTTCCTAATTACTATATTATATATTTATATAAACATCTCTAAATGTATGTGGCACCTGGAAAAGTATGACTATAAAAGGCTACCAGGAAATTTACCTTGCATAATAATAGGAAAATAAGTAGGATTTTAGAGAATATAGTTCTCTTATAGTAATGGTAGTACTCACAATTACTTATGGTAATGACATTAAGGCTGGTTAGTTTATGAGAAGTTTTAAAAATAATCATATTAATTTAAAGTAACCTCTATCTACGTTACTCATGCAGATTTTTCTTCTTCTTCTTCTTCTTCTTCTTCTTCTTCTTCTTCTTCTTCTGTACTGGGGATTGAACTCAGAGGCACTTGATCATGGAGCCACATGCCCAGCCCTCTTTTGTATTTTATTTAGAGACAAGGTCTCACTGAGTTGCTTAGCACCTTGCTTTTTGCTGAGGCTGGCTTTGAACTTGGGATTCTCCTGCCTCAGCCTCCTGGGCCGCTGGGATTACAGGCATGTGCCAACATGCCTGGCTATATTTCTTATTTTAGGGACTTTCTTTAGACTTTTGTAGAAATATTTCACAGGTATTTGACTATTTTTTATTAACATAGTGTATCTCAATGGAAGGTTAATTCATATTCATTTAGTACAGTAATGCCTCTGTTAACTTTACATTTACTTTGTGATAGGCCTTTCTAGAGCTGGGGACAGAGTGGAGTACCAAAAGAACAATGTATCTGTCCTCGTGAAATTTATAGTCCTGTAGGGAAAGGCGCGGAACCAACAAACCAAAACATAGGGTATGAAGCCATAAGGGTTATGAAGAAAAGGCAAGGTGGACAGAAGAACAGAGAAGAGCTACCAATACATGCAGCTATGTTCATAAGTCTCCTTGGAGAGGCAGCATTTGAGCAGCCTGGATAGTGGGGGGCTCTGGGCAGGGGGAGCAACAAGCACTTGACATGCAAGAATGAACGAGTGCAGGGTCTCATATGGAGACCTAATGAAACTGCAACCCAAGGGCTTGTCATTTTTAAGCTAGAAAAGAAAAGAGTTTTAGTAGAGGCAACTGAAGATTTGTTAGCCTTGGGCCTGAACTTGGGGACATGAGGTGTGCCCTCTTGGCCCAGTTCAGTGATTGGTCCATTGCATGTCCCCAGATGTGTGCCTTTCATGCTCCATGACTCAGTTTCCATTCTCTAAAGTAGCCACATTCAGGAAAAACAGGAGAAAAAGGTACAGGGCAAGGCAAAAAAAAAAAAAAAGATAAATAATGAGCAATACTCTGTATCACATTGTCGGTTTCAAAGTTATACCTGCACAACTGTGGGTTCAGATTGTTAGTGGATGCTACATCCTATTACCTCCTTTTTTTACTCTTTGACTAGTATTACTCTGATCTAGTATTGTTATTCTACCCATTTTGCAGCACTGTGGTGAACCTCCTTCTTCTGGTCTAGTAATTCCCCGCTTTCCTTTTTATAGTTCCTAATATTAACAAAAAGAACTCAGCCTTGAAACGCCTCTCTAGGTGGGATGACAGCAATAAACCCTAAGTAGAGTAGGGTGTCTCCTGTCCTTTGGGACTCAGCTCTGCTGTGCTTGCTGCCTGTAAGCTTGCCATTAACCCAGGCCACTGGAAGCCTCACCTTAGCGATTCCATATAAATTGCAAAGCTCTGTCTCCCTCGTTCTCTGATCTTCCTCATCTCGACAGATATGTATGAACTAGTCTGTCAGCTCAGTATAATTGAACACACAGCTACTTTTTTTGGGTAAATTAAGCCATACTTGTGATGAATATTTAATGTTTGGCATGAATCCATAATCTCTGTTAAAACAGCTTCAAATGATAACTCCTTAGTTATATATACCAAGCACAGGTAAAAATGATTGGAAAGCTCACCTTATGATAGAAATCTTGTTGGAAGGCCTGGAGGTGGGTAGAGGATTTTGAATCATATTTGAATTCACTAGAATTACAAATCCAAGAGAAAGAACAGAAAAGCTGACAGTGCCTCTCTCTACTGTTTTCTCCCTCTCTGGTGTTACACTGATATTCTCTACTTATTCAAAGCAAAGTTTTAAATCTCCTCAAGGCTCATTTGTACCAAAATGCTTCCCGTCATTATCTCTCAGATCGCTGTGTGTTTTATGAGTTATTTCAGGTTTGAAAAACAGTCAGGAACTCTGAACATGGAATCATCCAGAACCACCAAATTCATTCATTTATTTCTTCTTTTCATTTGTTCCTCATAGGAAAAAAATCCCAAGTTTATTTCTCTGTGAGATGATACCTTTTAGTTATCAGTAAATTGCATCTTAAAAGCAAGAGTGCTTCTCTCTATGATTGGGAACAGAGAATGAAATACTATGCCAATTTAAAATGCTATTACCTGCTCACATTCCCAATATCTTTCCCCTTAGATGCCACTGCTCCTACATGGAAAGTATTTTTTTTAAAAAAAATTATCTTCTTCATCACCCAGGGAGCTTCGTTAGAGAAATGAAGTGAGGGTAGGTACATTTGACAACAAGAGACAAATGATGTTAGTGAGGGTCTCTCTTGATGAGGCAGTTTGCGGTTTTCCTGTTCAGTAGAGTACCTCTGACTTCTAAGGAGACAGGCTTGGCATCTGCTTCAAGAGCAACATATGGCTGGTGTTAAGCTCTGTCAGTGTCTGCAGAGATGTGCCTATATGTATCCAGGGCAGGGAGAAAGTGAATGCACAGTCTGTATGCAAATCTGGCATTTTTCCACATCTGCTTCCACTTGCTGAGATGTGGCAGAAATAAGGAAGGCAAACTCCTTCTGCCTAACTTTCATAGGCAGGTTGTTCCTTCTCTCCCCCCCCCCTCCCATGGCCACATTCCCAGGGGCAAATCTCTCTTCAAGTGCCCTTGCTTTGGTTCCTGCTTTCTCTTCATTTGGTTGATGGCCGTGGCTACCCTTATCCACTCTTTTATCTGAGGCCAGTAGAATTGAGAAGCTTTAAATTAGCAGATTTTTTTGATACTAGCCAGGCATAGCCTTTCAAAATACACAAAAAGCCTACTTCTTTTTCTCTCATACATGTGAGAACATACACTATAATATCATTTTCTCACAGTCTACAAGGCATACGAGATTCTTAGCCTGGTCCCTTGAGGAATTCAAGCATTGTCTCAAATGATTTTATTTTAAAACTACTTACTGTCATCATTCCATCCAAAAGACCAGTCTCTGGCCTTGGGGGAGCCTGCAAGCGCTCCATGGACCACTTCTCGATGATGGATGACACATGAGGATTGTCAATGTTGAGCAACCGGAACCCAGTCATATTGACGCCACTGTACCTATAGAGCTCCAGATCTAAAGCAAATAAGTCCTGTGCAGTATTAAAAATGATAAAAATGAAATGAATTAACATCATCTTCTTCTTAAGTTATTGCCGAAGCAACAAATAGATTAAAACAAATTGGCAGCCATTATCACACATTTCTCATTGTTTCCCATTCACATGCTGCCTGAGAAACTCTAAGAGAGTAAGCAGTTTTCATTTTTATTCATTTTTCTGCATTACCGTTAGCACTTAGATACAGCAAGAAGAGGAATTTGGCTGTCATTATAGGTATATCCTTGGGCATAGAATGTGACATTCTGCGAATCTTAGAATTGTCTTCCTAAGATGTAGTGTTTGGGGATCTGGAAGGGGTCTTTGTGTCCATTTGGTTCAGTGTGTTTATTTTATAAGTGAAGAGACTGAGGTTCTTTGTGGTGACATGGCAAAGTTAAGAATGATCCACTGGTCAGTTGTAGTATCACCTTTCTCCATCATTTGCTGTTTCAGGCTGTTCCAGGAATTCCCATGGAGGTGAAATTTGGAAATTACATATTTATTTGATAAGAAAATCACTCCTGGCCAGAAGAAATACCTTATCTCTAGCTCGCTGAAGATCCCTCATATTCCATACAATGAGGACATAAAGAGTGCTACTGAATATGTGCTTAGAATAGAATCAAAGGGTTCTGTATACTAGAGTACATGGGCATGTTATCAGAAGAATATCTTTGACAGTGGAACTCATTCCCTTTTGTACAATGCTCCATGGAAAGGATTTAACCCACCAGCTGGGTATAAACTAGAACTGTGTAGACTGACTCACATTTATAACAGACTATCATGATCACTTCAAACTGTTTTCTTATATCCTGCACCCCACGTCTCCACCCCAGCCTCAGTAGCACCAATGATTTTTACAACTATCCAAAAGCATTATTTTCATGAGATCCTTTGCACCTCTGGTTACTCCTAGAGTTACTTGAATCAGCAAGTACTACTTCCATGAAGAGGATGAGTAGGAAAGTTCCTTGGTCTTTGTTCCAATTTTTTTTTTGATTCCCCTACTCAAATAGCTTAACTTGTCAATTTTATTTGAAAAAACAGTACATTTACTGAATGCCCCAGAATATGGATAGATTTTGTTCAATATACCCTTATGTATTAGAAAAAGAGCCTGATTCTATGTTTCCTTTCATATAAGAAAGTGTAGAGTGTGGCATGAAGGGTCTTGTGGGAACTAGTTGGTGTTCATGTGATTGATTTCAGAAATTGATTGAATTAAAGTTATCACATCATTTTGTTATATTAAATGCCCTAAATCATTTTCTGAGAACTGACAATGTCTCAAAATTTAAGGCAGCTCATTTCTTTTTTTTTAATTTCTAAAGTTTAGAGCCATAATTTTTCTTAATGATGCAAAATGTTCAATGTGCAGAGCATTTCCCAAATTCCTCTTCTTGATGGTTTTCCAAGTACTTGGCAGGTGACTCTGGTTTAAGCCTGCTGTCTCCTGGACACAGGCTGGGAAGCTACATCAAGTCAAAAAATGCCAAGACACACTTCAGTGTACTTTCTAACGTTTATAGAAATTGCAAATGATGCTTCTGTATGAAGAGTTTGCACTTTGTTAGTTTCTGTGTAGTGGAATTCATCCCTTTCCAAATGCACAATAGATTGATTCTAGTTAAAAGAGAGGTGGAGAGGATGTTAGGAAAGAACAGAAGAAAAGAGATAAATAAACCTACTTTTCCACATTCCTGAATTTAGAAGATTCTTAGGAAAGTAAAGCAAATCTACTTGACAACATCCTGCCATTGACACCAGAGGGATTGACTTTAAAGTATTGTGTGGAGGACTTTCCTATCATGTAGAATATACTTCTACCAGATGAGCTTACCAGGGTTGTGAAAAAGTAGTGATAGTACTCCGTCATCATGCCCATGAACAAAATCTGCAAGAGAGAAATAGGAAGGAATCAGAAACACAATTATAACGAGAAATAGGTCATTAGTAAGGTAGCTGTAAAAGCCTGGGAACATAGAACTGGAAGGGGCTTTAGAATTTCACAGATCCTGCAAATCATAAACCCAAGGCCAATTAGTGACTGGCGTGGAGCAAGGCCATTGACCTCCATCCCACTTACGTCCATTATGCTAGCATCGAAGTAATAGGTCTGGTGATGGAATTTAAAACTAGCTCGTGCTCAACAAGTTTTATTTTTGGAGTTGTCCAGAGTGGCACGGGGTTTTGTCTTTCCTATTGCCTAAGTTTCTGAGTAATTCTCTGCTTAGAAATATAATTTATTGTTTCTTAGTCTTGGTGCTAGCATGACGTGTGCTTTGGAGTAGGACGCAACAAATGTTGAAATGGTACTGCTGGCATGTAGATGTACCTAAATCAGGATTTGTAGATGAGTCCACCTGTGAAAGCTCTCTTGATCCCTCTCCCATATTGTCCCAGAAAAATGAGATGAGAAGAGAGGATGCGTTTGCAGATTAAAGGATAGGAATTGTCCTAAAATCATTTTCACACTGTCTTTAAATTCCGAACCTTAGTAGCCTACTTGGAATATTGATGGTTTCAGAAAATCTGTGAAAGTGCAGATTATTTTTTTTACTTGGAAAAGGAGAAAAAGGAAGTGACTAGAAAGCACAAGGGTACCAGTCTGGTAGGCTGTGATCTTATTTTTGGACGCCTGAATATAGTGTTAATGCAGAAGAAAAAAATTGAAAATGTTTTCCACATCTTTTAATTAAGGAGCAGGTTATCCAAAGGACTACATGGACACTATATTTTAGTCTTTCTAGAGGGATGAATGAAGAAGATGTACACATCAAATTTCTATTACCAATTTTCCCACAACTCTGTTCAATTCTGGATATAAGTGAAAATCTGTTCTGGAAGCTTTGAAATTAGAAATTCTTAGGCTCCACCACTGAGACTTCCTGAACTGGAATTTTGGAGAGTGGAGCCTGTAGTGCTTGAGAATAACTGCTTTATAGTAAGCATGTACCCTTCCATTAAAGAACAAAGATTTTTGGAAATTTGATTGATGAGATGGATTGAAAAGGGCTTGAGAAAGGCAACACAAGTTATCAGAGTTCCTGGAAAATACCCAGAATGTTTAAACTAGAATGATTTTTCATGAAAGGGAATGAGGAACGAACAAGATATTCAGTGACAGCACATAACATAGCATGAACACTAATCAGATACTTAACATCATCTCTGCTAACATGTGAACCTGAGGAGTATTTCGTGAAATTGTAATGTCCCGAAGGTAAGACAAACGGTAGGAAACTCTTGCTGTGAATCAGAAGCCAACGGGGCATGTAAGTCACTCCGATGGTGATAACAAGACCAGGCGCACAGAGGGATTTTTAAAAGGTGGACTTGCTTTAGGGCCATCAATAACATTTAGAGCCATGCATGGTGAGGTCTTGTTAGCTGGTCTCTTATATCATTCCAGCATAAAGAGCTGGCCTGCCAGGGTCAGTCAGGAATCCAATTTTTCTCTTTGGTCATTAGACAGTGTAATTGCAGCCAAGACCACCTTCTGAAAGGAATTTGGAGAAGTTTTATGTTGAGTGTAGAACTGGATGCTAAGGTTGAAATATTGTTTCTGGAATTACAAATGAAATACAAGGGTACCTGGGTTTACTGCTTTCACTTGGGCAGAATTTTCTTTTTAAACTTCATTATAGAGGCTTTTGATCCCCTATTGAGGGCATAAGTACTTTTCTTTTTCTTTTTTTTAAAGCAGTCATTTAACTCATTATTTTTATTATTGTTTTTATCATTCCTAGAGGCAAATACTCATTTGATATGCCACTAATTCAGCATTAGAAATGAGACGTGAAATTCGGTGAATAAGCAGCCTACAGGCCTGCTTTTATTGCAAAAAGAACCCTTGGGTCCTCTAGGTACACTTTTTATTTGCTGTATCAGAAAAATCCCTGTTGTCTTTCTGGGTAATTGCTGGGGTCAGTACTTGCTGGTTCTTCCCTTGAATTTCTAGAAATAGAAATTAGAGAACAAGTGCATGAACTTCATTGGCCACAACTTTGTGGACTATTTAGAACTAAATGAATGAAAACTTTCGAGAAAGAACCACAAGTATAGTGGCACGGAAAATGATGCTTTTAAAACAATTGTCCTCAATTGTTTGAGTGATCTGTAGACTGTTTGGAACCAGCAGCCCATTCTTCTAATAGTAGCATATTTTATAAATAAGAGCATTGCCTTCACATTATGAATTTCTCTTTGTGTGTTGGTATTTCAAATAAAAGTCATTAAGGGATTAAGAAAATGTCACATCAGGATAAATGTCAGTTTTAAAAATAAAAGGTACAATCATAATATGGAGAATTTCCTAATAGCTCTTTGTAAAAATGACTTTTTCTTCAGACGATTAGTTTTGAATTCTGATACTGTGTTTTTCTGCCGAACTGATGAGGAAGCATGTATACTTCACCAAGGTAGTGTTGTTACAAACTCGTTCTGGCACTCTTTTGATTATTTTAATATGCATGTCACATATACTGCAACATAATAAATGTGGCTATCAATACAGTTCATATTGACAGCATAACCCATAAAAAGCTTCCATTAATATGTTCTAATAATGCTTGCTTACTAAATGAATCATCATTATTAAATATTTTTATATTACATTATTGAATTAGACTGATAAATAGTAAAAACATAGCCCTTTTGATAACTTTAAGCATCAAGGATGGGGTGGTATTGAGTATCTACTATTGATTCTAGAAGATACCCAGTGTGCACATCATTGGTATTGTTTGTCACTTTTCCAACTCAAGGGCACATGACAGGATTGTATTTCCTGGATCCTTGTGCTTATGTGTTCTGGTCCTAGCCTATAAGGTGGGAAAGGTATTGCTATTTGCTACATCATGGTCCCTGGCATCTGAATGGCAGGGTTATTAGCACCAGAACAACGTGTTCTTTCAAATAGGTACATTTTTTTTCCTGTTAAATAAATACCATGAGTCATGTAAGTGATTTTGTTTATAACTCTTTATTGCTAGAAAGGTTAGGGTCCAAATTATGGGTCTTCATTAGCAACTATTCAGGGATACTATTGTGGGTTAACATCCTCCAGCTTTATGTTTTTTACTCAGCTTTCCCTTTGGTGCCAATGCTTTACTCGTCTCACAAATACTTATCACTATTTTTTGGCATATGTCTTCCTAGGGTGCTCCAATTCTTTATCCTATACTGTTGGGATTTTATACTATTCTCTACTATGAATAAATAATCAAGGTTGGAACAAGTTGAAAAACATTTTTTTTTCCTATAAAAAGAAGTGAACTGTGTAGCTGGGTTGGGTTAGTGTAACAACAACAACAACAACAACAGGCTTCCAATCCAATAGTTCTCCCCTCCACTCCAGTGATCACCATTCATAATTCATCATACTCTATATTATTATGGAATCAATTTAAGATCTCAAAAGAAACCAATACCAAAAGATGAGAAGTCCTGTGCATTATGACATTCCATTCTACCTATGTAGCATAACCCTTAAACTAACAAGGGAAGGGTAGCCTGTGCCTATTTTAAGGTTTTCTCTGTTTTCTGCTAGTGAGCTGGGACATGTCACACAAATTTATTTATTTCAGTGGCAAGACAATAATTATTGCTTTTTTTAAAAAAATTTGTAGTTAGAATGCATCTGCAGGAGGCAAAATTAAAACTCAAGGTTACTTGGTCCTTGAAAAGGCAATCTAATGACTCTATTGATATCAGTATACCTGGAACACACTGATTACTAATAATGGTGATCTCATATTGGTTCCGCTGCTTACTGAAGTTTTTGCAACCCTAATGAACCCTGTTTCTTAGCAGTATTGGCCCTCCTTGGTCTAGCCCTGAACCCTCATGACCTTGTTCACAGGAGCCTTGACCCTCCTTAGTCTAGCCCTGAACCCTCATGACCTCATTCATGGGAGCATTGGCTCTCCTTGGTCTAGCCCTGCTTTTCCTGAGAAAGACACCTCTTGGATTTTAATAGATGGTTATCAAACACAGTCTGAGCAACACAAAGGTCATATTTTAGTTTGTTTCACAATTCATCACTGAAGTTTAGGTAAAGATGAACAGGATGGAGTTTATACAGTCTAAATGGTGACTACAGGTCATCCTATGAGACAGCCAGAAAGTTGTTGGAATAGTCTTTCAATAACATATCCAAGTCTCTTAAGAAGCCTGTACCATATTTCAAGTTGATCATTTCCCAGAAGGCAATGCAATGCTTTGGAGTCACGAACAAAAATTATCATGAAGAAAATTATTCTCCACAGATTCCCAGTATTCATCATCAAGGGCAAACCACATGTCAGAAATAATTGGCATTGTGCTGCTATCATAGTAGCAAAATTTTAAAATGGAACCTGGAGTTTCCCTAGGCAATTTAGGGTACTCTTGTGATATTTATAGGGTTTTTATTACTGCTTCTTTCCATTGAAAAATAGGTGTCTTGAAAGTTTCTATTGACTAAACTGAAGTATATGGTTCCTTTTATAGCCTTCTCAATATGAGGATAAATTCTAGCCCATCAGACATGGTTTCTAGTCAATAATTTCAGGTGAATAACTTCCAAATGTGTAACATGCAATGTAGCTAAAATAATGGTTTTACCTTAAGATAGAAATAAGTTCTTTCAGCATAAGAAACTTCAGGAAACCAGTTGAATAATATCAAATCTCAGAGCAGCAATTTTAAGATGAAATTTTGAGCTTTTTATCATTTGCCCACTGTGATACTTCCTTTGGCTGCACCCTCACTGTCCTCTGAATAGGATGCTCCTTCAGCCACACAATGTGTAAGGTTAATCATCAATAAAAACAAGCTACGTATAAATCGTTATTGTTGTTTAACCCTTATTCCACATTGGATGAACTTACGTCTCCAAAGGAACAGGGGATTGAATAGAAAATGCATTGGACCTCAGAAAACCCCTGAGATATAGAAAAATATTCATTTCCATATGAAGTATACTTACTGAGCAGAGGTTTCCTGAAGATGTCCATACCCTAATTTCAGTACATATTAATATTACTTTACGTGGCAAAGGAGAATTTGTGTGTGTGAGTGAATGATGGATTCTGAGATGGGGAGATTGCTCTGAATTTTCTGACCGTGGTCCAATGTGGTCACAAGGGTCGTATAAGATGAAAGCTGATGGGGCAGAATTGAGAGAACCTGATGAGCGAATGAAAGTAGAGGGAAAGTGGGCATGGGGTGTGGCATCCAAGCCAAGAAGTAAGCACAGCCTCAAGAAACTCAGCAAGGCAAGGAACTGGACACCATCCAACTCCAGGGAGCCTTCAGAAGGAGAGGAGCCCACAGACATCTTCATTTTAGGTTTCTGACCTCCAAAACTGTAAGAGAATAAGTCTATTTTGTTTTAGGCCACTAAATTTGTGAACATTTCTTTTCAGTAGCAGTTGAAAACCAGAATGGCTCATTTTCACATCTGTCCATGATTATGGTACATGAAGATGCACAACTTTGCCATATTAACACCTAATGCATGCATCAGGAGGAAAAAATAACTTCTTTTTGTTTGAGGTTAGCAAATTTCTATGCTTTCACATATATATATATATATATATATATATATATATTAACTGCACATATGTACAAAGGTATAAACTAACTACAAAATGAGTCTAGGGTTTTCTCTTCCATTTGAAGACAGCGTTCTATCACAAGCCAGCCACGTTTTCTACTGCCTCCCTGTTAAACCACCAAACAGCACAGGGTATTCCAACAGAGCTGATGAATGGAATCACTGTCCTGTTTGAGAGTCTCCCAGTCGTAACTTCTTCATAAGCTTCTCTCTCTAGAGGTATGGTCAGAGGAGAGAGGAAGCAAATAGTAATCGATATTAATAAATGGAGAGGAAACCCACAGAGTTATTTTAGCTTCAGAAAATGATCCCACTAGAGGAGGCAGATTGCACCATCCAGGTGCATAACAGATGAGGTGCTATTTAAGGAGTGCAGACTGTTGAGAACAGAGCAGGAAAAAGATTTCCTGTGCAGAATGAAATAGGTAATCTGGCAATAGGAGAGATTGGAGTTTTGGGAGGATTACAAGAACCAAAGAAATAAGCACTCTACAACATCCAGCAGAAGTTGGTGGACAGGTGATGGATAAAGAAGGACACAGGGAAAAATTTAGCAGCAAAGTATTTAACAAAGTTCCCAAACCTGGAACATCAGTAGTGAATATGTTGCATGTAGTCTAATCTTTTCTCAATAGGCTTCTTTCATAATGGCAGCAATAAAAAAAAATACCTCAAATTTACTGGAAGGTAATTTTTCTAAGAAGGGAGAGGGGCACTGCCATTCAAATGGTGGTCTTGCTGGTTTATCTTCATATCTACAGTCCAGTAAAATACTCACGAATCTGGAACTTGATTTTTGCTTGAACTTGAACTTTGCTTTCTGGGTGACCTACTTTGTTAATGTTCTGAAATCTATGAGGCTTAGAAGATAACTATTTCTATCAATGTTTCTCTGTGTATGAGAGTCAATAAGGAACTTTAAAACATTACCAATGTCTGAGTCCGATCTCTAAATATTCTGAGTTATAGGCAGCTTATGGGTGTTTGTTGAGAGTGTAACTAGAACAACAGGAGTTGGATATGACTATCAAACCAAGTGAGCTTGATATGCTGCCCATCTTCTTTGGAGAAATCCTTGGGTGCAGCTAGCTGGACACAGCTATGAAAGGTTCTCCTTGTACTGTGAGGTCTCTTACTCTCTGTCCTCCTTTGGTAGGAATTCAGACCTACATTGATTTCTGTTAAGACACCTCTTTAAATGTTAGAATTAATTTGATCTGGCTTCTCTTGTGATTTTGAATTCCTTCAATGATATTTGGGAAGAATTTTAATCTCCTTAATGGGTTCATCTTAAAAAAAGAGAGTTAGGGGCTGGGAATGTAGCTTAGTGGTTTTAAAGTGCTTGGTTAGCATGCACAAGGTCCTGGGTTTGACCCCAAGCACCGCATACACACACACACACACACACACACACACACACACACACACAACACCAGTTTGTAAAAATGTATAACAGATTTTCTTCTTTAGGTAAAATTATATAATAGACTAGATTAGTGGCTATTTTTGTGTACTATGTGTAATTATCGTGGTGGTACAAGGTAATGAGGGCTTTGCATGGAAAACTAAACAGTGTGTCCTTTATTCTTTTTCTTGCTAGTCTGTTCTTATTAATTATACATGGCATTAGAATGTATTTTGAGATACACTCCTATTTGGAGTATAACTTCCCATTCTTCTGGTTGTACCTGATGCAGAATTACTTTGGTTGTGTATTCATATATACACATAGGAAAGCAATGTCCAATTTATTCTACTATCTTTCCTATTCTCATTCTATTTCCCTTCCCTTCATTCTCCTTTGTCTAATCGAAAGTACTTCTATTCTTCCCTACCCAATAAGGGGTCCTCTTATTGTGAGTTAGCATCCACATATCAGAGAGAACATTCAGCCTTTGGTATTGCTGATGGGACTGCAAACTGGTGCAACCACTTTGGAAAGCAGTAAGGAGATTGCTCAGAAAACTTGGAGTGGAACTACCATTTGACCCAGTTATCCCACTCCTGGGTTTATACCCAAAAGGCTTAAAAACAGCCTACTACAGTTACGTGGCCACACTGATATTTATAGTAGCTCAATTCATAATAGCTAAACTATGAAACCAGTCTATGTGTCCTTCAACAGATGAATGGATAAATAAAATGTGGTATGCACAATGGAATTTACTTAGCCATAAAGAGAAATGAAATTATGGCATTTCCCAGTAAGTGGATGGAACTGTAGACTATCATGCTAAAAATCCTTTATTCTTAATGCAATGCATGGAGTGTGAGAAGCAGCGCTCAGAAATTTCAAACAGAGGGAGGATAATTTTACTTAGAATGAGCAGTTTTCCAGACATGGAAGCTGGGTGGGGAAGGGACAAGGAGGGGACTTGTGGCAGCAAGATCAATTGACTGTGATGAAAGGAAGATGGCAGGATCTGGAGATACAGGGATTGAGTATGAAGTGTATTTGGAGGATAGAAGCTCCAACATTGGGTAACTAATAAATGGGAAAGTTAAGAGAGAGCCAAGTGGGTTTCTTGGCTTTTGGCTTGAGTGATTGGATGATCTTTCCAGTTGCCATAAAAGAGGAAAGTAGAGGAGAAACTGGTCAATTGTGGATAGGACAAGATCCAAGCCTGGTATGGAGATTTAACCTTAGCCAGAATGACTATCATTAGACATGAAGATTTGGCACAACAGGCTGAGAAGAGGTGTGGGAACCACTGCTGTGACAGTGAGAGAGGGGCTGAATTGGTGCAGAGCTAGGCTCAGGAAACACTGGCCCAGTCTGGTAGCTTTGCTGGACACGTCACCCTCAGCATGAGGATTAGCCTATTACACGTGCAATGTTTGTGCATGAGAACTGGGCCGGATGCTGCATACTCAGTGTCACATTTTCCATTTTTCAAAATGATGTGAGGTGTGTAACATCTCATTAGTTCCACTCCAAGTTTTCTGAGGAATCTCCCTACTGCTTTCCAAAATGGTTGCACCAGTTTGCAGTCCCACCAGCAATACCAAAGGCTGAATGTTCTCTCTGATATGTGGATGCTAACTCACAATAAGAGGACCCCTTATTGGGTAGGAAAATATCAAACTGCTTGGTCTTCTACTTAAGGATGACCTCATCCAAAACACTGGAGTTTTTTTATGGCATCATATTTTCCTTTTACCTCAACCAAGTCTTGGGCACGTAGAAAACACCCAAAAAGTTCAATTGAATGAATGGTGGAATTTACATGTTGCAGGATAATCCTTAGGACAGACAGCATTTGACTAACAGTCAAAGGGCCAACTGAGGTGGAAGGATCCTTTTGTTAAATTCTTATGTCTATGAAAATTGAAGAAGCAGATGTGGTTAACCTAGGAAAATGATATTTTACCTTCTTTCATCTGGAGGATTCTTTAGAAGTCTGATAGATGCTATGGACTCTTTAAAAATGGCGTTCTCAGGGGTGTGCACACTTCCACAATTTTAAATCAAGCTAGAGTTCACTGTCAATACTACAGGCACATGATGGGCCCAATATACACAACTCCAAATGCTTTTCATGATACTTTCTGGAGAATTATACTTCTGTTGTCAGGATAAATTTTGATTATCTTCTATTAAAGCTAAGTTTTGATGAGGCAGGAATTAAACATTAGAGCATTTCTGAGACATAATATATACATGTGTTTTTTATTGCTTCCAATTCAAATTGAGACATATTTTAGTCCTTTTCTAAATTTGCTTTTTGGAGATTTTTGAGAATCCTCAAATGGGTGTTAAGTACACTAAGAATATGGACAAATTGCACACATTTTCAGTAAATTGTTGGTTGTCTAATACATAATTCTTATACATGTTTAAATAACACATTCATATATATGAGCAGCTCCTTGTAACTTTAACTATATGCTCAGGGACTGTAAATAGATTTTAATATCAGCCTAAAAGAAACATAATTAGGATGAGAATGTGCTGCCAAAATAATTGTATAATATACTACAAATTTTCATCTAGTTAGTACAAATTGAGATCCATCATTATTACATTGTCAGGATTTATACAAAGTAATGAACTTATCAATTAGCTCACTCAAAGACTATCAAAGGAGTTGAAGAACTTTAAAAAAGATTGTACTGCTTAATTAATTTCCTATTTCACTGACAGCCTACTAAGTACAAGGCAATATGCAAATTCTTTATGTCTACATACTAGTAAAAGGATTCCTGATTATGTGAATGCATGGAGGTTCAGAGATGAAGGGATTCTTACCAAAGCTTGAATTCAATAATTCTATCTATAGAAGAGGAAGCTGAGTTGAAGAGGAATCAACAGACCTGCTTGAAGAAGCATATTTACAGAATGTGAGCATCCTGTGTGCTAAGAGTGTCCAGCCCTGCCATTGAGTCTGTGACTTGGAGTCTCATTTTTCTCATCTGTGATGTGGGATATTTCAAGAGGATAAAATGAAATAATTTCAGTTAAATGCATAGCATATTCTGGCATACAGCAAGTATGAAATAAATGGCAGTTATTTTATTCTATTAGTGAAAGAGCAGAATTTGCAACTGCATCTCTCAACTTTCAGTCTGAGATTCTGCTCACACTCCCTTAATATCTTTGAAAGTCACTCCATAATTGCAGGACAGTTTCTAGTCGTGGGATAGCTATAGTCTTGTGACATTCATTTGAAGAGTTTCTCTCTCTCTGCCTTAAGGGGGAAGAGATTTAGGATTTTGTTATTTTCACCATTTTCTCTCTATTACCTTCAGTTGATGCTCAGCAAATAAGCTGAATGAAGAATAAATTATCTACTGTTTCCCCACCACAACCCCTACTCAGCCATGGGACTTTTTGACATAAACAACATTTCTTCAGGCCTTATATACAACCAGAAACAGTTGAGTGATTGAGAATAAAATGAAATGACTGCACACAAGGAGTACAAAGCTTAAATGAAATGTGTTCTAGATTCCGATACTATGAGAACCAGTTGGCATGTTATTGCACAGTAGCAGAACAAGATATTTTCTTTTCCTATTAAATTATGAATCAGACATAACGTACCTATGTTTACATTTAAATACATGACCAATGTAACTCCACATCATATTCAACCACATGAATGGGATTCTAACTAGAAAAAGTTATACTCCATGCATGTATATGTCAAAATATACTCCACTGTCATGTATAACTAAAAAGAACAATTTTTTAAAATTCTGAGATGAATTTAAAAATACCATCCCTGATATATATTGGCTGTGATCTTGGGCAAGTTATAAGATCTTTCTGAGCTTTGTGGGTTTCTTGTGTAGAGGGTTTCCCCATAATAATTAAATGAGTAATGCATAACCTGTTTAGCATAGAGTCTGCCATACTATACATATTGGTGAAAGTAGCCCTTATGTACTTGGCATACTTTACGTGTTTATCATCAGAACTGATGGATTTAAACATCCGATTTAGTGGACACAGTTTTGCAACCTCTTAGCATAGTGTGACTGTGTTTCACTTGATAATGTTTCCATCCTGAGAGATGAAGACTGATATTATTTTCTGTCTTGTGGAAAAATGGAGTGAAACTTATCTAATTACCTCTGTTTGTCCTCATCACAGCCAGTGGCACAACATATATAAGGAAAGAATCAATGCACACAATTATTTGATTAATCAGCATTACATCGTACTTCCTAGCTGAAGGAAGCCAACCATTAAAAACTACATTTTCTCCCTGGCCCTGTATTTATGTTAATTGAAAGAGAACAAATGGAAAGAAAAAAAAAGCAAAATTTAAAAATGTGAGTAGGAGAAAATGCAATATAATTTTACAAAATGTTTTCATACGAAATGTTTTATGGTAACTAATGATTCGTTTCTAGCTTAATGCTGTTTGTCACAAATGTTGTGAGGGAAAAGAACCTCCTCAGGTACATTTGTTCTTGTAAATGATGAATCAGTTGGAAACTGTGTCCATGTTCACCCACTGGCCACCTTCCAGCTCAGGAAATTGGCAGAGGCCCAAAGCAGCCTCCTGCTGGACAGAACACCATGGTGGCCCCTAGCTCTGCACCAGAGACCTATTAGCATGCCAATGTGCCCAAAATAGTCACTTGTTTGCTCAATACTACTATAGGACTTAAAAGCAACTATGTGGTTTTCCAAAGAGCTCAATTTATTTTTAGGTTTGGAGTCCTAAGCTCAAATGCATTAGAGTTTCTTGATACTCTAGAATTTTAGGGGTGGATGAAGCCTTTCTTTAGGGGAAACTGAGGTGCTTGGCCGAGTTGAGGAGTGGTGTGGGGAGAGAAGGCAGGAGATTTTGTAAATGACTTATTGAAAGCTTCCAGGACAGTTCTTGGCTCATTTCATTTATTCATTCAACAGAGTTACACCGAACAATCATTATGTGCCACATACTGCAATAGGTGCTGGGACTTGGGGTGGGAGAAGACCAAGAAGGCTCTGTCCTCTTGGAGCTTACTGTCGAGTAAGGACTAAGGACAACATGTCTTAATTATATATTTTTATTGTACTTACAGAGCAGACTCGGCAAAGTGTAGGGACCTAGGGAATGCAAAAATCCTTTTATCATTCAAGAAATATTCAGGAATATTTAGATAAGGCCAACCTTGAGGTAGAATGAGTATCCTAGTCTTTGGCAACCATAAGCACAGAAGCTGTGATGTGTTAAAAGGAGGGTATATGACAAGATGAGGCAGGACACCCCTGAGGCGGAGCACAGGAAGCTGGAGGCTGGCCAGAAGGCTAGAGAGTGGTAGGATCAGGTCTTGAGGTATTCTGTGTTATGAGCATGCTCAGTACATAGGCGATAAAATTATTATGATTTCTGAGCTTCAAATTGTAGTTGCCAAAGAGAAAATAACATCAGCTATGTCAATGGTTATTGCATTGGTTCAATGAGATGGTTGCTTGGCACTCAACCCCAAGCTAGACATGAGTTCTGAGTTTCTTGTGTAGAACCTTCCTATTTTTCCTCCATTCTTTAAGCTCATTTCCAATAAACCAATGGATTTGGACTCACTGTAAAAGAATGTATATATAATGAGCAGTGAAGTGTCCATAGGAGGAAAGTGGGGTCTGGGGAAATTAGAAGTGAGGTGTTTTCATGTGGACGCTGGTTCAGGATAGCCCAGGACCCTGCTTGGAGGTGATGAGGGAAGAAGAAAGAAAGAGGAGACCAGGTGACCTACTGCTACGATTGCATGCCATCATAGCGTAAGATGCCAGGTTGTGTACCCTCTGACTCCAGAAATTTACATGACATACAAAAAGCTCTGCTCCTCTGTCGCCTAATCAAGTCTTGACATTTGAATTTCGAATGAATTTTGGGGAAATAACTTTTCAGATTCTCATCATATAGTACTTGTTTAATATGAATAGAAATAATTGCTTTGCCAGAGTGATTAGCATGCACAAGAATAACTATAGACTTTTCTCTATTTTTTTTTTTACTTTTAGATAAATGTCAAATATCTTCTCTAAAGTGCATTTAATCTATTATTTTTTTTTTCCTTAAGGATCATTAAAAAGTGGAAAAATGTGATGAAGGTGCGGGGAGTGCAGGGCAGCGATGGGAGACACACAGGAGGAGAAAGCCAAGTTGAGCCGGCAAAGAAAATGCTCTCAGCAGTGAGAGCGCAAGGACAATAGAAGCTATTAATACCAACCTCTTCTAAAGGATGCCTCGTATAAAGTTGGTGGTCCCCCCGCCCCAGATATTTCTGGCAGCTTACTTCAGAATGGTTGTCCATTCTGATCAAGAGCCCTTTGTGTCGAAGAGAACGTACAGGCTCTGAGATCAGGCTGCCTGGAGACAGTACGGCAGCCCGGCTCCTCCGAGAGTGATCTTGGATGAACCACTGTGTTCACTAGTTTTTTGTTGCAGTGACCAAAACACCTGACAAGAACAACTTAAAGAAAGAAAACTTTTTTTTTTTTTTTGCTCAGGGTTTCAGAGATCTCAGTCCATGGTTGTCCAACTCCATTTCTATGGGCCTAAAATTAGGTAGAATGTAATTGCTGAAGGCTGCCAGCTCCTGGCATCTGGGAAGCAAAGGATAAGAGATTAACCAGGGACAAGTATAAGTCCCCAAGGCCACCCTCCAGTGACCCACCTCTTCAACCACACAGTGCTGCCACACAGTTGTCACTCGATAGTTCAGTCAAATTATTAATCCATCAAATGGCTTAATCCACTGTTGAGGTTACAGCTCTATGAATCTGATCTCTTTACCTCTGCCTATGGCTGAGTTGCCTGGACATGTGAGCTTTATAGGAAAAAAAAATCACATCCAAACCTTAACAACCACTTAACATATTTGAGCTGGTCGCCTTAGTGCTGCAGTGGGCATACGGAACATTCTCAGTGGGTCATTTAAGATTGCATGGTGTACGATGCCAGACACCATTATTGCCAGAGCCTGGGAAGGTACTCAGTAAAAGAGGTAAGTCTCCTTCCTTCCTTTTCTTTCCTTAGGTAGAAAGATTGATAGAGCAGTGCCAGAATCAGGACCCAGAACTCCTGAGGCTTCAGGCTCCTGAGAGAATCAATTAGATGTCAGCTACAGAAAGGTCTCTGACTTTATTTCTACAGGTTATTGCCCTGGGCTAATGGAGCAAGTTAAATTGCATCACACAGAGTGCTTGGGGCTCATTTTTACCAGAATAGAAAGTCTTGAGGTGTTCAATATTATTTTGCAAGCACAACCGCCTCTGGAGTTTCAAATGAAGCTCTGTTAAGCCAACCTAGGTCTTCTCAGTTATTTATTTCAAAAGTAGCAATTGCATTTTCACATGCAATACAGAGGAACAATACATAATGGAACATTTTGCAAAGCCTCTTCCCTCAAAATTATTTGCAGGTCGCTAATCTAAAACAAAAACTGGATGAGCAGTCTGTTTTACCCCATCCATGAAACCTCATGGACAGTCTTGCTGCTAATATAATTAGGGAAAGTAAAAACAGGATAAAACACAAGACACTGGATGGACACAAAAGTGTTCCTGTCAATGGCTCCTGCAAAGCTGAACTGATCCTAATACCTCCACAAGACAGTTCTTGAGGGTACTTCTGTTAGAGGTTTTGCTTTTGTTTTTATTTTAATTGTTCTTTGAACAATACAATTCATAGAGCTACTTCTATCAGAGGGATTTCATGTTCCTGCTTATGAAAAACACAGGGGAAAGGCAAGCCGCCCTTCTCCAAGCCCACCCTGCACTTTGCTATCCTATTCCAGGCCTCCTTTTGGGAGAGATGTGGCCTCTTATGTGAGCCAAATGGGTGCCTAACAGAAAGAAATGTCATTAGTAAACCATTCTCTCTAATGCAACAGAAGTCCCCAGTTTCTGTTCAAAAGGGCTCCTGGGAAGGAATGTTTGTTTGCATTTTGAGGGCTACATGTAAAATCTGGGTGTTTTTCTCATTCTGATCCACACACCATTACACACTTTAATGATTTATATTAAAATTTCCAAATGAAGCTGTAAGATAAAGGGTTGTTGATTGTATTTATTTACCTTCAAAGTTTTTTTAGTTATTGACATCTTTGCAACATAGTTGCTTCCTTTTCTGAGAGATAATTATAATACTAAAGATTTGTTAATGCAATTATAATCTAGAAGTAAGTAACAGGTATTCTTTTGCCTTATTGGAGGGATAAGAGTTTATGGGGGGGGGTGAAGTTACTGGATGTGTGACTCTGGAGAAGTCTTTTTGCTTCTTGCAAAGTATGAGGACTAGCTACAGCAACGTTTGTCTTGGGGTGGTATTCAAGTTTAATTTAAAATATGTTCTATGACCCTGGATTAGTCTACTTTCTGTTGATATTAAATACCCGAGGCTATCTTAAAAGAGAAGAGATTTATTCAGCACATAGTTTTGGAGGCTGAAAGTGTGACATTAGTTAGCCTCATTCGTTTTGGCCTCAGAGGAGGATCTAATGGCAGGTGGCATCACAATGCTGGGTGTGCATGGGCAGATCACTGGGTGAGACAGGAAACCAGGGAGACTCAGGAGCCAGAGTGCTCTCATGAGAACTAGCCAGGGTGCCATGAGAAGTACATTAATCCCTCTGAGGGGGGAAGCCCAATGGCCTACCCCACCTTGCACTAGAACCTACATCTTAAATTTTCCACCACCTCAACACCACTGTACTGAGCACTAAACTTACATACTTGGAACTTTGACACTGCAAACCTTATCCAAACTATAGCAGATTCTTAGTGGAATTTTTTTTGTGTGTAATCATCCAGTAGATACTAGAAACATCTGGTTGACTTTCTTGATTGTGTATTTTCAGTGGAATAAAAACCTTGATTCTGAACTCTACGGTTACAGAAACGTGCTCTGCAAGTATGAGATAGAGCACTACAGAGTCGGAACAGATGACCATCCAAAGAGGACTCTTCCTAGTGATTCAGGAATCCACAGTTCTGTATTTGCATGAAGGAGTTGGTCTACCTATGAAATCACTGTTCTTTACCAATTGACCTTATAGCAACCTCAGACCTTTCAAACCGAGAAACATAATAACTTGTATTATTTTAGATGACTGCATTGGATTATGTGACAAAAACCATTTAAATATAAATAGATACCTAGGAGACCACATGAATAGTATCTAGTTATTTTTTCTGACTTTCTCCAAGTTTTATCCCCTGATTTTTTTTTATTGCTGCTTCTATTTTAAAATTTGACTAACCTTTTCAGATGTACAAGTTGTTTAGCAGTATCCCCAGCCACTACCAACTAGTTGTCAGTAAAGTGCCCCAATCCCAAATATGATAATCACAAATGTCTCCAGACATTGCTGCTTGCCCTTGAGGAACAAAATCACTTTGGAGTGAGACTTGGTAGTAGTCTATGCTTTATCTTTTTTTTCTAATTCTGAATTTTTATTCTTGACTTTATGACTAAGTGCTTAGAAATTATTACTCTTATCGTCATTATTATGCTACTGAACATCACTACTATCTTTCATCTATGCAGGATAGCACAATGTACTCAACATTTCCACCCACATTATCTGTGGAGATTAAGGGATAGCAATTATTGTCTATAACAAATTAGAAAAGAGAAGTATCTTTTCTGTGATTGTCCCTGCCCCCTTTCTTATTGTGTTTGTAATCCAGCACATTGAACACAGAGATCTTGCCATAAGGAATACATGTAGGATGAGTTGGGCATCATGTAAATGATAGCTGGCCCAGTCTTTTCAAGACACATAAAGAAAAGAGATGTTTCTTGAAATGCCACCCTTCTCTTTCCCTCCTTGGCTGGCAGGATTCACATACCACGTAATATACACAGGGGAATACACATCTACAATGAAAACCTACAGGTGGCTTTGTTGAACTTCCGGAGCCCCTTGGCTCTTTAAAGGCTTCTTAAAATTGCAATCTTTAGCCTCTACTGGACAGTCACAGTGTTATCACGCCACACCAAACGAAAACCAGATGGCACTCTTGAGAAAGAGAAAATAACATTTCCCCCACACTTCCCACCTCTTCCCTAGTGTTCTTACCTGCTTAAGAATTTCAGCAGCTGTTTCATGTGAACAATCAAATATCACATAGAACTCCTTGCCCTTCTTCATCTCCTTGAGTAAAGGCTTAGCATCCTTATTCCCAGAGGGCAGCTGGCGGATTTTGATTTTAATGTTGTATCTGGAGGGAGCTTTGATGAGCTCTTGCAGACGAATTAGACCTGGAAAATGACATCCAATCATGCAACAGAGACTGCTCCGTATTGTTTATTGCCATTTACAGTCAAATGCATATCATTCCCAAAATGCATCAAGCGGCCACCTACCTAAAGGTTACACTATTGACTTTCCATTTGTCATTCCTCTTTCAGTGGTAGATTATACTGATATTTTCCCTTTGTGGGTATGTGTGGCTTGGAAGCATAATTTTCCCAAGTGCACTTTGAATTTATTTAGAATGCAATTGTCCTTTCCAGTTTTAAGCCAATACTGCAGGTCTTTAACAAATCAAGTCTGTGAAACTTTTGCAAACAAAAAAGTTGCTTGAAGTTTCCAAAGGTGCTCAGTGAAATAGATAACACCTGCTTTCTTAAAAAGCCAAAATAATTCACCAGGCACAGTGGCACATGCCTGTATTCCCAGCGGCCCAGGAGGCTGAGGCAGGAGGATCACAAGTTCAAAGCCAGCCTTAGTTAGCAAAAGTGAGGCGCTAAGCAACTCAGTGAGACCCCTGTCTCTAAATAAAATACAAAATAGCACTGGGGATGAGGCTTAGTGGTTGAGTGCCCCTGAGTTCATTCCCCGGTATTGGCACCCGCACCCCCCCCAAAAAAAAATAATCCAAAATAATTCAAGGGTTTCTTGGGGGTTGCTAACTTTTTTAAGTTTGTCATCAAGTATTTACATACAATGTATTGTTTACCAGCTACTTCGGCTGTTGCAAACAATCTGTCAGTGATGACTATATAAACTAAATGACTCTATTTCTTGCTAAAACATTTGAATGTTGAATTGGATAATCTTTACTTGATTAAAAATACTACAGGATATTCTTAGATATTATAAGAATAAAAGCAGAAAAAAAATTAAATTGGCTATTAGGAGTTGTATACAGCTAATTTGAAAGAGAATGTTCTCTTCATCCAGGTGTGGATCTGCTGAGCTGCACCATTCCCTAGGAGATGTCCACCATGAGGTCAAGACAGGCAGCCTTATGAAACCTGCATCTTGTTTCCCGTAATGTTAGCTGGCGTTTGCTACACTGCATGATGTTGTCTCCCACTCAAGGACTCCCATCACATAGGAAAATTGACTTTCTTTTAAATAAGTAGTTCGGTGCCTTCAGTATTTGTCAGCATCAAGTAATCAATAGGGAATATTAAGCTTTACAGGTATTCAGGTGGAAATTGTCAAATGCACTGTGCAAGATAGCACATGGATTCCAGCTACTTCCAGACTTGATGCACGTATTTCTTCTTATTATTTTATTTATCTTATTATTTTTTTCCTCAGAAGTCACATTTATTGAAGCTTGAATGGGAAAGGTTTCTCTAGTACTGGAGTTAGGTCTAGTTCTGAAAAACAGTAAATGACAATGATCTGCTTTTCAGAGTCAGATGGAGCAATGGAGGTGGGGAAGGTTGCTGTAGAGCCATATCAAGATTTAGTGTACTGTGTTTTTCTTCACAAAAAAATAAAATTTAAAGAATAACAGCCTTATTGGGCTTTGCTCCTTTTCAAATCAATTATGTGGTTGAAGATTCTCAAGTACCCAAAATGAGCCACTCATTTTTTTTTTTTTTGAAACTTCATGCTTTTTCCTTTTTATTAGATGAAATCAATTCAAAATACAAATACTGGTGATTATCATGAATTAGATCTGAAACCCTGATTAGAATTTAAATATGATTTATAAAATTAAGAGATTAATTTATTAATAAATTGTATTTAACTTTTTTTAAAATTTTTTATTGTTGGTCGTTCAAAACATTACATAGTTCTTAATATATCAAATTTCACAGTTTGATTCAAGCGGGTCATGAACTCCCATTTTTACCCCATATACAAATTGCTGTATCACATCAGTTACACTTCTATTGATTTACATATTGCCCTTCTAGTGTCTGATGTATTCTGCTGTCTATCCTATTCTCTACTATCCCCCCTCCCCTCCCCTCTCCTCCCCTCCCCTCTTCTCTCTCTATCCCCTCTACTGTAAATCATTTCTTCCACTTGTATTATTCTTCTCTTACCCCTCATTTCCTCTTATATGTAGTAATTTTGTATAACCCTGAGGATCACCTTCCATTTCCATGCAATTACCCTTCTCTCTCCCTTTCCCTCCCACCTCTCATCCCTGTTTAATGTTAATCTTCTTCTCAAGCTCTTCTGTCCCTACCCTGTCCTTAGTTACTCCCCTTATATCAAAGAAGTCATTTGGCATTTGTTTTTTAGGGCTTGGCTAGCTTCACTTAGCATAATCTGCTCTAATGCCATCCATTTCCCTCCAAATTCTATGATTTTGTCATTTTTTAATGCAGAGTAATACTCCATTGTGTATAAATGCCAAATTTTTTTTTATCCATTCATCTATTGAAGGGCATCTAGGTTGGTTCCACAGTCTTGCTATTGTGAATTGTGCTGCTATGAACATCGATGCAGCAGTGTCCCTGTAGCATGCTCTTATTAGGTCTTTAGGGAATAGACCGAGAAGGGGAATAGCTGGGTCAAATGGTGGTTCCATTCCCAGCTTTCCAAGAAATCTCCATACTGCTTTCCAAATTGGCTGCATCAATTTGCAGTCCCACCAACAATGAACAAGTGTACCCTTTTCCCCACAACCTCTCCAGCACTTGTTGTTGTTGGACTTCATAATGGCTGCCAATCTTACTGGAGTGAGATGGTATCTTAGGGTGGTTTTGATTTGCATTTCTCTGACTGCTAGCGATGATGAGCATTTTTTCATGTACTTATTGATTGATTGTATGTCCTCCTCTGAGAAGTGTCTGTTCAGGTCCTTGGCCCATTTGTTGATTGGGTTATTTGTTATCTTATTGTCTAATTTTTTGAGTTCTTTGTATACTCTGGATATTAGGGCTCTATCTGAAGTGTGAGGAGTAAAGATTTGTTCCCAGGATGTAGGCTCCCTGTTTACCTCTCTTATTGTTTCTTTTGCTGAGAAAAAACTTTTTAGTTTGAGTAAGTCCCATTTGTTGATTCTAGTTGTTAACTCTTGTGCTATGGGTGTCCTATTGAGGAATTTGGATTCCGACCTCACAGTATGTAGATCATAGCCAACTTTTTCTTCTATCAGATGCCCTGTCTCTGATTTAATATCAAGCTCCTTGATCCATTTTGAGTTAACTTTTTTCTGGATTCTTTTGTCCTGAACCACTGACGAGTACTTATAAGGGGGAAAAATCGAGCACATGGACCTATATATTTTTTTATTTGTTACATTCTTTAATCTTTCTAGTAATCCTATGAAGCAACCCTCATTATCTTTATTATTCAAATGCAGAAACTAAGGCCCAGAGTAACTACTCAGTGTTGCAAAGATAGTTAGGAGGAACAAATAGATTAAAACTGTTATTTGTGATTTTAATGCTTAATCTTTCCACTTCACTGTCCTGCCTCATATATACAAGCTATTGGTGCTGAGGGAACAGAAACAGTTTAGGATTATTTGATGAGATGGGAAATAAACAGAATCAGGGACCCATTTTCCTTTCTTCTTTTCCCCAGGCTTCCTGCTTTGCAATCATGGTTTTTTTTTCTTTCTTTCTTTCTTTTTTTTTTTTTTAACTTGAGCATGACCATAAAGGAAAGCTCAATGTGGCCTTTAAATAAAATGGGGAAAACATTTTAAAAGTGCATTTCATATGCTGCAAGGAACTGCTCTTTTGTTCTTTGTTGAATGGAATGTCAATCCTGAAGTGTGTCTTCCCATCCTTGTGATTTACATACTCTCTCCTGGCATTTAGGTTGACACACACATTTCACTTTCTTCATTCATTTTTCAGGGGAAAATGTTTTCTGGATACTCAGTGGATCTCGATTCCTATGTTAAATCCTGCAAGGTAAACAACATCCTGCTTCAAGGTCCTAGAGTCCATTGAACTTTTTTATACCATGAACTCTCACAATGTGGATAAGGCATCAAGTACCACCTAAATTTGTAGGTCATAAGCCTAGATGGCTATAGGCTGGAATAACTTGCTCAAGGTCACATAGATAATAATGGCAGATTAAGTTTTGAAGCCATATTCTACCTTCTGAGAGCAAACTAGGGCTCTTTATAATAAATCAATAGATCTGACTGACTTTTGAATTTCATATCAACTTGATTGACTATGTAAATAAATACCTGGAAAAAAAAAAACAGAAAGAAAACTTAGAAACAGCATAAAACATTAAACTTCTATTTGGCACATGAGGCCATTCAGAAACATAATCTCTCACCCCAACAAATGGAATCATCCATTTTCACAACTGTTTCATAAAATAAAGCATATTTTGATAGCAAGACAGGGGGAAAAAAAGGTAACACCTCAACAAAGACGATCAGTTTCTAAATGGAAGTGATATGTTCTACGGGAAAACACCTCTGTTCTCCTTTTCTCATTTTGTCAGTATGCATGAAAATGGACCATAGGAATGAGGAGGATCCACACATTTAAAGATTACAGACTCAAGTTGTGAGCAGAACAATGAGCCAGGAACACTGATTTTACATTTCTCTTCCTGAAGCAATTGTTTGCTTAAGAAAACCCTTTCTGGGCTGGAGATGTGGCTCAAGTGGTATCATGCTCGCCTGGCATGCATGCGGCCCAGGTTCAATTCTCAGCACCACATACAAACAAAGATGTTGTGTGCGCTGAATACTAAAAAATAAATATTAAAAAAAAATTCTCTCTCTCTCTCTTTAAAAAAAACAAAACTTTTTGCCTTCATTAACAAGTGATGGAGAATTTACAATTCAAAGGCCTTTTGCATTCACAGAAGACAAAATTTAGAGAAAGCTTTCTCTTATATTTGCATTTTTTTTGCAGCAATCCTTCAATCCTGTACATTTAACTGTGATGAATAGCTAAAAATCATTTGCTAAACAAATAGTTACCTCAGGGAGGGGAAATCAATGTAGGGACAACACCTGGCTTTGCTAATCATCCTCCTGGGCCTGAATGCCACCCTGATGAAGTCACCCAGCCCTGCCAAGTCTCCAGTTGCAGAGAATAGTAATGGTGCATGCAAAACTGGTACTGAGGTGTTTTTCTAGCCCACTGAGGTGAAGGAACTTTAAAATGAAATGCAGATAAGGGGAAAACCAGACAAACCCAAGCAAGTGACATTATACAATAAAACTGATCACATCTTGACTCTTCAAAAATGTCAGTGTCATGAAAGGCAGGCTGAACTGTTCTGGACCAAAGGAGACTGAAGAAAACTGACAAGTAAATGCATGAGTGATCCTGGGACAATTAAAGAAAATGAATTTATGACGTGTATAATTTGATATATACTTAGATGATAGTATCGTGTCATTATTAAGTTTCCTGTACTCAAAAATTATAGGGTAGTTATAACAAAGAAGATCCTTGTTCTTAGGAAATATACTCTATGGTATGCATGGGTAAAAAGGTCTCAATACCCACAATTTACTTTCAAATGACTCAAGGGTACTACTACTTACTATTATTGTCATTGCTGTGTAGTTGTTTTGATATGAGAAAATATTAGAGCATTAAAGCAAATGTGATCAAATAATAGCAACTCCTGAATCTAGAAGAAGGTGCACAGAAGTTTACATTATCACACACTTTTCTCTGAGTCCTAATCTTTCTAAATAAAAAGACAAAATGTGCAAATATAAAAAGAATAACATTAGCTCCTCCTTCTACCACCCCTCCCCTCAGGAGGGCGACTGAAAATGTACCTTTAGTTTGAAAGTGCTTTGAAAAAAACATTTCTTATTTCACTTGAGTTTGAGCTGGGCTCTGCATATAGAGATAACTTTTAAAAAATGTCCAAACGTCCAATTCTTAAACACTTGCTTTGGCTGCCTGTCTTTGTGTGCTCACATAAGACAGAAAATGGTAATTTGCATGCATGTTGACTGATTTGGGCAACAAGTGGAGCATATGGAAGAGGAAAAAAAAAATCCTGTTATTTCCAGTGGCGTTTAAAATTTCCTGTGCCTTCTCCTGAAATAATAATAAACCTTGCTATTTACATTGCTCCTTTCTATGAATTATGCTACATGCCCTATAAATAGCTCAATAAGCCTGGAATATACCACAGAGATGGATGTGTGTCAGTGTTGTTTTAAAGGGAGGAAAGTGAGGCATGGTGAGGTTAATTGTTTGGATCAGCCTGAAAATGAGTCATAGATGCCAGGAATTGAAAGCAACCTTAAAGGTCAGACCCCTACTTGATGCACAAATCCCCTCCACACAGCTGCTGCTAAACACCTCTTGGTTTGAGAAATTCTCAACTGTACGTTGCAGTCCAATTCATTTCTGGATTGCTTTAGATGTATTTAATGAGTCTCAGTTCAAAAGAAAAGTACCTATGTTTTCTTGATTCTTAATTCAATTTCCTGTTCATTAAACCACACAAGTGGGTTTGATGCTGTAAAAATGTAATTAACCATGGGGACCCAAAGATCAGATCCTGTTTTAAATGTGAATTTCTTTTTCATTTGTACTTAGAAACATGCAAAATGGCATTTCACCAATTTGTGGGTATACTAATACATCCAAACCTAATAAGATTCTTAGGGGGATCTCTACATAAAGTGTGAATCCTTCAGAGGAGAGGAAAAAACCAGAACTGAGAAATAGAAATGGGTGAGGGAATGAATATCTGGGAGGACAGCACTTTTAAATGCAGATCTTCATAGCTGTGATTTTTCAAAAGTGCAAAAAAAGGCTAGTTGGAGACATCCAAAAGGAAAGTTGTGTCCCTTGATCACACTGAAGAGTATAGCCAAAATATTTGAGATTAACTGTACTGCAGTTAGTTTCACCAGTATATTTTGGTCCTGAATTCTTGATAATATCAATGGTAGCTAAAATAATACACCTGGAATACAATATCTAAAGACTCTTGCACAAAATTCTGAAAATTTGAATATGGTTCTGGTCAAAGGACAGGGTTAGGGGACATGAAAGGTAGAAAAGAGGGAGAAGAAAAAAAGGAACTATAATTCTTTACAAAAATGCTAGCTGTATCAAGATACCTGATTTCAAATTCTACTATAGGGCTACAGTAGTAAAAACAGCATGTTATGGACATAAAAACAGACACATAGACCAATGGAATAAAACAGAAGACAGAAGACACAGAGACAAACACAGTTGCACTCATCTGATTTTTTTTTTTTTCTTTTTGGTAGTAAGTATTGAACCCAGGTGTACTTCTTCACTGAGCCACATCCCCAGCCCTTTTTATATTTTAACTAAGTTGGTCGGAGCCTCACTAAGTTGCTGGTGCCAGTCTTGAACTTGTGATCTTCCTGCCTCAGTCTCCTGGTGTGTACCACCATGTCCAGCCAGTTATCTGATTTTTGAAAAAGAGCCCAAAAAGGTATGTTGGAGAAAAGATCGCTTCTTTAACAAATGGTGCTGAGAAAACTAGGTAAGCATAAGTAGAAGAATAAAATTAGATCCCTATGTCTCACCTTCACAAAAAAAGTCAACTTGAATTGGATCAAAGGTCTAGGAAAAGTACCAGAGACTTGACAAGTGCTAAAAGAAAACATTCCAACGTATAGTCCCCAACAGGACTCCTTTCACTCAAAATTTAAAACCAAGAATGAAAAAAAATAATGGGATGGAATCAAATTAAAAAGCTTCTTCATATCAAAGGAAATAACAGTGTGAAGAGAGAGCCTATGGAACAAGAATAATCTTTGCCAGTTACTCTTCCAACAGAAGATTAGTATCCAGAATATATAAAGAATGGCCCCCTCAAAAAAAAAAAACTCATCACGAACAAAACAAATCCATTCATAAATTGACAAATTAACTAAACAGACATTTTTAAAAAGAAAAATACAAATGGCTAATGATTACATGAAAAAATGTTCAACATTTTTAGCCATCAGAGTAATGCAAATCCATGCTACACTGAGATTCCTTCTCAAGTGAAAATGGTAATCATCCAAAACACAAATAGCAAATGCTGGCAAGAATTTGGTGGAAAAGGAAGGTTTATCCACCATTGGCAAAAAAGTAAATTAGTATAGACACTATGGAGATCTGCATGCGATTTCCTCAAAAATACTAAAATCAAAACTGTCATATGATCCTGCTATACCACTCCTTGATATTTATCCCAAATAATTAAAGTCAGCATACTTGAAAGATACATGCATTCTTGTGGTCATTACAGTACACTTCACATTAGTCAAGTTATGAAACTAGCCTCGGTGTCCGCCAACAGATGAATAAATAAAGAAAGTGCAGTATATGTACACAATGGAATTTTACTCAGTCATAAAGAAAAATGAAATTATGTCATTTGAAGGAAAATGGGTGAAAGTGGAGATCATCATGTTAAGCAAAATAAGCCATATTCAGAAAGGCAAATGTCAACTGTACTATGTGGAAGCTAGGCAGAAAAAAGGAAGGAAAGGGGATCTCATGAAAACAGAAGGTAGACCATTTAGATAGAGGAATGGATCAGGAGAGGGTGGAGGGGAGAACAAACGGAGGTAGTGTGGTGTGAAATCAATTAAATCACGTTATGCACATCTATGACTATGCCATAACGAAACCTGCTATTCTGAATAATTAATATGTATCAATAAAAATAATAGACAAAAATGAATAAATTAATTAAAAATCCCCCAAAGGACTATAATTTATTGCCTTATTAGTATTGAGTAACAACTTTTTCATGCTTAGCTGTTTCAGGGGGAATCATGGGAAGGCACATAGCAGACAAGTTTTAGCTCATGCAAGTGGTTATCATAGCAGAATGGAGAAAGCTGTGATTGCTGAAAGTGAAAAATTCACTTATTCTTTTATTCAGCATTGGTCATATAAATCATATCTTTCATTTTGGCCAGGTAACCCATGTCAAAGTGCTACTTTTCTTTAATTACAAATTTTATACCTCTGTCAAGATTCTTGTTTAATAATGTATTTCTTTTTTCTTCGGGAAGATAGAAGGAAATATATTAGACCTAAAAAAATCCAGACTAACTCACTGTTTAATAGTGCCATAAGTGCAGCTCTTTTATTTATTCATAGAATGATTGAACACATTATCTTTAGGATTTAGAACAGTCCATCACACATAAGCAGCACTCAAGAAAAAGTTATCGCTACTTCCAAGGTTGTCATTTCTCTCATGGTTTCTCCCAGAATTTCTTTCTTTCAAACAGTGACATTTTGGGGGTTGGGATGTGGGGAGCACTAGCCTATCAGGCATGAAGTGCCGGGTTTGATCCCCAGCGTTTCAAAAGTAAATAAATAAGTAAATAATAAAATTAAAATGAATTTTAAAGAGAGGAAGTATGGGAGTCAGTCACAGACATTCTTTCATATGTTAATTTCATTTCAAATTAATCCACATTGTAAAGCATTTATAGAGGTTTGGTATAGATAAGAAAATAAAATATGCACCTTTCAAGGGTTACATGTCATGAATCCTGGACTAGAGACATCTTTCTGGAACTCATTTACCTTTTGAACTTATTTAGTCCCATCTGAGGACTCTCACATTGGTATCTATAGCCCAGAATACTTTCCCTGAATTTCAGACTCATGTATTAAATGCCTACTGTGACTCCATTTGGGTATCCATCGGTGTTTGAAACTCAAATTTAGCATATTCATGACTGAATTTCTGATATCATCCTTATTCCCTCCAATTAGTTTCAGCTAATATCTTCTGCATCTCAAGTGATGGCTACTCCATTCTTTGGCTGAAGCCAAAAAGTCTAGAGTCTTCTGAGACTCCACCCTGCCTCTTAAAACCTTCAACCTTATTATTGGTTATGTTTTCATTTTTAAATTCACAGGCATGAAATAAGTCATAAATCTCACTGCCACTGCAACATTAATATTTTCTAAGACTGAATCCAAGTCTCCCTGCTCTTACTGACCACTTAAAAATAAACATAACATATGGTATTTGTCTCATGTCAAAGGAATGCAATGCTTTTTCTTGACATATGACTCAATTGGAACGCTGAGCAAAACTTCACTATTTCAGAGGAGTTGGAGGGAATGTGCTCCCTGTCTTCCCTGTTAAGCAGGTTAATCACTTGAGGCAAATTTCTGCAATGTGAGATGTCCCAAGTTTCTCAGATAATTGAGTTCCTTAATTCAAAATCCATGTCATACACACCCTAAAGAAGAGATGGGTACTAAAAAAGACATCTTAAAATGTAGTCAAACCAAAAGAGAAAGTGCGTGCATGTTGAGAACATCCATGATGCTATTTATGCAGTTTTGCACAGACCCTACATGGCTTCACTCGTTTTTCAGACTCATGCCAATGTCAAATGGAAGCAAAAGAAAGAGAATGATGGATGGACACACAGTAAAACCTTGCAAGTGGGGAACACGTTCAACACCGTTCAGGTATTAGGCCAGCCCTTCGTTCCAGGTGTTTCCAGTCCTTGAGAGTTTCCCTCTCCTCTATCACCTCCACTAGCTGCCTTAGATTTTGTAGGAATTGCCAAGAGATTGCCATATTTCAACCTTTGCCTCCCTAAATTGTCTATCAGTACAACAACCAGAGTGATCCACTGCAAATAAGAATCTGGTCCCGCTCAAAGCTCTCTCCAGTGGCTTTCTATTTCAGGCAGAGGAGAAGTTTTTCAGGTGGTCTACAAAGCCCTTGGGACTCACAACACCCTCCCTCCGACCTCCTCTCCTAAATCCCTTCCCTTCTTACTCTGTCCCAAACACACTGGCCTACCTGCTGTCTCTCTGATGTACCAGGCACACTCTAATCTTAAACATTAGCTGTCATCTTTGCCTGGAACCTTCTTACAGGTACCACATGGCTTACCTCCTCAGGCTGCTTTAAGTCTTTACTCAAACCTCATCTTTACAATGTGACATGATCTCAAATTCTGGGGACTCCATGTCTAGCTTTCAGATTCTCCTCACCAACATTCTACTTTTTCTTTCTTCCATATATTATTGTTGTGTTTAAAAGGTATAATTCAATTTACATAAGGCGAACAAATTGTTTATTCTATAGGTTCTCATAGAAACTAAGTTCTTTGAGGTCAGGGTTTTCTGTTTTCTTCACTACTGTACTCTAGGTTTCTAGGACAATGGCTGGTACACAGTAAATGCTCAATAAGTGTTTGTAGGATGACAGATGTGGCAGTATTACTAAGAATAAAGAAATATATGTTCTAAGAGGATAGCATCAAGATGGCCAAATGCAATGGGAGTTGATCTTATAAACAGCAATTTATTTAGAATTGGAAAAAAAAATTGAGGTCTCATTCAGTGAACCTCCAAGGTGTTGCAGGAATCCCAGTCAGGATCAAACTGTGTCAGAGAGTCCCACTGTAGGTTCAAACTTTTCCAAGACCAGGAAACTAAGTACCTTGGAAAGAAATATGTATTATCCCCTGAGACCCCCATAGCTTAGAACTTCATCCTTTTGGTGATGCCAAAATTGCTTCCCTGAATCCTCTATCCACTGTTGTCCAGTTTAGTTAAGGTCAAGTTCAACACAGTAGGGAGGAGGAACAGGTGAAATTTTACTATGAGTTGAGCCAAAGCTTCTTCCATTCCATGGGCCTGTAGATATTTTTTGACTGTATCCAGTTCTCTTCTAAATCTTTATTTTTTTTCCTTTGCAGCCTGAACATTTTGGTTATTTCATACTACCTGAACATTTTGGTTATTTCATACATATATATATATATATATATCCCCTATATACTTAGTGTCTGCACATGTATAATAAAATAAGAAGTGGGTGGTTGTGAATTTGGGGAGGTAGGTCTAGTCATAAGGTAAGTTGTGAAATAGGAAAATTATCTATTTGAAACTTCCTTCATTTGCATATATTTGTGTGTGTGTTATTTATTTTTTGGCCAACATAATTAGCTTAAAGTGGTCTGCAATAAAGATTCAAGGGCTGGGGATTTAGCTCAGTTGGTAGAGTGCTTGCCTTGCATGCACAAGTCCCTATGTTCAATCCCCAGGACCACCACCACCACCCCCCCCAAAAAAATTCAATAAACTAGGAATTGGAGGGAATTTTCTCAATATAATGAAAGGGATTTTTAAAAAAACGATTCAAGACATTTTATTTATATTATATATATATATATATATTATATATATCTTATATTAATGTCTTAAGATATGGAGGATTTTCAATGATGGAGGTAGGTTCAGTGCAGGGTTAGTTTGTCTCAGGGGTTTGCAATGGCTGTTCATGCTGCGCAAAATCTTGAATGTTCTCTTCCAACTCTTCACATAGCTTTTTCCTCTTTAATGTTTTACTCAAAAATATAATTTTCTCTTGAGGACTTTCCTGGTATCCTTACTTAAAATTGCAAACTTCATCCTCACTCCCCAATCTCCCAAAAGCCATTTGCTGCCTTATTTTTCTTCGTAACACTTACTACCATTTATCATACTAACATTTACTTATATATTTTATCTATTAAATATATTTTATTCCTTAGATTGTGAGATCCCTGAGAGCAGAGATATTTCTGTGTGTTTTTTAGAATAGTGGTTAAAACGTGTCTGGTAGTAAATGTTTACTAAACCAGGGAATCTGTTTATCTGTTTGCCTGCCTATTGAATGTGGAAGAGCATACACTGAAACTCCAATAGGTTTTCCTGGATATATTAGGTCTTTACCTATTTCTTTAATTTTAGCATTATCCAAAGGAAGCAGTCTTATTTTTATAAATGTTGAAAAATAAACTTTAAAAATAAACTGGGAAGGAAGCCATTTATTTAGATCTTAGGAAAGGGCAACCATGGCAAACAGTGCCATGCATATTTGAGCCATCGTGGTTGTTCTCCCCAGTGTCTCACAAATTACCAACTGTGTGTGAACACGAGTGCTGGGACAAGTCAAGAAAGTAGGGAAAAGGGACCAGCAAAACTTGACCATGGGTTGTCTTAGTTCACAAAATAAAAGCTAGGCAGAAGTGCATTTATTTTTTCATGTTTTGCCAATGCAATTGGGATTAGCATTTGCTATGTGGACCTAGCTCTCTCTGCTGGTTGTGCAGGTGGTTGCCTAGCCTAGTGTAAGAGAATACTTTGAAATCCCAAAGGAAGAGACGTGCTAAATCATTCTTCCCCATTAACAGCACTGGGGCTCAGAGCATGAGACCTCAAAGTATTTTGAACTGAAGGAGCCGGGAAGGGTCTAGAAGCAAGGCCCTTCCGACCTTCTCCTGCTCTCCTGTCTCCCATTTCTTTCTGTCTCCCCACTAGAAGTCATGGAAACTTGGTCTTCTTTCCCCCAAAGGATGCCACACCACCTTGGAAGGTCACTCTCACTTCTCCCTTGAAAATCCTCATTCCAGAGTCTTTACTCAGTACCCCCATCAGACTGTTTTTATTAACTCATTCCTTTTCGTCCATTACATTTCTACTCAGCTATACATTTTTTTTTCACAAAATTTAAGCATAAAAATATGCAGTTTTAGTGGTAGAGCATTGCCTAGCATGTGTAAGCCCCAATTCCATTCCCGGCACTGCAAAAAACAAAGAAAAGTTTTACCTCTGTCTTTGGGTCTTCATTTTGGGAGGCTCCTGATTAACCTCAGATTAAATTAATTTGTTGTGCTTTTCTATTAGTAACCTGCCTCTTGTTATTGGGTTATTAATCATGACCCTTAATGATGAATAAAGAAAAGTTTTACACCCTTCCACCCCTCCAATACCTCTCTGAAAATTTGCCAGTCAATGAACCAGGATGTCACCTGGGACAATGAGGCAAAAGACTACCAAGGCTGATGAAGAAGTCAGGAAGAGCAATTGATGGGGAGGGGAAGAGTGGGTGGGGACTCAGCAAAATGAAGGAAAACCCGTGAAGGAAACTGAACCTACTCACTAGTGTGCGGAAGCCCTGGCTTTTACAAAATTACGAATCTGAGCTTTTAGCTGTTTTCTTTTTCCTTTTTTTTTTTTTTTTTTTTTTTGAGGGGTAAACTAGAGCCCTGGGGCTAAGTGTAGCACAGCACACATTTTTGCAAATGAAGTTTTATTGCCACACTGTGTCCATCATTTGCATTTTCTCCATGGCTGTTTTCTGGCTACCTTGTCAGAGCTGCAGTAGTTGTGACCAGGACCGTGTGACCTCAGAGCTTAAGCTGTATACTATTCGGTTCTTGATAGAGAAAAGTTTGCTGGCCTGGGTCCTGTACCAATGTCTGTGGCTCATTTTGCTGAGATTGGCCCCGAGAATGCAGAAACTGCTGAATGGGCTCTGAACTCATTTGATGCTCTGCTTCTCAGCTCGTTTGGATGCGTGTGAGGGGATAGTAGCCAGGCTTCCACCAGGGGTCTAATGAAGCCAGAAGGGATGTCCAATGGGCAGCAATTTCTCATTGCATAGGGTCACCTCTGATGATGAGAATCAGAAACATGTTGGTGAGTTAAGGGACGAACACACAGGGAAGGGAGAGAGAAGAGATGAGATGAGACAGGACTTTACTCCTCCCAAGAGTTCTCTAGAGCCTTTCTGCATTTAACTTCTAGAGGACAGAATGCTGCCTGCATGAATTTAGTGAACTGAATTTTGTCCTTAGAGACGAGCATGCTGCTCCTGATGACTTCAATGGGAGTAACGGGCCATTTGGTCCCACCACATCTGTGCTGGCTTCAGGCTATTTAACAAACTCCTAAGCAAATCCCAATAAAGTGCTCTTTAATGGATTCTTAATTCTGCTGTGGGGGTGGGTGCTGAGCACACCTAAGTCCTAACTTTTCCTTCAGGTTTACTTAGTCTCCTCCTTTTTTATGACTTGCTAATTACTGCAACCAAGAGCCCGGAGTCAAGAAGTATTAAATCCACTCAAAGTCATAAGATGTCTGCTTTTATTGATCTCAGTTGATCTGTTTACTTACTCTCTGGGTTCCAAATTAATAGCTCAATTGATTATTCATTTACATTTTTAATGTTGTTATGGGCAAAGTCACTTTAACATAAATCATCTCTAACTTCATGGGTGACATACAAAATCGTTCTGGATTTTTAATTTCAACAAGTATTTATTGAGCCTCTGAGCTCAGGTGAACTTAACCCATATGAAAAAGGTCATTTCAGACTCTAGTGAAAGATGATAGAAATGATTTTTTTTTTTAAATTTTTCTGCTGCACAAGGTGGCCATTACTTATGAGTAGTTAATCTGAAGTCAATCAGGACATTAACTTTTGTGTTTTTCTCTTGCTAACTATATTTTGCCTAAATACAATTTAAATATCTATCATGACTACACATTTGTTTGAACTCTTTCTTAAATTAAACACAGAAATTTCAATGATTTGTTTTCCTTTTGAATGGTTTTTGCTTTGCTGGAGATGGAGAAATAGTGAGAGATTACACATGGAGAGCTCACCATAATGAGAAATAATATGGTTGTATTAGCTCACGAAATACTCTTTTAACAACAGTAGGTAACACAGAAGATCTAACTACACTTGTGTTTACAATAAAATATTCTACCTGAAGGCTCTTTAAATATGTTGTGAAGTTTATTTGATAATATGTTTTCTTTCTTCACAGGAAGCAGGTAAAGCTCTAAAAAAAAAAAAATGACTGCCTGTGGCATATCCCTCCCAATAAGACTGCTTTGAATATAATATTTATGAATTATATATCCAATCACCTACCACCTTCATTTCTTCCTAAAATGAGATGAGGCATAAGAAAATACATAAATGCATATCTCCAACCATAAGAGTCACTTTTATCTGACAGCATAAAATGGAAGCAGAGTTTAACGCCAAATGGAGGAGGCTCACTATTCATCCTCTGGGGGATAATAAGTGCTAATGCTTTTTGAAAAGGGTATTGAAAAATGAAACAGTATTAAAGTCTAAAAGTGCTTCCCTGTACTAATTTTCACTGTTAATTTTATTAGTCTTTTTGCCCAATGTGTAGATTACAGAAAGGAGCTAATTTCAATTCTTGGAGGAAAAAAAAAAATTCAGACAGTTAATAGTGTTATTTTTCTGAACGTAATTACTAAACTCTTTTCTTCAAGTATGTGATAGGAAGCAGATAATAAATATACATAAGATACACTTTCTATTTCAGGATCTTCTAGTCCCATAGATATGTAATAGATCATTGAAATAGAATGTGAGAGACAATGATTCTATTTCCAAAACACTGCTGAACTCTCGGGTGTTCCCAGAGAGCCTCGCGGAAGAGGGAATATTTATATGTGGTCATAGAGAAAGAAGGTGTTCACCAGCATTTGAGTCGCTCACAGTGGCTCCATAGTGAGGGGCTCCACAGCCTCGGAAAGCAGAAGTTGGGGAGAAATGAAAGACTTCTCAACACAGCTGGTGTGAGAATATAGGCCATGGAGGGAAGCTAGTGCCTTGATTTATAAAAACTAACTTGGCTTAATGTGAAATTGGCCAAATTATTATATGCCACAATAAACCCCACCACTCTGTTTAATTAATATGTACCAATAAAAAAAAATAAGCACAATAGTCCAATGGTGAAAAACTTTGAGTTAGAGGGGCTGAGATTTTATCATGTGGACAAAGGAGGGTCCTTGGCTGTAAATGAAACAAGTGGGAGTCTAATCTCTGACAGACCCTGAACTGTAAGCAGAAGACAGGGAGAAAAAAACAGAACACTGCAGATGGAGTTAGAGAAAGAAGGAAAGCTTAGTTCTAAGACTCATCACCTGGGCTCAGAGGCTCTTTCCCAGGAAATAGTACACTTGAATAGTATAATCTGTACCTGAATTCTTGTTTGCTAATCTACTTTGGGAACTTTTCCAGACATTTGCATAGCCACTTATCAAGTTCAAATCTTATTAACTGGTCACTTTCATTGTGGTCATAGTTGCATAAATGAAATTACATCTTTGATATGTAATTAGAATATAACATATCAATAGGGTGATAGTTCTTTTTAAAAATCCTGTAAATTTGATGAAAAAAAATATCAGAAAGAATCAAAAAACAAGAGACATTCAAGCTAGCTACACTTGATGTTCCTAAATTACTTTGGAATACACAGTCGGCTTTATATAAAGACATTTTCATGCACTCCACCTGAAAAGTTTATGCCTGTAGAAAACTTTAATTCCCTTGCTCAGGCCAAACATGGCCAGGTGTGGTCTCGTGTGAGTCCCATACCTGTGCTGTCTTCATACACCACAGTCACTGTTTTCCAGTTGTAATAGAGGACCAGATCCAGGACTGCTCTGCTGATAGCTGCATAATCTGGATAGAGGTTGATGTAAAACAAATCTTTGTTGTCCACTGAGGGGTGTTTCCAGCGGGTCTGTATGTGTGGAACTTCGAGAGCGTTGCAAATAGACTGCACAGCACTGACGGAGGAACTATGGGAAGGGCCAAAGAGGGCAGCCACACCGAGAGCCAACTGGTCACATGCTGAGGATGTCCAAAGACAAGTAGGGGTGGGAAAAGAGATGGAGAATAGGGAAAGGGGGAGAGAAAGAGAGTCCTGTGAGTTTTATATTTCCCTTTGAGGATTCTTCTTTTTAACTTGACTATTGGAAAATCTCCTCATCTGTATGTAGAGGAAATGTGCTCCTTTCAACTTCCAATTTTCTTGAGATGATAAGATACTGATAGATGTAAATGTAGAACCGATTAGCAATACATCACAGGACCAACTCCCTGCAAATAAAAATGAGTTACGGGTCTCACTTCATTACCTTTAATCAGATGGAGTCTAAATCCCTCACTTAATGTGGCTGTTACTGGGGAGCCCTCCAGGAGCCAACCAGCAAGTCATTTGTCAAATGAATGTTGTATGAATTAAGTCCTGTCATATGGCAGGGTGGCAATGAAGGTATTAGCGTGGTCACAGAATTCAGAGGAAAAACCTGTGAGTGACTACAAATTGCTTTCGCTTCTGTCTTTCCCAAATTCAGTTCCAGTTTATTGAGATTCTGCAAAGGATTGTTCCTTTTGCAGAATACTGATTCTCGACACCAACACCTAATTAATTACAGAACAGTGGAATAGCATAGCTTAAAGGGAGTCTCACTTCAAGACTATGAGCTGAGTTTTGACCACTAACAATGGCGGAGCTAAATCAGAGCTCGGGACCCCGGCTCAAGGTCAGGTCCTTTTCTGTCTCAGTATCAGCCAACATATACCTTCACAGAATGAAGTCATATTTAAAAATGTATTTATAACATAAATTAATTTTCTCACTATATATGCTAATTGAGAGAATTTAGAATATTTAAAATGTATGGAAAACCAGCAGGCTATACTTAATCCATCATCTTGGGAGAATATCTACTTATATTTCAGACAGTTGGGATCATTATACAAATGCAGTTTGATCCATTGAATATAATAGCACACTTCTTTGTCAAGTAATTATAAATTCTTTGAAAGGACACTTTCAGTATCTGTAGAATATACCGTTCCACGGAAATTTAATCACTTATTTTAACCATTTTTATAATTTTAAACATTGAAGCTCCTTTCACTTCTTGACCATAAGAAATTTTATACAACTTCTATTTTTCTCTGTATCTTAGGATACTTCCTTAGAGTAGATTTCCAAGGGTTGAGTTTCCAAGGGTTAACTAAATTAAAGGGTTTTGACATTTTTGTTATTTGATACATATTATCCAAATTTCCCTCCATAAAGGTTAGAGCAGTTTAACCTCTACAGCCATGTAAATAGAGCCTATTAATCTTATGCTGGCAGGTGTTAAATATAAATTTAGCTGCATTTTCAAATTTATATTGTAATTCTATTTTGAAGTAATTTAGAACTACCAAGATATAATAATTGAATATAAGACTTAAATAATAGCTCAATTTGTAAGTGCAATAGTGTTGACTTTTATAATAATATCATTTGGCAAATAAAAGTAAGTGGAACATTTGTATGACTCTAAAATTACCTGACTCGATTTAGAGAGAATAATATGATAACTATTGTAGATATCTAAGGGGCTGTGGATGTTGACAGTTATTTACAAGGAAAACTTTATGATACTGTGCTGTTCAGTACTGAATTACTACGTCAGCTATAGATATGTATACTTTTCTGCATCAAGTGCTGTAGGTATAAATTGTCGTTGTTCTTAGAATCTTATTTCTGGATGTATTTTCATTAGTTAACCAGAAAAAAAAAATAAGAGCACAAGAGTTTGTGAACTGCCATATGATCCAGCCTGTGCAATGGATTGAGATTTCTGCTAATATGTAGCTCTAGGATTCTAATAGTACTTGACAGAAAATCAATCCTTTTGAATTTTGTTTGCCAGCAAATTACCAATTTTAAGAAGCTTTGGGGTGTTTAATTTACAAGTATGGCAGGTACTTCAGATCATAAGAAATCTCAGTTCTTATGTGGGTTGAAGTACCGATGCTGAATGTAGTTGGCTGGCTTTCTATGGAGTGTGTGTGTGTGTGTGTGTGTGTGTGTGTGTGTGTGTGTGTGAGAGAGAGAGAGAGAGAGAGAGAGAGAGAGAGAGAGAGAGAGAGAGAGAGAGAGAGAGAGAGAGATATCTAACCCAAACAGATAATGCATATGGAGATGACTTGTAAATTTCAAAGTGCTGTATAAGCAAAGCTTTACTATTTGTTCATAGACAATCCTGACCTATATGACATTTTTAACTCCATCCATCTTGAAAAAGAAAGAATTCATATACTAAATGACATGCCATAGGTAGACAGAGATCATTGTACTATATTTTTTTTCACCTGTACTCCTAAGAAAAGTTTTATATTTTATTTGGAAAGAGTACTAAAAGTCTTGCAAAAGTTCACTAAGTGAACATTCCTATGATCTAACTAGGTTAATTCAGTTAACAACCAGCATTCAGCAACTTGGAAACCAGCGGGACTGTGGAGTTCACTGTGTTTTATTTGTTTGTCTGTGATGGTGAGGCATTCTCTGTGAGGCAAAGAGACCCTTCTGTTCTGGGGTGCTCAACAGCCTTTGTTGCCACACAAACTCCTTTATCTGGTGACTAGACTGTGCCCTTATTAGAGGCCAAGCTTCAAGTGTATCAAATGTGATCTTACTTCAAAGAATCATCCTAGAAGTGCCAGCAGGATGTCTAAACCACCCTTCAGTTCCACATGAATCATTCCATGGGAGAAAGCTTGTAGTCTATAAATTGGATTACTTTTTAGGCACTTGTCTTCTGTTCAGAAGCAAAAGAAAATTAAATGCTGACATTGTTCTCTCACAGATTTAATCTTTGTATTTCTATGATTTTGTTGAAAGGAGAAAAAAAAAGTGTTGTGAAGATGCTAGGTAAACTCCATAGTTTACAACCTGTTAAAATTCAGGGTGTGAGTTATGTATGTCCTGGGCATTTCCAACAGCTCCATGGATGTGACCTTCTGCAAAGTTTTATTTGACTGCACTGTACAATTTCATGGTGGTATCTCAGCTTCAGGAAGGAAAAACAGATCAAGCTTGACATTTTCCATTCACAGCTGAACCAGTTAATCATAGAGTGGAGGGCACTGAAGGGTAAGCTAATCAGAAAGGCCCAGAAAACAGGGTGAGGCAGCATCCATTAGGTTAGCACAGATTGCATTGATCAGTGACACCCAGGCCTGAGATTTCCTACGACCCATTTGCACTAAGATGCCTGTTTTGAAAAAGGGCAGGTTGCAAAAAGGTGACCCATGGAGCAGACGGATCACCCAAAGAAGCTTTTAAAAGTGGGAAAAGAGTTACCTCTCCTCGAGGCTTCGAAACTATCAAAAAGATTAATTCTCTGGATGTCATAGGTTAATGTGGTGTTCGGCATCAGGGTTCGGTTTCTGTTAATGCTGGTGACTGCAAACTTGAAAGCTAGTTCTTCCACATTAACAGGTTCGTTTTCCACAGTTTCAAAAATCCCTCCTGCAAAAGCAAAAGAGATGGACGAGAAGCATTAGTCACATGATTCATCCATAACTTTTTTTTTTTTTAAGAAGACAAATGGTAACCACAAATGAAAGACCTAACGTGATAAATGGTCTAAGCAGACTCCAAATCCAGGGCTAAAATAAGTTTATGAGCATGTGTCATAGGTAGACAAATAGGTCTAATGGCATATGATTGTAAAGGTTTAAATTCAATGGTGGCATGTATAATACCTCTCAGACGGTGAATATATTCCAGATATTTTGTAGCATGAAAATGTAACTGATAATAAAGCAGAGAGCAATTTTCCACTGTTTGGACAAGAATGTCATTGGTCCTTGACCTGAAGATAATTTGAGCTCTATCCTATTAGGACCACCCTTCCTTACAATGAAGCTCTTTCTGTTCAGAAGCAGACATTCTAGATTCCAAAGAGATCACACAGAGAGATGAGTGGGCTCAAAATGGGACACACATACTCTTTCGAATGAAAGCATCATTTCTACACTTCATGGGTCAGAATTCTGAGCCATATATTCTAGCAATGTATTCTAGTACTTTCTGAAGTGCATGGGCAGATTCAAAGAACTCTTTTTTCTTTTCATTTTCTTTCTTTCTTTCTTTGTGAAATTTTGTTTGGTTGTTCCCAAAAGCAAACCTGTATACCATCTCTGAAGAAATATGTGCCTTTGCTGAGCTCGGATATCTTAAACATGAAGATTTCACTAGAAGAAATAATATGAAATATTAGTGCTTCAAGCCTCATCAGAGAATTCAGCTCTGGCTTTTTTTTTTTTTTTTTTTGAGGCTTTGATGTTGGATAGAGACATGTAAGTACTGGCAACTATGCATTCTTATTGTATTTTAAGTGCTGTTCTGGGATTATTGATAGACACGGAGTGTTCACATTCAGTAGAAGTCCTCTTAAATGACCTCCACTTAACTTACTCCTTGATTGACCCAAACTCATTTCCTTTAAGAATGCATATGAACTGATGTCCCTGGAATTCTGAATACTTGAGACTCTCAAGCTGCTGTTTATCTGCTCTTGCCATTCTGTAATTCCTTACCAAAGTTAGTTGTAGGTTTTCCCTAAACTCGTCTGTGCTAGATCTATTTGTAAATGCTTTAATAATGCTTTGTACTCAAGGAAAAAAAAATGTACCAAAAAATCTGAAATCAATATCATGAATTGGGAGTTTGATAAATGAGCATTCTTTTTTGGAGAACACCAAATGATAGATGCTAATTGAAAGTGATTACTTTCATCCTACTTTGAAAGAATAGTAAATAAATGCACATCTATAACTTTTCTGATAAACTGACATTCTCTATTAAATAGCTACTACAGTGTCAGATTGAAAGCTAAGAAGATTTATACAGAACAAATTTGGCTCCTTTTGGACATATTTCTGGCATTTACAGACCAATGTTAGGAATCATTCACATATTGATCATTTCCCTGTTCTTAGAGAAACCATAACTGAAAACTATGTGATGATATTGGGTGATCATTTTAAACTTCATCTAAAGACCTGCATGGAACATTCACTCAGAAATGAGTGTTGGGAATAAATTTACTTTTCCAGTGAATTTTTGGTTTTCTTTTGCTGGGTAATTACAAACAGGGATTTGGAGCTGGATTTCCAGTTCCTCAGAACTTTTGATGAATGTTTGAGAAGAAAGTGATAAAATTTGGAAAACAGACACTTGGTCACCAAAAGAAGATGGCTGTGAGGTGAGTTCACCCTCACTGTCCAGCTGACGCACACAACAGATCCAGTCATTATTAGCAATTATTTGTTTACTCACTATTCCCTCCCATACCCAGTGAGTCCTCACACAGTGTGTTTAACTCAGAACCACTATTCCTATGGAAATCAAGTCATCTAAAGATTTTCAGGCTGCAACTGTTTAGGAACAAAGTTAATCACAGGCTGAGGTGTGAGCACCATTAATCTGGGTATGGTAGGTAGGTAGGTAGGTAGGTGGGAACAAACACTGTAACAGGAAACAGAAGTTCTGAATCCTGGACATTGGTTTACCTTGTAAAGATAAAATTTCCAAGCTGATTCTAAGCCGCAGAGCCTGAGTTAAAGTGTAAAAGACCAAGCATCCTAAAGTTTCCAAAGTGTAGGGATTGGGTTAAAAAGTAAAAGACTAGGTATTGTTAGAGTCCCTCTGCTACCCCCAAAATCTGTAATCCCTGTAGCTGTTAGGATAATACTGGAACTGCCCAGTAAATATTTCCACTGACTTTCTGGTTGTTTAATAGCTAAGGGTTCCGAGTTGCTTTGCACATAGGCATTGCAGGACCTAAACCAATCAGTTTGAATGTGTACCCCACCTAGGAGCACCAATCACTCCTGCCCTGATTGTTCCCGCCAATGTATGCACTAATCCTGACTCAGGGTTGTTGTTCAATTTTCCCGCGCCTCATGATGATTTGTTCTGATGTATGCAAAGCCCCCCCACCCTCTCCAAAAAGTGTACTTAAGCTCCGCTTGAACTCTGCTCTGGGCTCTGGGCTGCTCTTGCTTCTTGAGTGAGCACAGAGTCCCAGCGCGCTGGAATGGATCCCCAATAAATATCCCCTTTTGCCAATTGCATGAAGTCAGTCTCTTGTGTGTGGTCTCTTTCTCCGATTCTCCGACGCTCCTCCGGACCCTAACAACCTGATTCCCCTTCCAGGAGGATCTTTAAGTATTGAGATGAAAGTCACCGTGAAATCGCTCTTTTACGTATATTCCATTTAAACTTTATAACATTCAGGGTAGCAGATACTTTTCCTGTCTTTCTAAACAGTGAACAGGGAAATTATTTTACCCAGCTTATTCGAGGTTGCAAATCTGTGACAAACTCAGATGTCTGACTGTCCAACCAGTGAGTGCCATCAACTTCATCAAGCTCTTTCTACTGCTCGTCTCCAGCATGGGCTGAAGCTGCTGCCTTGTGTCCCTTGTCTGTGAAGCAGTTGATACAAGACAGAGTCCTCGGAAAGCTCAGCTGCTCCCCAGGGAAAGGCTGGTATTGTTCGCCTCCTGCTCACCTCAGAGCTATTCCTTTGGGAATACAGTTTCCTTTTCCCACGCATCTGAGTGTTCCTGGGTTTAAGAAAATTATGTGTTTTGATAAGTGTTTAGGTGGTGTGTAGGTGAATTCTGTTTTTCATTTTGAGAACAATTTCTTTTATTCCTTTGCCAAATGAGAATTACACGTTGTGTCATTAGCTCAGCACCCTATCGCTTTCTCCTTTTCTCTGAGAAAAGGGCATCTGATAAATACCAAAAACCTACAGTGATGTGAGGTATACAGAGTGCTGGAAAAGTACCAAGAAAGTGAAATATGATAAAAACAGAAGAAAGTTATTAATAGGAGCCAGACTAATACTTCACAGGGGGGGCAGACTGTTTAAGGATCCACTGCTTCCTCCCTCCTCTGCCTCCCCCTAGCTTCAGGTTTAAGATGCAGAGTGTTTGATAAGAGGAATAGAGAGGGACACACACCTAGGGATATTTGCATGGCCCTCCCTCCCTCCCTCCCTTTCTTTCTTTCTCTAGATGGGTGTGGGCTACTAATGAGATTTTTGAAGCCTTTTGTGGGGTCTGTGCATAGTGAACTTCGGCTCCAGCCATTTGGAAGCCAGGAGTACCATGGGCTAGGAGAGGAATCCCTACCTGGTTCACTCTACACTTCCTCTTCCTCCTCTGCTCTTGCACCTGCCTGATTCCCTCATCCATCATTCTCTCTTTTAAGGTCACTGTCTCTTTTGCTTTCCCTTATTTGGACTGAACTGAGTATGACTTTTACACCTAAAAATTTATTAGGCCAAGGAAGGATTAGGAAATGTGAAACTAAGAGACTAGCTCAGGCTCACAGGAGAGAGGGAAAGCAGCCCTGCCTGGTTTATTTTTTCTTCCACTTCCCAAACCAGGTCAGTGGGTGAGGAAAGGAGGGCAAACTCTGAGAGTTCAGGATGAAGAGGAAGCCTTTCCTTTCTGCTGCACATCTTGAGAAGTGGAGCAAGGCAGTGCTGGCTGGGAGAAGCAGAACCTGCAGGTTGGATTTCCCACACTCTCTTCCATTACCTGCACCTCCTGTGAACCTGAGCCATGCAAAGTATGTTTGTGACTAAAAAGACAAAAGTCTTCAGGATGGCATGGACCAGGTTGAGTGAGTGCAGATCACACACCAGTCCTTGGGGAATCGAGGTCTTCTCTGCCTCATCACCAATAAGTATGACCAGGGTCGAAGGGCATCATTATCGTGCACCCCAGACTCTTTCTCAGCCTTCCCCCAGAACCATTTGTGGCTTGATGGCTCAGGATAATTTGGATACACTGTCCAACCTAAGGGTTACAAATTAGAAGAGATGGACTTTTTGAGCTTTCATGTGAATATTTGTGCTATTTGAAATGGCAGGAAAGGGTAAAAATTGTATTTCTTGTAAGTACCAAAATAAATATGAATTCTGAAAACTGAACATTTTTATGTTCTTAATAAATATGTATATTTAGGCTTTATTGTAGAAAGCCTGTGGTTTTCTTATCTTGATTTTCCCTGTTGTCCTTGCTGGGAAGAATAGACATTGGAACAAATAAGGCTAATGCTAAAAGGTTCTGGCCTTTGTACTCCATGTTCCCTTACTTCAGCAAAGGTACCACCACATGGTCACTCAACAAAGGAATGAAAAATAAGGAGTGTTCTCATATTTTGGAGTAGTTTTAATGCTGTAAAACTTTTTTGAATGTCATTATTATGGGCTGACTTATGCTTCCCGAAATTCATTTGTTGAAGCCCTAATGCTAAAACTAGTACTTCAGAATGTGGCTACATTGGAAATGCGTTTTCAAAAAGGTGATTAGATTAAAATGAGCCAGGTAAGATGAGACCTGATCCATTCTGTCCTTATAAGAAAAGGAAATTTGGATGCACAGACATACATTCAACGTGAGCACAGGAAGTCCACGGGAGGATGGGAGGAAGAAAGGAGACCTCAGGAGAAACCAGGCCTCTGAACCCGGGTCTTACACTCCCAGCCTCCAGAACTACGAGAAAACAAACTGTCATTTAAGTCACCCACTTTCTGAAATTTTGTTGTGATAGCTAATACATTCATTTTCTAATATATTCATTTTTCTCTTTTTACCCTGAGGACTTTACAATTGAAACATGGACAATTTTAATGGAAATCACATCTGGGTAAGTCACATTTTCTTCTAACAAGATTCAGAATTTATCACAAAATAATTTAAGATGAACAGAGAGGAACTCACTAGAAATCATTTAGGCAACAGAGTTCCATTATCATGGCAGTGGTTCTGTCTCTGTTGGGTCGACTCCTACACCAAGGAAGCTAGGTCATGGGCAGTTGTGTTTTGAGACCACACAGACAAGGACAGAGGCTAGGGTGACATCCTGCATGTGGAATAGGTTGCCTTCAAGAGACCATGGTGGGTGGGATGAAGGGTGGTCAGGGAGGGCTTGTTGTTTATACCACATCCCTCCATCTAGACTTAAAAAGAGAATCATGCACAATCATACATTGGACTATTGGGTTAATGACTTGATCATTGTAGGCAAAGGGCAGCACTGAGAGAAGATGAGGACAGGAAGCTGTACTTTTTATGAATACTCTTAAGTTGAGCCCAAAGCAATGGCAGATTTGTTGGCTTTCTCTATCACTATAATGAAGTACGTGAAACAATTTATAATTAGAAAAGATTTATCTTGGCTCTTTGGGAGATTTCTGTCCATGATGGATTGACCCTAAAGCTTTGGATCTGTGGTGAGGAGAAAATTGCTCGTCTCATGAGCAGGAACAAAGGTGAAGGGAAGAAGATTAGGGTCAAGGGCATAATGAGATGACCTAAGGACCTCCCATGAGGCCCTACCTCTTAAGATTCATAGTGCCTTCCAATAGGTCATCCTGGAAATCACATAGACCTTGAGTGGAACACAGTATCCAGCAAATGGTTTCCAAACTTTCCTAACTCTTATGCCTAACTACAGAGTCATACTGCTCAGGGATGTGGCCCAGCCAGCTCTAGGTAAAAGAGACCCAGACTGGCTCAAGATTTTATTAATTAAGTTTTCTAGGTTCCAAGAGTAGTTGATAGCCCGTTTCTTAACCTGCTTCCCAGTCACTGTTTCCACGAAGCAGGAAAAGTATAACATGGTAGAAATTGAGGCCCTTCCTATGGTACATAACTTCAAAAGAAGCAATTCTACTCTTATCAGCTCCCTGAAGATGGCACCTCTGCTGGAAGATAAGTGGGAAATATAAAAATTATTTCTCTCCTCCCCAATATTAAAAAAAGAAAAAAACAAAAAAACAAAAAACAAACCAATGTTCCATTGTGCCAAGGAATTTGCCTCATTTCCTGATGAGCAAAAACAGAAAAGTAATGATATTCAACCTTGTTCCTGTAAAAGAAATATTGTTCTGACTCAATTCATCATGTCATGGTGAACATATTCCAATAATAATCATTGTAGAAGTATAAGATTACACGCCACGTTCTATTTTTTTTTTCACTTTGATTCATGGCTACGTATATGATGTCCATGATTCTATTGATGATCTCATACATTCATTCACTCAATGACTCATTCATTCATTTATATATAAAATCTTGCCTACTACAAACCAGATACTGTTCGAGGCATTGAGAATACACCAGAAAAGAAAACAGACAAAAATCTAACGTTCGGAGCTTTCACTCTAGAAAGGGAACTGATCACAGACAGGAACAATAACAGGCTGTGGGTTTTATTCTGAGTGACATGGAAGCCAGTGGTGTGCTTTGAGCAGAGCAGTAAAATGATGAGTTTCAAAAGAATCACCCTGGCTTCTGTATTAAATCTGGAAGCTGCACATTTTTGTGTGCATCTGGTAATCCCAGCTACTTGGAAGGCTGAGACAGGAGGATTGCAAGATCAAGGTCGACCTAGGCAGCTTAGCAAGACCCCTTCTCAAAATAAAATAAAAAGTACTGAGAATATAGAACTGCCATAGAGCACCTGAGGTTTCATACTGGTACTGGGGGGAAAAAAGTAAGAAAAAAATAAAAGAAAAAGAATGAACTGAAGGGAGAAGAGGAGCAAAAACAAGAAAGACATAGGGAGATCTGCTCTTGAACCTGTTGCAATATCACATTATTACAATATTGTAACAATATCGCATTACTGAGACATTGTTATGATATTACATTATTATAATATTGTAACAATGGATTATTACAATAAGAGGCTAGTCACGTAACACAGGTGAAAGATGATGGATTGATTCAGATTTGTGATGTTGCGGTGAGGCAAAACTTGGTTGGATTCTAGGTAAAATCTAAAGGCAAACCATACAGGATTTGCTGACAAACCATGCATGAGAAGAGTGTAGAGGAAGACTTGAGTTTTGGGGCCTGAAGTTGCTATGGACCTTGATGAGGAACAGTGCAACAGGCACTCGACTGAAGACATGATTATTTCATGCTGTCTATTCAAAATCCAGCAATGGGAGCAAGTGGGATGCTGCCAGTGTCCTGATTTTGGACTTGTGGCCCTTGGAAACACAAGAGAATAAATTTCTGTTGTTTTAAGCAACCAAGTTTGTGGTAATTTGTTATGGCAGCAGAAACTAATACATAATCAGATAAACTTAAGAAAGCTTTAATATTGACTGCTTTTAAAAACTTTGATTCTATTTTTATTTGATACATAAGAAATCTACATATTTCTGGAGTACAATGATATTATACATACATACATATATAGTCTGTAGGGATCAAATCCATAATTAGTGTGCTATTTATCATCTCTTTGTGATGAGAACGTTCAAAATTTTCTCCTCTATTTTGAAATATACAATCAATTATTAACTGTAGTCACCACAGTAGGCCTTTAATGTCAGAACTTGTATACAACCCTTCCTTTCTACCTATCAACCATTCTCTGCCAGTATTTGCTGTTTTTAATTATTCTATTTCTTTTCTCATTGCAACATATTATTTTATCCAGTACTTCTATTAAGCAATATCTAGCTCCCTAACTTGATTTTGCAAATATAGCTGTTAACTATCACACAACACATCAGTGGTTTTTGCTTATTGTATTTTTATACCTTATTTTGAGTATGACAGGGTCAGTCAGAATATGTAAATATAAAGAGGTTTATTGAAATATATATATATATATATATATATATATATATATGTATATATAAATTCCAATAAATCTCTTTCGCTCCTATAACTAGCTGCTTGTGCCCATTGTGACAAATTATGAGTTCCCTCGGGAAGAAAGGGTGAACCATTAGCTAACAATCAAGAAATGGAAAGCTTAAGTAGTGTTGACTCCTGATTTGCATTCATGTAGAATAATAGCCTTTCCAGAAGCTATCAACGAAAACAAGATGGCAATTTGATCTATTCCTTCGCTGATAGCTGCTCCTTAAATATACAATATTATATTGCCTCCCTTTATTGCCATGTCCATAATTCTAGTTTATTACATCATAAGCAATTTACTCTAGGCTTGTATTTACTGCACCTTTAATTTCAAGGTTACACATTTAATTCCTAAGATTCCCTTAGATCAATCTTTCTTCCTCAATCAGCTTCCCTCTTCCTATTTTGCTTTTGGAAACCAGCAGTCTTGTTAAAGATCTCATGCTAGATGAATTTGCATGTGAAGAAGGTGTTCCCTGACCTAATGGAGAACAAATAAGAGATTTCTACCTTTCAGGAAGTCCTGAGTAAGGACAGATCTGTGGGTAAGGACAAAGATAGCTTCACTGATCTGGTGGCCTAGGACCAAACCTGCTACAAGGGTCTTCATGTATTATTGTCCTTTGAAGAAGTAGAATTAGATTGATGTCGCATCTAGAAGGTAACAACATTTGAACCATCTCTTTGACACCTTCAAAAAGATCTGTATGAATACAGGAGGAATGGCCTTCCAGGAGGAGGAAAATATATCTACAGAGCAAGAATCACTGAGAAGCCTCAGAGGGTAGCCAGTAAAGTAAAGATTATGGGTTATGGATCATTCTGCAGATAGCACCAGAAATTTTTCTCAATAAATTTTTATTGAAAATTTGAAAACAAAAAACACCTCTCCAAAACCAAGATTACTCTTATTTCAGTATTATCCATATTCACTTTAATTCATGGAACACTGAGCATGTGTTCATGTCTAAGGCTATGTTAGCAGCAGTAGAAGATCCAAAGATGAAAGACCCTTGGTTCTTATTCCCAGGAGAGTTTCCAGCTCGTTGGAATAGATCACATTACTGGTGGGAGATTGTTGAAAAGGAAGCTCTGGACGACAGTCAGATCTTGCATCAACAAAGCAAGAAGTTCATTCTTTATAACCTGTTATGTGGAATTCTTTCTGATTCCTTTAGTCAGAGATAAACTCTTGTCTTTGGATAAAATAAAATATACTGAATATTAGGGGGAAATAGGCATTACAGAAAATAGTGTTGATGCTCCTCAAGACACTAAATACCAACTACCATATGATCCAGCTATCCCACAGGTAGGGAATGAATTGAACATGTTGAACAGACACTTCTACTCCCATGTTTATTGCAACATTATTCACAATAGCCAGGATAAGGAATTAGCTTAAATGTCTCTCCTTAGATGAATGCATAAAAGTATGGTATTATATACACAATAGAATACTATTTAGACAAAGAGAACATAAAACCCTATTATTTCTGGCTATATGGATGGGCCTGGAGGATATCAAGTTAAATGAAATAGGTCAGGCATAAAAAGACATCACATGGTCTCATTTATAAATGGAATATTGAAAGTTGATCTCACAGAGAAGTTGAAAGTACAGTAATGGTTATCATAGACTAGGGACAGTAGTGGAGTGGAAGGTTGGGGAGAAGCAGGCCAATGGGTATGATGTTATGGTTAGACAGGAGGAGCAATAAGCTCTGGTGTTCTGGGGCCCAGCACGGGGATCTAATCAACAATAATGCATTAAATATCTCAAATCAGCAGAGAATCTTGAATGTACTTACCAAAAATAAATGGTACTAGTTTAAGCTGATGGTCATGAGGACTATTTTGAGCATGCCACTACCCAATAGACACATGAATCAAAAATCCCATTGAATGTTGTTAATATGTACAAATATTATGTGTCAATTAAAAATTATCTTCAGCCCAGAGCCTGCTTTTTTCTTGATGTTAGGGACAGTGCTAATTGAAATCTGTCCTCTGCCAGGGCTTAATGCAGTGATTTGGACACAGCATATTTTGGTCCCAGTAAATAATCATGCAGTCAAATTGATTCTCTTCCATGTGCCTTAGTACTGTGCCTTCTAAAGCAATTTGTTCTGCCAAGATAAGGAAGCCTGCTCGAGAGGTGGGTGAGAAGGAGGTTGGCTGTTGAGGTATGTAGCGAGACTGCCTGGCCTTCCCCCTTCCTTCCTGTTAGCAGTGATTGCTTTCTCCCTCCCAACCATTATGTCCCATTGTCCCCAGGCACTTTTAAGGCTGTGATCCTCTCTGAATGCTCACTTTTCATCAGGCTGCCAGTGCCTTCATATCATGGAGGAATGGCTCATCTCCGATTGCAGCAGATTTCTGGCAAGAACCAGGAATATTGCCAAGGAATTCATGCCAAACTCTTATTCTTATGAAACTCTGAGATTGCTTTAATGTCTCTTGAGAGCAGTTACATTTTCAGCTGTTAACATCTCATTTAAACGACACATATTTACGCTCACGATTCCATTTATCTGCTTATTGATGAAATGAATGAGGTATGCCAAGTTCACAGCCTGTCATAGTCCAAGGAAACGAGGTTTATGTGTTTCATCCCAATTTTCTAGTTTACTTCCCCTCTGTTTCTGCTATTCCTCAAGCTGAATTTTCTTCTTGCTGAGAAGGAAATATTGCTGTTAAAGACAGGGACTGACATCTGAATCCGGAACAAATGGAAACTCATAGCTCCAGCAGAGCAGCATTCACCGCTGCGTGTACACAGCAAGGGAGTCTAGTGGCCAAACATGTTCAGGAAGCACTGTTGAGGGTCACTCTCCTTAGAAATTCACACTAGAAAGTAATATACAAGTCGCTCAGAAGTCATGCAATTAAAAAAAGACAAAAATTCGACTATTTAGCTCCTTATGTTCCTCGAATTCATTTGATTAGAGGACAGCTTTCCTTATAACTGTGGCATGCTGTGGAATTGATTGATAATCACCCTTTGAAAAGTTTAATCCAGAGATCTGTTTTCAATGGGACCAGCTCAAATAATTTGTAATGTTAAGTATTATTTTCATACCATTTTAATGAGAAGTTAGGTGCTTAATCAGAAACAAACCCTTGAATTATGATATTGCTTCTTAAGAAATTAATATTAGATATATGCAATCAATTTTTACCTCCTTGTTCCACAAAAATAACCTACACATTTAGATGGTCTGTCTGTCTATGAAAGAAAGCATCTTTTTGTCAATCATATCTCAAAGATATGCTGCAGGCAGGATGCAAGTCCTTGACATTTAATGTAAACATTTGAAAATGCAAAGTCCTTCACTGTAGTCTCTTCTTATTTTCCTTGGTCAATATTTTCTATTTGACTTTAAAAAATATCTCTGCATATTTCTAAGTGTTCCAGTTTATAAATTAACAAAGAACCTTTTAATAAAACATTTTATTCACTGATATTAAAAACTGTACAAAATGGTATTCTAGGCAACAGTAGTATTTTGGAACATCTAAGATCACAGAATCTTGGATGCATACACATATTTATCACAAGCACCTTCCTTTGACGTCTCCAATTGAAACTATTTATGATTGCTCATCATGTTTTCCAGACTCTGGTAGGTGTGCCTACTGAACATGATTTCCTAGGTTGCTCAGTTACACCCTAAGATCCAATGCCATAAACTGAAATGAGAGTTTGCATTGACATAAATAATGAAGAAGCTGAGAGAGGTAGTTTCTCAGAGAAAAATCTCTTTGTGAAATAGTGAGGTCCCAGAGGAAGATATGCCAGACTAATACAGCCATCCAGGAAAGCTACAAGTTGATTAACAATAAAGCAGTTACATGGCGTGTCACAAAAGGATCTGTGTTTGGATTACAGCAAATAGGTACTTCTGGAAAAACAAACCATTATTTTTAAAGTACTAAAATCTGAAAGGCCACTTAATGCTTCTTACCTATGTGAAAATGTGTTGTGCTGAGAACTCCTACAGTGGACACTGCTGTCCAATGTGAGCGCAGACGCTTTCTATTCGAAATAAGTTTATTTTAAAAACATCTAAATTGAGTAAACAGTTGAAAGAAAAAATTAATAACAAGATACAACTATATCACTGTAAAACTATCACTATTAAAAGTTTGGTGTATTTCTTTCCTTCTTTTCCCATGCATACCTGAATTTCTTTGAAATGAAATAGTGAAGGAGATACTCTCCTATTTTTACCTGTCATTTCCACAAAACACTTTACCACAATCATCTCTCCTTGAAAACAACCCAGCTTTATAATGAATGTCTAATATTACATTGCCTGGTTATGTCAGGCTTTATTCAAAGCACCCCATTTTTTTTGAGTAAGTTGCTAACTTTTTCAATGTTGTAAATCATATTGTGATGGACATAGGATACTTTCCTAGATTTCATTAGGAGAAAGAAAGGAGCTTGAAATGTAATTATTAGATCATGAGGCATAAACAGTGCTGGCTTATGTTATATAATTAATGCTAAACAGGCTTATAGAAGCAAAAGCTGAACAACCTACACTGTCTCCATAGTGTAGAAATGCCCAGGTGAATTGCACACCCTGGCTCAGAATCTGTATGGTTTTAAGTGAGTTAGTGTCAGAGAATATTTAGTATTACTTTAATCTGCATGCCTTTGAACACTGGTGAATTTAATTTTAAAGTTTTATTTACTACCTATTTCCATGTCTGTAGCTTTAAATTACTTATACCTGTACTTTGCCTGTTTTAATATCTTGAGCTAACATTGTTTATTATTGGTAGGTGACTTTCTTACCCAGAAGGATATAAAATCTTTGCTATCTTATTATTGCCAATGTTCTCTCAGTATATTATTTAGCTCTTCATGCTGATTAGATTTTTTTAGGCAGATCAATGTTTACATTTTTATAATGTCAAATATATTGATTTTCTTCCTGTGAACATGAAGTATGTGTAAGAGTTACCAATATTCCTGGTTCTTTTCCTTTTGGATGTAAGGGTGGCTGTGCCTAACTTGGTGCCAGATGAGCTGAGTAACTAGCTCTGTTCAATGACTTGTGAGGAAAAGTCACCTTTGTCACTTACTGGACGGAAGACCTAATGCCAGTGAGAGAATCCACAGAGCTGATTTCTGTTTCCCTCTGTCCAGTGGCTGGTCCAGTGCACAGGTAACAGCTGCTCCATCAGCTCGGGGGGGGGGGGGGCCCAAGGGACAACTTGTGTGGCAGAGTCTGCAACAGACTTCCCACAGCCATTTCAGCAAGAGCACTGTTTTGGATTTTAAGCCTTTATTTGGGGCTATGACTCATCAGAGTAACTGAATCTAGCCTATGTGGGAATGTTGGAATATTTACAAAATTAAAAATTTCTCCTTTATCAGTGTAACTGATGAATATTCATTTATGTAATTGCTATTAGGAGTTTTATGACTTATTGGTAGTTTAGTAATCCATTTGAAATTTCTCCTGATGAATGGTTTAAGGATATAATCTTTTATGCTATATATAATTATAAACATAGATACTATTTGTAATTCTATATATGTGCATATATGTATGTAATTTCCTAATGATATGTTATAACCCTTTTCCCATAATTGTTATATAATTTAATTTCTGGACTCTTTTGCCTTGACTATTCTCCCTATGTGTATGGAGCATCATGTCATATTAATTCTGGCTTTCCTATCTCATGGGTAAATGACTCTTCCTATAGGTTTCACTTATTCTTTATATGTAATATTTTTTGAAAACATTTGCCTGTTTATTAATTGCAATTATCAGTTGAGAATACTTTAAACTAATAATTTTTTTTAAAACATTGAAAAGTATTCTAAGATTGTGGGACATTTATATCAAGACATTTATATTTATTGATCTTTATAGTTTTCAGAAACAAATCACACATTAATATTTTAGAAGGGTTTTCATAGTTGAGTTTGGTCTTTTATAATATTTCCCTTCTGTCAATATTGATTTCAATTGTGTCTCTGTGTATATATTTATATGTACTTGCCTTTATACACTATTAATAAATATCTTAATTCCTTTGACTCATAATGTAATCATTTTCAAATATCCATCATTTCTGTTTTGCTCAATACATTGACTAGAAATTTTAGAGGAAGAAAATTAGAGTGAATCTTATTTTGTTCATAATTGAAATTGAAATGTTTCTACTATTAAACCATTACCTATGGTTTGGAAGTTGGATTGAAATAGATATTATATTATTAATTTAATATAGAACATAAAATGCAAGTTAAAATAAATATAATTTATATTCATAACTCAAACAAAATGTCTTGGATTTTATTAAACGTTTTCCAGAGTTCAATTTGCCCTTCTAATGAGATATTTTGTATGAATACATTTCTTTATATTAATTCATTCTTGCAATTCTGGAATAAATTATACTTGATCACCAAGAGTTTTTCTTTCAATATGCTGCTAAATTTGATTTGTTGACTTTTTTATAGTGTTTTGCATATTTATTAATAAATGAGAGTGACATACATGTTTTCTTTCTTTGTGTGTATTAACTGTCAATTTTGTAATTAGAGTTTTCTAAAGTTAATAAAATGTAAAGAATGGCTTTCTAATGATTTCTGTTTCTTGGAAAAATATAGAAATTTCTTTAAGCATAAAATAACTCATTAATAAAATTATATAGTTTTGAATATGTCTATAAATTGTCTTTTGATGAATTTTTAAACTTTTTCTTTATGTATTGGTATTCTTGAATATATCTCAATAATTTATTTTAGGCTATTTCAATAAGAAATATTTAATCTCTTCAATATCTCATCTATTTCAATAAGATTTTAATAATCATTCTTATAACCATTTATTATTATTATTTAATCATTGTTATTGAAGTTGAAATTGTTATGTTGCCATTTTTATATTTCTCTCATTTAAACTCTTGTATTTTTTATTTTTTTATATTATTATTATTGTTGTTTTTTATTATTATTGGATACTGGGGATTGATTCCAGGGCCCCTTTACCACTGAGTTTCATCCTGCAACCTTTAAATTTTTTTTATTTTGAAACAAGTCTGAGATAAATTGCTGAGGCTGGACTTAGATCCTCCTGCTTTAGCCTCTCAATTGCTGGGATTACAGGTGTATAACACCACTCCTGGCAACTTTAATTTGGGGGTGGGGTCCCGGGGATTGTGTTCAGGGGTACTCAACCACTGTCACATCCCTACCCCTATTTTGTATTTTATTTAGAGACAAGGTCTCACTGAGTTACTTAGTGCCTCACTGTTGCTGAGGCTGGCTTTGAACTCGCGCTCCTTCAGCCTCAGTCTCTCGAGCCACTGGGATTACAGGTATGCACTACCGCGCCCAGCTACATTAATACTTTTTAATCAAAATAATCGTTGCACATATTTCTGAGGTGTGGTGTGATAATTTGATACACATATACAATGTTTAATGAGAGAACTATCCTTTTCATCTTCATAAAGAATTATTTCCTTGTGCTGGGAAGCTTCAAATTCCTGTATTGCAGTTCTTAATCAAATGTATAATAAATTGTTGTGAACTATAGTAATCCTACTGTGCAGTAGAGCATGAGAACATGTTTCTATGTTCCTGTATTTTTGTACCCATTTTCCATCATCCCTTTTTCCTTCCTCCTTCTATTTTTCCTAGATTATAGTAAACTTTTTCCTACTCTCTTCTTCTATGAAGTCAACTTTTTAGTATCCACATGTGAGTGAGACATGTGCTCTTTATTTTTCTGTGCCTGACTTATTTTAATTTCACACAAAATGCCTTTCATCTCCATCCATGTTGCTGCAAATGATGAGATTTCATTCTTTTTATAACAGTAGAGTAATCCATTGTGTGTACGTATCACATTTTCTTTACCCATTCACTCATCAATCAACACTTGGGTGGTTCCATATCTTGCCTATTATGAATAGTGCTGCAATAAACATGAGAGCGCAGATGTCAATTCAACATATTGATATCATTTCCTTTGGCTATATACATAATAGTGGGATAGTGGGATCATATGTTTTATTTTTAGCTACTTAAATTTTTTTTTAATTGGTGTATGGTAATTATATAAAGTAGTGGGATCCATTATGACATATTTGTATGAAATTTGATCAGTCTCAACACCCATTCCTTCCAGTTCCTTTCCTTCCTCCCTCTCTTTGATTCTCTTGCTCTACTCCAATTATTGGTCTCCCTTCTATTATTATTTTTTAAATTAATGCATAATAATTATATAGGTGGGATTCATTGTTGTACATTTGTATATGGACATAACATAATTTGGTAGATTTTGTTCCCCAATACTTCCCCATGGCCTGCCCTTCGCCCTCCCTCTCCATTTCCTTCCTCCAAGCTATTAGTCTCCCTTCTATTTTCATCAGATTCCCCCCATCCTCTTTTGAAATTTCTATATTTTTAGGAACTTCCAAACTGTTTTCCAAAAGTTCGTACTAATTTACATTCTCAACAATAGAGTATATGAATTATGAATTTCCTTTCTCCTTATCCTTGCTAGTTTTTTTCCTTTTTTTGTTATAGCCATTATAACTGGGGTGAGATGATATCTCATTGTAGTTTTGACTTTTTGATATTTGCTTTTATGAAATCAACTTTTTTGGAATCCACATATGAGTGAGACATTTGGTTTCACTCATGATTTCTTTCCTGATGATTAGTGAAGTTAAACATTTTGGGGGAGGGTTCATTTTTGTGTGTGTATGTTTTTTTTTTTTAGTAATATCTATTCAGATTATTTGCCTATTTTTAAAGCAAATTATTTGTTGGTTGCTGCTTAGTATTTTGTATATTGTCAATATTAACCTCATGTTGAATGAATAGTTTGCAAATGTTTTCTCCCATTCTCTTCACTATGTTGATTGTTTCCTTAGTTGTGAGGAAGCTTCTTGGTCTCATGTAATCTCATTTGGTTATTTTCAGGTATTTTTTGCCTGCACATCCGGAGTCCTGTCCAAAATTCATTACATATACTAATGTCTTGAAGGGTTTCTCATATTTTTTTTCCAGAGCTTCATAGTTTTAGGTCATATGTTTAGTTCTTGGATCCATTTTGAGGTGTGTGTTTTTTTGTTTGTTTGTTTGTTTTGTTTTTGCTACCAGGGATTGAACCGGGTGTACTTAACACCTGAGCCACATCCCAGCCCTTTATATTTTTAATTTAAGACAAAATCTTACTGAATTGCTTAGGGCCTCACTAAATTACTGAGACTGGCTTTGAACTTGTGATTCTTTTGCCTCAGCCTCCCAAGGCCCTGAGATTACAGATGCGTACCACCGCACCCAGCTTGAGTTGATTTATTTTCATTTGTTTTTTTTAGATACACATGACAGTAGAATGTATTTTGACATGCTGTACATACATGGAATATCAGTTATTCTAATTAGGATCCTAATCTTGTGAGTGTACATGATGTGGAGTTTTACTGGTTACATATTCATGTATGAAGTCATGTTTGATTCATTCTACTGTCTCTCTGATCCAATTCCCCTTCTCTTTCCTTCATTATCCTTTGTCTAATCCAATGAACTTCTGTTCTCTTATTTGACTCTTATTTCAGTCCATTGGTTCTGTGTCAGTGTGGTCCTCCTTCTTGCCTTTTCTCCTTCCCTCCATTCTTCTTTCTTCCTTCCTGCTAGCAATGCCTTTATACTTTAAAGAAAAATCCATTCTTGGATTGATACTTACTAAACCTTCTTTTTAATTAAGTTATTTTGTTTCATCCTTGTTATGGGCTTCTCCTTATCTGCATTTAATACTTCTTGGAATAATTCTAACTGTGAACTGGATGCTTAAGCTATGATAGGATTTCTTCAGTGTTCCTTTGAGCTCAGAAATCCTTTAAACATGAGGTGGGATATCAAACATATTAATTTTCATATTATTTTGTCAGGCAAAAACAACACATCTCTAGTGTAAGGAATCAGGAGCCCTTTCCCTCTCAATAAATGCTCAGGAATCAGTTTGTCTTTTTGAGAAACAGAAAATATTATCAGAGTGCTTTTAGCAGATCTCTCCTTAACACCTATTCTGTTCTTTCTGCCCTTTTAGCTGTTGAAATTTATAAACGTGTCTGTATTTTTAAAATATATTTTTTATTTGTTGTTGATGAAATTTATTTTATTTTATTTATTTGTATGTGGTGCTGAGAATCGAACCCAGTGCCTTGCATATGCTAGGCAACCACTCCACCACTGAGTCACTATCCTAGTTCTGTATTTTTTTAAAATTTATTGAAGCACTTGGTTTGCATATTTGCTTCTTTTTATAGCTTTGGCTGTATTTCAGATATTTAGATATGTGTATTTGCATTTTTACTATTTTATATAGATTTCATTTGCATACATTATTTTATCAATGTCTTAGAAAGTTAGAAATATTTTTAAATTTCAAGTTTGAAAAGCCACTAAATAGATCTTTATCTTAATTTTAAAAAGTCACTCGAGTACACTATTGAAAGTTTTAAAAATAAAGAAAAAGGAAGAAAAATATCATTTAAATTAGTACACATATGCTTAAAACATCAAGATTTAGATATTTTTCATAGTCTTTTTTAATCTATAGATATATTTTGGATTCATATTGCATATAAAATGTATTTTTGTACTTTTTCTTAATGGAATTTTCAATGTTTCTTAATTGTTACTAAAATACATTTTAGTGATATATAATATTCCATTTCAAAAAACAGAAAATTTGTTTAGATATCTCTATTGTTAGGGCACTATATTTCTAATTCATGGCTATATAAATAATGCTGCAATAAATATAACTATGTGAATAAAATAGTACTAGTATGTCTCTCCTTTTCCTCCTCTAGATGAAATTTGAAGTCAGAGAATACATTCAATTTTAAAGAGCTTGATGCACATTACCTAATTTTCTTCAAGAAAAATTGTATCATAAGTATACAAAAGTGTCCATCTCTAAATTTCAAAGTATTGTAAATAAAAGAATCAATTCCCTAGGCAAACTTCACAATTAATGGCTACTCAAATACACATTTCATTGCTTATTAATGAACCTAATCATTTCCCTACAATGATCTATTGTATTTCATTGTGTTTCTTCTTTTGCTAGTTTTGTTTCTTGTTATTTTGAGGTGGATGTTTGTAGTTGTGTTATGCACTTACACATTAAGCAAAGAAACCATTTTCCTACTATAGTTTCAGATACTCTTCTAGTTCTTTTAAACCTTTTAATTTCACTTGACCTTTTAATTCTGACCACAGAGGTTTTATACTTTTATATAATTCAATCTGTCTTTGTATAGGAATATATCCACTCTACTTTAGGAAACTGTTTCCCACTCATTCTTTTTTTTATAGATTTTTTTTCATTTGTTTTAATTAGTTATACATGACATTAGAATGCATTTATTCACTTTGCTATATCATACATAGATGGGATATAATTTCTCATTTTTCTGAGTGTATATGTTGCAAAATCATATTTATCATGTAGTCACATATAGACATACCACAATACAATAATACTGGGTGACTTTAACACACCTCTATCACTACTAGACAGATTTTCCAAACAAAAACTAAATAAGGAAACTATAGAACTAAATAATACAATCAATAATTTATACTTAACAGATATATAGAACATTTCATCTATCAACAAGCAAATATAATTCCTTCTCAGCAGCACATGGCTCCTTCTCTAAAATAGACCATATCTTATGCCACAAAGCGTCTCTTAGTAAATACAAACAAACAAACAAACAGAGATAATACCCTGAATTCTATCAGACCACAATGGAAGGAAATTAGAAATCAAGGATAAAATTTAAAAAAATAGAAGCTACTGTAACAAATGGAGACTAAATAATACACAATTGAATGATGAATGGATAGTAGAAGAAATCAAGGATGAAATTAAAAAAATTCTTAGAGGTAAATGAGAACACTGATACAATGTATCAAAATCTCTGGCCCCACTCATTCTTTAAAACATTGCTGTGGTTGAGGCACTGTGGCTGTGTTATGCTATTGTGACAGCTGAGGGTTTCAACATGTGCTGCTGTCTTTTACTGGGCTTTTGAACCAGGACCAAAAAACTCTAGCCATCTCTCTTCAGGTACCCGAGACACAGTGGAAAGCCCTGCTGCTTATAGTTACTGCCTTTTGCCACAGTCCTGAGGGAGTCAGAGAGAGCTGTGTTCAACTGTGAGAATGAAGGTAAAACAGAAAGAACAGCTGAAGTCTAAAAAAAAATCTTCAGGGGGTTCAGATCTACTTCTGGCTGTTTTGTAGTGCAGCCACACTCTTGTCTTTGCATCTCAATGTCCATGCAATAAATTCCTTGTTTAGCTTAAACTAGTTTGATTTGAATTTCTGGTGAATGGAACCATAGTTCTAAGTACCATTTTATTTCTGGGATTTTCTTCATTGCTTTAATGCTTATAAAAATTATTCTTCATTCTAAGATTAGACAAATAAAGCCTAGTATGTTTTCCCAAGATTTTAAGTGCTTAGTGCTGCAATTTATTTAGAATTTATTTTGACATATAACATAAAGTAAACATATATTTAGAAATAAGTGGCTAACCATAAATGGTTAATAAATATGCTTTAATAAAATAAATTGCAATTGTGGAAGTTTTGACAAATGAATAGTAAATCTTGGTTGGAGGTTAAGATGAACTTCCAAGTTTTTAAGCTTGATTTTGAAGGATGTGTGTGGAATTCTGAGATGAGCAAAAATGATGTATGTTTTAGCAGAGTATAAGAAAAGAGCTTAAAATTTGAAACATACTGGAGAATTCAGGACAAATATTCCTGGAAGTACAGTTAAAATTCTCCCCCCCCCTTTTTTTTTCTGGCTCCAGATGTATAGTCCGCATAGCACCTCTTAATCTGTATTACACCAATTTATTTTTATTAGTCTCCCATCTTGAACTAGAAGCCTGAACTGTCTTTGCCTTCATAATCTTGACAACTGCTCAATGCATTGCACATAAGAAATGGTCAATCAGTATTCATGAAATGGATCAATAAATTAGTATAAGTTTTAACTGGCAAGAGGCACTGGGGACATAGCACAAAGACTCAGTATTAACATGATCTAATGTGTTTAAAGCAGATTGTTCTATAGCTACCCCTCCATAAGATATATTTAGAGTAGCCTCTCGCTCTATTGTTTTCTGTGATGGTTTTCAGACAAGTGAAGCACAATTTCTGTTTACACGCTTCTTCCCATGGTTATCATTGGTACATCAAAGGCCCATCTGTTATAAATTCAAAGTATTAACTAAGAGCAATGATGGCCTTAATTCCAAATGCTTCAACAAGTAAAATTTCTCTGAATAGCTAAAAGAATAAGTTAACCAGGAAGAATGATAAAGAAAGAAAATCAGTGCACATCTGTAATGAGGAGCACATTGCTTATTAGCAAGTCAGGCAACCAACTCAATTTGACTATGAGGCTTCTTGAGATGTGGGACTTTCAGTACTAAAACCAAGAGAGTTGATTCCCCTGAAATGTGATCAATATACAGAACTTTGGCTTCAGAGCAAGTAGGTGAATATCTGTGGACAGGACTGGCTAGTGACAATCAAGCAATTGGAAAGAACTATGGTAATTTTATTCTTCTTAAAATAAGAATAAAGACCTTGCACTTTAAGCAAGGTCATTCTCAGTCCTGGGAAAAGGACTAAAAATCTCAGCGGTAAAAGTTACCTGTAGATGCAAACTCATTCTGTAGCCTTGATTCTGATTTTCCCTGGGATTCTGTATAAATAAATTGATCTCTTTGTCCCTCAATTTTTTCTGACTTATCAAATGTGGAGAACACTAAATAATGGCAATCAGAGTTATGATAACAGTAAATGACAAAGCATTTTGTAAGCCTTGTGCCAGTTTGCTTCCAATGCCTAATCTTGGGGGATGACATTTAGTTTGATGGTTCATTATTTTCATTAGAATAGAGAATCCAGTGCCTCATACATAAGGGGCAGCAAATTGTAACTTGATGTGGTATGAACTCCTAAATATTCTGGGGCACTGAGGGACACTTGCCACCTTTGCTCTCATAAATGTCCCACAGGGCTGAGTAGGGATGCTATGTAAATCAATTCAGGGATGTTTAGGAATGTGTGCAGGTAGATACATTGGATTACACCAAATGCCATAGTTGCTCTCAATTTCAAAAAGCAGACTTGCTAATGACTGCTGCCAGTGGTCTGAGACTCTCATCATCACCAATGAAAGCCATCTCGAGGTGGAAAGGGACTCACACCATTCTAAATAGGCAGACATGAAAATGTGGGCATAGAACTCAGAAGCTAGGGCTGAGGTCAACATGAGGCAAGAGAGGCATTCACCTTGGATGGACAATTTTGGGTTATGCCTCAAACATCAACAATCAAGTAATATTTTAATGTAATGTCAAAGGTCAAAACACACAATAAACAAAATATCTAAATGATGAATGAAGTCAAGATCCAACACTTCACTTGCATGGCTCATTTTACCTGCATCTCCTGTACCAGACCCTGCGCAGGACTTGACATAGGGAACTATAAACCAGCCATATCAGAGTAGCCTTCTAAACAATGTATGCAATAGATTTAATCACCTGGAATGCAGGGTTTCTACACTGAAGGAGAAGTTAACAGAATTTCCCAATACACCTCTTTCTACTGAAGAGTAGCTCAGGCACTAAGAATATATATATGTATTTAAATATAAATTGGAGTACTTGCCAAGTCTTAAGAACAATGCTAACCAAGGCCTTTACATATGTTATTCTCTTATAATAATCTCTTCAGTTTTTAAATTATGAGATAGATGCTATCATCCCTATTTTCTAGAAGAGCAAACTAAGGCATGGAGACACTTTTCTATTTGTAAATATTAAAATATTAAAATCTGGATTGGAATTGGGCCAGTATGGTTACAAAACCCTGACTTCCATCTCTTTCAGACAGTGACACCCTTTCTTCAAAAGGGCTAAATTAAATGAAGTAAACTAAAAGCCTTCAAACAAGTGCCCACAAGTGTCTAAAACACAAGCAGAAAATAACCTCACAAACACACACAAACATGGGTTCCTGGGAACATGTGTTCCTGCAAAGGCAGGACCCTGGATTGCTATTGCCTATTGCCATTGTTAGTAAGCAAGAGTAAGGAACAGTGACAGGGGCTCCAAGTCAACTCCAGGTTTAAGCATTGATTCAAAGTGATGTCAGAGACACTGCATTCTACAAAATATTTCTATAAAAATACACTTTTATAGAGCAGGAACCACAGATTGTTAAGTGGCAGGTGCTCAGCAGCACTTGACAATGGCGAAGCACAACTACCTGTGTTTATTGCTGCTCCATGGAATGAGTGGGGATGACCTGTCAGTCTGTTTTGAGTCTAAGTAACAGTCAACGCGTGTGATCAGAGATATCTGTTACTGAGCATTCTACCACTTGGCACTCCTGTACCCCTTAACTCTACTCCTGACTCTCAAAGACAACCTTGAAATTTTTCGAAGCAGAAAGTTGTGAAGCCCATTTTCCTACAAGTTGTAACATACAAAACCACAGTGACCCCTCTGCCCTATCTAGAATTCATGTATTCCTCCTATGTTTTTACCCTAAGTACATGTATGAAAACATGAATTGGTGTGAATATACTTTGTGTACAACCAGAGACATGAAAATTGTGCTCCATATGTGTAATAAGAATTGGAATGCATTCAGCTGTTATATATCTATATATCTATACATAGAGGTATATAGATCTCTCTATATATCTATCTATATATCTATATATCTATATCTCACAGTGAGTGTTATTTCCATTGCATTTGTACTAACTTCTGAATTTAGTTAACTTTGGAAATAAAGACATGGATGCCCATGGTAATTAGTCCAAACAGCAGGGCACACAAAAGCTCTTATTTTATCTGGATGAAATGCTTTTTCACTAAGGAGAGGGTATTTTAAAGATCCTTTAAACATGAATCAACATACACTCACGACTGGAGGAATTGGTCCTATTGTCCATTGTCTGAGTCAATTGATAAAACAAGATCCTGAAACTTCTAGGATTTTCCATCAGTTTAGTAAGTAAGTTTTCAGCTTTAGAATGCAGAGTTTGTATCTTTGCCCGCCTTGGTTTTTATTTTATCAGTTTTATTTATTTGTTAGAAACATAGCTATAAAATTAGGAGTGTGTTCCTTCAGCAGAACTTAAAATATATAGGTTTTAAATATGCAACTCAGCCTCAAAAAGAAAGGAATGTAGGTCCATCGAGGAATTTTCTTCTCTAGCCAGTACAGCCCTCATTCCCTGTCTGAATTCTTAGGTTTAAAAGCTCAGCAATGCTTTGACAACAACTCCTGTATAATACAAAAGTTCCATTATGTGTATTAAAGAGCGAGATTCACTACTTCCCAAGGGAATCAATTTGAATTACACTTTCTAATCGGGAGAGATTTCCCAAAGGACCAATTGGCATAATTCATATTGTAAGACTTCTAAGCAATTTGCCCCCCTCCCCTTTATTAAAAAAGATTATTTATCTTGATTCACTTACATAAGCTATTACACAGAGCAGAACCTACTTCAGAAATACAGGTTAAAAGATAATAATCAAAAGTCATCTCCAAATTTTCTTCTCTTCAGTTTTTAAAATACTAATTTTATATTTTTCCTTTTTTATTTCTATATGACAGCAGAATGTGTTACAATTCTTATTACACATATACAGCACAATTTTTCATATCTCTGGTTGTATACAAAGTACTGTCACATCAATTCATGTCTTCATATATGTATTTTGGATAATAATGTCCATCACATCCCACCATCATTTCTAACCCCATGCCCCGTCCTTTATCCTCCCACCTTCTGCCCTCTCTAGAGTTTGACTATTCCTCCCACACTCCCCCTCCCTACCCGACTATGAATCAGCCTTCTTATATCAGAGAAAACATTCAGCGTTTGGGTTTTTGGGATTGGCTAACTTCACTTAATATTATCTTCTCTAACTCCATTCATTTACCTGCAAATGCCATGCTGAGTAATATTCTATTATGTATATATGCCACATTTTTTTTTTATCCATTCATCGATTGAAGGGCATCTAGTTTGGTTCCGCAGTTTAGCTATTGTGAATTGTGTGCTATAAACATTGATGTGGCTGTGTCCCTGTAGTGTGCTGTTTTTAAGTCTTTTGAGTATAGATCGAGGAAAGGGATAGCTCAGTCAAATGGTGGTTCCATTCCAGTTTTCCAAGAAATCTCCATACTACTTTTCATATTGGCTGCACCAATTTGCAGCCCACCAGCAATATATGAGTGTACCTTTTCCCCGACATCCTCACCAACACTTATTGTTGTTTGTCTTCATGATACTGCCATTCTAAATGGAATAAGATGAAATCTTAGTTTTTGATTTGCATTTCTCTAATTGCTAGCGATGATGAAAATTTTTTTTATATATTGATTGATTGATTGTATATCATCTTCTAAGAAGTGTCTGTTCAGTTCCTTGACCCATTTGTTGATTGGGTTATTATTATTATTATTATTATTATTGGTGCTTAGCTTTTTGAGTTCTTTATATACACCAAAGATTAGTGCTCTATCTGATGTGTGAGGGTTGAAGATTTGCTCCCAAGATGTAAGCTCTCTATTTACCTCAAAATTATTTCTTTTGCTGAGAAGAAACATTTTAGTTTGAGTCCATCCCATTTATTGATTTTTGATTTTAATTCTTGTGCCAAAGGAGATTTATTAAGGAAGTTGGGGCCTAATCCCACATGATGGAGATTAGGGAGGGCCTACTTTTTCTTCTATTAGATGCAGGGTCTCCAGTTGTATTCCTAAGTCTTTGATCCATTTTGAGTTCAGTTTTTTACATGGTGAGAGATAGAGGTTTAATCTCATTTTGTTGCATATGGATTTCCAGTTTTCCCAGCACTATTTGTTGAAGAGGTTATCTTTTCTCCAATACATGCTTTTGGCATCTTTGTCTAATATAGGATAATTTTAATTTTAAGTAGGAAAGAGACCCACGGGGCTCAAGACTTCATGAAAATGATGCTTTGATTTCTAGTTAGTTTTCTTGTGATCCTGTCCCTACATCGTAAGAGAAGAAAAATTACTTATCCAGAAAACAAATATAGTTTGTTCCCTAATTCACAAGCTATATTAGACACTATTGTTGCACCAGAAATGCAAATATAGTTTGTATTTTTAAAAGCATGTGTTGTATATTTCTCAGGTTATTATTTTGTTTCCACATAAAACATGACTGATTTTACTCTGAGCTGTTTGGATTCTTTGGATATATTTTCTTATTTACAAAATAAAGTCGGTTTTAGCATATCAGCCTATCTCTGATTCAGAGAAATCCTGCTACTGCTTAGTGCCTATGCTAGCTTCTATATCCTGGCGTACTCTTCTCACCAGGCACTAGATTTGACCTGTTCATTTGAAGTTGAAAAAGCAGAACTTAAAATATAGAGGTTCCCCAGAGGCAAAGTGGGTAAAGAATGGCATGTGGAGCTCAACCTACTGAGAATAGAGTTAAATTCCTAAGAGACCATGGGGATAGCAGCAGGTTCTTGCAACTGAATTCAGTTTAGCTCATTTGCAAGTGGAACCCCAGACAGTAGATGCATCTACTCCTTCTTCTGGAATATTCTTATTTGGCTCAGAAGCACATGAACAAATGATCCCCCGAATGCTTCCTAAACATACCCACAAACCTCTCAGTACTACTGTTAGAAGAAGGCTAACAAGTTCCCTCTCATGGTACCTAAGCTACTTGCCTTTATAAGTCGATATGACTGATAGATTTGAGAAAATGTAATTTGGAAATATGTGCATTGACAGATCTGCCAAAAGGAAGGCTGTTGTCATGAATCCCCTCCCAGGAATCTCATCAACTGGGGAAGATCAAATTCACATGACAAGAGAGGAGACTTAGAGGTTGACTGTGCATCCAAACAAACTGGGTCACAAGCTATCACCTGTCCTTCTGAGGGCCCATTCATCTTTCCCCGAAATCATTTACTCTCCCCTAAGTTGCCTACATCCCTACTCCCCTAGGACAGAGGTACATGAGCTTCTAGGTTTCACCAGGTTGTTGAGTATTCACTTTTTATTCCTGCAATGCCTCAGAGCCTGTAACAAAATTGCTTACCTTTTCTCCTGTTAATCTGCCTGTTGTCAGTGTAGTTCATAGACTTGATTATGAAACTCTCAGAGGGCAGGGAAAACTCTTTCCTTCCCTACACGACAAAGACATTTGCTAGACAGCTTACTTGATGAAAGTCAAGACTTTGTCCCCAAAGTCTTGTTGATATAAAGGGTGGAGAAAGCAGAGAGGGACCTACCATTATTTCTTAAGATGTTCACAGTAGGCTTCATAGAAAGCAGAAAGGTGGCAGGTATTATGCTTCTCCAATGACAACATGCAAACTTGTAAAATCTCTGACTGGAATAAGAAAGAACTCTACTTTTTCAGCTCTAGAAAACTGAGATATTCAAGTCTTCCATCTACCTCGCACAGTCTCTCCTACACCTCGTTCCTTCCAAGTGCCCATGTGTTCTTCCTATTTGCTCTATTTCAAGGAATGCAAAATACAAACTTGGTCAGGCCACATACCATTCGTGGGTAGAAGGTATTTAAAGGGAGACTTTTTTCCATGATAAATTTTAGAGATATCTTTTTTGCATGAATGATACTAGTAAGTTCTGAGCAACTAGGGGTTCTCAACTGTTGATAATTAGATTTTATAAAAATAAATATCTAACCATAGAAGAACTTGGGGATACTTTAATCTCTTATGCAAGAACAGGCTCTGGGAGCTTCTCTTCCTGTAGTTTTCATGGATAATAAATGTTCAAATAGGAGAAAAAAATTGCTTAAGGAAGAGATGACTACTAACAACTTTGAGGCTGTTCTCATGCAAATGACAGACTTGTGGCTGAGTATTGTAAGAAAAAACTAAGTAAAATAAAGAAACCTAAAAGCATAAGAGACAGATCCATTTAAATTCTTTTTAAACCATTGTTAACTAAGGTTTGATGGTAGTTGAACAAAGATTTAAATAATGAAAATGAATGCTTTTACACATAGTATAAAGCTTTTATGAAGGAGAGCTATACAACAAAAATAGTACTAGTTGCCTTTAATTTCCTACCAACCTATTTGGCCATTTGGCAACATATGTTTTTATATTCTCTAATCACATGAGAATAAAAAAAAAGGTTGAATTTAGATCAATTAAGAAATAAGTTAAAAATCAAGATTCTATGACTAAAATTTTCTAGAAATATATTCAATGAATAGTTAGTAGTTCATTTTGGAAAATTGGATTATGGATGATTTCAATAGACTCTTTATATATCTGAATTTTAAATTTTCTTCGTGTAACAACAATTGCTTGATAATACATATTTAAAAATATTTACCTGCTAAAATGTACAATTTGAAAATCTTCTCCTCTTAAAGAAATCAGTACATTCTACTCATTTCTTTAACTAATTTTGAAATTCAAGAATACAAAGATTTTCTTCATCAAATTAATTGAAATATTAGCTAATGGAATTTTATCTTCATTAAAAAACAATCTAGCATTGAATCTTGGATGTTCAATTTGGTCAAACTATTTTTAAGAACAAATTTTTATCATTCAATTTTTCATTACATTTTATATTTGGTAAGCTATTGGAATATATTTACCTTTACAATAGTTTTAGAATAAATATTCTCAAAATTCTCTAATGACAAGAATCATGAGGTGTGAGGAAATAGGAGGTATTTCAAAAGAAACAGACAAAAGAGTTTCTAGGATCTCCCAATAAAGGACCCCCAAATTTGCTTTTTCCTGGTTTGTTTTCATATACTCTCCAATTAATTTTTATCAGAGAAGTTAAAAAACCCACTTAAGAGTGCAAATTTCCTAACACTAGATAATTCTGGAATATATTCCACACCAAATGCATATGAAACAATGGGATTGCCTTTGTAAATATTTCTGGTGGTACGTAGAGGAAATATTGTATTTCTGATATTTTTGTTCTTTTCTTTTTTCCTAACCCCAATATTGTTTTTAGTGTCTACATTTTCTAAAACTGATGCATGGAATTCTAAGCAAAGAATTAGCTCTTTTATTTATTTATTTATTTATTTTAGCATTACAAAACTAATTTCACCAGTATGTAAATTCAAGTAGACATCAGAAATACACAGTTTGATTCATTGGTCTTAATCCTTCCCTTTTCACTCATGACCAACATAATCAATAATAATAGCTGCCCAGAAATATCATGCCTAATTGGTTTGAAATGCTGTGTCCTCTTTTAGATATGTACATAAATAATTTCCATGTGATTCATTTGGGCTATATAAATGGCAGAAGATAACTTTAATAGGAAAATAACCTTAACTACAAAATCCATGGTTATGGTCAAGCAATTAACTGAATAATTCTTTTAGCATGAAGTCAGTCAAAATTATTATTTAAATATTCAAAATTTTGGTATTGATTCTTTTTATGATGTGGTGATTATAATGCAAACATTTCCATTAGGGAAAAAAAGCCTATGTCACTTTTGCTTCTTATGTTTCAGAAGAAGGATAGGTCAGGTATCAGATTTTATTCTTGTTGAGCAATTATCAAACTGGCAGACATTCATTTCTTCATCCACAGAGGGCGGTTAATACAGTTGGAATTCCACATTCTTGTCTTCATTAGTGAATTCTAAAGCATTACATGAAAACAGCCTGCAAACCCCCATTTACAGCTTTATGGAAGTGTTAAAATATGCAAGAACTGGGAGTCCTAAACAGGGAAGCCAAATGGATTCTACAACCAAATGTAGGAGAGATTTTTTATGATACTGTTGACTTCATTTTAAAGAATGCATTATATTTTTAAGAATGCTGTGTTTTCACAGTACTGATTTAAAAATACTTAGCTCACATTGATGAAATAAATACTTTCCCAGTGGTGTGGAACAATTTGATAGAAGACCATATGGGCTCTAATTCCTATGCATAATAGGGACTGAATTAAGGGGCTACAGGAGCACTATGTAAATGCTGCTTCTCACATTCTTGCTTTGTGGGAACACATAGTGTTCTCTTAATGTATCCCCTCCCCTCCTCTTGATTGGAGTTTCTTCCTTTTTCTTGAAAGTATTTATTTAAAGTGGAAATTTGATACTCACTACTTAATTCCATTTTTGTATTTTATGTGACCTTTTTTTACTTCAGTGGTTTACAAAGCTATTGAAGTCTTGGCCACTGTGTCACCTATAAAAGCCTCTACTACCTTGTGGGATGTTTAAAATTATTAATTATACCTTATCTGAGAGTCTGCCAGCTAACACTCTAGCTGGTAAAATGTGTTCTCATTGAAAGCTCAACCGCAGGAGGTTGCCAATAAGGTCACCATCTCCAAAAACCTTTGAGTAAGAAATAAGAAACTAAAAACATAGTAAATATCAAAAGTATTCTGGAAAGGGTTGCTTGGCATGTGCTGATGGCTCATCCTAATATGTAAACATCAAAGAGAAAGCAACAACATGTCAACCTGTTCTTCCAGAGAAAAGGACAAATGACTCCTTGTCTTCTATGTTTTGAAAATTTCAGGGGTCTTCCTTGGTGAAATCACCAGGGTGATTTTTCTCTTTGATGGTTTTGTGGCTCGGTGAGGCAAAAAGCATATAAGTTATTTAAATACAAATGGATTGATAAATCTACATGTCCTGCTGGCGCTCAGTGTGAGGCAAGCAGCTGAGGTTTTAAATCCCACCTTCCTCTTCTCTGTAGTTCATTATAGAAAAACCGAGAGATTGCACTCCACCAGGTGTAGCCATAATGTAGCGCTATTACAGCCATAGCTTCATTGTCGGAAACTTCATTTAAATGTCCATAAAACCATTCTGATACAAAGAATGAACTGTAATAGCTTATAATTACGATAGTGCATAAAGTATGCTTCACAACCTATTACAAAGCCATAATTTTAGCATAAAAACCATAAACCAAGAGCACAAAACTTGAGAACTTCAAAATAAAATTACAGCTTTTGTAACGGCCCAACAGAGCATACCTTTTTTTTCTCCACAATAAATGATTGTCTCGTCTGCCTCCCACATGCAAAACAAGAGTGGATTTCTGATTTTTCAGACTTTACGCTATAGTGCTTCTGCGAAGGCATCTTACAACTGGAGCATTAATACGTTTTCAAAAGGGATTTAAATACCCATTAGAATGAGATCTGGTTCGGGGTGAAAGGATGGTTATTATTCACTCACGTCAAAATGGGGAAATTAGAAGGAAAGGCTTTTGTGCGTGGTGTGCTTAAAAAGCCCCCTCCTGGAGGAGGAAGAGGAAATGCCTGTTTTGATCATCAAACCAGAGCAGTTATGACTGAATGAGATTTATCATTCTTCCTGAGAACAGAAGAAAGTGAACATTTAAGAATTGCGTTTTATGAAAATAGGCTTAGACTCTGTGCCAGGAGATTTAACTGCTTTTCAGCTTTCTTGATCCATTTTTATGGTTTCTTCAATACACCTTGATTTTTTCTCAGAGATGATATACAATCTACTTCACATTAATAATCTAGGGACCCAGTGACCTTTGTACCTAATTATCACACACACACACACACACACACACACACACACAGACACACACAGGCTACCTTGACGATAATAGAAACTCAAACGATCTGTGCTTCAAAATGCATATGTAAATTTTGCCATTTGTTTTGATTATTGAAATAATACTCTACATAAAGAATAAAATTAAAACCACCTATAGTACCATCACCAAGAGATTACTCTGCTGAATTTTTTTGAGTATCTCTGTTGGGTATGCATTTTCAAAATATTGTTAAATTCTAAATATGATTTTAAATAATTTACTTTTTGAAATAATGAATAATCATTTTTCTTATCATTAAAAACCTTCTAACCACTCAATAGCTGAATAAAATCCCATTGTATGAGTCAATTACAATTTGTTTATTCCTTCATATAGATAAATTTAGATTGTTTACAATGATCTGATATTAGAAGTCATGCTTTACATACATACACATGTATACACATATCTACATAACTATTTGCACAGAAACTTGAATTTGTCTATCATATTGCTTGGGATCAATTTTCAGAAATGGTGTAAAAGATAAGAATATATTTTTAGGTATTCATATAAAGAGATAAATTAAAATAAAAAATGGACACATTTTATTTATGGCATTGGTCTTTTGAAGACATTGCTTCAAACACTAGGAAATGTCAGAATTTTCATCAAATATACAACTAGGTATAATAGTACTATATGTTGACAATTACTTGAATATTGTCTTCATTCTGTGTTGTATGGTGTGGAACTTCTATCCTTGATCTGGTCTTGTGAAACCCAATCACAGAGGAGAGTCAGTTAGCCAGTCTCTGGAGGGACAGACAGACCGTGGTGGGAATGTAGAAAAGGCCTGAGAATATGGATGTGGGGAGAACATTAGTTTGTTTGTGGGGGCCAGTGAAACTTAAGGAAATTCATCTCAATGTTTTCTATTTCCTCTTAGGCATGTGAGATTAGGAGAAGCCTAATCTCACATTAGCAGAAGCCTAATCTCACATGCCCAAGAGGGAGAGTGAAGAGGACCAAGGTAAGGTTGGAAGTAGAAATGTCTAAAATTGTCCGTGTAGAGGAAGAACAGGACAGAGACATATCAGTGACACACTGTAATAGTCAGAAACTAATCAATATAAATAGCTAATATCAATCAGATATAAATAGATATATAGAAAGAGGTTTATTAAGAGGGATAGGCTCATATGTTTATGGAGGCTGAGAAGTTCCATGATCTACTTTCTATAAGCTGGAGTCCCAGGAAAACTAGTGTTATAGTTCTAGTCTGAACCTGAAAGCCCAAGAATCAGTGGTACCAGTGCCCAAGGGCAGGAGAAGATGGATGTCTCAACTCAAGCACAGAGCAAAATTGGGATGACACCCACCTACACTGGTGAAGTCAATCTTCAAAACTCAGCCCACTGATTCAAATATGAATCCATAACTGATACTCTCACAGACATGCCTAGAAAAAAAGATTAATCATTATATAAACCCTGCCGTGCAGTATTGAGGTTCAAGCTGCAGTTCAAAATCCTAGCAATGTCATAGCATCCATGTAATCATATTTTCTCTTGTGATTGGCTACTCCTGAATAGAATGGATTCTGTAAGGCTAGGTTTGGAAAACTGCAGGGAATTGTGATAGAAGGTCAAGATCATAAGCGTTAGTATACTGCTGTAAGGAAATTTGCCATGAATGAAGGTAAGAGCTATATTGAATAAGAAGTACGCAATGGACTGTTAGCCTGGAGATGGAAAAGAGACATGGGATGTGTTCTGCTGGATGAGATCCATGAGTAAGTACTGTGAGAGTGAGGAAGAGTTAATCTTGTCGATAATAGACCATCACAGCACAGTGTGGATGCAGAGTTGTATCACAAAAACTTACAAGTGGAGAATGCCTGGTGTCAATTAGATTATTCACTCCTTACGTCAAGAAGAAATTACTGAACATTCATCATTGCCAGGTTCTTTTCTAGGCCCTGGGTATGTAGGGGTGAACAAAACAGATAAATTCCCTGCTTTAATGGAGCTATCACCTAGTGGAACAAGCACAGAAAAACAATAGAGAGTATAAGGGCATGAAGTATGCATCTGACATAAAGCATGGCAGATGGTGATAAGGAGGTAGGGGAGGAGACTTGGGAATATTGATACAAGTCAGTTTGCAATTTTAAATAGAATGGTCAGGAAACAATAGGAAAACTTGATCAGAAGGATTCAAAGTTAAAAGCAGACTCCACCTTACAAATGGGGTGAATAAGTGGCTTTCCAAAGTGTTATGTGGGTTTGGATTAGTTTGAACTTGGAATTGCCTTTCCCAAAGAAATAACTTTAATTGTGATTGGGGATTAAGCTGATCCTCATTGTCCCTCACCTCTTCTTTCCTCCCATAGCTCACTGCCACCCAAGGGCTTTTCAGTTAGGAAGAATATAAGGCAGGTAACCAATCATGCTCTCTTTTATTTTATTCTTTATCCAGTATATAGTCTATACAATAAATAATTGCTGAGAACCTATGGGCACCTCTTTAGATTATCCGTGAACAACAGACAAGATCCCTTCCATGTGAGCTTATATGCAAACAAGGTAGATAGGGAGGTAATAATCAATGAAATTATGGGTAAATTACATAGCACTTCAAGAGCTGGGGACTGGGTATGGATGAGACAGTACAAGCCCAAAGCCTCATTTATGGAAGAGGAGACTTGGGCTTCTTCAGTTCTAACTATTCGGAAACTGGAAACATTTTTGTTTGTTTGCTTAATTATCTATTACTGTAGTAAAAAATGCAATTATTGGAAGCATTACTAGTGTGTAACACATTGATTCTCTGTGACTTGGATTGTGTTTTTCATTATGGGCTTAAAAAGTGGTCTTGAGCTTAAGAATTTTGGAAAGCAATTTTGGCTGTCTCTAAGTGCTTGTGGATGTCAATGAAAATAATTAGGATATTTTACTAACCCATTTTCAATCCTTAATCACCTCCTGAGATAAGAGGCAAAGGTAAATGCCAAGATGTATAGCATTGAAATGATTATTATGAACATATATGATAACAGCTACATTTTGTCAATGGCTTTATTACTTTAAATATGGTCTTTTTTTTCCAAGAAAGCAGAATTTGTAAGAATTATGGCAGTACACTCAGTAATTCATAAACATTACCTGAATCCCTAGTTAGCCAGTCTGTATACGAAGGAGCTGTTCAATTCTATAAGTACATGATTGGGGTATAAATATATTTTCCCACTTTCCATCATCCACATAAACCACTTAAGATAATTATTGTATTTTTTTTCACAACTACTCCAAAGGAAACTTTATCACATTTGATTCTTTCAGAGATGTGGAGATTTTAAAATATGTCTATCTCAAGAGTCACCTAAATGTATCTCAGGAATGACTAGGAGTTTTTTTTTTTTTTTTTTTTTAACAAATGTATTTCTGAGAATCAATACTCTAAAAAATATTTTCCAATGCAAATTGAATGTTTTCAAATTAAAATTTCTTATTAACTGTTTATAAGATTTTTAACAGCTAATTATATCAACCCAAGAGGCATTTCATCAGCTCATGGTTTCACCTTTGAATTACCATTTGCAAGAAAGAACTTATCTGAACTCATGCACATGGCTTCCCTGGCTGTCTTCTTACCTTTCTAACTTCTAGTTCATTTTATTAGCTTCTTGTCTTCAGGAGTATTTGGATTTTCTAGGTTTCTTTATTTTCTTATTTATTCATTTATTTATTTTTACTCTTCTTTCCAGTTCACAATTCTTGGGTGCTGTCATTTACTTTCTTTTTTTTTTTAATTGATTTTAAAAAAATGACAGTGGAATGCATTACCATTCTTATTAGACATATACAGCACAATTTTTCATATCTCTGGTTGTATATAAAGTATGTTGATACCAATTCGTGTTTTCATACCTGTACTTTGGATAATGACGTCCGCCATCACATTCCGCCATCATTGCTAACCCCCTGCCCCCTCCTTTCCCCTCCCACCTCTCTGCCCTATCTAGAGTTTGTCCATTCCTCCTGTGCTCCTCCTCCCTACCTCACTATAAATCAGCCTCCTTATTTCAGATAAAACACTCGTACTTGTTTTTTGGGGATTGGCTAACTTCACTTAGCATTATCTTCTCCAGTGCCATCCATTTACCTGCAAATGCCATGATTTTAATCTCTTTTATTGTTGAGTAAAATTCCATTGTGTCTATATGCCAAATTTTTTTATCCATCTACTGAAGGGCATCTAGGTTGGCTCCACAGTTTAGCTATTGTGAATTGTGCTGCTATAAACATTGGTGTGGCTGTGTCCCTGTAGTATGCTGACTTTAAGTCCTTTGGGTATTGACCAAGGAGAGGGATAGCTGAGCCAAATGGTAGTTTCATTCCTAGATTTTCAAGGAATCTCCATACTGCTAGTCACTGTCTCTCTAATCTCCACCTTTCTCCTGTGTGATCTGTACCTCAAAAGTGCATTTGGTTTTCTACCTGTGGTGGAGTAACCAACTGCCCCACTTGACCTGAAATTGTCATAGTTTTAACTCCTAAAGTTCTCAGATATGAAGAATACAGGTTTTGGGGGTTGGGCATGGACCTTTGAGAAAAAAGTATAAAATCTGTACAGCAATTCTCAGAGACTGAAAACAACACTGTTTTTTGGATTAAATGGACATGACATAGATTATTAGCTTTCCATTGCTCCTGATGCCATTTTCCCCCAAACACTGGAGTTGGTAACTGCAATCTTCAGTTCTCAATAATAATAATAATCATAATCATCATCATAATAATAATGGGTCATTAACTGGTGCTTCTCTTCAAGTGATAAATTCTAGGTGGACAACTTAAGTGGGCTACAACCATGAATATTAACAATTTGTCTTTGACTTTAGACAGTGGATTAGCTGTGGTGTCTATATTAGGGCAGAAAAGCTTTCATTCGGTAAATGTTAAATAACTGAAACATCACCTTTAGAAGGATATACCATTGGCTGGGCGTGGCACATGCCTGTAATCCTAGTGGCTTGGGAAACTGAGACAGTAGGATCCTGAGTTCAAAGTCAACCTCAGCAAAATCGAGGCGCTAAGTAACTCAGTGAGCCCCTGTCTCTAAATAAAATACAAAATAGGGCTGGGAATGTGGCTCTCTGGTTGAATGCCCCGGAGTTTAATCCCTGGTAACCACCTCTCCCCGCCAAAAAAAAGAGAAGGATATACCACTGATTTTATTTCATGAAATCAAGAGTACATTTAAATAAGAAGAAAATTATCTGGGGATTGGTAAGTATGAATTTACGTTTGGAAAAGACTGCGGGAGTGTCCACAGTGTAACAAGGCTAATGCAACATAAAATGTGTTCTGGTCTGCTATGGGTTAATAAATTAATAAATTCCTTTAAGTATGTCCTGGGTCTGTGTGACTGAAGACCAAAAGGACAATTTAATAGGCAATATCTGTGGTTGATTTTCTTGGTGGATAAGACAAGTGTGAAGATATGCCATAGATGATGGTGTGATATTTAATGGTTTAGGTTGAGGAGCATCCCAATTTAAATAGTATGTGCTACTGATCCTGATTTATGCAGATGAATGAAGTTGTGTTCTTTTCCCATAGCAAGTGACTTCTCACAGAGGACCGTGTTTCCTCAGTGCTGTTCCTTGAGTGGTTGCTTCTACTAAGTGAACATTTGCCCCGCATTTTGAGATTTTTCTGAATTTTCACTTACCATGTATAGTTAGTACATAAAATTTTCAAACTCTACATACTAATGGAGGTGAGTATCATGAAGAGATGTGCTAGTAAATATTTAATAATCAACTCTCAAAAATGTATGCATGCATCTATTTTAAAAGTTATACCTTTTTCTGATACTAGAATGTGTAGCAAACATTTTCATGTAATGATGAAATATATACTATTTATTATAAATTCCTTATAGATGAGTAATTTTTGCTAAACTCTTGTATCTGTGCATAATCTATTATTGAAATTTAAGCTCAGTTTTACCAATGGAGTTGCATCCTAATCTATTATTTTTTTCCCTCAAAAAATTATAATAAAATTTGTGATCTCTTCAAAGTATTTCTCACTCTTATGAAATTAAATTCATTGAACTGAAATCCCTTCAGCATTAGCACTGAACATGGCACACTTTTAGATTAAATATGAATTACCAATGTTTTCACCCTCACTTTCCTAAGTTTAAACAACACATCAACCTCAGTGTTTACAGTTGCAGATTACTTTAGATGTAGAAGACTCCCACCATGGCCAATTTTAATGTATCAACATGACTTGACTCAAAACAGATTTAATAAATACAAAATAGCATACTGTTATATGGTATTTGCACCAAACGGAAACCATTATAATATGATATTCATTTCATAGGAAGGCATGTAAAAAAATCTCAAGGAACAGGTGATAGTAAATTATAATAAAATAACTAGAGTTTTACCATTTACTCTGTATTTTATTGCCTTTGTTTTTAGTATAGTATATTTTAACATAAGTTTATTTTATTTATAATAGGCTTGCAACATTCCAGAAGGTTTAACAACTGGTTTTTGTGGGCCAGGGCAGAACAGCCCCAGGACACCATCAGCCTAATCTGAAGAGTCTTAATTAGATGGACAGAAGGTGAAATATTCCACTTGCAAGCACCTCCCTCACCGTCACTCCCTCCAGGTTTCTGACATTCCTTCCCAGGACCACCACTATCTGTCCTTCTAGCATCCCTTTGCCTTATCAGTTCATTGCTCACAACACAGAGCGATCCTTTCAGTGGCCATGTTAGATCACAGCTCTCTGGTTTTCAAAGATTTTCGATGGCTTTGCCACTTAGAATTAAACTCAATTTTCTTATCACCATTGTTTGTGATGTAACCCCATGTTCCCGACATTCTGTTTCCTACCCACTCCTCTATCATTGGTTTTCCTGCAGTTCTTTCCACATGGCAGAGCTCCTGCCTTATTGCCCTTGCACACTGAATACTTGGTGTGGAATGCAGGGACCTCCAACAGGCACTATTCCAGTTTGGAGATATGGCAACCTCCCAAAGCTCATTTATGAGACAATGCAAGAACATTCAGAGGTGCAAGGATTAGATTATGAGAGTTATAACCTGGTTAGTGGATTAATCCATTTTTGTGGATTAACTTGATGGTATCTGTAGGCAGGTAGAGTGTGACTGAAGGAGGTAGGTCACTGGGGGCATGCCTTTAGTGTTTACATTTTGTCCCTGGTGAACAGAGATTTCTGCTTTTTTTGCCATGTTCTGAGCTGCTTTTCTCTGCCATTCCCTTCTGACATCATGTTCTGCCTGATCTTGGGAGGCAAGCTATGGAGTTCACCATCTATGGACTGAGACCACTGAAATTGTAAGGCAAAATAAACCTTTCCTCCTCTATGGTTCTTGTCAAATATTTTGGTCACAATGATGAAAAAGCTGACGAAAATAGGCACACTTCCTAGATTGCCTGGTCTCCAACACCATGTTAGTTTCTAAGAGACTTCCCTGACTGGGTAATAACATACTCCAGTGTCCTAGACATCGAAGACCATTGTCTTCTCTCCCTTCTACCTCATTGCTCTTCATACCATCATCTGAACCTTCCATATTATACTCATGTGTTTATTTTTTCATCTCCCCAGCAAGAACATGCATTTCATGAAAGAAAGGGCTTCCCTTTACATACTATTGTATCCCCCAAACTTTAAAAACTATCTGAAACATGGTAAACCCTGATAAATATTCCTAGAATGCATACATGTATGGTAGTTGTAATTTACTTTGCAATTTGTTCATTTGTGGGAAAGTCCATTACTGTTTTTCTGAACATTTTTAGGTTGTTCCCTGGGCTCATGGCACAAGAAATTACCGAGTTCCACTGAGAGAGGTATGTCCACTCAGAGAGAGACCTGTTTTTAATTCTCACAAAATAACTTATGCTCTGGTGAAGCTTGATTTCATCTCACTGACAAATTATAATTATCTGTCCTCAATACATTTAAAAAATTATTTTATGATTGGAAATGTGTTCTTTCCTCATTGCACTCAAAATCTTCTAATGGCATGGGGAATATATCTTCCTCTTCTCTGTTAGAGCAAAGGATACATGGATATGACCAAGCAACTAAAATATTACACATTTATTGAGAGTGAATCTGTGGATAATTAAAAATTGGAAACATCACAAAAAAATTAGAAACATCAAGGCATTTTATACTTTGCCAGTACTGAAGAAATGGGAAAAAAAAGAAAGGAGTTAAAGAAGATCGTAATTACTTACAATATTTTATTAATGTAATGAAAAGAAATCAAATCAGTTTTTTTCCTGGAAGTGAAATTAAGTCTAAGAGCATAGAAATTAATCAAAATGCATTGTGGCAATTCCACTCATAATATTTGTAAACTGCCCAAACCAATATTTATAGTTTATGATACAAATTATATCACAAGGTAAGATTATTGTCAGCAGGCTCTCAATTTTTTAATATGACCTTCCTTTACCTATGTCCAGGACATAAAATGGAAAGATAAGAGGAAGAAAAGAGCAATTGCATTCCAATTTACTTATATACTAGCACAATTCAAAGTTTACCTGAAGTTCTTTTACTGATTACAAATATTTTCTTCATACTTTGGTATCTTTATCTGTGAATTGGACATTATGGTATTTATCTTCTCAGAAAAAGTTAAAAAAAATCAGATACCATCTCAAAACTGGTATTATTAGCCTTAGCATATGTAAAATAAATTGGTTGAAATATTTATTAAATTGGCACTTTTACAGAGGGTAAAGTTTTCTTAAAGTTTTAAGGATGCTTGCTTAGGTCTCAAAATAGTCATTATCATTCACTTAAGAAACATGAGATCTTTAAAAAATGTGTATTCCTACATTCAGATGTATTTGCATATGAATAATGTTTTATCCAAAATTATATAAAAGTCATCTATGTTTAACAGTTTCAAAGATCATTTGGATCTTTCCAAGAAGTCTTACATGTGATCTGTAAGACCCAGCCCAGGTGGCTTATGTGACAGTCTTGGCAAGTCCCCGTCTTGGTCAGTAATTCTGGCTCCAACATTTCTGCCTGAAGCGCAAAGAAACTGAAGGCTCATTTCCCAGAGGATGAGGAACAGGAACGTTGCAGCTCTAACTGTTTAAAATTGTATTTTATTGGGCGATGCTTCAAAGTGCTCACTTTGCATTTCTGCTAACAAAGCTGAACACTCGGCCAAAATATTGGAAAGGAAATACTCAGGCGGAGTGAAACGGGCAGAGGAGACTCAGAAAGTGGGGAGTTAAGCCAAGAACGGCAAAATAAAAGGGGCTTATTCAAGAAGGAGAAGGGAAAGAGAAAAGAGTTCTTAGCATATCAGTCAGAGCCTTCTTGTCTCACAGCCAAATTCCACTCTTGAAAATAATGATCGCTTTGGTGGTTTTGATTTTTTTCTCTCATATACTTACTTAAAATTGTATGATAGTACATTAAAGAAGACTTTGCTAGTCTTTCTGAGGTGTGCTCAGTCTTTCATACAAATGGGCTCTTATGTTTCATGGCAGTGCTGAGGACAGGGGTCATCACATGAAGGTTTTTGCCCCCAACTCTGGAAACCTGATATAAAATTACTTTAGTGTTCAAACAATGAACAAAGTAAATATTTTGAACAAATATTCCTGTTGGACGCAATCATGATGTGAAACACAAGTCTGGGAAGTATTTTAAGTTCCATAACATGACTTTGAGGGTGAACATATTTATCTATCTCCTACTGGGTTGATCTCCTACTAGGACAACTTTATTTATACTATATTGATTTTGTTGCAAACTCTTAGGCTCCTTGAAAAACTCAGTTTATTTGATTATGGGAGGCCAGTCGTCCCAAGCTGCTTGAGGGGATTATATAGAAAGGCTGAGGGTGATCCTAGAGACAGCCTGGGGAAGTCAGGCCACAAAGGCAGATCAGAAGGTGGGTCAGAACTGAGCAGATGTTGGTTGCCCTAGGCTTGGCTGAACTGATTTCAGAGGGGTTCCCCACACTGCTAATGCTGTGAAAAATGATTTATTTGTGTTTCTAATTCCTCCCACCCTAAGTATTTGTGTGTATGTGTGATTGTGTGTTTGTGGCGTGTGTGTAAGTGTGCTCAGGATCACTGATGTACGGATATAGAAGTGTTTCTCTTGTGCCAATTCAAGCCACCTTTCCACCTTTGATAAATTTGCAAACTACACATTTGAGAGTTAGGGACCCCCGTGAAAAACAGGATGCTTAAGATTAAGGAAGTGAAAACTGTGAGAAGGGAGAGAATGTTCCCACCTACCACCCGCAGTAAAGAATAGGGCAAATGTGGCTCTGGGAACTTAACTCAGCCTGTCATCAACTAAAAGTATGGTATGTGCTATTTCTTGCTCATGAACCTATAACTCATAGCCCGTTACTGGTTAAAAAGTGTACAGGTGTTCTTATTACGCCCTCACTCTCTCAAACAATCTTATCCATCTCAAAAACCAGGTGCAACAAGTCACAATGGCCAAATTATGGAATCAACCTAGGTGTCCATCAACGGATAAGTGGAGAAAGAAAATGTGGTCTACACACACACAAGGGAATTTTGTTCAGCCATAAAGAAAAATGAAATTTTGACATTTGCAGGAACCTGGATGGAACTGAAGTGAAATAAACCAAACCTAGAAGGTCAAGGGTCGTTTGTCTTATATGTAGAAGCTAAAGAGAAAAAAGGAAAAGAAAGGTGGCTGGGGAGAGCTCATGAAAATCAAAGGGAGATCAGTTGAGGAAAGGAACCAGAGAGTGGGAGAAGGGGACATGGGGAAAATGCTGGGGAGTTATATTGCCCGAATCATATTGTTATATTGTGTGCATGTATAAATATGTAGTAACAAATCTCATCATTCCGTGCAATAACACACCAATCAAAAATGTGAAAAGAGAAAAAAAGTAAAATTATATGAAAAAATTAATATGCTAAATGTAAAATTTGTTTAAATTTAAGGTATATCAATGTTTTTTAAATCCTTAGTTCTTTATAAGAAAGATGCTATCTGGATATTAGGAATAAATCCATCTAATTGAATATTAAACAAACAAACACCCAAACAAACAAACAAATCACATGTGAGGGGGCCGAGATTGTGGCTTAATGATAGAGCGTTTGTCTAGCATGCGTGAGGCACTGGGTTTGATCCTTGGCACCACGTAAACAAATAAAATAAAGATACTGTGTCCATCTACAACTTAATATATATATATATATATATATATATATATGTGTGTGTGTGTATATATATATGTATATATATATACATACATATATATATATATATATGATATGTATATATCATATATATGTATCACATGTTGGTCATTAAAGCCCAGGTGGCTTCATTTTAATGTTCCCAAGGATAAAATAAAGAAGAAAATGCTGGGGGATTGATACAAAATGCTAAAGATGCACTCCTGGGGCCCTAAACCTGCTGTGCTCATAATTCATGTTTTCTTCCATCTCTTCCCCCACCTATATATTCTACTAATAGCTGCAACCTGTCCTGATGATTATATAGGATTAGGCATCAATAGGAGAGAGGTGTTACCTCTCTTGAAGTCTCACTCAGGAAAAGAAAACAATTTTGATGTACCCACAGCTAATTAAAATTCCTAAACTCTGCCCCCCCACACCTTCCTATACATGAATAAAAACTGGTTCTTTCCTCCATTAGAGACCTGGCCCTGATTTCTATCAGTGCTGTCTCCCCTGAACTCTCCAATTAAAGCCTGGCCTCAGTATAGGGATTCTTTTTCCTGATTTCACTTCTGTCATTGGGTCAAAAGGATCTGTCTACAGAATCACATTCAGAATATGCAGATACTTTTCTGAGGTGTTACCACCTTCATATTGAAAGTATGAGCTTCAAATTTTCTTGTAACCAGCTGGAGACAGTTAACTGCATTTGCAGCAAACTTGCATTGCTAAATGAGCCACAGAAATGAAATGTGAGTTGAGGAAAAGCAGATAGTGATACTTTGTGCTTAAGAGTTGAAAGAAAACAAGTTGTAGGGAAGCAAGAAATGATAAATTTAAAAATAATTTGCAATGGCCTATTTTAAGCTTTGAGCTATGACAACATCTCTAAGTGAAAAATTGTATTTTAGAAGATATGAATTCATAACGGTATACAAGTGATTTTTATACACACATTTATCATGTAATTGAGAGGAAACCTAAAATCTAGTGTTGTTCTTGGTTTTTGCTTCTTTTAGGAACAAAAATCACCTATTATTTTAAAAAAATATCCTCAGTGAAGAAGATATAACTATTATTTCTAACAACAAGCATTTTGTATATCTTCACGTTAACACACATGTATTGAAAATTGTGTGCAGTATACAAAATTAAATGACACTTTTTTGTTCATGCACACATCATTTGAAATCTTCATTGTCTATTTACAATGGGTCAGGACTATTTTGAAGCAATGAGGGTACAAGATAGAAAAAGTTAGATTGAATTTCTGTCTTCATGAGAATGATAGCTCATTGGAAATAAAATGTATGTTTGAAAAACATTGTTTAATATTTATGTCAGGCAGTGAAAATCACTGTGATTACAAATAAAGCCAGATAAGAGTGACAGGTGTTAAAGCCAAGGGTGCAATTTTACATATGAAGGTCCTGCTAGATCCCTTTGGCAAGGTGTTGTTTAAACAGAGACCTGAGTATCCTAAAAAAGGAGAAGGAAGTCATTGCAAGGACAGTGAAAAAAAGAGTATTTTGAGGGTTGATCTTGTTTCCAGTGATTCTGTCTGGATGGAGCATGGAGCTGTGGAAAACACAGAGGTGGATGGATATATGGGGTAATATTTGAAGAAATTTTATATTGTGTCTAAGAATTTGAATTTTCACTGAAGGTACTATGGGATTCAAGAAGTTTAAGAAGAGGTTAGAAAAGGCAAGAGTTTCTAACTAGCTATTCTGGCAGTGGTGTAGAGATTAGAAGGAATGGAGGAAGATGGTGCATTCATTTTAGATAGCGTGAACTAGATGTCTTCAAACATTTTTGTTATCTCCCTCCACAAAAAGGTAATTTTAAAAAATGTTTTTGAAAATGAGTTTAAAATGCTTGCTAAGGATATAATTTCTAGCATATAAATATCAGCAGTTAAAGTAATTATTTTAATTCATTAAAACTATTCAATAAAAAATAAGCACCAAGGTGGTTTGATTCCTGACAGGACCATTTAAAAATGCATGGTTTGCTTTTCACAGATTTTACATTATAATCTCTACTCTATGAAGTTTGCCCAAAAAATTCACTTTAAGATAATATATTTTCATGATTTGAGTATTTTTATAGAAAAATCCTGACATATTTTCTGCAACAAACACACAAGTATATATGAAATATTTCTGTATTAATTTTAGTTTTCTGCAACCAAAATGGTTTGTGTTCAAAATTTCCCTTGAATTACACAGCTGTTACATTTTTATTAGTACATAGTTCCTGAAGACCATGTAAACAAATTACAATATAATAATAATAATAGTTGCAATCACTCATATAGAACTTACTTTGTGTCTGCCACTGTTCCCAGTGCTCTGTTTCCTAATTAACCTTTATAATCATCATGCAAGTGATCTCAGGAATCTTGTTCACATGAACAAGAATTGAGAAATGAAAAGAATTTTATGATAGCAATGTCATTTAATCTTTGAACACCTTCAGCATTATAAGCCAAAATAAAATAGTCAACTTGCATTGCCAGCTGTTGGGCAGGAACTTGTGCTTGCAGAAGAAGAAACCGCTGTCTCTCAGGATGACTTTAACATCCTCAACTTGTTTCTTTGTTCCACATGAGGTACTCCAGAAAAAAGCATAAGCAACCAGTTTAAAATAGTCAAAGCTACCCAGCACCTTGTCCAGGTAACCCAGAGGAAACTTTGCTCATTATAATCTCATTATAATTCTAAAGTCTCCACCTGTAGTTTTTCCTGTCTGACATTTTAAGACAGGGTAGTGTATGAAGAATCATGATTTCAAATCATGCCAGTGCAGGAATGTCCCTGACTGCATGCGATGACAAGTCTCTATTATAAACATGCATGTCTCCCCAATAAAATTCCCTTGCTTCCTTTGTTCAGAGACACTACTGTTGAGAGTCATCTTCAGTGCTATCTTTACTTCCTGCAGGTAATAAAACGTTCTTTATTTTTCTGTCCCTTGGTGGTGCATAGTGGCTTTGCACCCATCAGAGGGTGAACCCACTGTGTTCAATTACATACATCATCAAAGGGTATCTTAAACTCTCTGTTAGTCAACTCAATGAGGTTCTCCTTTAAATTTTGGTAGTAAAATGGTCCCTGATTTATGATGGCAGTAAGATGGTCTCTGATTTATGATGGTTTCAGTTTAGGACTTTGCAGCTTTATAGTGGTGCCGAAGCAAAGTGTGCTCCTAGAAATTTCACTGTGAATTTGGATTTGGATCCTTTTTCAAGCTGGCAACTGGGATGCTGGGCTGTGGCAGCCAGCACAGCCCCAGGTCAGCCAGGTGACCATGTGGAGGAACAACCAACACTTCAGTGTACTGTGCTGCCTAGCAAGAATTAGATTAGGACTTTCAATGCCTTTTTTACTTAGTATATTTCAGTTTATGATGAGTTTATCAGAAAGCAACCCCATTGTAAGTTGGGGAGCATCTGTATTTGCAAGCACCTGACCTGGTAATGGGTTTGTTAGTCAGTCCTGGGGGTAATAATTATCTAATTGTGGGTTGGTGCCATTTTACCTGTAGCAAGTCACTCTGTGGAGGCTCTGGGTGGTTGAGAGTTCAGCTTTCATTTTGCTAGTGGAGTGAAGGTAATCCAATAAGAAGATTCCTGGATTGGATTACTTTCTCAGGAAGATCAATTTAAGGAAAGATTGTTATGAAAGTTGAAGATCTAGAAACCAAGTCACTTAAAACCTTGCTGTTTTGTATCCCTTGGAATGCCATTCTGAACTACCAGGGTCAGGTGCACACTAGTCCTCAGACACCTGGCTGATCCAGTCCCTCCCATTACCTTTGGAAGGCATGCTCAACCTCCCTCTAAACTATTCTTTCAGGTGGTTTTGTTGACTTTCATAAAAATTTCCTTGTCTTTTAAAACATTTCAAAATTTAGGAAAGCAATCTTGAAGTATTAAATGACTATCTTTGGTCATGACTTGAAATTGGAAATTAGATTTTAAATATGTTGATTGGCTTTTTTTATGGTGTTCAGCCTCTGACAGGTTAATAGATGTTTTATTAGAGTATTGATCCATTTTCATTGCTGTTAAATAACCACAGTAACATTTTGAGACGTTGTAAACTATGAGTAAAAGTGGATGATGTTGAGTGGCGGGTGGGGGTGGCCCTGAAATCATTATGGATATAAATGGCCTTAAGTGTCAAGACATGTATATTTTCAAAATTATAATAAGGGTAAACATTCTTTCCTATTTCTACCCTTGGAATTTGAGAACCATTTTAAAATCTAATTGACACAATAACATTATTTAAGTATACACAGGCTAAAGACACATTCTTGAAGGATCAAATGCCATCTTGATATATCAATTTTATGTCTAGATGGATTCAGAGCTTGTTGTTTGAATTGATCTGTTTTAACACGATTGTTTTTATTAAACTGTCATACTTTAACTTATCCAACAGTTGTTTTTTTCCAGTATAAAATCTCATCAGGGACCTTACATGTTTCCACAGGTAGAGATGGAGTACTGACTGCTGTTGTTTCATTTGACAACTACTTGGGTTTTGTGTATTTTCTACAATGGTCTATCACTAGGAATAAGACTGTTGCCACTTAATAGACCTCTGCTGTGCGAAGGAACAAAGTGCTTTTGAAAGCTGTGGGTGATGTTTGTGAATATGTAATCATGGAGGTAGTACAATGGCCTCATTTACAGTGATACATCAAAATTAATTTCATGGTGCTCTGTCAAGGAAAGAATCTTAACCATATGCTCTCAAATAAAAATAAATGAGTTAGGAAAACTCTGACAAGGAATTTACCTAATTCTGCAAAATCTTTGGATACAAGATCCCCTTGAATGAAAATAGAATCACTCATGCAAACATGATTGAATTTAATTTATTTCTGTTGTTAGAAAGGAATTAGAAATATAAAAGGGTTTTCATCATCTGAAGCTTCAAATTCACATCGACTGTCTTTGGTAGGGAGTCTCAAGTTTTTATTAGAAATGCATTAAAGATAAAAGTATGAAGACAGAGGAGGAGGAAGAACCAGAAAGATATGCTTAGGAGGATGGAAAGTACTTGAATTAGAGATACAGAACAGATTCTCCAAATACAATGACATACTTTTCCTGGAAGAAGAAAAATATTTTATCAGTGAGTCACCAATACACATTTGATGATAGTCTTGAAGAAGAGCCGAGCTCCTTCTGCACATATCACTATTGAATAATAAGCTTCACTGCTTTGTTTAGTAAACACAGGACTCTACAATAGTCCTATGGATGAATTTTTAAAAGAAACTTTCCTTCTTGCCATATGGCATTTAAAAATAAATTTAAATAGTCAGATACATTACATTGGAATTGTAGCCAGATTTGCTTATGCTTAAGTTCTAAAGAAATTTACTCATGTTTTCTTTTATGCTTGTATGGTCTCTTGTTTTGCACATTTGGAGTTTACTTTTACATGTGCAGAGAATCTGAGTTTACATTTCACCCGTACCATTTATTAAAAAGTGTATTTTTTTCCAGAGAGGCAGAACAGGATGGCTGTTGAGTACGATCCCCCAGCAAACATCTCCCCACAGATACACAAATGTAGGAGAACAGCTATCCATGAACCAACTACCTTAATAAGAGCTAAGGAATCCAGCAGTATTTTTACTATTAGTAGAGGAAAAGATGCCTTGAAAAGAAAGACTGACAGGGTCACCTCTTCCCCAACTCCAATATTCATGGAGGGATGCCTCCTTCTTTGGGTAGGGAGACAGGATGAAGCCCAGGCCTTAGACCTGAGAGCTGCTACCAGACTTGCAAAAGTGAAAGGTTACCAGGCATCATCCCATGACCCCTTCCTCAAGGTCAATACCCTTGGGCTGAGCCTCTGGAACTGTGCTAACTAGACTGCTGACTGGCTCCATCACCCCTCCCTCAATCTCAGCCTGCAGAAAAAGGAGCAAGACTTCACCTGCTAAGGAGCTAGCACAGGACTTTATCTTGGTGACTAGAGGTATTATGGTGAGACTGAGTAATAGGCAGAAACCAAAGAAATATATCCAGGCCAGAGCCGTTAGAGCCTCTGTCCTGCTCCAGTATCAAATGGAGACCTGCACACTAGTGGGCAGACTGAGTTTTGGTCTACATCACTGCCAGCCTTGGAGTAGGCCTGGGCCATCCTCCTCATACTGCACAGGTCCATGGTGCTATGAGACTCAGGTATGACATAGCTCAGCATTGGCTTTGAAATCCAAGGAACTGTCTCCACTCCAACCTCAGCATGGAACAAGACTTTATTTGCAGCAGATAGGACCTTATTATAGTTTAGATTTGGAACAGCCCCCCAAAGCTCACTTGTTGAAGACATGGTCCTGAATGCAGCATGCCCAGAGATAGTACTTTTAAGAACTTAATGGATCATAAGGACTCTAACTTAAACAGTGCATTAACACGTTTGATGAATTAATAATTTGAATGGACTACTGGGTGGTAACTGTAGGCAGGTAGGGCATGCAGGAAGTAAGTCACCAGTGGCATACCATTAGGGATGTATCTTGTCCCTGGATCCTTTCGCGATGTGTCTTTCTTTCTCTATTTCCAAGATGCCATGATCTTAGAAGCTCTCCTCTGCTGTACCTTTCCACCATGGTGTTCTATCTCACTTCAGGCCCAGAGTAATGGAGCCAGTCATAAAGACTGAAACTGTTGAAATTGTGAACCAAAATAAATATTTTCCCCTTTAAATCATTCTTGTTAGGTATTTTGATCACATGATAAGAAGCTGAGTAATACAGACATGGTAGTAAGTGCAGGCCTTTGCCTTGTAACTCAGTGCTGGTTTGGTGATATATAACATTGGGAGGATACTAATAAACCTCATCCCTAGGCCAGTGCATCCTGGACGAGCCTTTGGAACAGCCTAAGGCCAGGAAGAGATAGATGGTCTCAGACACTATGGATGTGGATAGGAGCCTGAGGGTGGTCTCTGTATGGTGATTGTGCCAGAGCTAGGCAGATTCCATAGTATCCGACTTCAGGCCAATGACCAGGAGTGAAGTATCTGGACCTATTAAACTAGGCCTTCCCTGGCTCTTCCTTAGTAAGATACTATCCCAGTTCATACTGCACTATATCTACTTGTACAGCAGATGTGGAAAAAACCTGGGCTTGAGAATCTTCTCTTTGTCTTTAACCTTTTGATCTTGATTGTATTTCTGAAGGTAGACTTAGTTGAATTAAATATGACTGTTGACCTTTGACCTTCCTGTACCTGGACAGGAAGTGCTGAAATGGTGGTAACACTTCAAAAATAGACTCATGGAAAACCTGGATTTGGGAGTTTTCCACTGTGGACGTAATCGAAAGGTCTAAAGACTCAGAAAAAAATAAACAACCCATTTACAATTTCTGGAAACACAGATATTAAACAAAGCCAGATTACAAAGATTGGAAAAAATCTCTAATCATTCAATGCCCCCATAATGTTGCATTCCAACAAGGATCAAGAGCTTTTAAGAAACTATGACCTCACTTAGTGGTCAAGGCAACAGGAACCAACCATGTAGTTACCAGTGTGGATAAAGTCTTGGATGGAGAATTTAAAACAGCTGTTTTAAGGAAACTCAATGAACTTCAAGAAAAGAAGTTATTCAATACTGTAAAACAGAAATTTCACAGAGGGCTGGAAGCAATTAAGAAAAAACATTAAACAAAAATATCTGAGCTGAAATATACACTATCTAAAATTTAAGATGTGATAGAAATCATCAGTGGCAAAATCAATCAGATAGAAGAAAGAATTAGTGAACTCAAAAATAGGTCTTTTGAAAAAAAAAAAAAAGACAAAGACAAGATTCTCAAGGCAGCAAGAGAAACAAATAACATATTAGGATGTCCCAGTCTCCTGACAGAAGATATTTCAGCAGAAACATTATAGGCCAAGAGAGAATGGCATGAGTTTCATAGAACTGAAGGAAAAAATGACAGCCAAGAATATTTTACCCAGAATTGAAATATTCTTTAGAAATTAAGGAGCGATTAAGACATTCCTAAATGAAAGCTGAGAGACCTCATGTTCAGCAGACATTTACTTCAAGAAATGCTAAAGGGAGTTTTTCAACTTGTTAGAAACACCAATGAGTACTTAAAAAACACAGAAGGTGTAAGACTCACAATTAAGTATACAAATTCAGAATGTTCTAATGTTATGGTTTAAAGCATTCATATTTTTAGTATAAAGACTAAAAATAAAAAATTAAGAACTATAATAACTATATTATTGTTAATAGGCAATAAAGAAAGAAGTAAAATAGGATATCAGAAATTCAAACTGTGGGAGAAATGGAGTTTATGTGTTGAGTTTTTATTAGTATATTTTCTTTCTTATTTGTTGTTTTTCTTTTCTTCATGATAATGTTATATTGCTATTTTTTCAACATAGATTGTTATACTCAAAAGATGTTTTATGGCCCAAGATAACCACAAAGAAAAAATTTAGAACAGATGAATCAAAAATAATAAGCAAGGGGAAAAAAAACACACTATGACAGTAAATCACTTAAGTGCAAAGGAAGACTACAAGAGGAAGAACAAGAGAAGGAAAGGAATTACAATAAAATTAGAAAGCAAGTTATAAAATGGCTGTTGGGAGAAATTTTCTATTGATAATTACCTTCCATGTGAAGGGATTAAGTTCTTCAATCAAAAGACATAGTGTGACAGAATAAATAATTTTTTTTAAAAAAAGATCCACTATAAGTTGCTATAAGTGAATAAGTGAAGGAATTCACTTCACTTTTAAGGACACAGATAATTAAGGGATGGAATAGATATTCCATGCAAATAAAAGCCAAAAGAAAGCAGGAGTAGCCATTCTTACATCACATAAAATAGACCTAAATCAAAAGCAGTAAATATAGACAAGGAAGTCCATCATGTAATGCTAACAGGACCAAATTCAGTGAGAAGAAATAACAATTATAAATACGTAGGCACACAACACAAAAGGTATGCAGACATATAAAGCAAATATTAAGAGACCCAAATAGGGAGAGAGACTCCAGTAGAAAAGCAAACAAACAAATCAACAAAACAGAAGATTTACCAATATAGATTAGAGAAAGTAGTGGAAACATGAGGATAATCGAATAATTCTACAAACCGGACCCACTTTCCTGACTCTGTTATGCTTTTCTTTTTAAAAAGCAATTTGCCTGAGATCTGGCCTGAGTTAAGTTGACAGGACATGTTATGTTCCTCAACAAACCACCTGTTAACAGCAGGAGACTTGCAGTTCTTAAATGCCAATAAGAAGAACACAAGCGACCATAAAGGTTGAGGACTTTTGTGACCCTCACACAGACCAAATCCCAGAACTTAGGGAGATCATGATAATTTTTCCTGGTGATAAAATTGGTAAGAAAAGGTTTCAATTAGTCAGCATGGGCCAAAGTGACCTCCAGTTGTCACAACAATGGGAACTTGAAAGTCTAATGTCATCCTACTGTCTGTCTAAAGTTAAGAGGTGGATCTGGATAGAGCTCTTTGGAAACTTCCTTGGGATTCTCCCCCCAAAACTGGAAGGCAGGAGGCTTATGCCATCTTCTCCTTTCTGAGAGGACTCACTATCTTCCTTGAGAGTGTCCCTCTTTCCCTTTCCTATACATTATGATAAACTCTTACTCTAAGGGACATGTCTGAAAATTTTCTGCATTATTTTAAGAATTAAGGTTTTTAAGGGCCCTCTTTTCTGCCTCAGTTTTATGGTAGGTTTCTGCCCTGTAACATTTACAACCCCATTTTGAGCAGTGGACAGATCATCCAGGCAGAAAACCAACAAAGAAATGGCAGAGCTAAATTATACACTAGACCAAATGGACCTAACGGACACTTACAGAACAGTCCATCCTACTATTGCAAAATACACACTCTTGATCAGGTGCCAGGACACAAAACAAGTCTCAATTTTTTTAAAAAATTTAAATCTTATTGAGTACCTCTTCTAATAACAACTAAGTGAAACTAGAAATCATTAACAAAAATGTTGGAAAGCAGTGCAAATACATGGAAATTAAACAACTTGCTTTTGAACAACCAATGGATCAAGGAAGAAATAAAGAAGGAAATTAAAAGACTTCTTGAAACAAATGAAAATAGAAATGCAATATTCCAAAAGATATAGGTACAGAAAAAGGTACACTCAGAAGTTTTTACCAAGCAATGCCTATAATTTTAAAATTTGTTTTAGTTGTAGGTGGACACCTTTGTTTTATTTTTGTGTGGTGCTGAGAATCAAACCCAGTGCCTCATGCATTCTAGGCAAGAACTCTACTGCCAAGCCACAACCCCAGCCCGAGCAATGCCTACTTTTAAAAATCAGAAATATCTCAGATAGACAGGTATCTCTAGGGACTAGGGGAAAAAAAAACAAATAAAAACCCAAAGTTAATAGAAGGAAAGAAATAATAAAGATGAAAGCAGAAATAAATGTTTCTAGACCTAAAACAAATAGAAAAGATCAACAAAAAGATATTATCAAAAAGATAAGCAAAATTATTGATCTTTTTCTAGAAAAAGAAAAAAGGGATACTTAAACAAAACCCAAGCCCAAAAGGGAGATATTGCAAATGACGATACAGAAAAACAAATACAAATACAAATCATTACAGGTTATAGATTATTATAACAACTATATGACAAAAAATTAGATGGCCTAAAAGTAATATAAAAATTCCTGGATAAATACAACTCATCCAGATCGAATTATGAAGAACATGAACAAAACAAAAACAAGTAACAAAATCACATTAGTAATAAAAAAAAATCTCCCATCAAAGCCCTGGATCAGACATCTTCACTGCTGAGTTCTGTAAAATACTTAAAGAAGAACTAATTCCAATTCTTAAAAAGAAGAGTATGGAACTCTCCCAAACTAAGTCTATAAGGTCAGCATTATCTTGAAACCAAAACAACAAAAAGGAATATCCTTGATTAACACAGATGAAAAAATCTTCAGCAAATCTAAGAGCATGTTAAAAAGAGTCAAAAGATTTCTTACCATGATCCAGTGGGAATCAATCCCAATGATGCAAGTATGGCTCAACATATGTCAATCAGCAAATGTGATACAATACTTCAACAGAATGAAAGACAAAAATCACATGAAAATCTCAATAGATGCAGAAAAGTCATTTGATAGAATTTGATATCCCTTCATGATTAAAGCTCTGAAAAAATTAGGTATAGAAGAAAGGTACCTAGACATAATGAAGGCCATATAATAAACTAACAACTAACATCACACTGAGGGGGTAAAACTGACACTTGCTCTCAAAGATCTGGAATAGGATAAGGATGCCCACATTTATCACTTTTATTCAACATGGTGTTAGAAGCCCTAACCAGAGCAGTCAGTCATGAAAAAGAAATAAAGTGTATTCAAATTGGAAAAGAAAAAGTCAAAGTGTCATTCTTTGCAGATGGTATGATCTTATATAGAGAAACTATTGAGTTTCCACCAAAAAAACAAAACAAAATAATTAGAACTGATTTTTAAAAATTCAGAAAAGTTGTAGGATACAAAATCAACAACAAATGTCAATAGCATTGCTATACACAGAGAACTATCAGGAAAATAAATCAAGAAAGTGATCTCATTTATAATAGCTAAAAAAAGAAAAAAGAAAAACCTAGGGACAAATGTAACAAAAGAGGTAAAACATCTTGTATTGATGAATTGGAATAATCAATGTCATTAAGACATTCCTAGTGCTCAAAGTGGTCTACAGATTCAATCCAATTTCTGCCACAATACCAAAGACATTCTTCACAGAACTAGAAAACACAATCAGAAAATTCATATGGAATAAATTTTTTGAAAAACTCTGAATAGCCAAAATCATCTTGAGGAAAATGAATAGAGCAAGAGTCACTATACTATTAGACTTCAAAATATTCTACAAAACTTCAGTCATCGAAACAGCATGATTCTGTCATGAAAACAAACACATGAGCCAATGGAACAGAAAAGAGAGCCTAGAAGTAAAGCCACACATATATGGTCAAAGGAATTTTGATAAAGATGCTAAGAACATGCAGAGGAGGAAGGATGGTGTTTTTAGTAAATGATCCTGGAAAAGTTGGGTATCAATACACAGAGGAATGAAACTAGGCCCCTATCTTTGCCAGTTACAAAAATCAACTCAAAATGAACTGAAGACTTGTTTCATGTAAAATCTGAAACTATGAATCTACTCAAAGTAAACAGAGGAAATGGTTCAGGACATAAGAGTGAGAAAGCACTTTTTGTACAAGACCCCCAAATCACAGGAAACAAAAGCAAAAATAGCTAACTGGGATTGCATCAAAAACAAACAAACAAACAACAACAACAAAAACTTCTGCAGAGCAAATAAAATAATCAACAGAAGGAAGAGATACCCTAAAGAATTGGAAAACATATTGTCAAACTGTACATCTGAAAAAAGGGTTAATATCCAGAGTATCTGAGAAACTAAAAACTCAGTAGTTAAAAACCATAAATAATCCAATTAAAAGAATTGGCAACAGACCTAAACAGACATTTCTCAGAAGAAGATGTACAAATAGCAAACAGGTATATGAAAAAAAAATTTCAACATCACTAATCATTAAGTAAATGCAAATCAAAACCATAATGAGATATCATTTCACTCTAGGAATAATGGCTATTATCAAAAAGATAAATGTTAGCAAATGCTAGTAAAAATGTGGAGAAAAGGGAACTCTTGAACATGATTGGTTACAGCACGATTTAGTATAGCTGTTGTGGAGAACATTATGGAGTTTTCTTGAAAAATAAAAAATAGAAGTGACATATAATCCAGCAGTCCCACTACTGAGTAAATATTAAAAGGAAACAAAATGATCATGTGGAAGACACACCTGCACTCCATGTTCATTATGGCACTATTCACAGTGGCCAGAAAGTGGTCACAGCATAAGTGTGAACCCACTGATAAATGGATAAAGAAAATGTGGCAGGTGTACAAAATGGAATGCTATTCAGACATAAAAAAAACTGAAAACCTGTCCTTTGCAATGACATGGGTAAAACCAGAGATCATTATATTAAGTAAAATAAGCCAGGCACATAAAGACCAGTGCCCTGTGATGTCCACTCATATGTTCAATCTAAAAATGTTGTTCTCATAGAAGTTGAGAGTAGAATCACAGGTATCAGAGGATGGAAGAATAGGGGTGGGGAGTGGTGGAGAAAAGGTAGGTATTACTTTACAGTTAGATCAGAAAAAAAAAAAAAAGTTCTCATGTGCTTTAGTGTAACAGGATGATGTGCTGTATTTTTCAAACGCTAGAGGAGAGGATCTTGAATGTTTTCACAAGAAATGACAAATGTTTGAGGAGAGAGAGAGACACTTAACCTCATTTAAATATTAGAGAATGTGCTCATGCATTGAAACATCACATGGAGCCCCATGCATATGTATAATTTTTATGTTTTTATGTATCAGTTAAAATTAATTTGAATTTAAAACATATGTCTTTTCTCCATTTCTTTGAGATGTCAACTTAATTGCTTTTAAATTTCCATTGACAGACACTTGAGTTTCTTTCTGTGTTTTCTACTCTGTTTCAGTACGTGTCTCTCCAGTCATGTTCTAGTGCCAAAGTTCAATGATCAACATTTCATTATTTGTTTTAATACTGGGGAGGGCAATGTCCCTCGAACTCTCACTGCTTCTCTTTTCTCAAGGTGTTTCTAGATACTTCAGCACGTCTCTTCAGGAGAACTTACAGGTAAAGTGTCAGATTATTTTCTAATTAGTTTTAAAATGAATGTATGCACATACACACACATAGTGGAAGAGAAAAGCAAATGTGGTGAATTGTGCTCAAGAAATGCATCTCAGAGAGAGGTTTGTGAGCATTTGTTATGGGATTTTTGCAACATTTCTCATTGTTAGAAAGATTTCAGCATAAAATATTGGGAGAAAATAAAAGAAATAAATTGGGGGAAAATCAAAGCAATTGCTATAAAGACTTTGTGGGAAGGTGGACAGACATGAGGGTGGGAGAGTCTCCTCAGTGTGGACTTTGAAGGAATGTTTTATCTTAAAAACCTGAAATACATTAGTGATTCCAAACAAACCATGAGTAAGATCTGTTTAAAATAATTTCCCTTAAATATGAGAGCTAGAAAATGGATCTCAGGCTGTTGTTGAGATTTTAGCATTCGAAACTTAAACAGTAGGATAAAATTCTTGGTCAGCCAGAAGCATTGCCCAGAGGTTTGGTTTGTCCTGGTCAGTGGATGGCCGCATGAGGGATGCTGGGAGCAGGATGGCATCCCACCTCAGAAGAGGCGTGTTTCAGTCAGCCTTTCTAGTGCTGTGACTAAAAGACCTGACAACAACAATTTTAGAGGAAGAAAAATTTAATTAGAGGATCACTGTTTCAGAGGATTCAGTCCATAGAAGGCTCCATTCCTCAGGGGTCGAGGTAAGGCAGGGGTCTAGGAAGAGAGTGGTGAAGGGAAGCTGCTCACATGATGATCAGGAAGCAGAGGTGGGGGGTGTCTTTAGGGTATATACAAATATATACCCTAAAGCTACGCCCCCAGTGTCCACTTCCCACTTCCTCTAGCCACACACTACCCACCTTCACTGACCATTCGGTTACTTCCATCAGGGATTAATTCATTGACTAGGTTAAGACTCTTAACCTATCATTTCTCTTCCAAACCATCTTGCATTGTATCACACATGAGCTTTTGTGGGACACCCCACATCCAAATTATAACAAGAAATTTCTGGAAACTCAGGACCTTTTGACCCTAGAGATGGAAATTCTAAATTATTGTTCTACTCCTTTTCTTTCCTGAGATTTCGGCATTTTTTAAAGACCACTCAATCTCCACTGGCTGGGCTCCTGTGCAGGGATTATCCCTGTGTTGGAGTTGGATAGTACATGCACACACACCCTTACCTACTGCTGCCATCACTTTCTCTGCTGCATCCCACCTTTCACACAGGAGCACTAAAGAGAAGGGGCAATAAATCCTGCATAATTTGCAGCTGGATGTCACCAATTGCTCTCTCTGGCTGCAGGCCTTTTCTTTCTCTCTGGAATCCCACTGTCTTTTTCTTATTCTTCATCTGCTTTGAGCTGTTCTCAGGCCTCAGTATAGATGCCTCTTATTCTGAAAAGTTTGTCTATTTGTTTCTAGATCTTGTTGGGTGTTCCTTTGACATTATCCCATAGTTTTTTGAATAATCAGATGTAATGTGGTTACCTAAGCATGGCCAGCATTTAGGAACACTTACCATATGATCATGGCTTAAATGCACTATTTGACTTTCACATTAACATCTTCATGTGAATACTTCTATTTTAAAGAAAAGAGAAGTAGGCTTAGAGAAGTTTAGTCATTTGCTATGACCAGAAGACCTTAAGATAGTCCCTACCCATCTCTACCTACTGGCATTCACAGTCTTGTATAATCCACTCCCTTCGAATGTAGGCTGGATGTAATAATTTGCTTCTGAAAAACAGAATGCAGAACAAGTGATTAAATGTCAATTCCATGATTTGGTTATAAGACTGTGATGTCTACCATGCTAGACATACCAAGATAGTATGTTGGAGAGGCCCACATGGCAAGGAACTAATGGTAGACTGCAGTGGAGGACCTCAGTCCAACAACCTTCAAGTTCAACCTGTCAATGACTGCATGAGTAAACTGAGAATCATATTCCTCCCCAGCTGAATATCTGCTTCTGAGTTTGCTTGACCCATTTTTCTGTAGATGAGACCAGCACCTTGTGACCTTGTAAGAAACTGACTCACAGAGGGCTCAGTTAAACTATGCCCAGATTCCTGACATAGAAATCATGAGATAATATATTTGTGGTTTATTTAGTTGCTGAGTTCTGTAGTAAACAGAGATAAATTTAGATAGTTAGCTAAAATATAACTTATCAAGAGATAGCAATAAACAACTAAGGCTCTTGACTTTAAGTTCCTTTGGTAAAAATATAGTGTTTAAGTACAGTGTTAAAGTCATTAGATTCTCACTTTCTAAAAACTTCTTATGCCATGTTGCCTGGTTATTTACAGACTATTAATTCTTCCATTAACCATATTATGACTTTTATACCTAGCCTTTAGTTCTAAGTCTAGTATTTTGTGTCTTTTATAATTATGGAATGAAAAATGGATCTGTGACAAACAACTTTGTATGTTAAATTAACCAATAAAGATGAAATTTTTTTCAGTGTTTACTTAAAGCACTTCTTAAAGAGAGACACAAAGCATAATGTTTGTGACTGTTTTGCATATTTGCAAGCTTACTATTACATTTTTTTAAATTTTAATTTTTAATCAATGTCTGATATCTGTATAAATGTATGGGGAGGAGTGAGATGGTCCGATGTGTATATACATGTGCAATGATCAAATCAGTGTAATTGGCATTTCCATATCCTCAAAATGCTTATCATTTTTTTTGGGGGGGTAACTTTGTTCCATTATAGCTATTTTAAAATATAGAATAAATTGTTGTATATTGTGGTCACTTTACTGTGCAATAGAAATTGAGAACTTATTCCTCCTATTCAATCCTATTTTGGTACCAACTTCTCACTATCCTACTTCTCCTGCCATTTCAAGCCTGTAGTGAACACTATTCTACTCAATGCAATTACTTCAAAGCAATCAACTTCTTTAGCAGATGAGTGAAAGTATCCAGAATTTGTCTTTCTGTGCCTGATTTTATTTCACTTAATCAAAGTGCCTTTACCTATGTGAACACATAAAAATATGTTCTTTATATGCACAACAGAATATTCAGCCAATACAAAGAATGAAATCCTATCATTTGTGGAAATGTGGCTGGAACTTGAGAAGACATTATATTAAACACAATCAGTTCCAATTCTAGAACATGAATGAGGTAGCAGGCACATGTCTTCATTTGAGGATAACTCCTTTATCAGACATTTTTTAAAGCTCTTTTAAATTTCTCTCTCAGAATCAAGCTTATAAAACACAAAGTTGGGAAAAGAGTGTAAACAACCAGATCAAATGCAAGTAGTAAATTATTGTATAAATTAACAAGTGATTGATTCAAGATTTAAACAAAGAACCATGAGAATAGAGTTCACCCAACAGTGAAATGGCTGACCTTCCTCTGGTGGTCTCCCTCATTGTTTTACACACACACACACACACACACACACACACACACGTAAAGTTTTGGCCAATACAGAAAATTATAAACATGCTTGTCAAAGAGTTAAGATTTTGCTAAATGAGTTTATTATTAAGTGATTATGAGACAAAATACAAATGAAAAACACTTGACTGAACTGAAGAAGGGTATTATTTTAGAAATTATTGAGCAACAGAAGTTAGAGACTGGACATTAGAAAAGACAACACACACAAAAAAGCCATAAAATTGCCAACTGAAAGTGAACAACCATAGAAGCAATTTAGAGCGTCATTCTTTCAATGCTCAGAGTAACTTTCAGTAGTTTTTTAAAAATTATTTTTCACATCAAGATAGTACTATACAAATCAATCAAAAAGAAAAACTATCATTTGCCATTAGCCATTTTCTACACTCCAATCAGATTAAAAATCAATTTTTTATAGGTTTACTTAGAGGGAATTTGCAAGGCTGCACTTCAATAAACTATTTTATAATGATACATTTTGTCAGTCTATGTGGGACATCATAAGGCATCTCCCAAGAACTTAAAAATAATTGGAACACAATTGCTCTCTTAGAGTTAAACTGTGAGCCAAACAAATAATAAATAAAAGTGGAGAATCACAGTTGCCTTAAATCAACAAAAGGGCTCCAAAGACTGCAAAACTTGATTACAACCTGCCTAAATATGTCAGCGAACTAAGAAAGTATTATTCTCAACAAATGCCTGCACAACCGTAGGAGGATTCAGGAAAAGAGTTCCAGAAGTAATGTGGCCCATGCCATTGGGCATTGTCCTTGCCAGTAAGAAATCATATCCTTCTGAGTAGGATGCATCCCACTTTTACACATTGGATTAATCTCCCAAAATCTTGGTATGTTCTCTTTTTATGGTTTGTAAGGAAATCCCTAATTATGATCTGGTTTCTGGTGTAGGTCAAGGTTAGTGAGGTTTCCAACCTTCCTAAGTTAAGAGAACATACAACTCAAAGTTCCCAAAGGATAGAAAGAAGTTAAATCAATGGCTATTTTCATTCCCCAAATGAGAGACGAAGGAAGGAAGATAGTTGAAGAGAGAGTGGAAAACTTGAAATTCCAGTAGCTCACGGAAGGAATCATCTATTACATATTACACACGTTGGATCAACCCCTCTCTCTGTTTAAAACAATACTACAAAATAAACATACAGCCTTCACTTGTCTAACACCTTGTCATGAGTCCTAGCTAATATTGTAGAAATGAGCCTTTTGTTTCTTAATTCTATTTTTACTTTCTTGGGTTTGGTGACTTGTTGTGTTTTCTCCTAGCAAAAAGAGACAAATCTTGTTTGAATTCTCAGCAAGATATCATTTCTGCTATTATTTCAAGAGAATGGCTGTTTGTCCAAGATTGCCCGAGTTAATTTCAAGAGAATCAGCCCCCAAAGAGCATATCAAGGAGACCAAAGTCACTAGTGAGACATCAGGGAGGGAGAATCACAGGGACTTAAGCAGCACCATGGGGATCTACTGTCCTTGTCACCAGGAAATTCTCCTTTCTCAGCCCCCTCTGGTCATGTGCACCATTCCTGTAAAATTTTATAGCTTCTAACCTTCCTGAGCTAAGAGAACACACAACTCAAGGTTCCCAAACTGTAGAAATAAACTAAACCAATGACAATTTTCAGTTCCATAAATCTGGCCAGAGACAAGACAACTTGGGTGACCCCATACAATGTTTTATATTAACAATTATAATGACCTAGCCAGATTAGATTATAAGAATTTGTGATGGTCATCAAAATAATCCACCTGGTATGAAATCCAAATTTTGAAAATTAGAAGGGACTATGCGTTTGGAGCCCACCAAATTTCTAACCTATGTAAGAATCCGAAGTGCTAAACTGCGGGGTGGAGACAACTGATATTTTCCTTGCTGTGAACATGAAAGTGAGCAATGCCAAAGAACAATCTACAGGTGAACACCTTTCCGAAATGGGCAGGAAAGAAAAATGCAGATAAGAAAATTAAAACCACACTCAGCTGGAGGCCAACAGCAGCCTTCTGATCCTCATTTGATTTGGAGTTAAGGATGCAGGGAAGTTCTGTAATGGTTTATTCTGAATGGCAGAGCTCTGACTTTTCCGGCAACAAAGTCTCCCTGGAAGCTACACAAAGTCCTCTTTGATTGCCTGTGATCAAAGCCGCCATGGCCCTCCTGCAACATCTTAGCTTCAGAAAGCTGGGAGAATCAGAATGTGAGAGCATATTAATAATTCCTAAGCACATTTTTAAGGTGAGTTGTATTTCTGACAGAGCTTCATGATTACTAAAAATGACTTGTTTCTGTGTTCCTTCTTGGTGGAGAAAGTTAATTTTAACTCTTCTGATTAATAAGTTGCATGTCATAGTAGGTATTGAACAATGTGTTCAGTTGCTTTATGAATAATTTATGCAATTGATCACATAGAGATAGGATGGGGGTTGGGAGACATTCTGGAGGAAAGTTAGAAAACTCAGCTTTGCCACTGATTGGATACAGCTGGGGGACAGGTTTAACAGCTGTGACCTCAGCATTCTCATCTGTGAAATGAGCTGAGAAACTTGAGCTTTGTCACTTCTTTGTGATATATCAGCTAACAGGGTTCCTACTGGAACACGCATACTCTTGTTTATAGTCAAGCCTGACCCTTTGCAAGACTGCCAAGTTCAGAGCTGTCTATTTGGTATTTCCCCCCCTCTTGTATGCATATTCTATCACATTAGAGTCTTCAACAGCAGGATAAGCACAGGAATTCTAATATAAATCAGTAACCTGATCAGGGCATATTTGTATTTTTCAAAAGGTGGCAAGTAAAAGAAAGAACATTGATATATACGGGCAGAGGTGCAAAGAGCAAAGTTTAAAACATCCTAAAACCTGCTGATGTATTTCAATTGTAAAATTTATTATCGGTGTGAATTTCATTAAATTTTTAACTTTTCTGTGTCTCAAGACCTTCTATGCACAATGAAACCTAAGCTGTAAAGTTCTAAGAAGTAAAAAAGAGAGTGTTTGTGAAAAGTGAAAATTTGTATTAGCTATCTGAAATACATGAATTGTGAAGCCTTTATAATTTTTAATATTTACATTTAAATATTAATAGTATTTGTAGCAGAGGAGTATTAATAGTAACAGTTGTAGTAATAAGAACTACCAAATTATTATTCATTTTTACTTATTTGTTTATTTTTGTGGTGCTGGGGATTGAACCCACGGTCTTGTGCATGCAAGGCAAGCACTCTACCAACTGAGCTGTATCCCCAGCCACCAAATTATTTTTTAATGATGACTTTTTATATAAAATAAGATGGATTAATGGGGAATAAGATGGTGTTTTCGGTGCTGTTAAACTGTGTATGACCATTTTCAGATGTGTTTAGACTAGTCACCATGAGTAATCTTTCTTTCTCCTTCTCCTCCTTTCCTTTGCTCTTTACTTCCTTCCTTCTAAGCCAACAACAGGGTAGAAATGCCACCTGGATCCAGAGCTCTGTTTAACAGTGACTACAGGAGGAGGATGGGGAAGAAACGAGTTGCTATTTCACCTGGATGTAGGAAATTTGATACTGAGGGATTGGGCTCTATCACTCAATAGTAGAACACTTGTCTACCATGCACCAGCGCTTGGATTTAATCCCCAGCACTACAAAACAAAACAAAACAAAAGAACGATAAATACTACTTGAGACTCAGAACCAAAGCTGGAAAGCTAGCATTTGTGGATCTAGGAGTACAGATAAAATGGCCCTATGGTTGTCCTGAGCTAATAACTGATGAGGCTGATTTCCATCTTAACTATAGGATCCCAAAGAACATGGTCCAAACCCTCCCTAACTATTTCCGATGTGAGTCAGTAGTGAGAGCCCAAGAAGAGAGAAGGAGAGAAACCCAAATTGGAGATGATTGGAGAGCTAAGCTTTCTTGTAAATTCTCAGAAGGAAAAGAAATCCTGTGACACTGACAGCAATTCCAGAGAAAATCAGTTGGCAAGAAAGCTGCCACCTACCAGTTCATTGCAACCTCAGCCTTTTGCATGTTCCCAGTCCTTAGTCAGCTTCTCTGTCATCTGGTAGAAGTGACGAGGATGGTGGGACCAGGCCTTCTACCAGCTTGCTTCCATGTAACTGCCTCTTGCTGCCATGTAACTCCCACTCAGAGTTGCTCCTTAGGCTAAATGTTTACCTGCCTTACCTCTGTCGACTTGAGAAGGGAGCAGGCGTGTTACTACACAGCCACTTCCAGTGATAGTTCCGGGTCCAGGGATTCCTCTCTACTACCTTCTCTATAACCCCCTTCCATTCTTTCCAGTCACGCAGCAGCTCTGCTCATGCCTCTCAGCCTATGGCACCCAGTCAATCTCTTATGTTAGGGGAGTTCTTACTCCAGTGGGAAGGAATTTGAATACATCTGGGTGGCTACTGGTATGTCTCAGTTGTATATAGATTGTGCTCACTTTGATCATTTTGTTTAATGACCTTTTAATGAGCATTGGGTCATGATTGTTCCCATCATGTCCCTTTCCATAATGGTTTTTTTTTTTCTCTCAAGGAGGTATCTGATTTCCCTGCCTGCCTGTAACATATTCAAAGAGTTAATGAGGACATGGGTATGTGGCAGTGGATGTCACCATTTTATTTACTTCCAAATTTGGCTGGCACATGTTGTCTCAGTATAGAAAATCTGAATTAAAATGGTAAATCTTTTGGTACTGGCAAGAGATCAATAGTTACCAGAGCTAGTGCTCTTCTGAGAAATCTGTAACGTTCCCAAGGTCTCTTTAGAGTTCACGAAGAGTCAGGATGTTCTCAGCCACAGCATCTTGATAGATAGTTCATTTCTGTCCCAACCCAAACTGAGTCCTATTTGTATATTTCTTTCTATTTAAACACTAATTGTCATTGCTTTATTTAAAAAAAAAAAAAAGCCTTTCCTGGGCTTATTTTCAGAAAAATTCTTTTTTAAAATTTCTCTTTCCATCACTTGATATTCTAATTAAACTTCAATGAGAAGGAGCTAGGGTGAGAAATGTTCAATAATTTCCTAATAAATTAAATAATCATATTGTATCAGGACTTTTACGAGGACATTTGGTTCTATTATCCTCTTGATGTCCTCGAACTCTCGCTGTTCCAGTAAAAGGTGGTCTGGTAATTTCCATCGGTGCAGTGAGGTTAGAATGGGCTATGACTTTGCTCTCCCTAGCTTGAGTCTAAACACTTGACCCCGTAATCACCTTCCCATTAGCTTTTCCTGCTTAGTCATTTCCCCTGATTTAACTCTTTATAAGAATGAAGAACTTGATATTGAGGTGAATAAACAGGAGATTATCCTTATTCTTTGATTCTATGTTGTAAGCATGAAGAAAGTCTGAAAATTTTTAAGAAAGCCTATTCCTTGTCTTTGAGTAGTTTAATATTTCTTGGAGGAAATCATCAAATAATTAGAAAAAAAAAAGAGCTTTATTCTTCAAAGGAAATTCAAGGAAAAGTATGTGAATGTAATACTATCAATGGAAGTTACTTAAATGAAAGTGGGACCAGAGGACTCTGGACAGAAATACCAGAGCAGTTCAGATTAGATGTGACTGGCTGACCTAATTCCTGCTTGGAGAACCTGAAAAATAATGGGCACAACATACACAAACCTTCTATCAGATGAAAACATGCCAGAGGCATAAAATCATTTTCTGGTGAGAGAATTTATGTGTGTGTGTGTGTGTGTGTGTGTGTGTGTGTGTGTGCACATGAGTACCTGTGTTTAATGAGTTTACAAGCTATTTACTTCATCTGTTCTTAGAGGAAGAGAATATTGGCCTTCTATGTGAGCTACTAACAAATTTTTTTTTAAATAAATTGTCTAGTGCAATGTAAAAAGTAGATAACCTTTCTTCCACAAAGGATAAAACATACTTTGATTAGAAAACAAATAAATCCTTCATCTGTGTTACACAGATAGAGGTGATAAATGGGAAGAATTTTTTCCTCTCCTGAGAAAACAAATAGTCGTCTTTGACTGCCTGGCTGCCTGTCAAGAAAACATCTTAACAGCCGATGCTCTGAAATATCTTAGAGGCAAATGATGTACTCATGAGAAGAAGCCTGCTTTGGAACCAACGTTGGGCTCTCGTAGACAGTAGGCCAGAATAGTGAAGTCCTCTGACATAGACAGGTTTCTTATTACTGTCAATTACTATAAAATCATCCCAGCAAAATCAGAACTTTTTACCAACTCCCGAATAGCTTTGGGGTAAGAAAGAAAAGTACAAATAAAAAACAAAAAAACAAAAAAAACCACTCACTGTTCCAGAATATAAAACTATATATTAAAAAGCTGTTTTTGAAGCAAGTGATTTTAAAAATAGCTCCTCTTTTAGTAAACAAAAGAGCATATTTGATTTCATATATAGGTGTATGGAATTTTTTTTTTAGGTAAACAATATAAAGACCTAGGGGGAAATTGTACATGGCTCAGAAGGATTGACGATGTGTGTGACTGGATTATCAGATGGTCTATGCACTTGTGTAGATATGACCAGAACATAAAAAAAAATTTCTGTGACGCAGTGAGAGGTGTTGGGATTCTTCTTCATGAGAGAAAAATCCTTCAAAGTCAGGTTCATTTTGCTGCATAGGCTGACTCATTACCACAGCTGTAGTAAGCAGACAGAACTTGGGTGTTCGGAGCCCATCGTGTGGATAGGTGACATCTCCATGTGTGAATTAGTCAGCACAGTCACATATTCTGATCTTTCCCACATAGCAGAATGCCAAAAAGCTGCACAGACATATTACAGCTTGAGTGAATGGACTTTGTTCATTTAAACTGTTCTATACTAATAAACATAACCAGAGAAATAGATGTGCAAAACAATGGCCAAGACCTAAATAAATAGTGTGTGATTTTGTCATGTACCTGGAGAGAGATGCTAAGACATATGTGTCATGCCTACTGATTAAGAGCCTAAAGTCCAAGGCAGGGACCAATAACATGGAAGGAAAAGCTATACTTCACATATAAATCAGGTTTGGGAGCCAATCACACAAGGTTCAAATCCTGGTATCTGTCACTCAATCTGATGACATAGTCTTTCAAATCATAATATTATAGTTTTCTCATTTATAAGATAAGACAATTCCTACCCTGAGGGATTTCTATGAAAAATAAATACAAAAGCACATGTTCCATTCAGAGTAGTTTAATGGTCAGTGTGATATGTCAATTTAGCTAGTCTATAGAACCCAGTTATTCAATTAAACACTAACTGAGGTATTGCCCTTCAGCAGCTATAGTTAGGTGACATTCAGTAAAGCAGGTTATCCTATAACATGTGGGTGGCCTGGTCCAACTAGCTGAAAAGATTTAACCAAAACTGATATAAGTAGGAATCTCAAAATGTTTCTCTTCTTATAATCTAAATAGAAGTTCCCAACTTCAAAACAAAATTCTATAATTCAATTATACTGTAATGGCTGATAAAACACTTTTTCTCTGTTTACCTCCCTAGATGAAACTAAAGAAAAATGGAAGTAGGCCTGAGATACTTCAAAATCTTTTTTCTGCTAGTGAATTATTATAGATTCATTGATTTAAAGAGTAGTCATTGTATACTCAGAGAACCTAACCGTGAAGGGATATAGCACAAAATGTGTTGATTTTCCTGGAGGAGAAGGGGAAGGGAGAATATAAAGGGTAAGAATGTCATTATTGGTATCAATATGAAGCACAATTTACATGTGCCAGGCATGTCCTTAGTAGTTAACTACCAGATATGCTCTCATTTAATCTTAGTAGTAAACTTAAGAAGGATGGGCCACTGCCATTCCCACATTCCAGGTGAAGGAGTTGAGATGTAGTGTTTAAATTCCTTGTCTTGAATTGTGGAAGGGTTCTGATAGCTATGGTGTGGATAGGGCTCTGCAGAGCAATTGGTGATACAGTGGAAGCCCTGCTTTGGATGGAGGACAGGGGGGTCACTCAGGCAGACCAGTGTAGACACTCAATGCATGGAGCATCCACAGTGGGCTTTTGTTGTGTGCCAAGAACTTGAGCAGAGAGAAAAACAAGAGAAGAGCTCAGCTCATCCTGAAAACAGACCAATGGTCAGTGTAAGGATAGTGTCTAGGTTTTCTGTCTCTAGAATCAAGCTTAGTTCCTGGAAAGTAGCAAATACTCAACACACCTGCCAAGAACTGAATTAAAAGGTCAGGAAACATGTTACCAAAAACTGGTCTAGACAGTGTCATCAGAAGAGAATTAGAAAGTGACTCTTCACCTCTGTCTGTAGCCGAGGCCACCATCATCCAGGTGGTTTGATGTATGAAAACCACATAAAAATCTGAAAGGACAGTTTTGAATGCTTTAAGGAGTTTTCTCAGAGAATGTTTCAGGAAACTGTAGATAAGAGGATTTGATTATATTTGTGCCTTTCAGTTTGCCACCTGGAATCTAATCCAATCACTCAAATGCATGCATCCCATCCATAGGTAGTACCCATGTCACATTTAAAAGGGGTTGATGGCCTCAGTCCAATTCCAGGGACATAAATGGCTTAACTAGTAAACCTCTGCAGAGAAAGCAGGCACTAAGATTCCAGGGTGGAAGCACCCTTTAACTTCCCGGATGCACTGTTTTGGTAAATAGCATGCGCTTTTACACAGTGCTAATATTAAGATGGCTAAATTTAGGATTTAAGTGTAATATGCCAATTAACCAAACTGCCCTCCTTCTATGAATAAAAGGTATTTGTTTTTCTGTAACCAACAATTTAATTTTCTTTAATACAGAAGCTTTCAAATTTAAACAGTGAATATTTCTAAGACATTGAATTTTCCCCTAATGCGTTAGATTCTTATTTTAAATGTTGTTGGCATGAGGACAGCATTATTATTTTTTCTTAAGTTCTTACTCAAAGGAATCAGTCAATCCATAAGATTCTATTGAGCATCTTGAGGTTATCATCTTTCTTTCAGAAAACTTAACTTGAATCAGTGTTTCTCAGCTTTGGCATTAACAATACTTTGGACAAGGTAATTCTTTGTTGTGTGGAATGGTTTTACAGTTTTTGGGATGTTTAAAAGTATTCCTGGCCAACACTCATTAATGCCAATATTATCCCTCTCCCATTTGTGACCATAAAAAATATATTGTTTCTATATATCCCTAAATGGACAAAAATCACTCTGATTTAAGAAACACTGTTTAAATTTGTGAAATAGATGGTATTAGAGAATGTAGGATATCTGTGACAAGCATTTCTCAGATGTTAGTGGCTTAAGTCAATAGATATCTGTGTTGCTCATATCAGAGAATATGAGGGCATTATGATGGGAAGGGGAGCTTGTTCCCTGTAGGACCCTTCTGTCGTCTGTTGGGGCCACCACATTCCATTGGTCAGAATTCAATCACATAGTCCCACATAAATGCCAGAAAAGCTGGAGATAGTCTAGTTTCATACCAAGGAAGAAAAGGCAAAAATTTAACGAATAATAGCAAGTTTCTAACAATATGAGCTCAAATCATGACCAACAGATTAATTTGGTGACTTTGGAGGGGATTCACAAAATACCATTAGAATGATTGATTTCCAATCAAGGAAGGCAGTATTCACTTGTGTGATTCTCAAACATGGAATTATAAGTGTGAGTTGGCAATCCCAAAGCTTCTTCATAGGTCCTTAGTGTACCTTTGGTAGGACATTGGAGTTGCTTTTGGTCCAACACTCTCTTTATGTCTGTCAAGACAGATTTATCAGGGTTACATCAAAAGGGGTGCTATTTTTGGATTCTCCTATCTCTGGATTCACAGGCAGTTCAAACAAACACACAAACAATTAAACAGTAAATGGAGCAAAAAACAAACAAACAAACAAACAAACAAACAAAAAAACCCCTGTATCAGTCAGCTTTGTGTTGCTGGAAAAAATACCTGAGATAAACAACTTAAAAGAAGGAAAAATTTATTTTGGCTCATGATTTTAGTCCACAGACACTTGGCCACAATACCTTAGACCTGTGGCAGCACCTGGCAGAGAAAAATTGCTCAGGTTGTGACAACCAGGAAGCGGGAAAAGAGACGGGAAGAGGCCAGCATCCCAATATACCCCTCAAGGGCATACCCCAAAGACCTGGCTTCATCCAACTAGGTCCCACTTCCTGAAGGCTTGGTCACCTCCCAATAGCACCATTAGCTGGGGACCCAGCTTTCAACACAAGAGTCTTTGGGGGATATTTATGATTCAAACTATCATAGGCTGTCATTTAGGGATGTCTAGGAGCAGAGCCATCAACAAGAGCATTTGGAAGGAGGTAGGTGCACCTTGATTCAGTTTTGAGCTTTGTAAATTCCTTACTATATGGGACTTTCAGGAATCTTCTGGAATGAAAAGCAGCTTCAGTTTCCTTATTTGAAAGCTGAATGCTATGTCTTCAAGGTTGTTGCTAAGACTAGGGAAACTAATGTATGTAAAACACCTAGCAAATATGGTGCTTGGCACTTGGGTATTTACTTCTTACATCCTTGGAATCACAGATTGCACTATTTGTTGTCTAACTGAGTTACAAAGACACAATCATAAGGATAATAGCAAAGAGTGGAAAGAGAGCCCAGAAGTCAGAAACCAAACCAAAGGAAGAGAATTGAGAAACAAATATAGAGTTCAGTGCTACTTTAGTAGAGTGTTAAAGAATATCAGGCATAATTGCAAGGTAGGACTCATTCTTAAAGCCAGGAAAAGAATAAGATCATTATCTCCATCAGGTTTGCCTTTGGCATGTTCACTGTTGGTGCTAGCTTCTTTTCCTCTGCTGTCTATTGCTGTCCTCCCTGGAAGACAGGCAGTGACATAGGCTGAGATTGGTTTGGCCTAGACAATTTTAATAAGCATATTTTCACTATGGAATTGAGTAGCCTGAAACCATAATTTTAGTACTGTTTCAAATCTTCTCATAATGACAGTATAGTGGTACCATTTATAGGGTGTCCATAATAATTTTTATTATGTATCTGTTCTAGTTCTTGTCACTCCCTCCTGAGATAAATTTTGTCTTCCCTGTTTACAGGTGAGAAATCTGAGACCTGAGAGATTATGTGATTGACCTGCAGCTAAGGTCCTTAAAATCAAATCCAGGCTTTCTGCCTCCCAAGTCTGCTCTCTTCCCTATCTAACATGTTATCTTCCTGTTCCAGAAGTTGCTCAGGTCTGCCCTTGGGTTAGTGCTTCATCCTCTTTTTACTTCCAACATTCTTCTGTTCAGGGCCTCATTGTCAGATGATATGCCCTGGAGAACTCTCACTGATGGAGACAGGTAGCAGTTGGTAGAGGTGTTGATTTCCTGGGTGGCTTAATTGCACATTAGCCACAAAGTATGATCTTAGAATTCTCCCCAAAGTATAAACCAAGTAGAGTGTCAGTCTTTTAAAGAAGAAACACTGGGTGTTTTCTGCAACTTAAATACAAGTAGGCTTAGAAGATAGGGAGGGGAATTGTTTTCTTTGAGTCTGACAGTGTTTTGAAACTTTCTCATTTCACCATTAATGGTGGCACATAATCACATTAGCCTTTAAGAGCAATCAGTACTCCATGGGGTGGCACCATAGTGTACCATGATGCTTAAGAGGTTTAATTCTCTCTAACAGCTTCCCACAATAAAACAGTTACTGAATCTGAAAGTCATTGGGAGCAATTCTAGTAGGTCTTGTTTATACACCATCTTGATGCAAAGGCTTCTCCAGGACTAGTGGCTACAGGTTGAGTCATGGTCTACATTTAAAGCTGTGGCCCCAAGCACATGGAACACTGTACATTTATAGATATCCGTGAATGGTTCAATGTTCATACAACTTCAAGACTCAAATTCCTCTTGAAAGACCTTTGAGTAAATCCGATGGAGAAGCATCCAGGTAGATTCCAAGTAATGTGCTTACAAATAGCACAGCTGGCATCTCAATTTTGTGGTCTTGTTCTTTTAGTTTAACAATTTAATATAGAGCTCATGTGATTCTTGGTGATTACAAGGGCAATAACATGTTTTGGGGAACCTGTGTGGTGTAGGCTAGGTGCTGATGATGAGCAGTTCCACAGAGAGCCCCATGACTTGCTCAAGTTGTCAGAAACTCCCTATTCCCTGACAAGCGCTTTGTCTAGCTGGTACATGTTCCTTGGAGCTGTAATCCCCTGTTGCCTGAACAAAAGGGTCTTCTTCACCAGCTTGTTCCATCTCACTTGCACTTAATTCATGCTTTTATGTGGGCTTCCAGCCCAGAACATGGGTTCTTGGACTTGTGAGGCCATCCGACATCCCTTGCTATTACAACCAGCTCCATAGGATGAGCAGCAGAGATCCAGAAAGTAGAAAATGATTGTAGTAAAATGTTCTTTAGCTTTTGCCTTCTAAATTTACTAGAGGTCTAACCAATACGTTGAAGAAATACATAAAATATTTCATTGCATAACATTAAACAAGAAGGTATCAATCTTGAAGTTGTAAAAAACAAATCATACTATAGATTAGTATAAATATTAATTCCAAAATTCTTTATGATTTTCTAGAGGATTTACTACAGGAAATCTTCAACTAAGTCTTCAAAGTTAGAGTCCATTTATACCTTTACAATGACAGTTAAAACTTTTAAAACATGTTTCTATTGCATAAAATAAAGTAAAACTATTCAGTCCAACGTTTTTCTATGCGGTGATTTTGGAACATGGAGATTTTCAACTATTCACAGCTTTCTCCATGTGATACTCTGTCACCCTCCAGGGGACATGGTTTCTCTAGTTAACACATTATCTGTGTTTGGCAATGACTAGTCTAAATGCTAGTCTTTTTTTTTTAATTTTGTTCTTATTATTTATACATGACAGTAGAATGTCATTTTTACATACATATATGGAGTACAACTTCCCCTTCTTCAGGTTCCACATGATGTGGAGTTACATTGGTCATGTATTCATATATGAACACAGGAAATTAATGTCTGATTCAATTCATTCTACTATCTTTCCTAGTCACATTCCCCTTCCTTTCTCTTCCCTTCATTCCCCTTTGCCTATGCAGAGTACTTCTATTCTTCCCAACCTCATCCCTTATTGTGAGTTAGCATCTGCATTTCAAAGAGAACATTTGGCCTTTAGATTTTGGGAACTGGCTTATTTCACTTAGCTTGAAATGAAGCCTTCACTTCATTTCAAGGAACTATCATCATTTAAAGGTGCCACCATGAATAATATTCTGAGATCAACTCCAAGGCTAATTTAAAATAAAAAGCTGAGTTAATTTTTAAAACTATAGCTTTTCCTTCATTTTTCAAGTATTAATTTACAAAAGAAACAATGGGTCTGCTGTTTAATTCTGCAAATTGTCGGGGAATTACTTTTGAAGGTAAGTAGGTCACATAAGTTATCTATCCTAGTTTTCAATTATTACCAGTATTTAAGTGATAATTGGAGTTCTAATTCCACTAGAATTCTAACTATGATAGAAAAAAAGTAAATAACTTTTCAAGGGCACTGAGTTGCATTGTTTGATTATATAAGAGAAAAGGAGTCAATATATGCATGTCCTTTTTCTGACTTTTTTTTTACTTCTGTCTGAGCATTAAGAATGCCATAGCAGTAGCATCAAGCAAACAGGACCAGGACTGGTGGCATTTAAATTAGGTACCTCTACAAAGTCACCTTAGACTGCAGAGTCATGGTTTTCTCATTAAACCAGTCAGCACCAATTTTCTTTCTGTGTCATTTTAATTCATTTCTAGATGAATAAATCCCCGTCAAAGTGGTCAGTGTAGTACTTGAGGTATAAGTACTTGGTGTTTAACACAGATAGCGGGGGTGATCTGAAGTTTTAATGTTCTGATTATCAAGGGAAACACAGAAAACCATATTATTTTCCTATTCTCCAAAGTCTCTAGCTTGAAATTTCACTTCTGAAGATATGCCCCTTAGGTTGTTATCTGCTAAGGGGACTAAGCATTAAGTCCTGAAAGGCATTAAGCTTTCAGGATACTGGAACTCTCTGGTCCAAAGGTGGCCACATTTTGAATAGTGGGTGGGATCGAGTTATTATTAGAGCACATTTCTTGGTCCTGTCATTGTCCTTTTGTCCCCCTCTTCCCCTGTCCAGTGTCAGAGTGAGAGGAACAGGCTACATCTGATGATAGAACCAGAACCAAATGTCTACCTGCTAATTCAAAAAAGAATTCTAGGCCCCCAAACAAGACATGAAGAAGGAAACTGGAACCACAGGCCATGTTAAGACCAAGCGACCCATGACAGTGAAGCACTGCCTTAGAGTGACTGTGGCTAATGCAGTTAAATAAATAGAACTCATCATCTTGTGATTGAGTTATGCACAATTTGATTTCAATTGAGTTTTTGGCAGTTGTTAGGTTTCACTCTGGAACAGTATCTCATTGTGGAAGCTGTAAATTCAGAAAGAGATTCCAAAGCTTCTGTATTCCCTAGACACATGGTGGGTATCCAACAAAACAGTGGCTTCTAAGACAGATGCCAACAACCCTCAGGCCCTTCTGCTCTACTAAACATATGTGCTCACACTCAGGGGTATAGTTTGGAGAGATACAGGATGGGGAGGTCTGGAACTAGTGGGGACTCAGCCAAGGACAGAAGAGAATGCAGGGAGTTGGGAGGACTGCATTCGTTGTTTGCAAAGAGGAAGAACAAGGCACTTGGACTTTCTGTCTTTTCACCAGTTGGCAGAATGAGGAAGGAAACATGGATGATGAAAACCTCACCTTGGATTATAAAGGTCCTGCTTTCCCACTAAAATTTAGGAATCTTTATTTCCTCCCTTTCCTGACCAGTGCCGTGTGCATGCTGAGGTTTTGTAGAATTCAACTATACTACTTTCTTATGGCTGCTGGGATTTTCTCCAGGCAGTGTTAATTAATGATAGTTAACAGTATTAGTGTATCGACATCCATAAAAAAGTAATTTCCCTATTGCAAACTCATCTAAAATTTTGTGTCAGCTCAGACTCTCCTATTTTCTGAATGTCATTCAAAGGGAAAAGCACCAAAGAGCTAATTAACTTCCATAGAAATGATTTTCAAATCCAAAAATTCAATGCTAAAATCTCTCTAAGCAAGACCAATAGGGAAGCCCCCCTAAAGGTGATAGCTATATCCTCATGAGCAAAACACCATATCAAAATAGTATATAAGGTTATTATAAGTGTCCAGATTTCTACACAGTGACACAAATTAGGAAAATACCTACCCTCCACAAAAGCATCAGGATTGAAGACATTGTGAACTTTAAAGTTAAATAATTTAAATTTTAAATTATTGGAACAAATGAATAAACTTTATTTTATCTATCTTCAATGCTTTACATACTAGAACTCAGAGATATTAAAACCGTGCCTTCATAAAATTTAGGACTTTCAGTCTTCAATTCCCAGACTATTTATAAAAAGTGTTCCAAGTCTTTTCAGATATTTTATAGTTTATTATCAGCTTTAAAATATAAGGCTAATACATTAAAATAAAACATTATTTTCAAGTGGGGAAGGAAGCACTAAAAATAAACTCCCCTTAGAAGAGCATGACCTCTTTTTCTCCTTTGTAATGACCCTTGCCTCTGGCAAAGATGCAGGCTCTTAGAAGAACAGAAGAATATGCTGATGTTGCACTAAGAAGTCAAAGGCCTCTATTTATATTTAAGTCATTTGAGTACCTGGTGTGCACTGCGCTGGAGTCCAGTAGCATTTTTCTTTCTCACTTTTATTTTATAAGAAAATCTCATGTGTATCTTTTTTACTTGCTTTTGGGAATAGAGATTACGCTTTCAGGTAATAGTAAAAAAAATTTCACTTCTTCTCTGTGCAATTTCCTTTCAATATTTCTTTTCTTATTTTTTCCCCCTTGAGAGGTCTCTTTGTGATCTTATACCCTAATAGATTATTCTGTGTTCCACAGACATGGCCACAGATTTATTTAAGCTATCACATTCCTTTTCCCATCTATCATTCAACTGTAAACTCTAAAGCTCTCCTCTTTTTAGCTTTAATTGGCTGCTTAAGATTGCTTTACCTATAATCACCAAGAGGTCCTTCAGGTAAAGAGACAGTCTTGGGCTGAGCTGTGGCCCACCATCCACCTGGGACTGATAATCTTGCCTGGAATGGAACTCAAAAGGAGAGTGGAGGGTAGGTAAGAGTCTCATCATCTCAGGAAGCCAATTTCACTCTACTGGACAGGTGCATGTGGCAGGGACAGAGATTCCCATTCCCTTTGATGTTCCTTTACTACTATTGTGTTGGCCTTAAATTTTATTTTAAGAAAATTACTCTTTATAGAACTCCATGTGCTTACATTATATTCCACACTTAGGCACAGGCCTTAACAATGAATCTTTCTGAGAAGATGGTAATATAAAGCAGTAATTGTGAGTCAGAGCAATTTTGTCACACACCTGCAGACATTCTGGCAGTGTCGGGAGACATCATTGCCTGTCACATTGGGCACATATGGGGTCTAGTGCATGTAGTGGCAAAGGATATTAGTGTACATCCTGCAATGCAAAGAACAGCCCGCCCCCCCAACACAGAAAGATCTGGTCCTCATGTTTGGAGAGCTTCTGATGCAGAGACCTGACTCCCCATGTCTCAAAGCCAGAAATACCAAAAGACCTGGTAGAGAGGCAGGCAGTTTTGATAACACCAAGTTTTGGGTTTGGATCCACTGCAAAATCAAACCTAGCAGTTCATCACAGACTTACGACTATATACTAGCATCACAAATATCTACCTGTTTCTAAATATTCTTTCTCATACACAGGGGCAGCTGCCCATAAACATGATACAGTGTGCTTCATCACAGGGCCTCCTCTGAAAAGCTGTCTGTATAAAAGAAATTTCCCTTTCTCCCAATGGGAAGCATGTACTCGGAAAATAGGCTCTTTGAAAACAACCTTCTCACCCTTTTCTAAACCTTCTTAAGGCTACTGCATGGAGTCCTTACTTAGGAGCTGCTCCATCTCTCTCTATGAAATAAGCTCTCCCAATGCAAGAGAGGCTTCTGTATACATTGCTTCACAAAGTCTGAGCATCGTGAGTTCTCAATTGGTTTGACATTAAAATGGGAGTACACTTTGCAGAATCCACCTTCTCCAAGCACTTTCTTGGCTCTGACTAATTCTAGAAATCCCCAAGGTAGCTGAGCAGCAGCTTTCTTAATGGGATTGTGAGACTCTATCCATGGGAAGAATAGGAGGCAGCCCGTGGAAAAGGGAGAAAGAAAATTAGAGAATGATTAGGTGAGCCACAAGACCATTGAATATTAATGCATCATAAAATCAAGGGAAATGAAAGAATGAAACCTTATGTGTTTTTAAAAATATTGTATAATGCTAAATCTTTTTCTAGGTATATCCACCCTATATATGAGTATCAAGTATGGTAAAGCAGGATTATTATTTATACATTATGGCATCTTAATGAAATATGGAATGATAATAGAGTGCATTTGAACATCCACTGTAATTAACCTAGATAGCAATTTACTCATTTGTGTGTGGCTTTTAGTGCCATTAATAGAATACAGTCTCCCTGAACTATGGAATTTGTGGTGACCTTTACAGAACAAAAAGTTTATTCAGGACAAAGATGTGAAAAACAAAAGAATTACAAGATAAAAGTTTTTAACATATAATCTTTTTAAATACATGGCTCTGGATACTGTGGGAGGAAGCACCTCATCTATATATTTATTTCTCCAAAGAATAAAAGTCTACATCTAAAAGCAGGGAACAATTTTAGCCCCCATGATTCCACTTTTAATTGGGTGGTGACAAAGGCAATTACCTCGAACTCATGTGTCTCTACTCTTCTTTCCTTTCATTTTAATTCCAGTTCATTTCTTTCTGTTGCAATTCTTTCTTTCTTTATTTATTATCATTATTTTTAAACAATAAGAAGACCCTTCGAGACAGAAGAATTTGCATTTATTCACATTACTTGCCTTTTAAGTTTTAACTCCAGATAAAATTATTTTTAAGCTTTCCTTAGAGAAAATTGTCCTGTGGTATTGGCAGGGCAGTATAGCGACACCTCTTCTGTATCAGCCATGACAATGCAGAAAGGGGCAGGGAATGCTGTTCCTCATGCAAGGACTTTAAAGGTGCTTATCCAGGAAAATGATAAATGGGAGTTTTTAGACTGAATGACTTCTTTTATGGGGAAGATATTCCTCAGGATGCTAAAGGACATAGGTGCTAATTCTGGGCATGCTTTACGTTCATGGCTTTGAAAAGGTCACTTGTTTCCATCTCTGAAACTGGAATAATAAAATCTGATACCAATTATCTTGGTTTTTTAAAAGTAGAACCCGAAGCCAAGGATTTTGTATAAGAGTTTCATTTAGGATTGTGATGCGAGGGAGCAGGGCAGAGGACAGAAGAGTAAACTAGAGAAGGAAAGAAAGACTCAAGAATGTGACACCAAGTTGGTCACCACCATGGGAAACTGGCACTAGATTCTTCAGGGACCTTCTAAGAGCCTTATGGATCATGTCTCAGAACTGCGCTCTAGGATGCCAAAGAGGGAAATATGACTTATCAGTCTCCCCCTTTATCACTTAAGAATGACACACGTGGGTGCTATCAACTCTCCACTCTTGGGTTGCATGGTGGGAGTGTATGGGTGGCCACCAGAATCCTGTGCTGCAAATAACAGAAACTCAGGCAGGCCTGAGAGGCCTGTGGCATAGATCAAGCTGAAGAACTGTGTGGTTGTCTATCTTATCTCTCTGAAAACCAGATTAGATTTCTTTCCATTTGTATACACGTTCTTTGGGTCCTCACCTCTGTGAATTTGCTCATGAAGTTTTTCTGAGAAGCTTTTTCCTTGGACTAAAGAATTTCAAATATTTTCTTTTAGACCAATTTAAATATATTCTATGAAGCTCCTTCTAAAGGCAGTAAAAATCCTAATGCTGGCATCCTAATGTTTCTGTGAGGATTGATTGAAAAACTGCTTGTAAGACATTTAGCATAATCTCAGGCATAGAGGTAGCAATCCATCAATCAGAGTTGATTTTTAAAAAATGATTCCTTATCTTAATGATTATTTTGTCCACCAGACTATTAAACACAATCAGGGCAGACGCCGTGCCTTAACCATTCGTAAATGGTTCACATGGTACCTGTCAACCTGCACACTGACAAGTTGAATTATGTCACCCACGAAGATACATGCTGAAGATCTAACTACCCATACCTGAGAACATGAGCTAAGAGGAAGATAAGGTTTTCATATTATAAAATTAAAATGAGATCATTAAGGTGGACCTAATCTTATATGATGGAATCCTTATAGAAAGGAGAAATTTTGTCAAAGACAGATACATACAGAGGAAAGATTTGAAGATATGGTGTCACAGAATGCCTGAAGCTATCCCAAGCTAGGAGAGGGACCTAAAACAGAGGAGGAACCAACACTGTCAATACCTTGACTTCAGACTTCCAGGCTTCAGAACATCAACATAATAAACTTCTGTTATGTTAAGCCACCCAGTTTGTGGTACTTGTTATGGCAACCCTAGGAAACTCATAGAGTGCTCAGTGAATATTTGGATTGATTTGAATAAAGAGGCAAATGAAAACAGAAGTGACTATAATTCTGTCTTTAGAGTGGTACATCCTACATATCTTTCTAGAACCAGAAAAATGCCCCCAAGTTCATTGGTCATCCTTGGCATTTTGATGTGGGTAGATCTCTTCTATCAGTAAGGACATAGAGTTTCTTCTTTCACCTGATAGAAACACTGCTTTGTGACTTTATGGAAATGGATAGATAACTCCCTTTTAAGTCTGGGGTCCCTGTACCTATTAAGTCTTCATCTTGACCTGGAAATGTCACCCATGGTGCTCAGCTTTATCTAAGTTACTTATCAAGTACCCTGAATGTTAGTAAATGCCCTGATCTGTTTCTCTAGTAGTGCCCACTTCTGGGTCAGAGGATCTATGCTTTCACATGTACTATTTCTAACACTAGTGTAATAAAGAAATGAGTCTCTATGAGTGCCATTGATTCTAACAATGATCCTCAGTCAGCACTTGTGATACTGGGACAAATGACTACTGATGTTCATATGTATTTACACAAAAGGTACAGTGGTAGGCACTCTCACTCCAGGCAGGAGCTGATCACAGGGGTCATTGGACAGCAGGTGGACATCCACTTTTTTGACACTCAAACCACTCTACTCACAACAGTACTTTTAGTAACACATGTCTCAAATAAGCCTAACTCACTAGGTGTGGTGGAGCATGCCTGTAATCCCAGTTGCCTGGGAGGCTGAGCCAAGAGGATCCCGAGTTCAAAGACAGACTTGGCAAAAAGTGAGGCACTAAGCAACTCAGTGAGACCCTGCCTCTAAATAAAATACAAACTAGGGCTCGGCATACTGCTCAGTGGTCAAGTGCCCCTGAGTTCAATTCCCAGTACCAAAATGCATAAATAAATAAACCTAGCTCATTGTTGTTTTGCACACAGATAAGTCTCTTCATTATTACCTCTTATCCCAAAATAACTTACTAAGGACAATGTACTAAAAAACACTTACTTCAGTATTTATTCATGTTTTGTCTCAAAGTGCATTCATGAGAAATTTACAGAGGCAACATTTAGGCAACATTTAGGTCCTGAGTAATGGTTGTTGCAAAACTGAACAATTAGTACCACTTTATTCCAATATGAAACAGAAAACAGCTATTTTCTCTTTCATGTACCTTCTAAATTAGTAAGTATGATGGATCAGGAGGGAATTACAGACACCAAAGGGTACAAATAATTTAATGAATATGGATGTGTTAGAAAATTTTAATTAAATGTGGTTTCATATTATAATTTGTTCTGATATTTTATTAACATGCTTCCACATGTAACTCTATCAAAATATGCATATGATCATGCCAACTGATTTTAATTATTTGAAACTATAACTGCAGTAAAATGTTAAAGTTAAAAGCAATGCCAATATATCTTTTGTGGATTGTTATAACTCCTGTATGTTATTTTAAAAATCTGCAACTCATACTGTATTATTCTCTAAAATGAGCTATTTTTTCAACTTTATTCCAGAGATCGTCATACATCTATTTGGTGGAACAAGGATTTTTTCTTTTATTAATAAACATAAGAACCTCAAGTTCTAGCAGAATGAAAGAAACAACATATAAACTTTTTGAGATAAAAGTCTATTATAGTACTAATTATATTTACTTCCATTTTTATGTGATTGTAATTGACTTTTCTTCCAAGATTAGCAAAGTTAATGATCACCATTCTCTTATTTTTAGGACCAGTTGGATGCAACAGAGGGCAAACTGACCAGTGAAATGTTATTCATGGGTTTTGATTTTTTCTTCTGCAACAAATAAATACAAGTAATGGTCGGTAGCTGGTTGCTAGAGAAGGAGTTCACACATTTGAAGTCACACTGATAGGAGAATGCTGATCTGCTTGTTAACACAAATCCAAGCCACTCTTGGCTGAGCAACACTGATGAGTAAATGACATCTCCTTGGTAAGAATCACACCAGGTTGACATCAACCAGTAGCACCTTTTAGCTCTACGAGTAGCTTAAATATCAGAAATCCTTCTGTACTAGTAGCCAAGCAGATATTGCCTTAAGACTCTGGGAGCTTCCCAGACCCCAAACCCCCTCCAGCTCGAGTTCCTCCTGGGGGCCACCAGTCTTCCTCTACTACCAAGGCAAGCACCTCTGGGATAGCATTCTTATTAGTTGACACAAATCTTCCCACTTTGTTAAATATTTCGAATCTTACTCCTGGAGCCATGATATCAATGGTTTGCTCATTGGAACTCAACTTTTCTCAAAAGATCAATTGTGTGGTTTAAAAGCAATAATAATTTTAGGGAAGATCTGATTTTTTTCACAGGCATATTTCTTTTTCTTTTGGTACATTTATTCTTTCTAAGTGGGGATATTTAAACACTAGATATCTTTTATTGAGACATAGGTGTTGGTTCATAAAGTAAAGGAATAATTTGAATGTAGTTTTTGTTCATTATTGAAAGAAGCCTTAAGTCATATTTGAGAAGTATTTTCTGCTCTTTTTCATTTATATTATGAAGAAAACAAAATATTTTAGTTACAACCAATTCTCCTTCTCCTCTTTCCTCCCCCACTCCTTCTTCTTCTTCTTTTTTTGAATACTAGGGATTGAACTCAGAGGTCCGCTACCACTGAGCTACATCCTCAACCCCTTTTATTATTTTGAGCCTCTTGAATTGCTGGGATGAAGGATGTGTGCTACCATGCCTGGCTGATGTCAATAACTTCTTACATACTATTTTGACAAAGCTGAAAGTTAATAGTGAAATGTTACCAAAGGCAAAACTTTATCTTTCACATCCTTTGGAGAGGAACATGTGTATCAGTTATGTGTCCTTTCCCTTTTGTTTTTATTAACAAAAACTAACTACAGGCATAAACTTTTTCCCATTGCAAAATGGCACTGGTTGTAGCCAAGTTGTAGATTTGCATATTTGAAACCCAAAGAAGAGATCCTTAAATGGTTCAAGTGCTAAACGTGTGCAAAGAGCCATAAACAAATTAGGTTGAAGCAGCTCGCACAGTAGGTGGGCCCATTTGCTCTTCTACTGTAAGTTTACACTGACACTGTTAATTACCCATTATAAATATTATGTTCCAGAATTTTTGAGTTTACATTGATTTGCCTCTTTATATTTTACATATTGTTCTGTGTCAAAGTTTATGTCCTAGATTTAAATTTCCAGTGATGGGTTTTCTTGCTGTTTTATTAACCTGCATTTCTCCATTTAGGAATACAGGGGCATTTACCAACCACTGTTACCCATGAAGATAGAGATGATTTGGAGAAGGAGGAGGCTAATTAAAAACTTCACATAAATATAGATGGGTGTGAACGTCCAATTCCTCATCAGGAGATCTGGGGAACAAATGCTATATAATCTTTCACAAAAGTCATTTTGCATCAGTTATGTTAAAACAGAGGAGTGAGGGACAGGGCTCCTGTCTGCTCTGCATCAGCGTTAGCTTTGCTTTTGGATATTCCTCATGCAAGTGAACCGGCAAAAGATAAATGCAGAGGCCACCGCAGGCCTCGCTTCCTCTAGGTTTTTGCTCATTCTGAGCCATGGCAGTGTACTTTGGAAATATTTCAAAAGGATCACTGATGAATGTTCAGTGGCAGAACTGGTCTTACTTCTTTACCTGGGTAAGCAGTCAGCACCCTCTTTTGCTTTTCCAAAGTTTCCTCCTCATCCACTGGCACTATGCAATTCCTTTTGATGTATGGCTACCGGTGGCCAAGGTAGAAGCATGAAATGTTTGGTTCCACTTTCTTTATCACTCTGCAAAGAGTACACACTACTTCATCCACATAAGCAGTAACTAGAAAATCCCACTTGGGTTTCTATATATCTCCACAATCAGAGCCACTGCTTTCGAACCTCTTGTATACTATAACTCATCTAGAAAGTGATAAAAATGTGAACAGAACACAGAGGCAAAGGGATGAGGGTGTCAGGAGTTTCAATATCAGCACATTTGTAACATAGTCAGTGGAGCATGCATGCACCTGGTGGGGCAGGGGTTCTGTGATGAACTAGGATGCTTTGGACCACATTCATTTCAACTTGAAACAATAGCAGAGAAATAATTCACCTTTTCACTCAGTCTAACTTTTATTGTCAGGCTACACTTGCCTATACCCCTACGCTAGATTAAATATGCAAAGAGATAAAAATGGAAGATTTTCTGCTTCTCAGTGGATTTATGTATTTGTGACTATAAGCCCTACCAGCAGGACATTCATTTTTCTCCTCTCCATTCCCCTCCAACTCTTCTTCTGTGTTGAATTATCCTAATTTTATATCCACTGGTTTCTTGGTTTAACAAAATAAAGCATTTTTGTCCCCTTGGTTTAATATACCAGCAACCTGCTACTCTTTTGCTAAGTATATCAATACAATTCTAAAATATTATCCAACAATTCAAACTATTGGGAAAATCGAACTTTATAAGTTCTAGATACAGATTTATTATGATTGTATGTCACAGCTGGAACAGAAATTAAGACCATTCAATACTTACTGAATGTCAATGTGGAGAACTATGTGCTACTGACCTCCCTGTCATTCAAATTTGGTTCTGACTCAGGGTGTTTGTGGACGTGAGACTTGTGCTGTCACACAGATCTCACGCATGGAAGGATCTTGTGCTTCAGTTCATGCTTTTTCTGTTGCCTCCTTGAATTTCTCAATGATTTTTGAACAAAAGGTACATATTTTCCCTTTGCATGGGGCCTGAAGACAGTACAAAAGCTGAATTGGTTCATTCTTTTCCTTAATTGCTCAATAAGCCACTAAAACCCATAACTGCTTTGACAACAGAGAGCCTTGAACCATTGAGGGACTGAGGAATTTGGAATACTGCACAGATAAGGGGGCCCTGCTGTACTGAGAGACCACTGTCCCTGCCTCTTCTCTCTAGCCATAAGCAAGCAGGGCCAATTCAGGTGATAATGACAGTGGCCGAACTGCTTACTGAGGAATGCTTTTCTGTTAGTTCTGGCATGGTCTGGGGAAACTCACCTTATAGGTGCTTTTCCCCTGCCATTCTCTTCCAAATCAGAAGAGAAAGGGGGGAAAAAAAAAACAGAAAAGGCCAGATTTCCTGCCTCCCTGCTCTGTGGTCAGCCCTGTCTCACTGTGTGGTATTTCACTCCCAATAGGCTCCAAGTTTACTCTTGTTACCATGGTGATCAGTTGCTCTCTGCTAAGTCATTTTTTTTTTTTACCTTTCTCTTTCTTCAGCAGAAATTTGCATTTTGTAACTCTCCCTCAAGTGGTTCTTCTCAGTATCCTACCTTTTTAGAGTTAAAGGAGCTAGGTAAGCCTTCTGTTAATTGTGTCACACTGAATTTGTATATGCTTATTTTCCTTTCTTCATCATGTAGCTTTATAAGAAACTACCGCAAACCTTATTTGACTGTAGTCAAATATTTGGATTGCATAAGGTGAATATTAACATAGTTCTTATCAACAAAGACTACTCATACAGCCTGCATGTAATTTGAGTTGTTACAAAGTTAAGATGTACAATCAAGGGATTTATAGGGACTAGTGACCAAGAGAGGAAATTTTTCTTAATTTCTTATGGGGTTGAAATTTGAGGCTACACTATGTAACATTCTAATTAAAACAAAAGATAGAGATAGAAACCACATTTATTTTCTAATGTTGAACAGGTGTATAGTGTTGTGTAAATGATGATGAAAAGTGGGCTATTTAAAATCTTTTGACTCCTAGTTGATAAAAATAAAAGAGTCTGAAGCTTAGGAGAGGTCTTCAGAGATGGCTGAAATAAGCAAATGTGGACTTTTTCAGCAAAATTCCATTTTGTGAGAGAGGCTGCTGTTGCTTTCACCAGGAATCGTAGGACGGACTTATTAGTTAAACAGCAGTCAGCATTCATTCTTTCCTATGCCTTTTAATTGAATGATTACTATGTCTAAATCACTGTTCTGGGACTCTGCTAAACTGGTCAGATCCAGTTCCTACCACCAGACACTTTTTCTGCAGAGGATGTCAGGCAATACAAGAAGAAAATATAGAGGTTAGTTGCCCAGACCAGGGAAGAATCAGATGACCTAAATTAACGTAAGGAAGATATCATCCTGATTGCACTAGAATCATGTTGGGAAACACAAAACAAAACAACAAATAGGAGACAGCAAAAGCCACCAAAGGATCCAGTTCTCAGTCATACCCTATTTCAAGTAAATCAAAGCCCCTGGGAATGAGCTTGAGGTCTCAGTACTTTTCCAGGTCTTCCCAGTTATTTTCAAGCCAATCTGGGCTCGCCTTTAGAGAAGGGGTGTCCACCTTCACCTCGAATCAGAATCTCGTGGGCACCACTGCCAGAGATGCTGATCAGGAGATTTGGGGCAGGATCCTAAGATTCCCATCATTAATAAGTTCCCAAGCATTGCTGAGGTTATTAGTAAAGGAATCATATTTTGGGACGACTGCTTTATGAACACCACGAAGCCTTCCTAAGCAACTAATATTTTTATCCAGGACCAGCCATTGACAAATCATTGCAAGACTATAGGTAGATGGATAACAGTGTCTGATTCTCATTTTGGAAAGTTAATAAAGGAGATGGTCAGACTGGAGGCTGTTGCAAATACTCCTGTTGACACAATGAATGGAATAGCAAAGATAGTAGAATGAATTGGTCATAACTTTCCTATGTTCATATATGAATACATGATCAGTGAAAATCCAAATCATGCATAGCTACAGAATTGAATCCTAATTGGAATAAGTTGTACCCCATGTATGTATAATGTCAAAATATAATTTACTGTAATATATATCTAAAAAGAACAACTTTTTAAAAATTAAAAAAAACTTAGGAATTAGAGAAGAAACTTTGCAACTGCTAGATAAAAACAGTGAATACTCTAACATATAAGTGCAAGAAGTGACCTCCTCAATAGGACTCCTAACGCTCAGGAAAAAAATACCGAGAATTAATAAGTGGGATGATACCAAATTAAAAACTGTTGCACAGCAAAGGAAGCAATTAAAAGTGTAAAGACAGAAACTATAGGAGAAAATCTTTAGCAGCAATTCTTCCAACATAGGATTAAAATTCAGAACATATAAAGAACTCAAAAAACTCAACAAAAATACAAATAACCCAACCACTAAGTAGGCAAATGAGCTAAACATAGACATTTCTCAAAAAAAGAAATTCAAAGTTCCAAAAATTATATTTAAAAAGGCTCAAAATCTCTAGCAATCAGGGAAATACAAATCATAAACACATTGAGATTTCATTTCGCTTTTAAGTCAGAATAGCAAGCACCAATGCAAGCTGGCAAAGATACATGGGAAAAGGAAGGCTTACATACTCCTGGTGTACATACTCCTGGAGTATAACTACTATAGAAATTGGTATGGTAGTCCCTGAAAAGAATAGAAATCGAACTACCATATGATCCAGTTACACCACTCCTAGATACTTTTCCAAAAAAATAAAGTCATTGTACTATAGTGATACATGCAAACTCATGTATTATAACAGTTCAATTCACAATGATCATTATGAAATCAGCTTAGGTGTCTGTCATCAGATGCATGGATCAAGAAAATATGGTATATATACACAATGTAATTTTATGCATCCATAAAGAATGAAATTATGTCATTTGCAGGAGAATAGATGGAACTGGAAACTATTGTATTGAGTGAAATAAGCCAGGCTCAGGAATTTGGGGGTTGTAAGCTCATGAAAATACAAGGGAGAATTAAAAAGTTGTGGATGGGGAATGAGGGGAGGGAAGTAGGAGGGAAAAGGAAGGAGAGAGGACAGAGAATAAAATTGATTGAATTGTGCATGTAGAAATATATCACAATGAATCTCATTATTATTTAATTATAATGCACCAATTAAAACAAATCCACAGAACTCTAGGATTCAGTGGTGGTGTCTGAAAGCAAGTGAGGAGTCGAGTATGGCTCCTACAATTTGGGCTTGGAGAAGTAAGTACAGGGTGGATTTGGAACAAAAAATTGCGTCAGTGATATAAAAGCTGCTTGATCTTCACATATTGTTTAATTGTCTTGAAATTCAGGTTCCTGGTGAGTAAAAGAAGAATAAACACATATAAATCATAGGGTCACTGTGAGCATTAAAGGAAGCCATGCGTGAAATGCTTAACCTAGAAACTAGTCAGTAGTTCTCTGTTCTCTTACTGCCTGATTTCCCAATTTTGTGCCATTCTTTGTCCCAGGAAAAGAAAAGCACAAATCTCCTAGCCCAGAGGTTTGGTTTTAATGATAAACCTCAGTAGTGATATTTTTCCCTCTTCAACCCCCAAATATATATTCTCTTAATTTCCAAAAGGTGATAGAGAAAATAAAGATGGTACCCCTACCATACTGGAACACAGAGTAAAACCAATTCCCTGTTTTCTATTTTGCCAACTTTTTAATAAAATTTTTAAAGGTATTTTCTGGAAAATAGTAAAGGTAGCATTCAAGTCCAGTTCCTTAAAGTGACTCATTACTTTATAAGAGCAGGTTATTGTTTTGTATGTATACTGGGACCTCTTTGAGAAAGATGTTTGATAGACAGAACTAGTGTCTGCTTCATGCACTGCCTCTTACCAAAACTTTCTTGTGTTTACTTAAGTTAGAGGAAATTATTTGACCTAGAATAAACCAAATCCAATCAAGAATCAACAATGTTGTAGTGGAGGTTTACTCTACATGTGCCCTATCAAAACTGCAATCTGGGCATGTTTCTAATCCCAGCTACTGGGCAGACTGAAGCAAGAGGATCATGTGTTCCAGGGAAGCATTGGCCACTTAGTGAGAACCCATTTAAATAAAACATGCAGTCTCTTGACCATGTTTCTGTTTTGTCTCCCCGTCAAGCATGTACCCACTAAAATGTGACAAAAGTTAAAAATTGAGCCCAGTTTTCCACATCAGTTACTGGTGGGTAAATATGCTATTCTACAACAGAAAGGGGCATCTCAGCTTCCACGGGGCATGTCCTAGCTTGGCCATGTCTGGAGAATTTCGGCCCCTGGCATTTGAGACTTCTGCTTTTAACACTCTTTTTTAAAATATTATCTAACCAGGAAGCTTTCCAAAGAAAAGAAAATTGTGTCAAATTAAAATGATTTTGGAAAATGTATTAAAATCCTCTCCTCTGAAATGTTTCATTTTGAATTATGAGATAATGTGCCCCAGAAAATAAGTCTTTCCATGTGGTCTCAGTACATGGTAATCTCACAGATACACCACTCATCTGAGTGCAGGGCAAGGTAGGCTTAAGGTTGGGTGCCTAAAAAGGAGTGGAAATGTTCTGTTTCCTAATTTATGGAGAATTACTTTTACAAAGGGGGCTTATGCGCTTTGAATCTCCAAAGCAGCAACTATTTGTATATTTTATTTATCCTTAGAAAAATATGCCATATTTTCTTGACTCTGCATGAAATGCATGTGATAAATCAGACCAAAAAAAAATTCTCCTTTGCAGTGAATAAAATATTATTAGGGCCTGTGTTGTCCATGCGTGTGTGTGTGTGTGTGTGTGTGTGTGTGTGTGTGTGTTGGGGACTTATCTATGCCAGGGTCTTATGATTTTTCAGTGTCAGTTCATTTCTATTATTACAATTAAGACAATACAATAGGATAATAGTTCTATGCTTTATCCTCACATGGTGAGTGTTTGTGTTTATCATTCCAATAATACTAAGTGTGTGCCTTTTGACGAATTTATCTCTGTCACTCACAAAAAAAAATGGACTCTAATCTGATCCAAGTTTTATGCAAGAAACCATATGAGGTAATACTTGATGGTGATAAATGTACAATGTGCATCCCAGTGAGTATTCTTACTTCATCTCTTTTCTCCCAAATGACTTATGGGCTCAAGGGCTGTGCCAAATTAACTGGACTTGGAAAGTTCCACTAATTTGCTATGATAATATCTTTTTAAAGACATGACCTCATAAACAGCCATATCTTCATTGAATAATTTTTGATGGCAGTATCTAGCTGACAATGCATAGGTACTAGGACTGTGGAAGGTTAATTGCTCACATAGCTGTGACCTAAAGGACTCAAGTGCATGGAGAAAGCAAAGTCCATGCCTGGATTTCCTCCTTGAAACACTAAACACCACGCAATAACTGATTTTGAATTTTAGCTGAGGCGCTCATTAGCTTTGTGGTCTTGGTCAAGTTATCTAATGTCTACAGTCTCAAATTAACTCAACTGGAAAACCAGGCTAATTATACTGATCTCATAGTAGGTATTACCTCTTTGGAGGATTCTAAGAGAATATATAAATAGTTCATTAGGTGCTAGGTGGATATATCTACTTGGATATTAGTAAATGTTAGTAGGAATTTCCTGAAACTTAACTTATTGGTCCTACCATTCTGCACAATATTCTCAACTGTGTCACTGTGTGTACAAAGAACTTCCAAGATTTGCATAAATCATATTTAAGGCAAACTTACCCAGCTTGCACGTGTTTGTCTGCTCTTTTCTGATAATATTTTTAGCTTATTTGCAAACAGGGTGACATAGATTTTGGGCAATAGACAATTCAAAAATGCAATGATTCTGGAAAAAAAGTGGGTGCTATCAGTTGAATTATTCATACTGTCAAACACCCCCAAACGTCACTTCAGGCTTCATTTCACTTTGCTAAGACAAACCTGCCTGAAATGTTAGAGAGTTGGCCAGGGCTTCCCTGCTTGCACTGGTAGAAACAGAAGTGACTCAAAGCAGGCAGGAGAACAAGCAGCTTTTGAGGAATTTGGGCAAGAGTCCCTGTGGGCTTGGTTTCAAGCCAGGAGACTTGTATCTGATACTTAGATATTGTTTTTAATTACAGAAGAAGCATCATATAGATTTTCTATCCATCTTAATAATGCATTTCAATATTTCATAACCAAATCATTATTGCTTCTGCCACACTTGCCTTACATTTGACATATGGGAGGGTAATGGAAAATGACTAGAGACACTGTTTAAAAGAAAGTAACATCAGGAAAGCAGGAGACAGAATCTGCTATGCCTGGAGTATCATTTCTTCCCACACCCCAAATTATGGCATTCCCTCCTCTCAGAACAGCCATATAACACATCTCACTTGAAATAGCCAAGCGATACTAATGAAGTATTAAAGTAAAAAGCATCTAAAAAGCAAAAGCATCTAAATGCTCACTCCCAGGGATGACTCGGAGGAACACTGTTGATGATTGGCTGTTCTTTCTGACATCTCTTGAGATACACACACACACACACACACACACACACAATATATATATATATATATATATATATATATATATATATATATACATATACATGTATGTGTATATATATAAAATCATATTGTATGTCCTTTTTAGCAACATGTCTCTTCCGTTTTCCCCTCTTTTCTCCTTTTCTGCCCCCTGCATCATTTCTTTCTCCCATCCTACCTTCCTCTTTTCTATCTTATAAAATATCTTCTCTCTAGGAACAGGAAGTGGAATTCATTGTAAGCCCCTGTATGTGGCTTATTATCATCATTACTCCACACAGTGTCCCTCTCTGTGACATGTACATGTATGTCTTACCCCTGTTCCCCTCTCCCATTACTCTCTTCTCACCCCGATCTAGTGGCCATTCAACAGGTTTAGTGAAGATCTTTTGTTTGTATCTTGAAAATGTCTACAGCATTTGCAGGTATTTTGAAACTTACATGTCATTTTTTTTATAGATATTCTGTTTCTTTTTTTCATTCAGTGCTATTCTTACTCTTATTCTTATCTTAACCTAATCTATTGCTTTTAGAAGTTGCCTTTCTCTGTGGTGTGGTTACTGCCAATTATTGCCTCAAATTATTTCCTTAGATGTCCACTTATGGATTTGTGAGAAAATTTCATTGCTTTTATGTTTTGTCTATTTTGGCTATGAATGTGTAATCAATCTGTCAGACTTTTTCCTTATGATTTTTAGTCTTCTTTACTCCCTAAATCATAAGCATGCTTATACCTTCTGTATTTTGGTACTTTAATGGTTTTACTTTTTTCTTTAAAGAGAGAGAGAGAATTTTTTTAATATTTATTTTTCAGTTTTCGGTAGACACAACATCTTTAAATTATTTTTATGTGGTGCTGAGGATAGAACCCAGCACCCTGTGCATGCCAGGCGAGCGCATTACCACTTGAGCCACATACCCAGCCTCATGGTTTTACTTTTTAACATTAATTTTTTTCACTCATTGTAGAATGTGCTGCGCCCCTCCCCTGACTCAGGCAATGGCAAGGCCCTACTGAGGTGGATGGCGCAAGGCGTCCATCCTCTGGAGGAGCGCAGTATGTTTCTGAGAATGGGCTGATTTTTTTTTTTTTGTATTCCTTTAATAAGTATAGTTTTGATTTCTCATATGACCATTAAGTATAAAGGAAAAATCATGACTTTCCCAATTAATGCAACTACTTCTAAAGCATAGATCTGTTTGCTCTAAATGCAATGATTCAGCTGTGGAGTGTAAATTGTTAATGTCTAAAGAAAAACTCCCTGTATTCCTGTCAAGGAAGTTTTTGAGAAATTAAATTAAAATCTAGAGAAGAAAAATTAATGTTAAGAAGATAGATTAGTGCTTAGTACTGGGCAACTTGTTCTTGTTCCTGTGCACAATGGTTTGTGCTCTTACTTTTGTTTGATTAAAAGTAATAACAAGTCAACCCCTTGCCGTAACCATGGCACCGGTTCCAGTCAGTAAGTCAAGAAAGAATAGTCAAGGTATAGGCCAATAGTTTGGGACATTTGTAACTATTATTAAAAGTTAACTAAGCAGAAACTGCTCAAAGCAAAACGCGAACTGAAAGTACAAATGCTTGCTTATGCATAAGCCAAGATACATTACTTCTATTCTAATTGTAGCTATGTAATATTTTGTTTTGTTTGAATAATGATTCCTGTTTTGTAACCACAAAGTACTGTAAGCCTGCCAAAATGAAAAGTATATATGATCAACTTCACAAGTAAAGATTGGGATCAACACCTTCACTTTGGTGTCTGTGTTGTTTCTCCACCCCCTCTTTCGCCGACTCCTCACCATCCGTTCGTCTCCTGAGACCCCCTGTTGGAGCTGGTCTCCGACAAGAATGAACTAGGTGAAATTAGTTAGTGAAATAAGGTATTTGTTTACATTTTTTCTAGGCGCTTTGATTAGTTTGTCTTACACATAATACTAATTTATCTTATACTAAATTCCTATGTATACTCGGACTCATTAAAAAGAATTCTCTATGTTCACTAATTTACTACTTAAGTTAGCTTTCTTATTATATTTAATTTGAATGCATAATACAATAGTCAGGTGGTTCAAAATTCAGAAGGTACATTGGAAAATAGTTTTCTTCTGTTACCCTACCTATCAGCACTCTGAGCCAACAACTAGGTCCATGAATTCTGTTTTAAAAATAGCATATTAGAGTTATTGTTATACATCTTAACTTTTTAAAGCTCAACAATAAATCATACTAGCTCAATACAAAAGGAGTGTCTTCCATTGTTTCATTGTAGGAATGAAACATAATACTGATAGATGTTCAGGTTCTTCAAACTTTTGCTATGACAATATACTGGAATCAATAACCTTGTACAAACTTCTTTCTGCACGTATGAGTATATGTGCAGAATATTTCCTAGAAATGTGATCATTGGGTCAAAAGGTAAATGCATGTGTGTTTCCGTCTGATATTGACAAACTGCCCTCTATCACAGTTGTACCGATTTTTATTTCTACCAAAAGTGGAACCTTTTATATATATGCAATGTAAGATATTTGGTAGAATTTATTCTCTCCCTCCTTTTAACTGTCTTTTGGTATTTTTTTTGTCTTTTACTGATTTTATTATTATTATTTTAAATATATGACAGCAGTGGAATGCATTACAATTCTAGTGTTCAGTCTTAGACTATTTTTTTTGAAGCTCATTAAAAGCAATTTCCTTTTTCTCTCCATTTTTCTTTTTTTCCTTAGATTTATCAGTTTTGAGATACACTTATGTAATGAAACATGATTCATATAGAAAACTTTTTTATTTTAACTTAAATATGATTCATTCCGGTATCTATAGTCTTTTTTATTTCTGCTTTTAACACAAGATTCATCGACAGAAATAATGATTTTCCCTATAGACTGACTATTGTATAATTAACTGTATTCCGAACAATCAAGACATTATTTCTGGTAAGGCTTTAAGTGTTTGGAATTTTGTGAGTTTCAATTCTGAGATCATACAAGTTTAGATATAGTTTAGCAAATTAAAGTGTAATGAAAATAAATAAATAAATAAATGGATTTACATTTCAAGGAACTATTTAAGCTCTCTGAGATTTTTGTCTTTGAGATTTTATTTCAAAGTATACTGGATTGCTGATAAGCAGAAAATGAGATATTCCATGTAGAAAACAAGAAATAGACAACTATTAAAATAAATCCCATTCAGGGTAAATCATAAAATTACTTAAGATTTTAAGAATTGTTATCAACATTGCAACAAAATGAATAAAGGGTTTTTTAGATGAGTCTTAAAAATAAGAAATGCATTATCTATGATGCCCAGTTTTTCTGTCGCAGTTTAAAATATGTGTTTCCATTTTAACAAGTCCTTTTTAACCAATTTGGGTAGCATTTTAACAGTGGTCCACTTTATGCTTTGAATATAGTCCTTGCTGCTCAGCCACTGCATCTTATTTTTAAGATGTTCATTTCTCTCCTCTCTCCTTGTTCCTACCTAATTTCTCCCCATCCCTAATCTCATAGGAAACAAGATTACCTTTCTTCCCCATGCAAGGCAGAATTATCTGACCTTGAGGACATACCCACCATAGGAAGGCAGTGATCCAGACTTTGGGGATGGTACCAGAAGATCTCAGAAATGATTATCTCCCAAATTAACAAGTAAATTACAATTCCTTCAACAGAGAATGTGTGGCCTTTGAATCCCCTGTTTAAAAGGCCCCTGTTCCTGCTGCTGATGAACAGCTTCTGGGACAAGAGTCCCCTAGGTTTCTCCTTTGCCAGCAAAACAATAAACCTTCTTTTTGCTTTTCCTTAAAACCTTGTACTTGTTATTGAATTGGCATTGGGGACAAGGACCAAGATTTAGGTAACAGCATAATCATTTTATAAAGAGAAACTTATCTAATACTGTTATAAGAAGATATTTGTCTATTAAAAACCTTAGGATGAATTTCGAGTCTTTGTTTTTACTTCTAAAATTATCTTCTTACGTCATCATATGGACATGCTTCTCAGAATGAAGAGGATTCTGTCTGAGAAAATCATCCATGGGTGATTTTATTGTTGCTTGAACAGAGAGTGTACTTACACAAACCTAAGAAGCCACTTGGTCTGTATGGAGGTGTTGCCTATTGCTCTTAGGGCCATGATCAACAAAACAACACAGATTTAAATCTAGCCAAAGAGAGAATGACTCAGTTAAAAGATGTAGTAAACACAAGATGTATGTGGCTGTCTCCAGCATAACACAGCATTCTGTTTTACAGGAGTTTTCTTGTAAATAAGTGGGAATAGACTTTCAAATAACAGAAAGTATAGCGCAGTAAATACCTAAATCAGTAACATAGTTGCACATTATCAAGGATTATGTATAGTACATAAAGGCAGCATAGAAGATTTATACCTGCCTCACCATAAGCATCAGAGCACTGCATTGTGCTGTGACTTACAATGGCTACAGAGTCACCTGGTGATAGGAATTCTTCAGCCCTGTTGCAATCTTGTGGGACCACATCAAATATGCAGCCTGCTGTTGACTGAGAGGTTGTTATGCAGATCATAACTGTGCCTTGGTACCCAGGGCTGTCAGACACACAACAAGGTAAGTAAAGTGCACTTAGCTGAAGCTAACCATAAATTCATTCACCTATGATAATTACAATGTGCATTGCTAATTAGCCCACCAATAAATAGGCTGAGCAAAGAGAGAGACAATATATTCAAGAAATCTATAATATAGTGGACTTTCCATCATTTTTGTTAATCAGGTAATGGGGACCATGAAGATCACCTAAGGATTCTGAGAATGACCAGATCACCATAAACCAGAAATTGTCTTGTGATTACGTGCCTTTCCTTCCCTTCTCTTTTTGTACCTTAGTGCGTACTGTTGTTTATATATATATATATATATATATATATATATATATATATATATATATATATATATATATACACACACACACACACATTGTTAGAATTTAAATGGAGTCACTAGTCAATGCTAACATCAGCAGCAACAACAAAATAAAAATAAAGCCAGGAGGTTATGAAAGAAGGATTCTCATGCTTGACTTCCTGATAGTGAGTATCACAAAAGATTGCTGGAAACACAGGCTTACACAGAGACCACCATAACCTTATGCAGAAAGTGCTTCTACAAGTAAATCTGTCCAGCAATGTCTGTTCAGCCTCAGACTGTGGCTTCCCTGGTTAATCAATGTGGAGAAGGATTATTGTTTCAAGAGATCTGATGTAATCGCCTTCAGTTTTGTCTTTAAAGATTTCCCAGTGCTTCAACCTCCTTGAATATACCCTCAGTTTGCCATGATGTGCAGATTTCCATTTCAGTGCTCTGCTATTCCCAAATGCATATCATCATTCTTTGGAGAATCTCTCTCTGATTGCTTTTCAAGCTGAAACCCTTGGTAGCTGCCTCTGAGCCAAGATTAGAACATTTCCTTCTCTTCTTTGAGCTCTCTTGTATGTCTTTCCAGTTTATCATATAACTCCCCATAGAAAGAAGATAATGACTTCTATAGTTTTTTTATGGCTGCTCTGATATATCAGCACAGATTTGGTAACTTAAAATAAGAGAAAATCATTCTTTCATGGTTCTGGAGGCCACAAGTTCAAAGCCTTCATCTACAGATCTGAGCTCTCTCCACTGGCTCTAGGGGAGAATCTATCCTCTAATATTCAGGGAGGGTGAAGGTCTGGGTGAGTCCAGACCTTTCTTGGCTTGGGGCTCCTTCACCCCAGCCTCTGCCTCCTTCTTCACGTGCCTCCCTTTCCCTTCTCTGTTTGCCCCTTAGGGGGTACTCATCATTAGATGTAAAGCACATTCGAATAATGCAGGATGAAGCTCCTCTCAAGATGTCCAACTTAATCATACTGCAAAGACCCTATTCCCAAGCAATGTCACATTTACTGGCTCTGGGGATTAGGGTATGCACGTGTCTTTGAAGGGGCCACCTTCAACCCACTATGCCATTACATACCTCTATATTGAATGTTATCACCCTAATTACATTTTGCCTGATCTTGATCTTAATATAAATGGAATTATACTCAGGTTGGATAGAAGAAATAGAAGATATAGGTATAGAAAGGAGACGCAAAGGAAGAACAAGAAAATATAATTAATTGAAAGTCCAACATACTTTTACAGGTTTGTCTCTCTCTCTCTCCTGGCTGTGTCATTCCTAAATTCCTAGGAAATCTGTAAATCTTAAAGCTAAGCATAAATTCATTCACCTATGATAATTACAATGTGCATTGCTAAATAGCTCACCAATAAATAGACTAAGCAAAGAGAGACACAATATTCAAGGAACCTATAATTTAGGGGACTTTCCATCATTTTTATTAATCAAATAATGGGCACCACGAAGATCAGCTAAGGATTCTGAGAATGACCAGACCACCATAAACCAGAAATTGTCTTGTGATCAACAGATTGATATCATCCCCACATATGTTCCCATATACACTCCTCACCAAGTTTCCTTATTTTTAATTTTTTTGGTACCAAGGATTGAACCCAGGAGAATTTAACCCCTGAGCTACATCCCCAGCCCCCTTCCCCCTTTTTTTCATAGATTTAATTTAGAGACAGGGTCTTGCTAAATTGCTTAGGGCCTCACTAAGTTGCTGAGGTTGGCTTTGAACTTGCAATCCTCCTGCCTCAGCCTGCCAAGTCTCTGGGATTATAAACTTACACCATCATGCCTGCTCCAAGTTTCCTTAAAAGAGGGGCCAGAAACCCCCTAAGTTACAACTCTTACACCTGATATGGCCTGCATTCTTCCTTGGATATGTATCTGCTTTCCTAAATAAATCTCTGTCTGGGTCTCTGCTGACCTGTGCCAATACTCCCTGACATAGGTCAGGCTCCCACTGGTCCTGAGTTCAGTTTTCCCCTTCTTTCTGGGAGCTCCATGGGACTTCTTCCAATGGCATCTCTATTATTGTGATAATATCTATATCTTTTTTGATGTCTGATTTCTTCCACTTTTTTTTTTTAATTTGCACAGAAAAGTCTCTGGAACACCTCCACAGTTAATCAAGTTTCCTGTAAGATTAGAAAGGCCCAAGCTGGACAAAGATGACTCTGTTGTAAGTGGATGACCAAATCAGGCAGCTCCCTCAGCAAGCATGCCAGCTCAGACTTCTTAAATGGAGATCCTACATTCAATCCAGGATGCAGGATGTTTAATTGAGTTTCCTCAATTTTAAGAGACCCAAGGTATAGGCATTGAACCCACACCCACAAAGCCATCAGAGAAGAATGTTTCTAAAGTAATCGATTGATGTGGAGCCATGATCTGAATAACAACATCCTCACACACGTACAAGACTCTTTCTTAGTGCTAGATTCAGGCCTTTTCATTTACCGGAGATTCATTGTAATGCATTTGTTTCCTCCTCTTTAATGAATGGATATTGCTTCCCTAAAATTTAAATTTGGTTTCAAATACATATTTATGATATCATTGTCTGTGCTCCAGCAGGTGATTTTAAGATGATCTATAAGTAAAACCAGGCAAATTCACTACTCAAATGAATCCTGCCAAGATATTTCCCATTAATCTTGGGAATACTGCAGGTGCATTTATTAACACAGAGGACTTTGTATTAGAATGCCATGATCCTTTCTGACATATTAAGCCCTTTTTAATTTGTTCTTATCATTATAAGCTTCTCCTTTTCAAAAATATTAGATAACTCTAGGGGTTAAGCAACACGGTGATTTGGGGGCTCAGGAGAGAGCAGGAAGCGTTATTAATCTTATGCAAATGCCTACCTAATTTTCAAAACATCTAGGCACCACTGAAAATGGTAAGATGCATGGGCTATCTACAAGAGGGGAAGAAGAAGATAATTTCCTGTTTATTTAATTGATATTCTGTAACTTTTCTCTTGGCAGGTATAGCTCACTAATGGGATTTTCACAGTGCAATCATTATTAGAAATGTCACTGTGACATTTTATTAATCCAGTCTACTTAGATTTGGAACACAAATCATGTATTTATTCTAACAACATAATTAATTGCTATTTTCTCAATATATTTATAGATTCCCTTAATATTTTCATCTTTAGCCTATGGATGCATTATACTTCTCTGTAGGTTGGGTCAGTTTCAGTGTGATGCTACAGACAGATTATCTGGTAGAGCACCAGGAATTCTTGGTAGTAGTTTCATATGCATTTTAGTAAATTATTTGCTTACCTACTGACTCAGAGTGCTAGAAATTGAGCACAAGGTTTTATGTGTCTCTTTTTTTTTTTTTAGTATCCCTCACTGTGGTCCTTGTTTTCCCAGGACTCCTAAGAGAAATCACTCCATAGACACTACGGGTGAATTTGCATACAAAATTTTTTCTAAAACAATATAATAGTTTTATCCACTCAGTTGTTCATTCTTTTAATCATTTGTTGGCTTGTTCAATCATCTAACACTTATAAGAAATAAAGACACAGCAATAAATGAAGGAGACAGTCTGTGCCCTTCTAGAGTTTACTTTTTTTTTTTTTTTTTGGTGGGTGGGAAAGGAACCAAACTTGTCCAGGTCTACACAATGTATCGGATGGTGACCAGTGCCAGGAAGAGAAATGAAGCAGGTTGAGGAGCTTGGATGGGTATGTTGTTATGAGGAGTTATTATCTTATTAAATAAGGTGGATGGGGTAGGCTCTGTGCAAAGATGACATTTGGACAAACACCAAAGGCCATGAGGGAGAACATCATGTGGATGTGTAGAGAACATGCCAAGCATGGACTCTGAGGAGGCCAGTGAGCCCAGGTGAGATGGAATGGAGGTGAGTCTGAGAGTTGGTGGAAGCCAGATCATGGGAAAATAATGGGTTTTACTTGAGTAAACTGCAAAACTACGGCAATCAACCATTTTGAAATTGACCTGAACCCTGTGCTCTTAGAAATCAGCAATGACCATGGAAACCCCTTACCCTCTGAATTTCTGGAAAAGCTTGACTGCCATGAGCCATCCTGGTCCATATGACCTAGCTAAGACTTGGCAATGACCTCCTTGTTTACCTAGGGTCAAGCCAGATGCAGACACTTAAAATTCCCATCTTTTTCTCATAAGTGATTAGCTGAACTGTTGATCCCCACTGAGCAACGGGACCAGAATGCCTATACATTTGACTTACCTGAACAGTGGCTAAGTGTCTCTCTTCACCTCAGGACCTCAAACTTGACTCACATCTAAGGATAAGCAAGCTTTGGAATCATAGCCATGCTTCCTGAGAATCACCCACCAGGAAAGACATCTCTTGCTCAACTGTCTAGCCAAGACATGGGCTCATCGTACTCCACCCTTGGTTCTTTTCAATCTGGGTAACTTCTCTCTGCAAAGGAAAGTCCATTCTTCTGGATCTTTGGTTTTCTTGAAGATCTCATGGCCTGAGCTTTCTCCCTTTTGTGGTTGTCCCTCTTCCCGTTTGCCACCACTGTTTTATTGCAATCGCCATTATTTGAATAAAGTCTCTCTTCACTTATATCCCTATGTGTTTTTTACTTGATAGACATTTTGAACAGAAGAGGAACATGAAAAATAGAAGTTCGTGAATTGAGACTGGGTGGTGAGTGGTTAAAAGTAGGCAGAAATGTGTAGGGGAACGGGGGTGATGGGGAGATAATTGTTTATTTGCATGCTGGAAAATTTTAAAGGTTGTTGATTAAATAACTACATAGTTTGATAAGAACTCTTCCTACCCATAGGCTGTGTTTGGTCTTCACAAATAAAATCGTATGACGCTCATGGAGAAATGAAGACTACTGAATGGGAAATGCACTCAGGAGATCTTGGAGAATTGCTGATTTCAGTCGATTTTACCATATTTGAGATAGATATTACCAGTGAGAAAGCCCAAGAATTGATGTAAATCATAATCAATACCCGGTTCAGAGATTTCTTTCTTTCTCCTTCCTTCCTTCCTTCCTTCCTTCCTTCCTTCCTTCCTTCCTTCCTTCCTTCCTTCCTTCCTTCCTTCCTTCCTTCCCAGGGAATGGGGCCCTTAACCACTGAGCCATATTCCCAGCCCTTTTATATTTTATTTAGAGATAGTGTCTCACTAAGTTGCTAAGACAGCTTTGAACTGGCGATCCTCCTGCCTCAGCCTCCTGAGTTACTGGGATTACAGGCATGATCCACCATGACTGGCAGGAGATTCATCTTATTCACCAATTTGTTTTGAATATTAAGAGGTCCCTCTTCTACAAATACTATTTCAGGTTCTAAGGTATTCCAGCAAATGAAGGCCCATAAATTTGCTTTTGGGTGATTTATATTCTGATTAGGCAATATAAATAATTCAACAACTTAAAAGGAGTGAAGGCTGTGTGGAGGAGGAAGTTATTAGGGTGATACAACAATGCTTGGGGAGGCTAGACAACAACTTTAAATTGGATGTTCTGAGGAAGTGACACTGATGCTCAGAAGCAGTCAAAATACTGCAAAAATCCTTCACAAACCAAGAGCTGGGCATGATCTAGGAACAGAAGTAGACTATTGTGGCTGGACCTGGAGGAGCATGTGGTTTGGGTTCTGGTTATGGTTCAGACTTGAATGAGAGTCCACAAGACCTTATAGGAAATGATAAGGAATTGGAATTTTATCCGTGATGCAATGAAAATCTGGAAAAATCTGTGAGACACTGTTGCTGGAAACCTCTCTCCACTAGAGTTTTCCATGCCTTTGTCTATTCTCAGGAGGAGAGAGAAAAAAGGAGGGTGTCTTTCTTGCTACCAAGCCTGGAAAAAAAACTGCCCTACATGAATAGGTAGTTACTATGTCATAGTAATCTAGCTCCATGGGAATTAGTGGGTAGTGGGAGACTATGATTTATTACAGGCCAGGCCACGAATATGGAAAGGTTATTTGCAAAATAACCACAGAGAAGAGAGAAAGGAAAAGGGAAATGAAAGGGAACATCTAAAAAAATATAGCTCAGATCATTTAATCAGCCTAAACCAGCTACTGCACAGTGTTGGACTGTGTGAAAAGAAAGCTTGTAGAATTTTAATGGATTCTCAACCTTGGTGAAGAAGGGTCACTTATTCTTTAGGAGGAAAGATGATTGGTTAGTGAGGCTTTGTAACAATGTAGTAAAAACAGCTGAAAAATCCAGATACATTACTAATGAAGAGTTGGAGGACTTGGAGTAACAGTCTGGCAGAGGATGAAGGGAATTGTGAACAGGAGGAACTGAGAACCTGGAATTTTGTTGAAATATTTTAAGCATAGAACTCTTAAATAATTTTATTCCTGAATAAGTTCTTTCCATGGAAATATTTATTTATACAATAAATATAATTCATATGTATATATATTAATAAAGTGGACTATAAAATGCAAACACAGAATAGGTAAGTGTTCTGGATCTTTTAGGTCATTTGCAGGAAATTCAATTGACTATACAATCTTAGTTTCATATTCTGGTTTAAGAATATAATCTTTGCAAGTGGAACTGTGATTTATGTGACATTGCTGTTAGGAAAAGCTGAATTTCAGATTTTAATCAAATATTTATGTAAAAATTTTGGAATTTTACCTATTTGTAAATTCAAAACTATTATATATAAAATAGTATACGTGTAGGTACATATTTATGTATGTGCACATATAAAGCATGTAGTTGTATGTATGTACCTATGTACATATGTATATGTACACATGTATGTGTATATTTCTATGGGTTAGATAGACACCACCTTTGAGTTTACTGAAGTAAGAGGCTTTTTCCCTTTGTCCAATCTTTAAAAGAAGAAAAGGATCCCTATGGTTGCCTTAATTATATGAAACGTGGTGGAATGTTGAATTCGGTATTAGAAAAGCACTTGCAATCACCATTATTTGAAATTTCTTGTGGGTCAGCTGAGAAAATTACTTCCTGAAGGTACAATTTACTCTTAGGACACTGGGTTGTTATTCCCCATCATTATCAAGTAATTTCCTAAAAGGCAAAGCCCTTTCAACATATGAAACCCCAGAGTATCACTAAAAGCAAGTTTCGTCCTGTGCACACAGTAGGCACTCTATAAGTGTATGCTGAATGAACACTATTTGAGTAGTGGTGGTGATGATTGTGATTTAACTACACCAAGGCATTCATTATGGTTAATTCAATGAGTCTGTTCCCTTCACTTGCTCACTGCAACAGGACCCTGGGCTCGCATAGGGATGTGCAGGCTGGCTCCTGGGTTATGCTGCTTGCTGTGTACCACACCCATCCTTATTCCTGACATGTCTTGTTACGGAAAGGACAGTCCAAATATAAACAACCTCATTAGTAGCACTTACTAAACTTAAATTTATAGCATAAGGAATAATTGTTTCACTGGAGAAAGAGCATATACTTTATTTTTGATAAGTTTCCTCAGGATATGGGCAACACAATTGCCACTTTGTCTCAGTAGCATTTAGTGTAATCAAACCTGTTTGATGTCACCATTTCCTACTACCCTGAGTAAATTAACCACCTTGGCATGTTACCAAATCTGACTCTCTCCCTCACTGTCAGGTTTAAATGAAAGCTGGTGCATGTAAATGGCCCAGAAAGGAGACACATAGAAGTAGGGGGACATTGTCTTTTAACCTACACACATGTTACATTATTGAATTTGAACCTAGCATTAAATCAGTGAATTAGATGACGTGAACACAAGGCTGTTGCTTGCAGGTATCCCTGGTAGGGATGCTTGTGCTATAATGTTTAGGGCTACAATTGGACTCTCCCCAGAGGGTGATCCTGATCCCACAGCATAGGCCATATGAACTGTGCCTTACTGGTCTACAATACACAGCTGCAGCCACACATGACAGCCCTACTGCGGGTTGCACCTCTGAGCTTCTTCCATAGGGATTTTATTTGCTTCCCCTCCATGATGATTCTGTAGGTCTCCTTCTGGCTCTCTCTCCCTCTCCTTCCTCTCCTCCTCTTCTTTCTCCTCCTCCTCCTTCTTCTTCAGTGACTTAATCCTCCTTGTTTTTCCTCTCATTGCTAATTAAAGAGGGTGGAAGAGGGAGACAAACAGAAATGGAGAGCAGCCGTCCCCTACCAGAAGGGAAATTCCTTAATAATGTAGCCATCACTGGGCAGATAAATAATTCAGATTAAAACTAGAAAGGGCTATAAGAATGCCAGAAAATGAGCTGAATTATAAAATAAGCTTTTAAACTATAGCATTCAAGTAAGTACATTAAATAGAGGCTCAGAAAATTTTGCCTGTAGCTGTCCTTGCCAGACTTATTGTAAAGATTTAAATAGTTCACATGAAATTTTCTGTCAAATGGGCACATTTTCACACACAAACTTTGCCCTTAGGAAAAACTTGGAAGTCTGTTTTAGCATGCCTCTGTCCAAACTATGACAATTGTTTGTCATAATAATGACATTAAACTTTAAATGCAAGTTATGTACAACACATAAAAGACAGACCTAATGAGAATATAAAGACGGCTTTGCGTAAGAAAAAAGACTTGCTTTTCAACAGTGACCTTGATTAGTTATTGAATCTCTCTAAACACTAAGCCTTTTTTTGACAAAAATAGAGATAATCACACCTGCATTTTATTTTAATATTCCAGATAGTTCATAATTCTCAACTGAAATGAGGTACACAAAAGTGATTTAAAAAAAAAAAAGCCTGTGAATGCCTAACAGAATTTAGTTCATAGAAATCATTATTAATTAATGAACAGCACCTGTATATTTTTAACTATCGATTTAATACACCTGACTCAATAAAACAGTCATTAAAATTCAGGTCTGTAGATGTTACAATGTTAGGTAAACATTACCCAATGTTAAAAGCCAGCAAATGTTTCCATGGACTTAAAATACCAGTGAAGTTGTTTTGGGTTCAGTCTCTTCTATTATTTTTCCTTATTTGTCAAGCTATGAAATGCCATCATCACAGACAGAAATATTGGAAGCAAAATGCACCTGTTTTTTTTTTATGAGTCCATAAAGTGATCAATACATGAGACCTGATTTCCTAATAGCACCTGGGCAGTTGGGAAAAATATATTACACATTAGGAACTGCATCCTTTTGATTTTGTGATTATTTTTCCCACATAGGAGAAAATGTAGTGGGCTTAGTGGGTTCATTACACAATTTGTTTTTCATGGCAAGTAGAAAATTGGAATAAAAAGAAATACGTCTCTGAGTAACTAACTGGTTGTTGAAAATAATTCCATCTGAGATGTCCAGAGACAACTGGACATTAGTTGTCCAGAGACAACTAGTAAAAGAAGATTTCCTGTATGTTTGCTCTCTTGGAAGGATGGTCATATAATTTATCATTCCAACCAGAGTGCTTTTGAGTGCTGGCAAAACAGACATTGATTGGTGTTGTGCTAGGCAAAAAAAAAAAAAAAAGTAAGGTGACCCTGTCACTTAGGAAACTTTTGAGATTCCTGATGCTTTGCTCCTAGACCTTGTTGATGGTCTGTGATTTCTCTTCTTCTGGGGTCTCTTACCATCAACTCGCATCAGAGTGAAATAACTCCCTGCCATCCTTGCTTCCTGCTTCCTTAATGACTGCAGTTTTTATTGGCCCAGGTCTCCAAGTCTCCATCTCTGTGTAACCTTTGATGCATTTGTCATGTTTTGTTACTTTCTGCACACATTGGACCAGTAGTATTAATTCTTTCTTATCATCTTACCCTAATCCTGAATTAATGCAAACCCATTTGATAATAGTTACCTAGATGTGAATAATTTAAGGTCTTGTAACTATTAAAGTTTCCAAACAATTTCAACATAATGTTTGACACTTCCTATGTAGTAATAATTCTTACCACCCTGATATGCAAATGCATAGCTTTTAAATTTTGCACTAATTTATTTCCTTTTATTTAAAGATATTTCAGCAGTATTTTTTTGTATATCATGAGTCTTCTCAGCTGAGAGTGAATATGTCAATTTTTGTCTTCTCTCACCTGCAAGTCTTTCCCTAAATTTCCTCATATTTTGTGAATAAGCTTCTAATACTATATCCAAAGTCTCCAAAGTCATTCTGATAATTTCTTGATAATGGCCAAATTTGTACATTAAGTCACCCTTAAGATGAATGTAATTTGTCCATTTATGTATTATCTAATTCTTAGGTATGTCTCTTAAAGGACAGGATTTAGTTTTAAACTATCCTAAATTTTGTGTGGATTTTAAAATTTCCGTTCTACTTATCAGTTTGATTAGTTTTATGTGAATATATCTGCAGGTTTTAGATTTGGAATTACATCTGATTCTTAGGGGGCTAAATGGTGTGAATGAATCATCATCTCTTCCTCTTCCTTATTTCCAAGAGTCAGTTTAGTTCTGGGATCTTTGAAGCTCCTGATTAATGTCTGTTTAATTAATTAAAATCAAAGTAAAATTTGGAAAAAGACTTAGTCTGCTTCAATTAATTTAGTGATAATAGATACAGATCAACATTATAAATAAATTATTAAGGATCATCATTGGGGATATAAAAATATCATGTTATGTGTTATACAAAACATATTAAATATTTATTCTGTCATATATTATGTAAAATTATTTAAGCTATTTTACATTTTCAGGTACTCAGCAGTTGATCTAATGTCTATGATAATGAGCGTGGCTTATCTATGTTTTTTTTCAATCATTTTATCACATGCAGTTAGCAAAACTACATCTAAATGAATATTACAAACAAATTTAATTAGTTCATTATATACTAGTGCAAAAGTAGACATTTCAAATAACTAGGGTAAAAAGTGAAGATTTCTCATTAGGAAGAAGTCAGGTAGCCTACTATCAAGTTGCCAGGGTCTAAGAAAAAAGATGATGGATTGAAGCCTCAAAACGCATTACCCCTTTGTGCTATGTAGGGAAAGGCAGCAATCATTTTCTTAAGCCTGTGGGCAAAGTATTTTAGGTCCATGATGTCATTGTCCAAGGGAGGGAGACTGAGGATGCCACATGGCAGAAGCCACACAGAAAGCATCACTGGCCAGAAAGTAATTGCTGCCAATCAGTATGTTCCCACCCAGGGCTCTGAGATGAAGGACTTGTCATGTGTATAAATTAATTTCTGATGTGACAGACTGCCACGAGCAGTGATATTTGGCTTCTGTCTACAGTTGATTACATTACAAATCTATTCCTGGAGTGCAGAGATGGAGTGACATTGGAGCCATGTACACAAGAGAGCTGTGCATTATATATGCACACCTTCATTTTTCAATCATTGATGAATTCTTGCCCTGGCAAAGTAACTCTTTCATGCAGCTACAGAAATTATTTTTTAGCTAATTGATGCTGTATAAGAAGTTAGCTGCATTTGTCAATATAGTAGTAATGTAGATGGTTGAAATTACAAGACTAGTAGGTTAAATCACTGACTTTTTGATCAGTTTGAAAAGGGTAGCTCCATTCAAAGGTTGGGGAATTCTAAATGAAGTGGAGCACCATGAATGCTCTTCTATTTTTTCTTTTACATGTTCTCTCTAGATGTTGTTTAGCAAAAATGTAAGGGTTTTCTCCCATTAACTGACATTTCCTCAAGCAATGCCCAACTGTCTCTTAATTACTGGCTCCTCTGAGTAGATAATATATCCTATATGCTTCATGAAATCCAGCTCTTTCCTTGGAGATAGCACCAATAATGTCTATATTTCATATTGTTGCTTTTTTAGTTCCAACTAGTTAAATGTTATCTTCTTTTATTCTGTACTCAATGTCTCCTTTAGAACACAAATTACATTGGCCAAATTATATTGTTTTATTGTGTTCATGTATGACTATGTAACAAAACCCACCATTACCCACAACAATGCACTGATGATGATGATGATGATAATAATAATAATAATAATAAATTAAAAACAAAAACTGCAGAGGGTAGATGGCATCTATTCGCCATGATGAGTCCTGAATACAGACTCTAAGAAATTGAATGAATTTATTAAATATCCTTTCATTCCACTCTTTTAAATAATATACTTAGCTCTCCATCTTATATTGATCCAGCCTGATAATAAGCTTTAATAGGTCTCCTCTCTGAACCTCAGGGATACTATTGCTAAAAGTTCTAAAAAGAGCCAGAAGAAATGGCTTGCTAGGTTCTTAGTTTAATTTTTCCTGGGGACAGCATTGAAAATGCTGATACAATTTAACTCTAATAAGTATACTGAGGTTACCCTCTCTTCCTTCAATACAAGTGACATTAAGTAGTTTAGCTTAACTTTATGCTCATTCTTTTTCCTACAACTGAAGAGCTTAGAGACATAAAGTGATTTCCATGTCTGATTTTTTTTTTGTACCGGGGATTGAACTCTGGGACACTCAACCACTGAGCCACATCCCCAGCCCTTTTTGTATTATTTTATTTAGAGACAGGGTCTCACTGAGTTGCTTAGCACCTCACAATTGCTGAGGCTGGCTTTGAACTCTTGATCCTCCTGTCTCAGCCTCCTGAACTGCTGAGATTACAGGTACACCTGGCTCATGTTTGGATTTTTGTTCCCTAAAATTCTGAATCTTGAACAAAAATGAAAATGCCAAGTGAACTGTTGTCTAACTGGTGTATCACATTAAACTGAAAAAAGAAAAGCAGGATGATAACTATAATACATGATTGCTTCATTCCTGCAAGAACTTCACAGTGACTTTGATTAATACTTGAGCAAAATACTCTCTAAAGTCCACTTTCCTCTCTGCTCCACAGTTTCCTCATGCCCCACAGTAAGTTTAAAGCCTCTTTGGGTTGCTCAGAACAATATTAAGGTTCTCACCAATTCTAGAGAGTCTGAATTCATTTGTTTTAAACATTGTTAAGTTAAAGTAGTCTGAAGCCATTGCCAGGCAGGTTTGTCTGTTACGGTGGTCGGTGAAGTTGAATATTGTGTTTGGTGGAGGAGGTAATGAGAAAAGGAGAGAGACTGAGGCTACACACATTCTATTTTTTGTTAATTGACAATCATCAGAAGATCCCCTCCAGAGCATATCAGAGGACATCCAGGAACTGAGATCATGGCCTGAATTGTCACATTCAAGAGTGGGGCAGACCTATTCAACTCTACATAGTTTACTAGGAACAAAAGAGGGCTTGGAACTCAGGAACTTCAGCACTCTACATCCACAACAGCCTGGTCTTCTAAGCGGTACTTATTTATTTTTAAATTTAGATTATCTAGTCTAAAGCATTATTGACCACGTATTTGAATCAAGTTTTCAAATAGAATCCAGATTCACTAATTTGCTGAAGACTGAAATGGAAAACAAAAAGCAAAAACAACTCCCACCCCTTGTATTTGGTGACCATGAGCTGTCACTTTGGTTGACCACTGTGTGTACTAGTCGACAGACAGTGTTTTCAGTAACATTGAAAATTAGGCACTTTTTATAGGAAGACATTATGAAGATACAGGAATGTGAATTTCTGCAACGTTGGGGACATAATTTCAATTGATTTTCATACATGAAGGTATTCTCAACTATCTATGGACACGGACACCAATAACTTTGAAAGCAATTCTGAATTAAAAAATTATTGGTGGAAGGAAATGATTGTTGCTGCTCTACAGTTACCACCTGGTGATAGTTATAATGAGGATTCTGTTGAACTTTACTTCATGAAGCAATTCTACAAGGCAAACTTGTCCTTTGTTATTTTTAGAGACAAGTGTCCACCAGGTCCCACTTTATCTGTCTTTGTGGTGCAAAGCAAACAGCAATAAAAAGAGGCAGAGGAGAGGGAAACTCAAGATTCAAGGCATATCTCACGAGGAATACCTTGCCATTCATTCTTTCCTGATGGAAAAAGACACGAAGCCGTTTCAGAATCTGAGCTTCTCCTACTCATGCCAAAATGAGAGGGAACAGCTTCCTTCCCCTGGAGACAAGTGGAAAGAAATAGCAGGTGTCCCTGCAAGACCCAAAATACCTGAATTTCCAATTGTCTTCCAGCCCAACAGTTGTGCAGTTGGAATGCTTCCCTTTCCTCACATCTAAATGTCATCAAGCCCTGCTGTTAACCTTTTAAAAAAAATATCTTCATGACCTTCCTTACTCATTATTTCTCCGTCACTCCTTAACCTAAGGTTTTATTACCACATGCTGTCAGTCAGCACAGGGCTACTTACCTTTGCTTCTTGACAACTGATTTGACTTCTTCTCTCTTTCTCTCTCTCTCCCTTCCCTACCCCTAACACACACGGACACACACACACAGTACAACAACATTTCAAAGAAGGTATTGCTTTCATTACTTTTTCAGCTCATCCAACTACTGTACCAAGTGAAAACCTTTTTATGTAGCTTTCATCATCCTCCACTCTACCCTCTAATGTGATTTACTGGGCGTCATGGTCTCTACACTGCACATGGGCTTCTAAGATCACCTTTGTGGTTTGGTTCAGGCTATACACAATGCCCAAAATGCAATTTCATTCCTCTATGTCTATACCAATCAAAGAAACAGAGACTTGATAGAATCCCTGTTAGCCTATCCATCATCTCATACCCCTTTCAAGCTCTGTGTCCTCAAAGAAATATATCTTGATCAATGCAGTCCACATAAAGTATTACAGATTTATATTCTCAATTACAACTTAAAATTTGATCCCTAATCTCCTCTTAATATTTTTATATGACTCAAAATAAGTTGCATGCTCCTAAGGAAGGAACGGTAGCATTTACAGCATCCAGCACAGTAATATAGATATGAAGGTTTTTTTTTATAGATTGATGGTTATCAAAGACCTCCACCAAACAGCACAATTTTATTACCTACTACTGCTGTGGTTTCATTCATATCCTAGAGCTGGATAAGATGTAGGTATTTGTGATGTGGAGCTACCAATGGATACTACTCTTTAGTAGACAATCTTGTGGTCAAATGCAACATGAGGCTAGTGCAGGAATGTGGGTACCCTCCCTGAGAAGAAACCATACTCATCCTCCAGTTGCCTCACGGTCTTCTAGGTGAAATCTGGTTCAGAACTCAAACTTCATTTATTTATTTATTTTTAAAAATGATTTTGTGAAATGCAAAAAGAGCATTTTGACAAGTAAGAAAATGCCACAGTTATAGTTCTTGCAAAGCTAGTTCATTTATCTTTCATAAGCTAAATGTTAAGACATGCATCTAAGTGCCAAACTAATTGGCAATTATATGCACCTCATAAGCAAGAGAACATCTCAGGCTGCAGTCTGTACATTCCTTGGCTCCTGTCCTCAGGGCAGAATTCAGGAAAGTGTCAATGAAGTGTAAGAAAATACTTTCCATTGGGTTTAGCCTGCTCTCTGCATCTCAAAGGCCATGTTGGATGTGAGCTGATGACAGTGATACCAAAGGACCTGCTCCTTAGGGCAGGTCCTTTGGTAAGGTCTCTGGCCCTCTTCAGGTAGAGTTGTACTCCCCAAAGCTTTGGAGGCTGGGTTTACACCATTTTGTCTTTATGAAAAGGTGACTCAGCTTTGCTTAAATCTATAATTGGCTTACTACTTCAGGAAATGGGCAAATTAAGGAAAAGTCTCTTTTGTCTTCCCACCAGCAAGTTTCCAGGTCTCATGACAGTTTTCTGAAGCTCAACATCCATTCTCCATATAGGCAAACTGACTCTACTTCCCAGCCATAAGGTGTTGCATGTGGTCAAGGCTGGTCCTGTAGAATCATTCCCTGGAGTTTTCCCACATGGAATTGCTAAGGAAGGAGATCTTTTATCTTGGAATGTGAGGACCAGGAAAAGAGGTGATTGCAGCCACATGTCTAGCATCCTGTGCATATAGCTAGAATGGGAAAACAAAGGTGGTATTTATAGGCAAAGGGTTGGAAGGAGCAGAAGTTTCTGACTCATGAGAGTCCCTGACCCCATTTCTTCAGTCTTTCTAAAGCCTCCCCAGCTCTTCTTTTGAATGTGGATCTACCTATTCCTATAGATAGATAACAACTCTCCCCCACACCCATTTCCCTCCAACCAACATCTCATTTGTAATCAAAGAAAATTATGTAAAAACATCAGCAAACCAGAGAGAAATGTCTTCAGCAAAACTTTTATTAAAACAAATGAGATTCTAAAACTTGACTGCTATCCTTCTCCATCATTATGTCTGTTTTTCATACCTGGCCTGGAAATGCTTGTACCAAAGTGTTTTATGAGAACAAAATGTGGGTTTAAGGGAATTACATTGGACAATAGAGTATAGCCTGTTTTCCATTCCGATTTAAAAAATAAGATAAGCAGAAAACACAGAACTTTGCAATATTGTTTGAATGGAATAAATATAGAAGCTCAATCTAATTATAAAGTCAGCAAATGATAATATCAGGATATTGAAGCTAATGTGTTTAGCACTGCATGATAGGGCAAATTACTTTCTGTTTAACTGTGAGGCTTTCTCTAAAGGAAGAAATGACACGTTCTACATTTTCAATTGCTAGTAATAAGTTATAAGAATGCAAACTGCTAGTAGTTTGGGAACTCCTCTCTGCTATCATCCTAGCATTAAAATCCAAGTTTGAGTGTGTAAAAAAAATAAAGGCATCTAGGGACATTAATTATGCATTGAGGTCATCAAAGATAATATTAGCTAAGGGTTGTATAGTGTTTATAATATAACAGGTACTAGTCTGAATTTTCCACATAGATCTTTAAATTTTGTTTTCATGTTAGTTTTATGAATTATTATTATGCCTATTCTGTTGATTAGAAGGCTGAGGTATTGAGACAGAGCAGGTTTAACTTGGCCAAAATTATGCTGCTAGTAAGAGGAGGAAGTGGTGTTTAGATGCAGGGAGGCTATTGAAATACTAGGCTGGACACTGACTCTCTCACTCCACAAGTGGTGCAGAATATGACTATGAGGAATAGAACTACTGCAGCCACTTTGCAATTATGAAGAAACAAGATTAGTTAGAGACTGACAATGTGAAGGGCTGAACAGAGTGATAAGCCACCAAGTCCTTTGTGACATCATTGAGGCCACTGATAAAACTGACCCTGAAATCTGACCAGTGTTGTGAACTAACGACTGGCACTTTACCTGGTAAGTTGGCTTATCAGATCTAATGCATTCTAATTCACCTGACTTTTACATTGTGAGGACCAAGAAGACATTGATGATTTTCTTATAGTGAATTAACAACTCTACTAGGGTGAGTGGAATGAGAACGAGGGATTTAATCATACTACGTGAATTCTAATGAAGCAGTCACTAACATGCACATATTTCTTGTTTTTCAAATGTGTTTTAATGTAGGCCAGAGATGGCAATTGTGCAGGAGGTCTGCCTCCCCTCTCTGACACCCCAGCAAGTGTCACCCATCAGCATGGTGCTGCTCCTAATGAAGTGGCATTCCTCCTCATCATAGCATGAGAGGTGACTGCAGTCAGGAGATGACAGTTTGCCAACAAAACTCGCAACCACTGATTTATTCGACATACACTTGGAATTTTTATGAAAGTTCATTGAAAATCAGTGTATCTCTATAGAACACTATGGTAAGCTGGAGATGCCGTGCCATATGAGAATGAAACATGCCATAAATCACAGGAAAATGAAACAGGAAACATGAAAATACAACTCAGCTATAAACTTCTACAATAATGTAAAATAAATAATAAATCTTTGCTTCAAAGGGTATCAAAAGCCCTGAGTTTACCATAGACACTTATCTAATAAGGCATTCTGCTCTGCTACCAAAGTATTTGTAGCTTACAAAATTATAATTCTGTTGTATCATACATTTTGCATAAAATCTACAGGCTGATATACACATTAATTGAATTTTTAATTGACATTGATGTTTTAATTTAGATAGACCTTTCTGCTATGATTAGGTGACCTGCCCAGGTCACTGAAAAAAATCAACTAATCAGTCAGTCAATGACAAACCAATTATCCAATTAAATGTGAAAGCTTCATTTTGTTAACCTTAATAATAATTTTTAAAAAACCTATGGAAAGTAGAGAAATCCAGAGTCATTCTTTTAATATTTCAACAATACTAAAACTTGCAGGTTAATGACAATGATCATGGCATTCATCTTAGCATTGAAAGTGATTTTAAAACAAATTTTATCAGACCCTCTCTTGTCCCATCAACCCTGGAAGAGCAATTCCATATCATTCAAATATCAATTCATACTTTAACTCACTAGTTAGGGGCTTTTAAACAACATATACAGGCAGCCATCCCATTGTCTGCATTGGGTTGTTACAGGAGTCAAGCTTTGATCACTTTATATGCTCAGTATGCATCTTGATGTCAGCACTGGTTCAGATACTGGAGGTGTGTGATAATACACAAAACAAACATGCCCCCTGCCCATAGTGGACTTATCCTGCCATTTCTTCAGTTAAACCAAACTGAACAACAACAATAATCTTTTATAATTGTTTTAGTCATGCTTTTGCTCTTGTGACTAAAAGAACTGACAAGTACAATTATAAGGAAAAAAGTTTATCTGGGGGCTCAAATTTTTAAGTCTTAACTCATGAACAGCCTGCTCCACTTCTCAGGGGTCTAGGTGAGGCAGAACATTATGTTGGAGGAGTGTGGTGGAGGAAAGCATGTCAAGACATGACCACCAAGAAGCACAGAGAAAGCTCTGCTCAACAAGGACAAAATAGAAATTCCCAAGGCATGTCACCAGTGACCCATCTCCTGCAGCCACACCCTGCCTGCCTACAGTGACCATCCAGTTAATCCCTATCAGGGGATCACCAATGCATGGATTAGGTTAAACTCTCATAACCCACTGTTTTAACCCCTAAACTTTCTTGCATTGTCTCATACATGAGCTTTTGGGGGAACACCTGACATCTTAACCCTAAGAATAAATATGTTTATACCTCTAAATGTTTTTAAAGGTTGTATGAAAACATACTTGCTATTATTATTACTGGATATGATCAATAGAAACAAATGCACTTTATAAAGTATCATATAGGTAGTTCCTGACTTTGCTCATTGAGCAAAAGCCATCCACTTTTTCAGACTTCATGATTAAGATGCAGAGCGCAGCCCTCGAACCTTCCTGTTCTGGAGGGCATTTTAGCAGAGCTTCCTGGTAAATCAACAGCGTGCTCAAGGTCATTATGATGTCACACGTAAACCAACTTATCTTGAGATTTGTTGGTTGCAGCAGCTGGTGTTAACTAAACCAATACAACTAGCTTATAATTATTTTCAAATCAAAATAAAAAAAATTAGAATCAAAATAGATTAAATTTCAAGTTGAAATATTCCCTTTTAACATTGTTCATTTAAAAATGGTTTTCTTTCTTTGAAGATGTGATAAATATCCAATAATGGAGTTTTTACCCAGAGGTGGGGAGAATGAGATTATATCATTTGTGGATAAAATGGATGGAATTTGAGATCATCATGCTAAATGAAAAAAGTTAGACTCGGAGAGTCAACAGTGAAATGTTGTCTTTCATATGTAGAAGCTAGAGAGAAATAGGAATTTTTAAGAAAGGGGACCTCATGAAAATAGAAGGGAGAACAGTGACTTGTAAAATAAGATGTGGGGAGGGAGGAGAGACAGGAAAGGGGAGGAGCTGCAGAATGATACTGACCAAATTATGCTAGGTACCTGTATGAATATCACAATGAATTCCACTTTCATGTTTAACTATACTGCACCAATTAAATAATTAATCAATAGAAAGAAGACCAGTAGAGGAAAGGAATCAGGGTGAGTGAGGAGTGGAGGGAAGAGGGTAGAACTGGGGATGAAAATGGAGTAAGTCATATGCATTTATGAATATGTCAAATTGAACCCTATAATTATGTAAATGCACTAATAATAATGGAAAAAAAGAAATGGTACAAAATCTCCCCCCAAATGCAAACAAAAAGTCATTTTCAAAATCTATAATTATGTATAAAAAAAATAGCAGCAAAGCAAGGAATTCAAGTATAAATTTGCTGACACATTTCTGCATAGAAAATCAAGCAATTCTTTATTATCTAAGTCTTTCAGATACTTTCTGAAATGAGGCCCATCCATGAGTATGGTGTAGGTGAGGACATTTATTTTATTAATTTATTTATTTTATTAATTTATTTATTTTATTAATTTCTCAGGAAGCATCCAGGGCATTAACACCAGCAGTGAGAAACCAGGCTGTGCTATGGATTTCTGATGTCCCCATCTATGACAGGGGGCTTCTCCCACCTGGAGCTCTGTTCACCTGGTGACATGCATGCGGTCTCTTCCCAGGGGACTTGGTGTGGTGTAGGGTGATCTTACAAAGATAATGTATTACATTTCTGGCATGGGCCTCATTCCTGTTGGATTTGAGTCTTTCCCACTGGGAATAATGAGTGAAAACAGGAAAGCAGAAGTGCATGGACTCCCTTTCTCATCGAAATCTCATAAACAAGGAATTTTTATTTTCAAATCAGAATTGAAGCCATTGTCAAGAATCTGTGAGGCTCTGGGAAAAAAAAAATCCACAGATGGATTAATTTCAGTCCCCAACCCTTGTGGTTTTGGCACCCAGGCACAAGAGCAGAACCCATTGTTGAGTTCCAAGGATCTGCTTCCACATTGAATAGCTGGAAACAAATCAAAAGCTGGCAAGAGCTGAAGAGCGAGTGGGCTTGCCTCTGGCTCACATTGCTAATACACAGTGTCTGAATATACGCTGACTGGCAGCATCAAGAACAGGACTTGCCACTGAGGGCCAGCCTGCGGGGAGATTATGCTACCCCCAATCTATATGTATTTGACTAACATCTATATGTATTTGACTAATTAAGGAGACATTCAAAGGAAGTACCTGTTAACAGAGAGGTGTTGTTTTTATATTAGCAGCTGAATAGAGTCACATAAAGCCAAGGCCAATTTCTTTTTGAAGTCCTGGTAACATTCAGTGCCAGCATTCCTCATTCATGCTCTGGCTCCTTCCAGAAACACTAAAGGGAATTGTGTGCATGTAATACATGCCACTTATCCCTAATTCCTTTTGAAAATGTGTCTTTCTGATTTTTCAGCTTGTGGAGGTAGCCAGACCCTCCCACTGCCCCCTGCCATTTGAGGTACAGTTTATCATTTTCCTTAATCCCATTCTCCTGCCTCTGCGACATGTTGGGGAAAATTGGAACAAAATGTGGGCAAGCAATGTATTCAAAACAGACAGAGCAAGCCAAAGCTACTTCAAGCTCAAGGAGGTTGATGCACCTTTTAGCTCTCAGAAGATTAGCTTAGGGTTGCATTCTCCATTATGTTCCTATTTAGCAATTGGCTTGTCTCCCCTCTTAGAACATTTTTTCCCTTAAACCCAAACTTTTTTTTTTTTTACTTATTCTAATTTATCTAATGTGTTTTTTTTCTCATTAAGAATTTCCCTTTCTATGCACTTTATAAAAGTATAACAGAACACGGGAAGCAACACGTCGGATAGCATTGCAGTTTCATCTGGAATTTACAAGCAATGATTCTGTTGTAGGTAAGATTGGAATCAGACGTAATTAGCTAACACGTTTCCCATTTTCCTTCTTTAAAGTAATTTTATCTCACTTTAGTGGGCACGTCAGTCTTTGAGAACACAATTGCATTACTCCCTTTCAATAATTGCTTTCCTCTTCCGTGTATTTCATCCAAGACAGAGAAGCACATGAAGTTCATAATCTCAGGGACTAATCTCCATATTGCAATATCAGGACAACTTAGAGACAATGACAAAGACAGAGAAGTAGCAACAGGTGACTCAAAATTCTGCCACAATGCTTTGGTTCAGCCACACCTCAAAGGGTTCATCCAGTTCTTATTATCATTCCTGTGCATGAGGACACCCTGTATCTCCAGAATTAAAGGCTCAGATAATAACAAAGGTGATGTGGCAGCTGGCTGACTCTAGGACTGGGAACACAACATACCCCCAAAGTAATAAAATTTCTTATTAAAAGGGAAGATATCTTTAACCAACTCTTCATGTCCCTCCTGAGACTGACAGGCAATTTCGACTGTTTATTTTTACGTCGCTCCTATGGATGACTCTGTTTCATTCAACTTTATAATGATTGGGTGGCTCATGCTGCTGCTGGCATTAAACAGAAGTGAAAGTGAAGGGTGTCATTAGAGGCATTCCAGAGTAATCTTGGTGAAATTAGAATCTTTGGAAAAAGAAATCAAGCCTCAGTTTCATGGAGGGGAAGTTGAACAAGAGAAAAGTAATGCGAAATTGGTTGAATTATCCCTGGTTCTCAAGGCATTAGACAAGGTCAGACAACCAAAGTTTAAATTATATTTTCACTCATGTGTGTACCCTGTCCATCTTCACGAGTTAATGAGCTTATTGATATTTACGCCTTGTCTATTTCCTTTTAGAAATCCCATTTTCATTAAGTTGTGCAATTGTGGGTATACAAATGTAGTGCTATTTGGTGAATTGCTTTATTCTTTTTTACTTGGACTCTAAGTAGATTTTAAACACAGCTTCAACAATACTAAATGGGGCCAAAGGAAAAAAAGTCTTTCTATTATATTCTCTCTTCTCTTTTGAATATACTCAATGAAGCTTCCCAAAGTGGGGCTGCTCCACCTCCCCACTCCTTTAGCGCACATATGGTAACAGTTATTCATAAGTGTGATGCTCTTATTAGCCAACACTAAAATAATTCATGAAATCACACACATAGGTCTTACTCATCCTCACTCAAAATCCTCCAACAACTACCCATTCTCAAAGAGAATGAAATTGCTTTCTTCCTACCCCCATATTCTAGATGCTTCTTCCCACTGTCTCTGATGAATTCATGTTGGCCTTTGTTTCTCTGGGCTGTCGATAAGTTCTACCTCTTGGATTTTCTATTTGCATGTCTCCCACCCAACTCCCAGGCTGGAAATCTCTTTTACTGTATCCTCGGGTGTCTTGCACTCTTTACTACATCAGTTGAGTGGAAGTGTCATCTCTGTGGGAAACTATCCCAAACTGTCCCATTTTAAATAGCTCCTCAACCCTAAGTTATTCATCTCCTCTCACCTGATTTATTTTCCACAAATCAGTTATCTTCATGATTAGATTATATAGTGGAAATTAAATACATATAATTTTGATTACTTTATTTTATATATCTCTCACCAGAAAATAAAACCCATGGAACTGATCTCATTCACTATTGTTAAACCCAGTCTCCATTAACCTGGGACCTAGTAGGGTTAAGTATTTTGCAAAGCAATGAATGAATAGGGGAAAGAAACAAATGGCGCTGTGATAGAAGTTAAAAGCACACTCATCAGATTCCCAGTTAAATACTCCTAACTCTATCCTTTACATATTAGAACATAAATAAATGGCAGTGATAGCATTAGAAGGCTATCCTTGAATCTATTGCTATTTATTTAAGGGAAAATAAAAAAAAAACAACCTTGATCTCAAACTTTATCTCCTAAGTTTCACTATTAATGATTTGCTTCCAATAAGTGATAACAGCATGTTCCAACATCTGTCTTAAAAGCCCCATAGTGTGAATGCAATTGTGATGGAATCAGGGTGACAAACATGTATTCTCTTCCTCTGTGAACACTTTAATTACCCTTGGATTTTCACAGATGAAATAACCAGTGTCTAGCATCCAGCACCAGCTCATTTGTGAAGCCACAAGGAAATACACAGATGAATGAATCTGCTATTCTGATTCCAGACATGCCAAGAGGGCTGGGTCAGCTCCAAGGGATGCTGTCAGTCATCTGTGTGTCTCATTAAAGGGCCTGCTCTGATCTGTGTGCAAAAGTTTCCAAAGGCAAGAAACCTGCGGCAATGTTTCGGTTGATGCATTTGACATCTCCTTTAAGCATTTCATTCTTTGTAACTGAGTGCAGGGATATAATGAATGGGGTTTTTAAATTTTTAGAGAAAAAAATAACTGTACATAGGAAGATAAGATATTCTGGATACAGAAGACATCACAGCCCTTTCTAAGCATTTGTATAAAAGCAGTAACTATAGTGCTGTGTCATCTGGGACAACCTGGGGTGCAATTTCTCTGGACAGATCTCTCAAAGCTATGTAATTTCTCTTTCCACCTATTAGAATAGATGTGAAAGTTCACATTATTGAAAGATGTGCTACCAAGATGCAGTGACAGAGGGAGTTGTGGAGTTGCTGACATCACACACCTGAAGCATTGTAACTATTGACTTAAGCAGTGTAAGTATTGCTACTGGTTTGAAATTCTAGCCCCCAAGAACTAGTTCTTGCCACAAGAATGGCAATTTTGCACTTTACTCAAACTAATATTAGCTCAGTCATATTTCTGCACCATCAAAATGTAAATAAAATTATTGCTTAAATGGAGAAGTCCTAATAGCTGAGGAGCACAACAGAAAACAGGGCCTGAGAAATCTTTGGGAAAGTCCAGTCATTCTAACAGAGGGGGTGACACTCCACTTGCATGCTTTGTTGAGGAACCCGGTTTCACACATCGGAATAGGAAACTCAGTTTCTGAATCTAGTATTGTTGAGAATGATAGCCACTGGGATAAACATGAGTATGTGACATGAAATTATATGGAATGTGGCTATCTTTAGTATTCCTGTCTCAAGAATGGGACATTCAGTGTAGCCTGTGTAGAGCAAGTTACAATTCTTTCCTGGAGCAAAATGCACATGATTTATATGTAGGGTTCCCTATATTATTTGCTTTGACCTCCTCACATAATACTGCCACATAGGCCAGATTTATGATCACTGCCAATACCAGATGAAGAAACAGAAAAGAAACTAGAGAAGTGAAGGGGCTTGTCTGTTCATCACATAGGAAGCACTAAGCTGTAGGTTGGACCCTAACCAGCATACCATTTCCTCTTTTTATTTGCAGCAATTTGTGGTTTCTTTGTGCTAGAAGAGAGGGACACGTTTCTTCCAATTTACTCTACATAATTTTTAAGTGTAACTTAGATGCACTTCCTCTTTTGACTTTAGGATGCTGGGGGTTGGGAGAGCATGCATATGGATGCAAGAATTCCTACTGGGCTCCCAGGAGCCAGGAGTGCACAGAGACAGCTGCACAGTTTACAGCCTAATTGGCAGTGTCCTAGATCACAGGATGCCCAAAGTTCACCAGGAGGAGATAAACATGTCAGAGAGGACCCCTGAAGAGATACATCTAAAGCTTCTCCTTTCTGCCACTCTCGATAAGGATTCCAACTGTGTATTGCAGGTTGTGGGTTGTTATGGTGACTGGAGGGAAAGATCTTGGGAGGCAAAGGAAGAAAATAATTTGGACAGGAGCTCATGTTTAAAACCTTTGTGTGTGAGGTAGGTTTGAAATTATGGTCAGTTTGGAAAATGTCAGAAATAGGATGAGAGTGAGCATTTTCAGATTAAGATTTCCTTCCTTCCTATCTATCTATCTATCTATCTATCTATCTATCTATCTATCTATCTATTTATCTATCTATCCATCTATCATTTTTCTGTTTTACAGAGTCAAGAGCACATAGAACCAAAGACTACCAACTTCAACAACAGAAAACTATGTTTCAAAGCTAGCTTATCCACCTGTGCAGTCTTTATTGAGTTACTTACCCTCTCTGGACCTCCACAATGGGCATTATGATTGCACCTATTTAACAAGCTCAATGATTAAAGGAGTTATTGTGTGGAATAATTGCTTGTAGTGTGCAGCTGAAGCATTTTTACCATCAGGATTATTCTATATTTTTTCAGGAGGTAGTTGGTTGTGTGCACAGCTTGAAGGCCCTGAAGTCAAGTGCTTTACCCAGTCCTTTCCTCATTGTGTGACTTTGGGTAAGTTACTTAGCCTCCCCAAGCCTCAATTTTCTCATCTGTAAATTGGTGATATTTGTAGTCAATGTTTCATAAAGCATATTTCAAGTAAGGGGGTAACACTCCTGTAAAATGCTTGACGTGGTATCTATTACATTACAATTGCTCAACTTTTATGAGCTGTTGTCATTAATTAAGAAAATTGACTGATGAGGTGGCACCTTGCTGGGAGGGAAGGTGGATGGCCAAATAATATAATTCACTTATTTAAATGCAGAACCATTTTTTTCAAGAATAAGAATTCCCACGGACTCAAGAAAGGTAATCTGATTTTTTTTCTCTTCTCCACTCTTAAGTACCATTTTAAAAAGAGTGCATATCAAATGAGCATATTTACAAAAAGAATAGCCTTTTCACTCTACCATAAGGAACGTTTCATTATTATGATAATTATTATTATGGGTACAATTAAATAGGCCCCACAACTATCACTGGTCAATAATTATAGAGTGAAAATTATAGATATTGAAATGGATTGAAGTGCAAAGAGTCTTAATTCCTAATTACCACCCAAGTGAAAACAAATTAAAATTTTATAACTCCCTGGCTATCACTTAATAATAGTAAATTATTAGGATGTGTATTGGATGATCTTTCCTGTTTACTGCAGCCCACAAGGCACGCATTTGTTCCTGTTTCCTTGACACTGGGATTGTCCACATGTCTTTCTGATCATTGGTAGGTAGGAATTGGAAACACCCCAGTTCTGAGCAGACATGTGGATCATCTGAGGTTTTGCCCCCACCTCGAGTTTCTGCTCTCCACTATGGCAGCTGCATGCCCCAAAACAAGAGCTGCTCATTCAAGGAAGTCACATGGAACCCAGCTGAGCCAAGCAGAACCTGGCAAGATCACAGTGGAGCGGCAGTCATCATGAAATATGAATAATAACATAGGTATTTTGCTTTTGTAATCCCCTGGGATTTAAGGGTTGTTTGTTGTTGCAGCAAAAGCTGAATAATGAATAGAGAGCCATTTATTGAGGACTTGCCCTGTGCCTAGTGCTCGCACAAGCATTAAACCTATTCTCTCATTTTGTCTTTGCCTCATCCCTATGGGTTAGGTATTATTATTCCTGTTTGTCAGATGAGGAACGGAATCCAAATGATTGAATAATATGCTATATAACCTATTAGGTAGCAGGTTGACATTCAATTCCAGATTGCTAACTTCAAAGTCTAGAGTCTTACATCCCATGGTACCCTGCATTCTAAGGATGGGAACTGTTAGGAAAAACCCTGTAATTTATTGGTTTAAATTTAATACATGTCAGAATTCCAGCCATTTAAAATAGTTCAATGTAAGTATTCCTTCTGTGGTTGCCCTGGGGATTGGACATTGGGCCTTGTGTAGGCTAAGCAAGTGCTCTACCCTGAGCTACATCTCCAGTTATTTTTATTTAACTTTAACAAAGGGTCCTGCTAAGTTGCCTAGGCTGGCTTCAAACTTGTGATCCTCCTGCCTTATCCTCTGAGGCAGTTGGGATTATTGGTTTGTGCTACCATATTTGGGTTAAGAATTCTTAATATGAAAAAACTATGCAAAATAATGCATGCAATATTTTCTAGCCAACTCCAAAAGCAAATTATAAATATTAGAAAAAATAAAAAATGTCTCGATCCAAACCTTTTGTGAAACTGACTTTACATAGGAGACACAGATTTAAAAAAAAAAGCTAACACTGTGTCCTACACAAATGATTTAAATTCTCATGGAGAAAAGAAGCCAGACTTTTTGTCTAATTCTTCTAGATTCTTAGTAAGGTCTCCATAGTCCTTTCTATATAAACTCTGGCCTTAAGTAAGGCCCCTGGGCCTCTTTGACTTTCTCTCCCTAGCCTGGCTTGAGGATTTCTCTCCATCTGAGAAATGAATAATTCAGAATTACAAACTGCAATTCGAGCCCCACCACTCCCCAGCTTCTCAGCTTGGTCAGATCCTCATTATGGGAAAAGCCATTCCAAAAGGCAAACAGCTTCTCATAATTGTTATTTAATGGACATTGCCTGCTCCTGGGACTTCCTTCCCAGTATCTATTTGTAATTCTAAGGTCAGCACAACACTATTGGCATACACAAGGATTCTGAGAGATTTGCTCCTCCTGATTTAAATTCAGATACTGTGACACAGTAGATGAGCCTACCAGCCTCGTATGTGGTGCGGGTCGTAGTTGGGAGAAATCTGACCTCGTCTTAATTCTGGGTATTCACTTGTCACTAAGAAAACTCGCCTATGAAGGTGGAATATGGCTGGGAGCATTTGTTTACAAGCCTGACACAGGGGACCCAACTCACCAAGTGGCTTATATGCTCTGCTAGGGTCATTATCCCTCCACTAACCAGCCCTAATGTCACCTGAATAGGTTTCTCCTTAAAGTAATTGAAGTAGGAAAAGGCAGCCCCAGAGAGTAATTTAGGCCTCATGTATGTACATATTTGCAGGATTTATATGGCAAGCCACACTTAAATTAGTAATGGCAGTCTCATTTCAAGATATTATGTATTGAAATATTATTCAACAAGAAAGCTATTTTCCAAGTCGGCACGGATGATGATTATTTATTAGTTTAAAATGCATCCCTTCTTCCCATCTCACCAAACACTACTTCCATTTCCAATGAGCTTGAAGCTTTCACAAACTACAGTTTATGCATAAAGACTGGCTGCTCAGAGGCACTTGTGGCTTAAGATACAGAAGAGAAAAATAGTACCATAAAGTTCTCAGTATTTATGGTAGATGCTTGTTTACTTCAAATCAGAGCCAAATACAAATCAGAAAAGACATATTTAGCATGGGTTGTATGTTTTCTTGGTATGTGTGTGAGAGATAGAGAGGGAGAGAGGGAGGCAGAGACAGAGAGAGGGACAGAGAAACAGAGAGATACAGTTTTCATTTTCTTCTTTCTGTTCTATTTTATAGCATGATATTTGGAGTTCACTGCTGAGGTTATTTCCAATCAAATTGCATTCAACCCTGGAACTATGTATAGGTTGTCAGCATGAACGCCAGTGGGTTATGGGCTACACATCTTTTAGGTTGAAATGGAGGATATAAAATTAACTTCTATAAGGTCAATATAATTCTTCCTCCCCCATAGAAAATCCAACAGCAATTTTGAGGATAAAGTTTTGAGGGGGGTAGCCAACAAAATGTGAAATAAAAGTTAAGAGAAGAATTCAATTTTTTTGAACAGAGCAAACGAGGTCAAGGGATAGCATTTCTGTCTGAGACCCTCACCCCAATGACAAGAACCACCCTCCAACACCTGTCCTGCCCTCGTACTTTTGCTGCATCAAACTGTCCAGTAGAATTGACCCAAACACTGGTAGCTTGCACATCAAGGTTAAGATGAGTCTGAAGCAGAGGGAAGGCATTTAGGCTTTGAATATTAAGTAAGCAAAACTCTTAAAGAAGACATGAGGTAAGTTGTGAATGTATGGAAAATTTTATGTGACTGAATGTTCATAAAACAGCTGTTAAAGCAGACACTCATAAACCTGTGTCTGATGTAAAGTTCTCTTTTTCTGGAAATTTCTTTAAGATTTACAGCAACTGAAAACTCAATACAGAGTGTTCACCACATGACAGATGCTGGATGTAGGGCTTCACAAATGTCATCTCAGGTATAGAGAAGCTCACTGGCCACATAGCAATGAACCTGTGAACATACATGGGTCACTGAGGGACACTGAGCATTTATTATCCAGTTAATCCTCTAAAGAATGTCCAAATTCATTGTTCCCAGTTCTTTTCCCTTTCTGCTTCTGCTTTCAACCCAATAAGCTTCTCATACATGTCCTTTCATTCTAAGGGTTTCATCAAGGCCACCAATGTCATCTGGTGTCATCCTCAAGACCACTAGTGACTCCCCTTATAGCAAATCCAATAGACATTTCTCTTTGTGTGTCTTTCTTAGTAGCATTTGGTGCATTGTTTTTTTTCTGTGATGACAATGAAGAATGGAATAGGGAGTATGAGAAGAGAAGGTTCCTGAGGAATTACAAGTAGAACTCTCCTTCTAAGGAAGATTGAAAAGATATGCTGGCAAAAATAGATGGTAGGATGGAGACCAAGGAAGGCATGATCAGAAACGATGGACATGAGACCCATATGGCTATGTCAGAACTGCAGGAAAATCACTGCAGGACCCTGTGAGCAGTGTTATTACATTAGTGTGCGCCTCATTTATTTAGGGAATTTTGGACTCCATGGGCTATGGTTCTCCCTTAATTCTAGGTAAGGTAAAACTGACAGTTTTGAGTAGGGGAGAACAATAATAGGTAAGATTATGTGGCAAGGCATGGATTTAAGCAAATTACTTGAGTTAATTAATTTAGTCCTAAGCAATCAGCATTCTTATCCCAGTTTTACAATGATAAAATGAGGCTTAGAAAAGTCAAAATCTTCCCCAAGGTCAACTCCCTAGTGAGTGAATGTACTAGGATTTGAATTCCAGGGGAATGTTGGGCACTATCAATTCAACCACTTACTGAGAAAACTCTGGGCCATGTCCTGTGGAGTTGGGACCCATTAAAATGTTCAGAAACGTGTTTCCTTTGCTGTACCAGATGGTGTTTACATTGGAAACATACCAAGCCTTTCATAACTGCTTCAAATGTGCTAACTTAATCCTACAACAATTGTATAAAGTATATATACTATTGGATTCCTCATTTTACAAACAAGAGAACTGGGACATAAATAATTTACCGCAGCTCACATACCTAGTTAGTGCAGGGCTGAATTGAAATCCAGGAACATGCCTTTTAAATTAATACTTTACGTGTATATAATTTCAAATTTATATACATATATGCATACATATATACATATGTATTTGTAATCATATAGATAAATAATTTGTAAATCACATTTTCCGCACACACACACACACACACACATAGATAGACTCACACATGTCTCAGAGCTAGCTCTCTTTACTTGGGAAGTAATTGCATCTGGGAGCAAAGCAGCAGATGAGTGAGATCCTCCAGTGATTGTCTCCCCACAGAAACTCCAATTTGAACAGCTATTCACATAGCAAACTACCTTCCCAAGAGCTAAGGTAATCAGGCCAGAGACCATAGTGCCTGCTTTTACTATAATGATAAGAAAAGAAGCACCAAAGAAGGCAGGAGGGAAAGAGCTGCCTGTGTCATTCCTTCTCCAACTCAAAGCAGCCTGGAAAGAGAACTCCTGCTTGCAGGAGGGAGAAGGAATTAAGCTCAGGCCTTAGACTTGAAAGCTGGGACGAGGACATGGTAAAACCTGGTGCTAGGCAGAGCCCATGAACCCTGCTCCAGACTGGTGGTACCTGGATTAAACTGCCACACTTGCTTTAGCAGGGCAGCTGGCTGCCTCTATATACCCTCTACCCACATCTGGCAGTACAAGGTAGAACCATACTCCAACCACTCCCCAGAGCAGGGTGCAAGAGCTAGCACAGTACTATTCCTGGGAGCTCAGAGTGGGGCCCTCCCTAGTAAGGCCTAATAACCAGCCAGAAACCAAAATTCCTATACCCAAGCCAGAGGTCTAGGGCAGAGGTCTGGACCTACCCTGACACTAGGCAGAGATCTGCACACTGGGCCAGACTGGAATTTTGGCCTCTGTCAGCACCAGCCTTGGAGTGGGCCTGGGCCAACTTTCTTACAGACTGTGCAGGTCCCTGCTGTGTGACTCACGTGCAATCAAGCTTATCATTATCTTTGGTGTCAAGGGACTGTCTTTACCAACAGCACCCAACCTCAGGCAGCAGAGCCTGGAGCAAGACTCCAGTCACTGGGGTTGGGCAGGGTAGTAAGGGCAGGGCTTTGTCTGAGACAACTAATGCTGGGTAGATACTAAGGGCCTTCACCCCAGGCCAGTCATTATTTCTAAAGGACCTTATGCATTCTGAACTATAGGAGGAATCAGGCAGATATTTTGTCAGTGTTCATATAATTAATATTGTAAGATTAGTGGGCCATATAATCTCTAATTTGATGATTGATCTCTGTTACCTAACCGTTAGGTCAGCCATAGACAATAGGTAAATAAATGGGCATGGTGTCTCAATAAAACCTAATTGAAAAAACTCATGGCAAAACAGATGGACTATAGTTTCCTGACATCTGAATATTGTAATGGAATAGATGCTATTGTGTTAAGAATTATTTTGTTCAATATAAGTGAAAACAGTGATATTGACCATAGGAATATATGGAAGGACAAGAATAAGCACTCATAGAAATCACACATTACTTAATGATGGAGATACATTCTGGGAAATAAATCATTAGGTAACTATGGCATTGTGTGGACATGCAATTACTTACACAAGCCCAGATGGTACAGCCCACCATACAGCTGGCTACCCACACATGGGTACAGTCAATTGCTTCTAGACTACAAACATTTATAGCACATCACAGAAGGTAATACCTGTATGCAATTATAGCACAATGATGTTTGTATCTAAGTATATCTAAATGTAGAAAAAGTACAGTGAAAATATGGTACAAAACGTTTCAAAAGGTACTCCTTGATAAGATGCTTACCATGCAAAACTGGCAGAAGTGGAGGTAGCTCTGCTGAGTGTGTGAGTGACTGGTGAGTGAATAGGACATCTGAGGACAGTACTGTACAGTACTGTAGGATCTATAAAAACCATTTGAACATAGGCCACACTAAGATTATAAAAATATTTTCATTAATAAGTTAAACTAATCTTATAGTACCTTTTAAATTTCATTTAAATTTTTAAATATTTGAACTATTTATAATAACATTTAGCTTAAAACAAAAACTCATTGTAAGCTGTATTCGAATACCTATTGTCTTTATGTCCTTATTGCATAAATTTTGTCTATTTTTAAAAATTTTTTATACTTTTTAAACATTTTTGTCAAAAAACATAAACTCATATATTATCCCAGGCCTACGCAGGGTTAAGATGGTCAATATCAACCCCGCATCTTGATCTATTGGAAGGTCTTCAGGGGTAATAGCAAGTATGGAGTTCTCCTCTCCTGTGATAGCAATCCCTTCTCCCAGGAACACCTCCTGTAGGTGTGGCCTAAAGCTAATGTACACTTACCTGCTGCTACTTCTTTATTTTTTATAAGTAGAAGAAGTATACTTAAAAACAATGGTCAAAAGTAATAGTAAGTATATAGTCATTTATTATCATTATCAAGTCTTAGGGAGTGTGCATAATTTTATGTGTTATACATTTATACAACAGGAAGGACATTAGGCTTGTTTTCATTGCATCATCACAAACACATGAGGCATGCATTGGGCTATGATGTTAGAATGGCTACAACATCACTAGGCAACAGAACTTTTCAGTTCCATTATAAGCTTATGGGCATATGTGGTCTCCATTGACCAAAATATCATGTGACATATGACTTAGCCTGATAAGATTAAAGACAGTGTGAGCCAAAATTTTAATTTGATCATTTATATCTGTTTATTATAGTACAGCAATGCATTTATATATTAAAATAATAGATGGAAGTAAAAAATATATACAATTATTATAAACACACACACATATATAGGCTAGCATAACATGTGACGAATATGGGGTCCATGTTTCCTGAATGGGTATATGATAAGCTATAAGAAAACTAAATTGTGCAAATATTTTTTCCATTGATTCATAAGTAGAAGAAATGAATTCTATTTTTTAACAGCACAACAGACTGAAACAAATTTCAGCCATGCTGTTATGACTCATGATTTTGAGAAGGTGCTTGATATCTTCTAGGTATCTACATTGACCCATACTGTTCTCTTTAGTATGCATAGCATCCCCTGATTAGTAAATTTTTGTTTATCTTTAAAAACAAATGCATTTTTCTTTGTGAAAACTTGTTTAACCCTTGCAAGCAGAATAAATTTATTTTTGCAATTCTTCCATAGAGTCTAAAAATACTTATACTATTTTGTAGTTATTTACATGCTTTTATGCCAGAGCAGAAGAGAGCTTTGAATATATGATCACTCATTCATTTATTCAAAATATTTTTGAGTGCTTCCCATCTATCAGTCTCTGTTTTACATTCAGAGGTTATCATAGTATCCACACACTAACATCATCCCTTCATAAAGCTTACATTTCACTGGAAGAGATCCAAAAAGCAGGCAAAAATATTGAAAATATACAACATCAGATGGATATAATAATAATAAGCAGCATCAGTTGATGCCAATGAGCAGGAAGGTACTTTTTAGAAAGAATACTCAGAAGCAGGGGCTATGATCAGGTGTCATTTGCCTAGACAACTCACTGAAGAAAGGGGATATGCTTCATGGTTGAGCCAAGACCCTGAGGCTGGAGCATGCTGGTCATGCAAAAAGAACTGCAAGTAAGTCAATGAGATGAGAATAGAGGGAATGTCAACAGAGTTCCCCGCATATAAAATCAGAGGAAGAAGGGATAAGACCATGTATGGGGTCCTATATCATAGTACAGATTGGGCTTTACTTTTTAGTTAAAGGGCAAGACTATAGTTGTCATAAGAAGAGAAATGACAGCTATTCTGTTTTAACAAGATCCCATTGACTTTTCTGTGAAGAGTAGATAGGATCAAGGTCATAGGCATAGAATCAGGAGATTGCAGTTTCTTGGGTGAGGATTGATGTTACTCAGGTGAGGGGTGTTAGTGGCTTAGGAAGTAGTGATGGTGAGACGTTTGATGCCACATGTATTTTGAAAACAAGTGGAAATGAGTATCTCTGGTTATAGAATAAATATTTAATACATGCTTGTGGCAAGAATGGATAATTTTAATAAATGATTAAAGGTTAGAGCTTGAGAGTTGTAAAATTCAAATGACTATTAAGAAATAATTCAGTTCCTAAATGGAGAGTAATCAGAGAAGCAGCAAAGGATGTTTTGTGTTTCTTAGATCCTGGTTAAAACCAATTATAAATCTCTTGGAAAACCCCCAAGTTTGCAGTTGCGAGAGGAAAGTCTTTAAAAAGCAAGGAAGGAAGACTTTCTGTTGTATTTCTAAGAGTTAAAAACTATACAGAGTTATGTGATTGAGTGCATCACCAGGGCAATTTAGAAGCCAGCAAAGATGTTAAGAAAGCACGAGTATTTTTAGTTCACACAACCCCAAATATAGCTTAGATTAACAAAACCACAGACATCAAAAATGTTTGTAAAATCATGATATCTGTGGTTTGGGGGAGGAAAAATATTCTGGTGTTTGCATAATTTTTAGGTGATATAGTATATCTTTGGGTAGCATATGGATATGTTAATATTGTGTAAAAGGATGATGAATGATGTTTTATTGGCTTTCTGGTTAAAAAGGATAATGTAACTAAATTTAATCATGATGGGCAATTTTGCTAGTGGGACTTTTACATTTCTGTGAATCATTTTTAAGAGTTCACATAAAAGAAAAATATGAAAGCTGTAAGCATGATCAAACTTTCACATTATTCTTACAAAAAGGAGCATTGGTCTAAATAGAAAGTTTTAGGAACTGTGTTTGGCTTTGTTAAATTACTTCCAATATCATCTTTTATATCATTTTTAAGTCTGTAATGCTCATGCAGTCAGATCCTGTCTTGCAATTGTTTAAAGTTGAAACCAGAATTGTTCTGAAACATCTTATTTGAATGCTATTTCAGCTTAGAATGTTCTCCTGCCCCATGCGAACCTACTTGATGTTACTCTGTAAGAATTTCCACTCTTTTTTTTGAATAATGACAACAAGTAATTTAAAACTTTTATTCCTTCACAAATATTTGTCTCCAAGGAAAGGCAAGACTCAGAGGAGTGTAACCCACCTGGCCTGGGCTTTCTCCCCAGACTCTCTGAGACAAGATTCCTGGGTGAAGGTCTAAACCTGGGTCACTAGTGTGGGGAGCACTGACCAGTAGGAAATCAATCTTGTCACTTTTCTAAGCCCTGGTTTCTGTTCAAATGCCACTATTATTCATCTCCATCTATTTGACACATGAGACTATCTTTCACTTGGCTCAGTTCTCAAGGCACGTGGGACATTAAATCTTATGTGTCAACTTGCCTGGACAAACACTAAGCTGATATTTTTGTGGGGGCGATTTTGGATGAAATTAACCTTTAAGTCAGTGGACTATGAGTAAAGTACATTGCCCTCCATGATGTGGGTGGGTCCCATCCAATCTGTTTAAGGACTGAACAGAAAAAAAAATTAAAAATACTGATCTTCCCAAGTAAGAAGAAATTCTGCAGCAAATGGCCTTCAGGCTTAAGCCTAGGTACCCACGAATTCCTGGTCTGTGACCTGCCAGTCCACCCTACTACAGAGTTTAGACTAGTTAGCCTCCATAACTGCTGGGCTAAATAATTAAAGTCTTTCTCCCTATTCTATATATTTATTGCTTAATTAATATGTCATAAATGTAATACGTCATGAACACCATATATATACATGGCGTGTGTGTGTGTGTGTGTGTGTGTGTGTGTGTGTGTGTGAGAGAAAGAGAGAGAGTGAGTGAGAGAGAGAGATACATATGGAAGTAAGGATAGTCTCATGGAAATTCTTGGTTTAATTTCAAGGGAAAATTTGAGGAACCTTTGCCTAAAACCATGATGTGCTAAAAGAGATTCAGGTAGATATGAGGCTAAATAGTCGATCCCTTTGATAATCTTTTGGATTTGTTCAAATGTACTTTCAGTAAAAATTTTGACTAATTTTTAGGGTTGCTTTTAACTAGTATAATTTAATTTAAAAACCTGACTTAATAAAGAAATGCAGAAAAGAGTGTAATTGAAAGAATATGCTAAAACCCAACATTTGAAATTCTTCCATCTAGAGCTTGAAGTTGTTACTTTAATTCTGAATACAGCACACATTTTAAGCATATTTTGCATGAAACTCAAACTCTTAAGTGAAAATTAGTTTTGCAACTTTGAAGAATGTCAGAACCAAACAGAGGAAGAGGTTAATGGACAATAAGAGTTTTATGAGTGCAACTACATATCATACTATTTTATAAGGCCAAACCACGATGAGTCAATAAGTTATGGTAAGTTGTGAACATATAGAAAATTTTATGTGACTGAATGTTCATAAAACTGCTATTAAAGCAGACACTCATAAACCTGTGTCTGATGTAAAGTTCAACTCCAACAGCCAAGTGGGTTGGTTATCTCAGGTTTTCCAGAATTAATTGTCTTTTAATTGACGTCTGTCATAAAAGTTGTAAATGAATCAAGAGTTATATTTTAGATCAGTTTACAAAGGCTTTATGGATCTATCAAGTGGCATCGGTGAAAAGGAAGAAATCTAAAAGTGTATGGGAAGGGGACTGTTTTGGTCATTCATTATTTCTCAAATAAACACCCCCAAAGTTAGTGTCTTAAATCAAAATTATTTTGTTTGCTCACTATTCCCACATTGGGTTGGGCTCAGCTGGGTGGTTCTGTGGTCTCATCTGAGGTTACCTCTGAGGCTTTATTCAGCTGGTGGGACAGCTGGGGCACTGAGATGTCTGGGCCTGTTTCTATGTATAATGCTGTCTTAGGACCTCTTGTTCTCTCTACTTGGTGTTTCCAGTTGGGTGACAGAATTTCTTAGGTGACAGTTTGAGGTTTGCCTGTGTGTGAAAGTAGAAGCTACCAGATCTTCTTAAAGCCCAGTTCTGAGGTTGACACTGACTTTTCTGCTGCCTTGTATTGATTAGGAGCCCACTCAGATTCAAGAGAGGACACTGCACTAAGACAGGACAGAGGGTATGGGTCACCCACATAAAAGACTGCCACAAGCCAGAGCTATTTATGCCTGAAGAACTTGGCAAGGGATTTGGGTATAGGTGGGCCTATGCTTTAAGTGAATTTAATTATTGCTAAATTAAATTCAATATTATAATTAAGTTGATTCTTTCCTAAGAGCCCTTCATAAAAGTTAGGATGGTGCAAGGCATTGCTTTTTAATTTAAGTTTTTAAATTTAGTTTAAAAATCCGAGTTCAAAACTTACAGGGGGCCATCGCCATGCAGTCAATCAATTTTCTTTTCTAAGGCTGATTTGAACTCATTTCTAATAGACATGGACACAAGGAAGATGAAGAGTCTAAATGAAACTCCACAGCTGTGTTTAAGCTTCCTAAAAAGTTGTCTTCTAGATAAAAAGAAAGGCACAGTTTAATAAACATCTTACTACACGTTGCCGTGAACTCCTTGAGATAAATAAGTGATAAGCTTGGATGTCCTACTTATCACTTTTAAGAATTAGGAATAATTGTGTGGTCGTATGTTCTCTTTATTTCCTCAGTTCCTTTTTGAAGGGAAGGCAAGGCATCTCAGCCAACCTGGGTCCTCTTTATAACGTGCACCATTCGGAAACAAAATTATTTCATGTATCTCCACCAATGGTGCTATGTTCCATGGAGTCGGAGACTGAGTTTTCCCCTTTTATCTTTGGAAACTCCAACATCGAACACCCTGCAGGAATGAAGCAGGAGCTCAACGTACAGTTGTTGAATGAATGTTTGCTAATGACAACTACCTACATATTTTTCTATCTGTGTTAGCAAGCAGTGCCACTGAATGTCATTTCGCTCACTCTAAATCATCGATTCTGCCACCCAAGCAGAAACACAATGAACGAATGCAGACGAATTTAAGAAGCCTTTGAGGCCCTCTCTGCCATGCAACGTTGCCTGATAGAACTCTGCTTGCTGTCGGATATGAATTATTCATGGGCACTTCACTCCTACATCATTATACCTTTCATTCTGCTGTGTCTGCACAGATAGGATTGATTCACACATCACACCCGGTAACATTTATAATCAGAAAGACTGGAAACATTTTCACAGTGAAGAAAAACATGTAAGAATATACTTAGGATAAACACACTAGTAATTGGTTCTCCACTATCTAACTAAGCAAGAGATGTGGGGAAGAAAGAAAAAAAATGTGTTGCTTTTGCTCAAAATAATCATTGTTGAGGCAGTAATTCCCAAATAGAAACACCTCCTTTCACACAAGGCCTAGGAAATATGAATCAGTTTGTGAAATCTGACATCACAGGTACCAAAATAGGGTACTTTGCTGGTGATGATTGCAAAGCACTGGTTTGGAAAATCTTCACAGAATTGTTCTAACCATGGAAATTCATGAATCAAGAGTTCTGTTCTGAATTGATGATAATTGTGTGTGTGTGTGTGTGTGTGTGTGTGTGTCTTTTAGTCTTTCCAGTAAGAAATAGACCTGTGACTGGAACACCAGACACACACATACACACACAAACTTACAGAGAGAAAGTGGGAAAGCAAAACAAATCAGAAATGCACCTGGATTTAAGTGAGATGTGGTAGATCCATCCATCCATCTTTTTAAATTTCCTTACTGCTTATTCAAATAAATTACTATTTATTGAAGAACTACTAAGTGCCTATGTATGGGGAGCTACAAAAGATGAAGGTAAATAAGAGAGACAAATTTCCTGCTCTGCGCATGACGCTTAGAGAGTCCCAGGTCACAGTTGCCCTTGTGAGTCCACCTTCTTAGAGTTATCTTTTTATAGAGTTTTAGAAAATGCTACAATACTTCACATAAGAACAAAGTAAATCTGTATTAATGAATGAAAGAACACTTTAAAAACCTCATGCTTAGAGATAATTTCAGTTGGCAAACTCTAGCAAGATTATAAAGATGATATATGATAGGTAGTGTGTGAAGTGTCTGATGATCATGAAGAGTAAGAAGGATAAAAATGTAAGATTTCAAGGTGTTGACACAAGCCAACAAAGAGGCAAAGATAGTTTTCATAGTAATATGAGTAGATTTCACAAAAAATGCCATATTTTTCCTTTGGTTAGTGGGAAGTAAGTTAGAACATAAGCAGAATAGCAATTTCCCATGAATCTGTACATATGGGCTTTTTATAAAATGCATCTAATGGAAACACTTCCTTTACAGTTTGCACTATAGTAATCTATCACCATGGTTAATCATAGAAGATAAGTATATTGGCTTATAAGTGCTTCTACATTCCCCTGAAATACACAGCATTTGCTAGAATCAAATGCTCAAGCTATGTAAATGAGGAATGAGGTTGAGGCAGAAATGCTTTATCCATCTACCTGCTTGGTATGGTGTCTCCTGAAAGCTTACGTGTTGAGACAATGCAAGAAGGTTCAGAGAAGATATGATTGGGTTACGAGATCCTTAACCCAATCGGTGAATTAATCACTAATGAGATTAATTGTTACCTGAAGGCAGGTTGGGTGTGGCTGGAGGAGGTAGGGCATTGGGGGCGTGGCTTTGGGGTATATATTTTGTATCTGGTAGTGGAGTCTCTCTCCCTCTGCCTTCTGATCATCCTGTGAGCTGCTTCCCTCTACCACACTCCGTCATCATGATGTTCAGCCTCACCTTGAGCCCCCCAAGGAATGAAGTGTGCTGTCTATGGATTTAGACCTCTGAAACTGTGAGCCCCCAAATCAACTTCTGTTGCTCTACAGTTGTTCTGGTTGCGTTCTTTTAGTCAGAGTAGCAAAATAGCTGACTAAAACCTTAATGTCGTCTGGTCTGGCTCTTCTTTGCTTCTGGACCTTCATCTCCACCATCTTTGCCCTTCAGCCCCATTGGTATTCTTTCAATCTTCTGAATGTTCCATGATCCTGTGGGCTGAAAGGATTCTGCAAATTCTCTGCCTCCTCATAGAAGTGTTCCTTTCCCCCTTTCACTCTCTTGCAACCAGGTGGCTCCCAGCCATCCTTCAGCTCTTGCATCAAATATGACATGCACTGGAACCCACTTTGTGTGTGTGTGTATGTGTGTGTGTGTGTGTGTGTGTTTTCATAGATGTACTTATGGTAATGATGTCTATCTCAGTCCACTCTCTTTCCTACCCCCATGCGGAACCCACATTTTTACTGTCATAATTAGAAAGAATATCTCCATCACACATCCTCAAAGTACCACAAGCTTCTCTAGGACATGGATGGCAACTCTAATTTTATATGCACAAATACAATGATGGTATCTTTAAAATTAATTTTATGTAAGAATTATGTTTCAATAGTCTCTAATTCCCACAATCAGGAGAGAGAAGGAGAACAATGCATACCTTCAAACAACTGATTGTTTGATTAGAACATTCAGGGATACAGAAAAAACAGAAAACAAAAAAAAAAAAACAGACAGTACAGAGAGGAATTTGGGAGTTCAGGGCCTCTCAGAATCTTTGAAACCATAGTGTACATTCCATAAACACATCTGATCTTTGGTTCTAAAACAAACAAAATTCCTTTGCACCGGTGTTTGCTTAGTGAGTCATGTTTAAGAACTGTAAAATGTTCAGGAATGATTATTTCCACTTTCTTACTTCCTGCTTTGTCATTGTTTTTAAAAAGCCAGTCAAGAGGTAGCAATTTTCTGTTGATTTTGTTCCACTCTGGTTAGATAGTTCTGGCTGAAAATCACCTGTTCCTCAATAGCTGATCTGTGCATCCCCCATGGGCGGTTCATCCCATCCCACCTCCTGCAGCAGGTATGCTTTGGTGACAGAGCTAGGGGAGAGACTGTGCCCATTGAAAACAATGGCCTGTGGCGCCCTTTGCCAGCCCTGGCGGGCTCTGCCTGCTGCTCTTGCTACCATGCACATTCATTTTACACCTTCAGTGAGCTGCCCTTTTTGTGAAGTAGTGAGTATAATTTCTAAGAAATAAATGTAGGAAGCAGAAATCGACCAGCAGGAAATTGAACTGAAGCACTGGAAAATTTAAAAGAAAATTGTATTATTTCTTCATTTTTTTAACACAATGAAACAAATGACAAAAAAAAAAAAAATTAAGTCTCTTTGGGGGCCAAGAAGGAAACAGATAGTTATTGTAAAAACATTACGATTAACAATCTCTAGAAATGCTTATGGCACATGGAGATGGACACATGTCCCCTGGTTTATTTTTAGACCTTTATTTCAGTTTGTCTTTGTGCTCTATGGCTTCTTTTTCTGCTGACCAATTTACTTGACTTCATGAAAAATCCTTAGGTATACAGGGTAAAAAATTATTCTGATAATCATAGTAAGACATAAATAAAGTCTCTATTAGACTTGGATTAGACAAGAGATGTACTCTGATTTGCCACAGTTGCAAATGAATCCTAAGTTTATGAATATGAAAAATAAGCCCTCTGAAAAACTTGGGTTAGTGCATTAAAGATGGGCATTATACACAAATAAGATCCCCCCAGAATCATTTAGTTTCCTTTTGTTTTTACTGAAAAACACAATAAAAAAAAGTCAAAAGGTAAAACAGTTATTTGTAGGTGAGAAGTAAAATCTAAGAATTCAAGATAGGTGGAAAAATCCAAGTGTTCCCACTCCTCACACTCCTCTGTTGATCTCTGAGGGGAACTGCCTACCCCTGCAAGAATTCAAAATGGCAGAATGGTTAGATTTTAGAGAAATCACAGGAAATACTAGGCACTAGGAAAGGGCAAGTCACTATCAAGATTTCAGCAAAAAATAGTGTGGATTTTACAAACTAAAGTTCTGAGTTTGGTGCTGATTACAGCAAAGACTCTAAAATTATTAAAGGGATTTCTGTGATCATTAAATATAAAATAATAATAATTGAAAAATCTTAACAAGGCTCATCTTCTTTATCACAAATAGGGACCTCCAGGTCACAGAAATGCCATTGAGAGAATTTAGGTCTTATTAAAGAATCTGACACCATTTTCCTCTATTTTGTGAACAAGACGGAAAATAGATAAATTATGCTAAACAAATTAAGCCACCGTAGTTTAAGAATACAAACTCATAGGTCAATATCATGCACAAAATGTTTTTAGTTCCAGTTTGATCCATGACTTTGTCCTTGAAGTTATTAAAAATATATCTAAAACTTGCAGAAAACGTGGGATGTAAAAACCAAGATCTAAAAAATGTTGGTAGACTCTGTTGATGGTCTACATTGGCATGTAATTTCAATGCCAATTGTGAAGGCCTACTCAGAGATTAAAAACTCAAGCAGAAAGTTATAGAAGGCAAAGATGAGACTTGTTGCCAGGGTGTGAAATCCTTAGGGATTTGAGCTGTTTATTTGTATCATGGCTGCAATGTTACGAGGACAAATGAAAAGATCCTAGTCCAGTGTGTGGAAAGCAATGACCCCACTCAATGTTATTTGCCCTTACCAGATCTGGAGGGAGGTAGCACCTTTGGCTTTGCTTTTCAAGAATTCAGATTACACTTATGAGAAAGATAACCAGTATAAAACTCATCATTATATCTTATGGGAAATAGTCATTTAATATGAAGAAAACTAGTTCCTTTGTTTTGGACAGATTATAGTTAGCCTCACTTATCTGAAAGGTTTTTATATGGGCAGAAGTAGATGATTCCATATGGTCTCAAGTGCTCCAACTAAGACAAATTGGTAGAATCTTAAAGGAGACAGTCTGACATTATTGAGGAGTTTTTAAGTGGTCAGCAGATGCACAAAGATGGATGCGCTTTCCTTTGAACTATGGGGTGGATTTCCAGAAGGTGTTGAGTGGGAATTGGGGAATAGGAATACAGTGCTGTACCTCATGCATCAATGTCTTTTTTCAACCTTGAGATTAAATGATTCTGTAATTTGGAAGAAAATGTTTTCTTCCCTCTCCTATCTTTTACTTTAACTCACAGTTTGAAGGAAAAAAAAAAAAGAAAAGAAAAATATGAGACTGGAAGACATGTTTCACCAGCAATTAAAAACAATAAAATAATTTTTTATAAGGATTTGAAGTCTCAAAATGTCCAGAAATATTAAAACTCAGTCAGATCCCTTTAAAAAGAATCATTTCTTGCCATTCTACATTTCAGCAACACATCAGAGGTAAAATTTGCGTTTCAGAGTCTATAAAGAGATGTGGGTCTCTCTCTTTTTTTTTTTTCATATTATATTATCACTGAAAATCTTTGAAATAAGAAGAGAAGACAAGATATAACCATAGTTATTTATTCACCTGGGTTTCCTGAAACTCATTTTATAAGAAGATTCTCACTGTTGACTTGAGGAATTAGTACCTAACCCATGTGAACTATCATTGCAAAACTGCTACTTAGAGGACCGATCAGATTTGATGAGGGGATAGTGTGGGGAAATGATGATTTTTTGGAAAATAAATTCAGTGATTGTTATGGCTCAACATAATTTTTTTGGCACTATCTGAACACTCAATGACATTTTTTAGTACTCTTTTGCTGAAATATCAAGATAACTCTCAATATAGAACAAGAAAGCTTAAGGCTGAATCCAAAAATAATGCACTATAGAAAACATCTCCCAAACACAGCCACCCTGATAACTACAATACACATAATGGCCAAAAAAAAAAAAAAAATTACAGACAGGAGATTTAGCTCAGCAAGTGAATAGGATTAGGATGTGACTTGGCAAGTGGCTGATTATATTGGCTGACTAAACTTAACTTTACATCTGAATGGCTTGACATTGCTTTGCTATTAAGCAGAAGCTTCTATAATATTTATCTTCTCTTTTGTTTTTATTTCCTTATATACGCAAATAAATAAGCTATATTAACTTAAGTTTTAATTGGTAGGATATTGCATAGTGTGCACAATACCAAAAATTGAACAGTGAGTTACATTTAACTTGTTTTAGAAAGCGGTAATAACTTTCCACTGTCAATTGAAAATCAATATGTCTTTATTGAATTCAGCAAAAATAAGCCATGTAAACCAATTGAATGCTTCCAAACTTGTTAAATGTGCACCAGAACTGTACATGCCTGTGTATTGCTTCCTTCTGTGTGTGGCACACAGAGTAAATCTAGATTCCATGGAAGGAATTTTTGAACATTTCATAATTATTTCAATCTTTGAGGATAGCATATTCCTTCTGATTTGAGGACAGCACTTGGACACAGGCTAAGAAGTAGAATACTTATTCTTCCAGTCCTGATAATAAGGGTGAAACTGCCCTGTTCACTCTTGGGTTTAATTTACTCCGAAATTAGAATAATGAATCTATCGACAGTCACAACAGAGTTAAGAGATCCACATATAGTAAAGACCCACAAATTAAACCCATATCAGTTATTATTGGGTATTTCTACTCTGACACACCAGGGTTGCTCTGGAAAGCCACTCTATACCAGGATCCTACCCTCATTATTACAAGAGGGAGGACCATGGTGTGTACTGATTTCTACTCAGTTATAATAAACTGGCTATTTCTTCTATGCTTCCTCCCCCTCCCCTGTTCTCTTGGAATCTACTTCTTCTGAAAGTTAACATCAATTGTCTATTTGGGTGGGTGGTCTCATCTCAAATGCACATGTTTACCCAGCTACAAAATGATCAGTGCTTGATTCTAGAAATTCATCTGACTGCTTCCCAGCCTCATCTTTTCCTTGACATAAGTGTTGACTCTATCTCTTAGGATCAAATTTTTATTATTTCTGGTTGAATTATTGTAGGATGTTCTAAACCTCATTTGATCTCTTGTCCTGTGTGTTTTGCTTCAGCAAACTTCCCAGTCTGATCTGCCAAAAAACATTAATGCACCACCAAGCCAATCACAAATAATCTTGATAAGTCCAGTTTTGAACCATGCAGTGCATTGTTTGCTTTCCAAAGAAAATATTCAAAAAATTATATATCTTTGGCTTTTAGTTGTGTGTCCAAAGAGAACATGATCAGAAACCTGATACCATTTACCTCTCTTTTCCTGTTTATTTTCATGGTGATGTGAAAGTGTGTTGAGAATGGAAAACGGAATATCCATTACAAAAGGAAAATTAATAGTCCTTTTTAGGAACAGTGCATAAAGTAGACATGAGAAGATAAAAGGAGGAAAGGATTATGCTATTAGTTACAGGACAGCACACTTCAAATTCCAATAGCTTTACTAGAAAGTTTCAAATGTTTCCACTTTCTGATATGGGGGTGCTGTCAATTTAAGATTGTTAATTTCAGAAGAAAGTTATTACACTCAGTACTTCACCAAACAATTTGGTTTTTGAATTTTGACTTAAAAGATTTATTCTTTTGATCATGCTAGAGGAATCAATACTAATTTTAATGCAGAAAATTGGTTACTTATCATTCTAATCAAGAGAAGAAGGGCAATGATCAAGGAGTGATATCTTAAAATATCTGGTGGGCAAGTCAACATTAACATTTTATACAATTTTTCTATAAAAGGTTTATCTTTGCAGTTTACTGTACTACCTGGCATGAATGTTAATATTTTTATATTCAATGCAGCAGGAATTGAAACGAGTTTTCACTCTTCTCTATGAACATTCTCCCAATTTCACTCACAATTTAAGACCTATTCAGTCCACCTGGTGACCCGTCCAGAGATCATGTATTTTATTTCATTTAATGGATGATTTCAGAATAATAGAGTAGGGATAGGCATATATGGCAAAAGTTATCTAAGAGTTCATTCATATTATATGTTTCTGGACCTGCATCCCAACTCTTTGTTTACCACTTTTTTGTCTGCATTATCAATTTTCATCGGTCTAGTTTACTAACAACAGCGTACACATAGTAGGGCTTAACAAACTTTCAGAAAATATAAGAATGAATATATGAACAGTTTCTTTTCAATACACTCATGCTGTCCAAGTATCATATTTAAAGGACTAGTTGAATTGGTCCAGAAGTAAATTACAAATTGCTAAAGCCTTCTAGGGACCCCAGGTAAAGATGGTTGCCACTCAGGGCAGTGATACAGACATGGAATTTGAATCAGGTCCTCTAAGTTCAATCCAGTTCTGTAATATTGTAAATTGACTTTTATTTGGGTGGTGGTGGTTGCTTTTAGTTTCATTTTCTTAAAAAAAAAAAAAGCAAAGCTCTTAGCATCTGATCCCAGTGAAGAACAAGTGGCTATTTTAAAAAATATGAAACATCATACAAATATGACCCTGCTCTTTAATGCATACCTAACCAATTGTGTCAGTAGTTTGAAATTTGTTGGATATAAGATTTTTTTCCCATATGAAAGGCATTAGATATCTTTGATACATGCAAGAGATCTAGAGCTGATGTTTAAATAAATTTCTTATTTAGATCTCTGGTTTCTATTGAAAGCTTCAGTGGATACCTTGGAAAGAGAAACCTCCATTTCTATAGAAGAAAATCCCAAGAGAAGATAGATGGATTTTAATTTAGCAGGAATAGACCTACAAATTAATTCATTTGTCAGGGTTGGGGAGGATGACCAACTAAGGGAGATAATTGGGAACCTACTCTCCTTGCTGTACAGCTGGAGCTCTGCTTTGTGGTTGATGTGAATGTACATGCTCACTCCTTCTGACTGGTTCAGTCCCCACAGGGTCCTAGTTGCAGGGCAGGAAGTTGGTTCTGTCATGTCCAAGTATTCACTCTATTTTAGTCAGTGCACTGGGAGCAAAACCTGAGCAGGCAACTGTCACTTCCTGACAGGAGAGTGGCGATGGGAATTGGCGCCCACATTCTCATTATGCTATTTAGAAAGGCACTGTATCCTGGGAGTACACACTCCGTGGTTTATTGGTCTTAATTTGATGCTTGCTCTAATAGACATCTCTGTCATTCTGTTTCTTCCCTTTGGTTTAATTTCATTTTATTTCCCTTAAATATGGATTTTTAAAAACTTGAAAAGATCTGGAGTTCTGATTTTTCTTACCATCAAATGTAATATATTCCTGTAGTTCTCATGCCAGTAGGTCAGTGTTACCGTATATCTGACATTGGCTAATACCTAGTAGCATTAAACCTAAAGGTGGAAATTAACCTTTAGCTGGACTCTGCACACACTCGTGAGGAAATACCTGGGCTCCAACTTTGAGGAGTAATTTTCCCCATAATTCTCTTCTTCTTTAACACATCTATTAAAGTTAGGTGAATTTAGGGAAAAAAAGAAACTGAAGTGGAACTAAAGAAATGGTTAGACTTGAGCTAAATGTTCCTTCAAGGCAAGTTAATTCACTCTTGAAATATTCTTCCCTCTACATTCAAGGAAAAGAAAACAATCATGCATGGTGGAATCACGGATTTTTATCTGATTTTTATAGAGAATCTCATTTTCAGTGATCTTACACATTTCCACTTCATTGATTCACAACCTCCCCACTTTGGTGAAAGGTGGGTTTGAGCATCCCTAATCTAAAATTCTCAAGTCTGAAGTGTTCCAAAGTCTGAAACTTTGTGAGTGTTGACATGATACCACAACTGTAAAATTTCACATCTGACTTCAGGTGACAGGTCACAATCCAAACACAGCCACATTAGTAAGGTCATATAAAATTACCTCCAGAATATGAGGATTATAAGATGCATAAAAGACATAAATGAATTTCAAGTTTAGACTTGCATCCCATCCCTAAGATTTAACAATCTGTATATGCTATATGCAAATGATTCAAAATCTGCAGGGGGATGGGGAGCCTCAAAACTAACAACAGTCCTGATCCCAATCATTTCAGGTTAGGGATACTCAAAGTGCACATCATTATTTTGAAATCATTTACTTTTATGTTGTTTACACACTGTTCTGTCAAAATAGTCTTCACAGCTGCTTGATCTTTGCTCTATTATGGAAAGATTTGACACTCATAACAATTTTTTACAACTTCTGCATTCCATTTCTCAGTTCTGTATTTTGATTAATCTGTTCTTTAGATGAAAATTCTTATCAGGTAATTTTTTTCCAGGAAGTGCTGTTCTTCTGTCTGTACCTAAAGGGCAATTCAGAAGGATATAGCATTCTTCTCTTGCTTCCTAGATTTCCAGGACTGACCACTATTTTCAAAGATAAAGACTTAATAAATAGTGGGGTAGGGAAAGGGAGCACAGGAGGAATAAATGAATTCTAGATAGGGCGGAGGGGTGGGAGGGGAAAGAAGGGGGCAGGGGATTAGCAAGGATGGTGGAATGTGATAGACATCATCATCCAAAGTACATATATAAGACACAAATTGGTGTCAACATACTTTTTATACAACCAGAGATATGAAAAATTGTGCTGTATACATGTAATAAGAATTGTAATGCATTCTGCTATCATTTATTTTTAAAAAATAAATAAAAAAGAAATAGAAACAAAAAAAAGAGAAGTCAAAGCACACTTATATTATCCTTCCTGTATGCTCAAGTGAAATTTTTGTTTGTTCACATTTGAATAACTTTGTTTGAATATTTTTATTCTGATTGCAATATTAAAGATTCTCTAGGGACATGGGGTGTCTCTCTAGAATTGTTTATGTATTTTTTAATTTTAGTAACTAATTTTGCTTCTTATGTTCTTGATTTTTTTCTCATTTGTTTGTCCAGATCTTTCTCAGGAATACTAATTAAGCAAATGATATGTTGAGTAACTTTTTCTGTCTTATGAATCTAGAATAATTTTAAGGATCATTTAAAAACCCTCATTCTTTCTGATTCTGTTTGAGCTGTTTTTCAAACCAGTCCCCCATGTTTCCCTATTTTTCATCTTTATTAATTCCTCTTTGGTGACTCTAAGACTGACTCTTTCTCTAAAATATTTATGCAATTTTATATTTTCTTTGTTAATCGTGTAAGTTCCTTTGCCTTCATTTTTCTTCTCTCTTATTCATTTCTTTATGTCACTCTATACTTTCCTTTTGAAAATCTGCAATTTATTTGAGAAAATGAAGAGTTTTTTTCCCTCCATCTAAAATATTTTCTTGGTTTCCTGTTGCATATTTGTTCTCATTTAATTCATCCTTATTTCCACTTTCCTTTTTTACTTCTTGAGACTGTCTACACTATGTGCCCTGCCCACAACCATGTTCCATGTCTATATCCATCCATGTTCCATGTCTATATCCATCCATGTTCCATGTTGGGTCTTTTCCTATTATATGTCATTTTTCTATGGGATGAATAGTTCATTGAAAAATTAGGTAACTAGGGCAGCTAGGAAGAATGGGGCTGAGCACAGTCTTGATTCAGACTGTGGCTGAAATGCTTCTCTCTGACCCTGTTCCGTTCTTTGTCTCAGATGGACATCTTTTTTTCTTCTACTGCAGGGGGGTGGGGAGCCTCAAAACTAACAATAGTCCCCTGATTAGTCCCCTGATTCCCAGGCCCTTCTGGTTAATTCTACTGTCACTCCTTCCTTTCCCTCTTCAGTCTCCTTTGACCCTGGATCCCCTCCCCAATGGCTGAGAAGCAAAATGGCAGTCTTCCTTCCTCCCCATGATTCTGGCCTTTGCCATTCTGCAGAGTGTGCTGAGATTCCTTGAGGAGATCACTATTTGGGTAAAATTTTTGTTATCCTTGTCCTTTTTGATTCATGTATGTAAGAGTAGCAGACACTCTTGTAGCTTATGGTTATGGGTTGTAATAATAAAGTATATATATATATGATCTTTTTCATCTTGTCTTTCTGATACTTTGTCATTTTTATTTCTCTCCTTTAACAATTTTCTTCTTCTGATTACAGAGTTTTAAAGGTCACAATCTTAGCCCTCTGCTCCTCTGTACACTCCTATTATAGTCCTCATTCTCCTTCCCATGAATTTTTCTTCCCTTCCTTTCCTTCTTTTGTCATCTTCTATTTCTTCTCTACGAGTCCTCTCTCAGCAGTTCCTTCATCTGTACAATTTCAACCACTGCTTCTGTGCATAATACTCTGAGGCTTTGTGTCTGCAATGGCTGGTCCCACTCTCTGTTCCCCAGCATCGAACCTCTTTAGACGCGACTTCTCCTCCACATGTGCCCTTGGGATGGACTTCCCTTTTCCATCAGTGTGCTGGGATACTGGACACCGTATTCAAGAGCACATATTACCATCCTCAAGAGCATTGCCATGGTCCTTCCCAATTACTTGGTTTTGCTTATGTTTTCATAAAGTTTTCAATATGAATACATTCTATCTATCTAACTGGCTGCCGGTACCAATGCACCACACATATTGCCAGTGTGATGCCCTGAACTGGACTTCCAGTCACATCATTGCCCCTGTGCCATGTCTGTGCAGCCCCTTGTGCCCCTAATGAACCATTAATTTCTCCACCTCCTCCACAGTGTCTTCCAACTTGTGCTCCCAGCACCATCCCGTACAATGTTACTGCTAGTCTGCTACTCACACCCTGACACTTGTCAGGGTCCAGATCATACACAAACTGTCACTTCTGTGTCTAATCTCCTAACACTGCTTTGATCCCAAGTCCTGTTTTTCTATTATCATGCTTGTCAAAATGTTATTCATCTTTCTCATATGGAAACCTTCTTTACAGGCATCTTAGCTCCCTGTGGCTAGATGTGCTGTTTCATTCAGTCCCTAGCATTACTTACAGGGATCTACAGGACCTTGCCTTTGCATACCATTTAATGGATACACTCCAGCTTTCTAAATTTCTGTGTATTCCTTAAATATTCCAAGCTGTTTTCTCTTCCTGGAGTGTCATATTAGCTGTTTTGCTATACCTAGAATATTCTTTTCCTTAATCTCAGCAAGCATTGTTCCTTCTTAAATGTCAGCTCCGGCAAAGTTCATTTTCCCCACCCTGTCTAAATAGGTTTCCAGAGCTCCCTCCCATGCCAAAGGGTTCTTTATCATAACACTCTTTTACCAAATTGACTCTATAAAGGTCAGAGCAGAACCCAAATCATTTTATTAGCCAATGTATAGCCCAAACGCAGAGTATAGTTCCTGGCATATAGCAGGTCTAAATTATTTATTGATAAGTGAATGAATAAATGATAAAGTGCTTCCGTCACACCTTTTCCTTATGTCCCCTTCTGGATTTCATTTTCTAACATATCATCTTACTATTTTTATATGTTTTTAGTCCTTTGAAATAAGAAACTTTTGTGTTGTTCATCTTGGCATCCCCTACCCCCTAAAATAGTGCCAAACATTCATGAGACTAATAAATGTTTGCTGAATTAAATTGATTTGCATTAAACCTTCAGAACAATATTAAGTTATTGCCAGGACATCACAGATGGTGAATGGCAATCTCCTTTCCTAATAGCTTCCAAGGTTGATGATGAGATAAAAATCAGTCAAGCATTCGTCAATATGGGAAAAGCTCCTAAATACTAAATCCTCTGTTTTAAAATCATGATAGTGTTGTTGACTTTGTGGTATTAAGGTACTTTGTTTCATGGGCCCGTTTTTATTTAGAGCATCAAATACTTCTTATGTGCCACTTTGGAAAAGATAGGGGGTAGAGAAATGGAAGGAAGGAGGCAAGGCCATTAAAAGATAGGTCATTTGTTTTTGGCAATCTTCTTATAACTACCATAGACAATGTGTCTCTGTGTAAGTAGGGAAAACTTACCTCTTTGGATCTAATTTCTCAACCTACTTCTAATGAGAGAAAGTGCACCAAATTTAAAGGGTCCTTAGAACCTTGTGCATCTCAAGTGTGTGCTGAGAAAATGACCCTGGGTTCCTGCAGGTGTAAATTGTAGCAGAAGCACCCTAAGGGTGGAAAGTGTAGAGGGGTTTGCTGCATTGGTCTCTGTGCCTTCTGGTGCCCTCTGGTGTCTCTAAGGGAGCACTACAGAGCCAAACAGCAATGGACCCCTGTAATTGGAAGGGCTCTTTCCATTCATTTGGATGGAATGATAACAACTGGCCTCCCAATAGAAACTCATATTATTTTAGTGTGCATCAGTCTTTGTAAGTCCTAAAATAGCATGTGGCCATGAAGTTTGTGGCTTCCCCTTTTGGTTCCCTTTCAATCTCTGACTTCCAAATATTTTCCCCATTTTATTAGCTTTTGCCAAGAAAGCATGCTCAAAATATATCTCAAATATTTAAATAATCTCTCTTTCATAATCAAAATAATCTCTCTGTCACAAAACTGAATATTCATGTGGATCTTGATGAAAGTTTCTTAAATCCCAAAGTTATGAGCATAATTCAATAGATGTAAGTCTTTTTCTTTAGGGATACAAATTAAGCAGCTTGTAGTTTTTTTTTTAATTCTCTCTCTCTCTCTTTCTCTCTCTCTCTCTCTCTCTCTCTCTCTCTCTCTCTCTCTCTCTCTCTCTCTCTCTTTGATGTGTGCTTATGTGTGTTACTCATTTCTAAAACATTCAAAGTTAAAGATTATATTGCCCTTGAACTGTTGTTTTAATCATACACATACTCCACCTTCCTTCTATTTAAAACAACAATAATCACACAATCAACAATTTACAGACAAACAAAACCTAGGAATAGATAAGATGGTTCAAGACACCAGAAAGTTACTAATGGGAAGTCATTTCTAAGTCCCTACTTTGTGCTCCTAGGTCTTGTGTCCTTGACTTTCATCTTCTGGACTCTTCCAAATTCTTTGATCATACCAATGTCCCAGGAACATCAGTCCCTTTATTAATAATCAGAACTACTGCTCTCATTTTATGCAAACTAATGTGTGTCATCAATAGCTCATTCTGAAGTGGGACTCATCAGTATAAGAGGCCAAGATGTATATATTATAGAATCACTGAAAAGTAACAGTAGCCACAGAGTATCCCCAAATAAAATTTAATATTATTTAATATTTTAAAAATAGTGTATGCTTTTAGAGCAAATTTCAACTTGTGGTATCCACACGAGCTAATTCAGAAGATGCCAATTATTCTATTCCTACCCTATAACTCTCAGTCCATACAAATCCTTTGCTTACTTTAGGATCAATAAAAAGCTCAGTCTATAAAAATGACTCAACTGCAAATGATGTTTTGAGTCAGAAAAGTAGCATCCTTTATACTGTGCCGCTTGGTCACAAAGGGAATAACAAACAAAAGGAAAACAAATAAATAAATGTGAACAGCATCCTCTTCCCATAAATTGGCACCTTCCAGGGTCCTACTTTCAGTCTGCTCTTCACCTTTGCTTCATCCTTTAAACACATACTGGGGTGGGAACATCAAACTCTCACTAACTTTAGCCAAGTCCTGGCTCTGCCTCTGCACAGATGTGTGATGATGGACATAAAATAATTTCCTGGCACATATTGCCTTTCCTGCAAAACATGACCTAATAACTTTGCAAAACTAAATGTACAGCCCCTAATCCAGAGCCAGGACTACTGGTCCATGCTATGGCTTCAACTCTGAACTCCTTGCCAAAAGAGCACTGACTTTGCCTCTGAACAGGAGATCAATAATTGCAACATCAATCTCAATATCTTCACTGGGAAGAAGTATTATGTTTTCAATGTGCATTAAAAATCCAACACACTATCTGTTTCTCCAAATCTGCACTGATTCCTGATATTCCCCTTTCTCTTAATGGCTCCACCACCCCCTTCCCTTACATAGATTTGACAAATTAGAACCATCTTGGACTCCTCTCACTGATTCCACGCCTGTGTGGCATTTTCAAGTTCAGCTGTTTCTCCTTCCAGAAAGTTTCTCACATCTGTTCCCTCCTCCCCTGCCCATGGTCAGTATCCAAGTTCAGCCTGGGTCCTGAGCTTTTTGGAAGGGCTCCTGTTGAGGTTTCTGACTCCAGCCTCTACTCATTCATCTCATCTGCACATTTCTCCTTGAAGGATTTCCCTGAACACCTTTTATGTCACTACCTTTTCTCCCTTCGACCCAGACACAACAACTTGACATTTCAGTTCTCCAGAGTCTGACCCTACTTAACTTCAATAACCAATGCTGCCCTGAAGAGCACTTTTTAAATTTACACTTCATTCAAAATAAGCGTAAATAGTCACTATTACTGAATCAGTCTCATCATGTGGACTCTCCATCCCTGAGGCTTTGTTTGGTCTGTCTTCTGCCTATGGAAAGTCTGAGCATTCCCAGCTAAAGTTCACTAGCTCTCTCTCACTGCGATTTGAATCTTGGTCCTCTGCACAGTGTTACCGCTCTTACTAGCTCACAGGACACTAGAGAGCACAGTCAGTGTTTTCTTCACAGTAGGCCCACGACGGACACTAAACAAGCATACTCTGAATGTTGACATGAACGAAAGAAAAGTCAGATAAATGTGCAAGTCACTTAGGAAACTTTGCATATGTCAAGATGTTTCTCTGCTGATGAATGTGGAGTATAAAGTATTATGTCATTTCATTGTGATATAGGAGAATATTTTCTGATATCACTTTGAGAACATTTTTTACCCCCAATCTTGGACCTGGTGTCAAATTACTATATTTCAATCTTAGATTCAAGATTGCAGTAGGGCTATATTTTTTTTATTTTAGTGCTTCTTTAATTTATAAAGTGTCTCTGATAAATATGCCATATTTATCAATAAACTATGTAGAGTGTCTAATAAAAACCTTCTGGTGACATAACTCATACTGATCATATATCCTAAAGCTTCAAGATTTGCATAAAACAAACATAACTTCTCACTCTTAAAATACTATTTTGTGTTACTCTAGAAGTAGTAAAAAGATTTTTTTAACATAAAAGGAGTTTTAGACTTATTGAAGCATTTAAATAAATAAATTTTATTCATCCTCTACTGGTAAAGTATCTTATATAATCTTTAAAATTTTCAGAATTAGAAAAAAATGACTATGACATTTGTACCCTAATGAATCTCCATTTTAATTAAGTAAAAGCTCAATATGTACAATAATAAAAGCCTTAATACTTATAGAGTAATAGAGAGTTTCTCAGCCTCACAGTATTAATGATTTGGTCTGCACAGTTTTGTATGTGGAAGACTGTTCTGTACATTGTGGGATGGTCAGCAGCACCCTTCAGACCTGTCCTAGCTAGTGGCTGCTAAACTAGGACACCACCCACTCTATTGCAACCAAAATGTCCCCTGTTGTTGCCAAACATCTCTTGAGGACAAACTGCCTCCAATTGAGAACTATTACAGTGGATTTTTTTTTAATAAATCAATCTGCCCAACTCTTCATTTTTTGAAGGGAAAAGTAACCCTACATGCTTTTCCCCTAGCTGACTGTATGTGGCCCATGGACGTGTTTGATTTCCCCATCCTAGCATGCCAGTCATAAATGGGCAGTGTGTGGTCACTGGGTGAGTGTGTACTGAGCCTCTTGCTGCTGTTCTAGGCACTGGGGCAACAGATATGAGAAAGATCATCAACAGTAGTTGCTTTCCCAAAGCCTGATCATGGTGGAAGAGAAGCAAGACAATACGGAAACCAAATACACAGCACAGCAGGTGGAGATGGTGCTAAGGGAGTGAAAGGAAGAGATGATGCTGTGGAAGCCATGGTCTGTGGGTGGGAGCTCAGGTCATATATAAAAAACGTGGGGGAAAATGTTCTCCTTATTTTCAATTGCATTCAAGACTCTGTGGAATCCAGGAATGATATCATTCTGGTCAGTCTCCCCAGCAGGGCCCACTCATTCTCCCAATCATTCTCTTCCCTTGTCTTTGATCAAAATTAAATAGTCCAAGTCTGAGGAGTCACACCCTTAAGATTTTGCTAAGAAGCTCACTTCTGCACTGATGTAGAAATACATACTAAGGTATTAACGATTTAGTGAAGCTTCCCCCAGAGGGAGACCTCCTAAAAAGTGAGTGTTTTGAATTGATTTTATAACTAAAAAAAGTAAACCACCTTAGCTGGAGAACTGAAGTCACTTTGACAGACCAGGGAATGAGCTTCCTGGGCACTGGGGGCCTTTTTAAGACTTGAACTTGGGTGGTGGATCTGATTCCACAATCAGTCATCTTGCATTATCAATGGAAGTAATATGTATCGGAATTCCATGATGTTCTGCATGTTGTCCTTAGGGCTGGGGAGACAGTGGCAAGAAAGCTCAGTCACAGCTCTCAACAAGTCATTTTCTTATAGATTGAAAGAATCACAAAACAAAGTTGCAACGTGTGAAAGAATAACATCAGTTACTGATAGGCACTAGGGGAAAAAAATTAAAAGACAGAATGTACTAGACTGCCTGCCTACACAGCTTAAGATGGCCAGCCGAGAAAGCTGTGTCTTAAGAAGTAATGTTTAAGCTGAGGTCTGAATGCCAAGAAGGAGCACGAGGAAGAGACTCCCAGAAGGGGAAATAACAGGACCAAAAGAAAAAGGTTGGCATAAGATGAGGGCTGAGGTCTTGGGCCAGGTTACATCACCAGTGAAGGAAGCAGAGGCCAGGGGTCCTTGTAACTATCTATGATAAGGCTTTGGGGTTTTATTATTATTCTGTAATGAGAAGCCAAAGCAGAGTTTTCAGCAGGTAAATGAGATGTTCTAATTTGTGTTCTTCAAAGATTAGGAGTAGGTGTGGAGGGTAGATCACTTCAGGAAAAAGGCACAGAGAAAATTCAAACCATAAGACCAGGAAAGAAGAAATCAAAACAACCAACCAACATCGATGAGAGCTGGTGATGGTAGTGAAAGTGCAGAAAAGTAACTGGATTGCCTTGGGGGATAGGATCCATGGAATTTTCGGATGGGTAACTTACGGAAGTTGAAGATTAGAGAAGAACCAAGAGTGGCTCCTAACACTTTAGCTGAAGCAACTGAGTTGTTTAAGGTGTGTTTATTGAAAGTGAAAGACTGGAACTGGGGAGATAAGCAAAAGTTCAAACCTGGACGTGTTAAGTGTCAGATTCATATGCAAACCACTGAGTGGATAGGTCAAGCTGGTCATTGTCTGGATACCAGATCTGAATTTCTTGGGAGAGGTAGTGCCTGCTTATAGACTGACACCTCAGCAGTCATTGCTGGTCTGTAGTATCACGGGACTTCAAGGGTCACTCAAAGAGACTGTGTAGCTGGAGATGAGAAGACGTTCCCATGTCCATCTGCTCTGTACCATGATTTTGCCTGGAGTCAGCAAAGGCAACTGAGCACTACCAGGGGTCCTTCTCAGCACAGTGTCAGGGAAGTCAAGAGGACAGAGTATTCACTTATGGTGAAAACTTTGAGGAGTCAAGGAAAGAAAAAATAGAGAAGTGCCATTTGATATGATGACGTGACAGTGATGTAGCCTCTCAAGGGCATGCACTGCCCTGGCGTGTTGTAGATGACAAATGAATGCTGGCAAAATAATTTAAAAAGCCACACATGACATCAGAACTGATCATAGTGATGCACTTTGCTGGCTTGAGAATCATTCATACATCTATTCTGAAATATTTACTTCATCCACGGTAAGTGTCAGATATTGTCAAGCACTGGTGATCTAGTGGTGGAAAACATGCATACGATTCTTGCTCTCCTGGAGCTCCCATTCTAGTGAGCAATGGTCAAGTGACTAACAAATGATTGATTTTCAACAATAACAAACGCTATCATTAAAATACAGTGAGACAATGGGAAGCACAGTGATCGAAGAGAAGCACGTGTAGCTGACATAAATTTCTGAACAAAGATCTGAGAGATAACAATGAGGCAGACATGTAAATATTGAGAAAAGAATACTTTAACCCCAGGAGGACAGTCTAAGGACTGTGAGTTTGGAATGAATTTCCTACAGCTGAGGAGCCGCCAGGAAGGAGCTTGGTATTGATGGGATGGAAGAATCCAGGGGACAGCATCATGAGATGCAGTAGTAGGGCCAGGTGGAGACAGACGATGTAATTTCATGGGGCCAGACTTCAGATGTAATTACTCAAAAGTAAAATTGGAAGTCACTGGAGAAGGGTAAGCCTGTGGGTTGTGTGCATGAATTCTTTAAATGCAGCACTAGTGTTATATAGGTAATGGGTGAGCATAAATATGGAAGCAGAGAAATCAATTAGAAAGCTTCAGGGGTGGTCCCTGCAAGAAAAGACAGTGGCAAGACGCAGGGTGACAGAAGTGAGCGAGGTGGTAAATGGCAGAGGCGGGACTCCCACAATGGACCTGTCTCACTTTAGATCTCTGTTCTGTTACATTATTTCACACTGTCTCACAAGCCCAGTGATCCATCACAATTTGGCAATAACTCAAGAGTCAGTTCTGTAGGTGTGTGCCAAGTCACTGAGATATTTTTTCTTATAACAATGCATAAAGTCGACAAAGTTGACATTTGTTTAAGGATTTTACATCAGATATATCTGGGAAATAGCCATGAAAACAGTGAATTAAAATACAAATTGGAGCCACTTAAAGGCAGGTAGACATTTACGAGACTTTTTGTTAGATGTCGGCTACTTTAAGAAGTTTTCTATCCCAACAATAAATTATTTTTTGCTGTTAGTAAAAGGACAAACTTTACATTGAAAAATTCAAATAACTAATATTCATATTAAATGAAAGTAAACTTTCATTTAAATATTAATCACTAGATATTAACCCTTTAGTTATATATTGCAACATGTTTCTTTGGATCTAGCCTGACCACTTGTGATTTTAAAATTTGAATGATTGGGTCAAAACTTTGACCAGCTTCAGCCCTGCTATAGTTCAGATCTTGAATTTCCCCTAGTGGCCCATGCTTGGATCCCAGGATGGTGCTATTGGCAGGAAGGAGAAACTATAATAGGTGGGGCCTTCAGGGAGAACTTGGACATGTGACCTGAAAGGAAATTGTGGGATCCTGGCCCTGTCCTGTCTCTTTGCTACACGGTTCATGGTATGAAGGGTTTTGTTCTACAGCACATTCCCACCATTATGCATTGTCTGGCCACAGGCCCAAAGCAATGGGACTGATTGATCATAGACTGGCACCTCCAAAGCTAGGTGTCTCATTATAGTGTTAAAAAACCTGGCTAAAACAAGCCCCTAATGCAAACTATGGAATGCTCATCACCCATAGTAGCCTGTGGAAAAAAAAAAGCTTTTCCATTTTTAGAGAAGAAAAGTGACAGTTATAGTGCCTCTGCTCTCACTCAGAGGCAGACAGTGGAGACTGATTCCATTCCCCGCCCAGAGAAGGCTATATTCTCTAGCAATGGCATCATTTGAACGTGGTACACCACTCTTGCTCCCCCTCAACCAGATGTCTTCTGCAGCATCCTGTCTTCCTGGAACCTTTTAATGGTGGAATTCAACAGTTGTGCCTGTCAGCTCTCATTCCTATAGGAAGTGATTTCCAGGGAGCTTGTCCTGTGAAGACTTTAGTTTCTTATTTCCCCTCACTGATAGAAAAATACCAAGGTCTCCCTCTGGCAGCTGGATTTTTCCATTCTGAAATGTCAAAGCGGATCCTAGCATTGCCTTCAGAACAACTGCATGAAGGTCTTTAAAGGACTTTGTTTCAGGAGCTATGAAGCTGCATGAGAGAAGCATGAGACACTTCACCACACCAAGGCATAGCTGTGGATCTGCTCAGAAGTAGGAAGAATCTGTCCTGTCATTAGTGCAAAGCCTCATTCTCGTTGAGGGAGATTTACTTTTGTAGAAAAGCCCTTTACTCCACATTGGCACGTGTCAGATACCATGTGTCCAAGAGACCAAATCCACAACTTCTTTGCATGTCTCTCCATAGGATCAAAGGATCTTAGCCATGGCTTTGGCAATTCCCATGTTCCTCAAGAGACTGATACAAAATAAATTTGAAGAAGTCAAGAATCATTATTGGTTGGAGAAAAGCATTTCAAATCACTGATGGTCCCAATGTTCTTTTGTAGCTTCAAGGGATAATAGTGAATAGACAAGAGACCGACATGGAAGTGCCTGAATTAAGGGACAACACTGGGAAGGTGGGCTGGAAGCCTGCCTTCACCAACAGTAATGATTTTGCCTAGCTTACATCAAATGCAGGACCTGCAACTGCAAGTAGTGATTTTAATTTGAGGTCAATGTGGGGGAGCACCACCCGAGTTGCAGATTCTGCTGTGATAAACACTACAGTATTTTCTTGTGGGAACTTAAGAGTGTTATTTCCTGATGTTTTGGAATTTGTAGTCAGGCAGATCAGAGTTTGAATTTGGCCTTTGCTGTTTTCTAACTGGGAGAGTTCGGATCACTTCTTGGTAGGTCAGTATCATCAAACATGATGTGAAATAATGACATCTTTTATGGTTTGAATCTGGAATGCCCCCTGCAGAGCTCATGTTTTGATGACATGGTCCCCAATGCAGCAAGATTCAGAGGTAGACTTTTAGGAAATTATTGGATCGTGAGGGTGCTGACCTCATCAGTGGATTAGTCAGTTTGATGGACTAATAATTTATATAGACCATGGGATGACAACTGTAGGCATTTGGGAATGGTTGGAAGAAATAGGTCATTGGAAGTATGGTCTTGGGACTCTTTATTTCCCTGGGTCCTTCCTGATGTTTGTCCTCTCTCTCCTCTGCCCTTCCTTATGATGCATGATGTTTCTGCTTTGGAGTCAGTCAACCCTGGATTAAACTTGTGAAACTGTGAGCCCGGATAAATCTTTCCTCTTGTAAGTTGTTCTTGTCAGGTATTTTGATCATAGCATTGAAAAGCTGACTAGCACAACACCTAACCCAGAAGTCAATAAGAAACCATTTACAAAGCCCTGAGTCCTCATCTCGGCACACAGTGGTCGGTTGATCAATAACAGTGATTATTATATTCCTCTTCAATCACAAAGGAAGAAAGTGAAGGGTTATAAAGGGACTCCACACCATGTCTTATGAAGGGATGATGTGGATTGAAGCATAAAAATCAAGGACTTTTGACATTTGTTTCTGACCAGGATTTGTTAAGAGACCAACAGCGTACAAGTAAGATATGTTAGTGTCTGAATGAGTTCCCAGGGACTCCTGAGACAGTAAGAGGCTGTTTGCTCTAAGTTTTTTTTACTGTTGGAAACATCCCAGCCACAGCTTGAGAGCCTTGGGCTGAGTTACAGGGCACTGCTGTCACTGCCAACCTGGGAAGCAGCAGCACAATTGGATCCTTCTCTGGCTGTTTTTATGGCTGAAGACAAAGGTAGGGAGAACACCCAGAGAGGGAAGACACAGAAACAAGGAGGTGGAGAATCTGGCTCAGGGGACATTTATCTGCCCTGCTCCAGCTCTGTTCTCGGGTTTTTTTTTTTTTTTTTTTAATCCATGACCCTTTCAACTGAATAACTCTCCTTCTGAATGACTAAAGCCACTAGGAGCAAATTTATGTACACGACTGGGTCAAAGATACTGTGTCCAAAGCTAAGAGGGTACATACTACTTGCGGCCTTTGGATTGCAATTATTTCTTGACAAAGCCTTTGATGATTTAATTGCTTTAAATTCAATGCTTGTAACTGAGTGTGATTTGGAGGGAAAGTGAGCAATTGTTATGTCTCTCTCTCTTTTTTTTTTTAAATATTTTAAGTGGACACAATATCTTTATTTTATTTTTATGTGGTGCTGAGAATCGAACCCAGTGCCTCATACATGCTAGGCAAGCGCACTACCACTTGAGCCACATCCCCAGCCCTGTTATGTCTCTTAAATATTTATATAACTTAGAATTTTATGATCTTAGTGTGAGAAGAAGAGTCTTAGAGACCACGTAGATCTGTACTCTCCAAGATGGTGTAGCTGCTGTATGTGGCTCTTGAGAATTTGAAAAAAAAAAAAAAAAAAGAAAAGAAAAAACAGTGGCAAGTCCAGTCTGAGTGTGGTATAAGTGGAATATTTATTTTGAACATAATCCAAACATAGGAAAATATAAATTTTAACTTTATCACCTGTTGGAAATGATAATATTTTGGATATATGGAGTTAATAAAATACATTATGGAATTTATTTTATTTTTCTTACAGCTTTCAAGGTAGCCTGTAGGATGTTGAAAATTATATATGTGTCTCACTTTTGTGGTAAAGTCCTTGAAATTTTCTAACAATCATGTCAGCTGCAAATAGAGATAGTTTCATTTTCTCCTTTCTGATCTTAACATCTTCAATTTGTTTCATTATTTTTATTTTTGATTACTTTTTGCCTTATTGCAGTGACAAGAACATGCATCCACAGGTTAAACAAAAGGATGACAGCATCTTTTCCTTGTTCCCAAACCTAGATGAAGAGCATTCAGATTTCATTATCAGGCCAGGGAAAGCCTATAGCTTTTCTGTACTTGTTTTTTTTTTTTTTTTTTTAAATCAAGTTAGGGTTATTCTTCACTTTTGTGCTAGGTTTTTATCATAAATGAGGGATAGATTTTGACAAATACCTGTTTTTTCATAAATTTCATTATATTATTTTATATATTTATCAACAGGTAGTAGATTGCATTGATTTCTTTGTGAGTAGTAAACCAATCTTGAATATTTAAAAAAAATCCCACTGAGTCACATTGTTATTCCTTGGACACATTTTTAGATTCAGCTTGCTTATAGTTGAGGTTCTTTTGCATCAAAGTCTTTGATAAATACAGTTCTTGTTACTGTTTTTAGTTTTTAATTTTGTATTGCCTTTCTCTAGCTTTGCTCTTTGGGTAATACAAACCTCCTAATTATTATCTATTCTTATGAAAAAAATCATCTACGAATACAAACACATTTCTTTTGGCATTTCTTCCCCTACCAAATCCTTGTTTTAGGGTATTCTGTACATCTCAAAGTATAAGAAAATCTTTTTATTTTTAATGTAGGTTTTTAAAAGAGATTAAATTTAGATTTTTAAAAGCATCTTGGTAGTGTTTAATTTACTATCTTGTTTATTTTTTACCATTGAATAGGAAGATAGGATTTACTAACTCCCCATGACTAAGACTGGTTTAAAGACCCAAATCCAGGTCTCAGGGGTTTTTCTCCTCCCCAGAGACTTCAGTTGTGGCCCACAGGTGGCACAGCCATCCTCTAATCGTCCTCATTTACTGTGACGTCCCTGGACCTCATGTCACCTGCTTTGGGCAGAAGCTGTTTTGTTTACTATGAGAAACAAAACACTACAGGAGAGGAAGCCATAAGCAAGCAGTCAGTGAATCTGTCTTTCGATTTTAATGAGCCCCTTGTTTGTAAAGACAGATCAGTCAAGTGCCCCCTAGGCAAAGTATTTATATTTATGATACAACTAGCCAGAGTCTAGAATGGAAGATTTATGTGTGATACCAAGCACAGAACAAAACTAAGTACTCAGCAGGTGAATTTTTTATGACAACGTAGATCTTAACATTTGGTCTCCTGGCAGTATTCCAGTGATGACGGACAACTATATAAAGAGTCATAAAAATTCTGCTTTCTCTGAATTTAATGGTTGTGCTATTGACAGTGCCTGTATATGTGTGTGTGTGTGCGTGTGTGTGTGTGTATGTGTGTGAATCCATGCACTGAAATATTGCACAAATACTGAGCCATCATATTATTTTGAAGTTGCTTTTATAAATAATTTACAGACTTCATTCATTTTATGTATTTATAGGTAGAGATTTCCCCTCATAAATTTGATAAGCATTAATTAGGGAGCTTTTATAAACATGCTGATTCTTGGGCACTATTGCAGAAAATTCTGATACAGTAAACCTGTAATGGATGTTCAAAAATCACATATCACATGTCACACCAGCACCCTGAGACTTTTTGTGCATGGCTGCCCAGAATTGGTTTATTTTGTAATTGAATTTGTGCTCTACAGAGTTAAAAAAGTAAATACTATAAGCTTATTGTCCAAGAAATTTCTGGTTCTATCTTCCAGACTACAAGTCCTGATTCCCAGTTCACCTTCTTTTAATTTGTTCAGCTATTTCACCAGGAATTTACACACAATTGTAAGCACTATGCTTGCACAAACATATCTTGATTTTTTTCTTCTGACATTATCTATTATGGAAAAAGATTGCACTTAGAAACCACTGTACTATTTTTTTTCTTATAGCTCTGCCATTCTTCTAATTTTGTTTTATCACAATTTAAAAACATCAGCAATTACTGATTTCATTATTACAACAATGTAAATATTGTTCACAAGTGAGGCATGAGGTTAATTATTTTATCTTGCATGGTTCTTTATTTTTAATGCATTATAATGCAGGTAAAATTACTTTGTTTCCTTCTGTACAGTTAGCTATTATATATTTTTTCTCCTCATATTCTTTCTCAATGAGGTCCAGCAAGTGAAATAGCTGCTGCTCCATTATTCTCTTGGAAATGCCATAGTTATACTCCATCATCCCTTATTCCAATAGGAATTCATTGTTCTCTAGATTGGCTATATTGTGGAGGCTCCTTTCACATTGTTTTGGAGATGCTCTTGCCACTTTTTTAAAAAAAAATATTTATTTTAATTAGTGCATTCCAATTGTACAGAATAATGGATTTCATTGTGGCATATTCATACATGTGTATAACATATTTTGATAATATCCAGTCCTCGTTACCTTCTTTTGCCCTCCTCCACTGTCCCCTAAGCCTCTTCCTATTTCTGGAGGGCTTCCTTCAACTTTCATGTAGTATTTTTTCTCTTAGATTTCACGTATGCAAGAAAGGATGCGTTATTTGTCTTTCTGAATATGGCTTATTTCTCTTATCATGATGATCTCCAGTTCCATTCATTTTTCCTGAAAGTGATATTTTGGTTCTTCCTTATGACTGAATAAAATTCCATTGTGTATATATACCACGTTTTCTTAATTCATTCATCTGTGGACTGGCATTGAGGTTGATTCTATAACTTGGCCAATGTGAATTGGGCTGTGATAAGATTAAATGCCTGCATGCAAGTATCTCTAAGCATGCTGACTTTAATTCCTTATGTACATACCAAGGAATGGTATAGCTGGATCATATAATTCTAATTTTAATTTTTTGAGGAACTTCCATTCTGATTTCTATATTGGCTGTGCTAATAGAAATTACAATTATTTTAATAATAATAATTCCTATCAATAGGATGTAACTTTCCTTTTGCCCCAGCACATCCTCACCATCATTTATTGTGCTTTATATTCTTTTTTTTCTTTTGATACTGGGAATTGAACACTTATGAACACCTAATACTTAACCACTAGGCAATATCAACTCCACAGCTCAGTTTTTGTTTTTTTATTTTGAGACATGGTCTTACTAAGTTGCTTAGGGCCTCATTAAATTGCTGAGGCTGGCTTTGAACTCATGATTCTCCTGCCTTAACCTCTCAAGTTATGAAGATTACAGACCTGTACCACCATGCCCAGTGTGCTTTGTATTCTTGATGTTAGCCATTGTGACTGATAGTTAAAATGTTGATAATTTTTTCATGTAATTATTGGTCATTGATACTTCTTTTGAAAACTGTCTATTCAGGTAATTTGTTCTTTTATTGACTGTGTGTGTGTGTGTGTGTGTGTGTGTGTGCATGTGTGTGAATACATTTATGTGTGTTTGGTACTGGGGATTAAACCTGAGGTCTCCTGTGTGTTAAGCAAGTACTCTACTACTATGTTACAAAACCTTAACCCCAAGCCCAATAGCATGTGTATTCGTGATAAGAACTTTATATTTATACTTGATTGATAGCTAGAAATATTAGAAATGTATTGAAAATATACTCTTCTAGCAACATTTTAAGGATTGGATTACTATTTTTCTTTATCATGAAAAATCTGACATTATTCTGATTCCTAAGCATTACATGTAGGACATTTCTCTTATATTTATTATTTTTATGATTTCCTCTAATTTTTTTCCCTAAATTTTGACTTCTTAAATCAACCTCAGTCTTACCCTTCTAAATTTTATTTTCTTTATTATTTCCCCCCCCCCCTCTTTTTTTTTTTTTTTGTTTCCTGGGAAAATTCTCAATTTTACCTTTTAGCCCTTCTATTAAGCTTTACTTCAAGCCTCATTATTTAATCATAACGTGGTCTTTCTTATTATTTTTAAATTAAAGCCTGCTATTATTTTATGGGTGCTAAATCTTATCTCTCTGAAGGTATTAATAATATTATAGTTTGAACTTTATTTATTATCTTTTTATGGCTTTGGTTTTCCTCTTTGCTCATGTTGCCTTTTGTCTCGTGTGGACTTTCCCTCGGTGTCTGGGTTTCATTTGCAGTTTACTAGTTGCTTAGCATGTGGAACTATTGAGTTCAAGCTCTATGGGCAGAGGTGGGGCTTGGTGAAATCTACTGCAGGGCAGAGGCTCTCAACCATAGAGGGATTTTTTTCTCAGCAGGTACCTGAAGATAATTTTTTATTGTTATGGTTGGGTTGAGGATGTTACTAGCGTATAGTGGGCAGAGGCTAGGGACTGTCACCAAGTATCCTACAATGCACAGGACAGTTTCCTCAGGAGATATGCAGGTCAAAGTGTTGCTTTGATAAATCCTAATTTACAATGATAGAGAGGCAAGGTCTCTGCTGAATTCTTCATATATGAGTGTACACAGGACATTCCCAATCCCTCTTTGCAAGTCAATTATTGAAAAATATTTTTTAAATTGTCAATGGATCTTTTCTTTTATTTATTTATTTATATGTGATCTTTTATTTATTTATTTATTTATTCAATATGAGGATTGAACTCAAGGCCTCACACATGCCAGGCAAGCACTCTACCACTGAGTCACAACTCCAGCCCTTGAAAGTCGATTTAAACAAAGAATTCTCCAAATTCCTGTCTACTTCTGATGAGTCAAATGATACTTTAAACATGCTGTTATGGTAGTGCAGCACTTAAAAAGCATATTTGTTTAAGCTTTATTTCAAATATAACTGTGATTATTGTAAATTTCCTGCCTCCCTGCCTTCTGTCTCTTTGCTCCAAATAAAAACAACATCTCTGTTCTTTATTCACCACAATTATATATTTTCTAAAAATATGCATAAGCTTATTAAATCCAAATTTTTAAAAATAAAAGGAATTTCAAGTTGCTTTCTGAAAGAAACACATGTTTCTGAACTTCAACTTGAGAGGTAATAATCAACCTTGCTCATTCTATCATAGTAAATACAGCAAAATATGTAAACATTAGAAAGAAAAGACATATCAACAAGGACACTTATTTTACAAAATAAGGAAGCTCAAAAAGCATGCAAGTTAAGGACATGGTTAATCATTAATGATGGAAATTTTTAATTAATGACATCAGAAATACATTACCCAATGTTAAGTGAAATGATAACTCATTTTGAAACAAATCTGGGTAATAATTTTCAAAGTAAATTGTTTATATGCTTTGATTCAACTATACTATTTTTCAAAAACGTGCAGTGTGTATAAAGATGTTCACCGCTGTTTGTGATGAATAGTAGGAGCTGGAAATAGCCTTAATGTTCATTGGGATGTGACTGGTTAGATAAAGCACACAAATCATGGTACCTGTGTGCAATGTGCTATTTAGAGAAACAGGATATATTGGCATGTGCTAATTAGAGGGCATATGCCATGTTTATCAAAGGTACCAGGAAATCTTTTCATTTTTAATTGATTTTAATTTTATAGATATTTTTTGAAGGGAAGCACATGAAACTATCTGCTCTTATCTCTGATATGTAGGAATGGGAGTTGGATGGAAAAAAACATTTCCACTTTTCAATTTATTGGTTTAGCTACTATTGTATATTTTCACAGTGAACGTTTATTTGCATTATCAAAAAAAAAAAAAAAAGAAGTTGTAGTCCAGAAACTGAGCCATGCTGGTATTGGAAAAAAGAGGGGGCACTTCTGGATCTAAAATTTGGAAGTAGAAGCAGAAGTAGTAGGGAAGACACTTTTGATGGGCAGAACACATGCAAAGAATGAGGACATTAAAGATCAGGGCATGTCATTAAAAGGAATATTCGGTATGAGGATAGCCCATATAACAAAAAGGGCATTTTCAAGGACTAATCTTGAAAAAAGGAAAGAAATTTGCACTCAGAATTCCAAATCAGTTCTGACGTTTCTTATCACCAAAGTCAAGGTGTACATAAAGTGAAGGAAAACAAAGCACACTTGAATATCTACATGTCCTTTCAAGTTCTATATTCTGTGGCTCTTTCAAAGGTCTAGTTCATTCAACTCACAAGCCTCGTGCAGTTGTTTGAACTCAGCAGATACTCAATAGATTTGTATTTTGTTTTTTATGCCATCATCAATTACGAGGAAAGAATTCAAGAGCATAAAGTATAACAGCGTTTTTAACACATGTTCGATAATCTTTTATAAAACACTCCTGGTCTATTGCTTCTGGGTGTAGGAAGTAACTTTTAAATCTGTTAGAATTTAGAAGCATTGAGGGCCACTTAGCTTGTCTCTTAGTGCAGAGGTGCCTTAGTGGATTAAAATAAAAGGCCCTTGGGGACAAGACCTATAAAGCTGCTCCTCACAATGCAAGAAGCAGAGGCAATGCATTAAAGATGAATAAGTGAAACATACACTGAACATAAAATACAAATAAATGAGAAAAAACAGAGAAAGAAGAGGGAAGAGGAGAATCAGGCAGAAGAAAGGTGAGGGAACTGGAAAGAAGAGAAAAGAACAGACCCAACTAATGTGTACCTAATTCACCTCCCACCCCTTTAAAACTGGTCCTGCAGCCTCAGCGCTCAATCACAAAAACTTCAAGCTGAAGAATGGATGAGGAAGGGGAGAGAGATAAAAGTATTACAAGTACAGATCTGGGCATGCCCCAGGGGCCAATTATTTCCATTTGCTTTAGCCTCTCACAAAATTGGACTGAAAATGAACCACAAAGAGCATTTTTTTTTTAAATTTTGGTTTTGTTTTTATGGTTTGTTTTTTAATGTTGATTTGTATGGTAGGTTCATGGAAAATAAATTGAAACTATAGTGGAATTAAAAATCAATCTGTTTCAAACAACCTAGTCTGGTTTATAGTTGTCATCATCTGTGTGGGACAGAAATCACCTTCAGAGGATAAAGCAGTGAAATCCACTCAGGAAGGAATTCTGGAAGCTATGAGATGCTTCTCATCTTTTCCCCCAGTTTTGTTGTTGCAGACTCCTGAGTCCACTAACGTTTCTCTACAAACATCTTTTTACTGATCTTTTATTTTGCTTTGTATCTATTTTTATGGAGCATGTATTTCTACTGTGGTATTTGCCAACCCGGTTCAGGGAAGCCATTAAGTTATGTAACTGAGACCTAAATATATACCAGGTTATGTTTAATGAAAAATGTCATCTAATACTCACAATCTTATTTTTCTCTTTTATTCATTTACCCTTTCAACAAATATATGCTTAGCGCTGCCAAGTGGCATGGAAGAAATTGTCTGCTCTGGAATATAAAATGAGAAGGCACTGGTATTGATGGCAGTGGTGGGAAGAATTAAGATAGAGGGATGGAAAAGTTCTTCCTAACAGATGGCATTTAACCTAAGAACTGATGGTCTCTGTTTTATTTCATAAGAACTTGAGTTGGCTGAGAAAGTTTGTGTCTCATAGAAAATTGGGAAGCATGCATATTCTAGCTTATACACTCATAAACATGAACTGCTGCCATTGTGAAAAGTGAAATGGAATTATGCATAGACATGTAAATACACAAATACACATTTTTCAGTTTATAAAAATAAGTCACACTTATTGTAGAAAAACACACTAAAACTAAAAAAAAAGTCCATAATTCAACCCCTTCACCACAAGTATTCACTCATCTAATTTCACTGATTTCCTTAGAGTCTTTTTTCAAGTATATATTTTTTTCTATACAGAGTATACATACTTTTTATTTTTACTTTTTAATTTTACATTTCTAAATTGTGTACAATGTGCTTTTGCAACTCCTGTAAATAGAGTTGCCAGATTTAGCAACTCATAGTGTAATATAGAACACCCAGATCCATTTGAATTTCCATGGGGACATACTTACTAAAAAGTTATTCATTGTTTATCTGAAAATCAACTGAGCATACTGTGCTTTACCTGGCAATTCTATTTAAAATACATAATCATGTTTTAATGACTATGTTAAATGTCTCCATAATGTTAGGCTACACTAATAAATCACATTTGATTCCCTCTCTGTTGAGAATTCATATCCCCTAATTTTCCCAATACGTATTGCTTTATTTGACACTAATTTCCAAAGAGAAATACCTGGAAATAAAACTGTTAAGCCCAAGGTCAAGAACAAGTCTTTAACTCATCACATTAATTGCCAAATTATACTGTTTTCATCTTTCCTTTGTCAACATTATAATTACTTTATATAATCCTAGCCAATTTAGAATTAGCATGCTTATTTTACACTAAGTAGGACATATTTTACATAACTGTATATTAAAATATACTGGGTCATTATTTATATTTTTAAAACAACCAGTAAACTTATTTAGCCACTTGGATCTGTTGCTTCTTAATGCAATACAATCTATAACTCTATATGTAAATACTGTCATTTGCCAGTTCAGAAGCTCTTCATACTGTCTTTGACTTTCTCCTCAGTCTAAGTACATATCTCATGGATCTTTACACTACAATCAGAATTGTTTTTATAATCTTAAATCTGATCATATTTATCCACTCTTCAAATGTTTCATCACCTACTTTCTTCTTCCCATTATTAATGGGATCATCTGAAAGTGCCTTTGAGGCACTTAACATTTTTGGTTTTGGTTTCTGGCTCAACGAATTTCCCAGCTCACTTATTACCCCTAACTGACTTGGTTTCAGTCTCATGAACTAACATGAATTTCCTCTAGATCCTCATGCCAGGAGGAAGGTCCAAGTGTCCAGCTAATGCTTCTCCCTCTGCCTGCAAAATGTCTTTGTACTTCCAGACCCTCCTGCAGGGCTTGGTGGGGTCATTGCCCTCCATGATCACTCCCTTGCTCTCCCTGGATAGAGCTGACCACTTAGGTCCACCTGATGGGCATGTTCTTTTTTGTGTAACTAGACTTCATAAGACATAAGCTTCCTGAGGGCAGGGACTATGTCCAAGTCACTTGGTTTCATGGTCTATTAAAATGTCTGAAACACAAGAAAAAAACAATTTGCAACACCAAAAATAAATCTGCCATTAATAGAGCATTTAAACTGTGAAGCTTTCTGCTAAGTGCCTTTTATCTCTAAGAAATCATTTCATCTTTACGGATTAGAAAATTTTATCTCCATTCACTTTACAGGTGATGAAACTGAATCAGAGAGATGCTGAACAACTTGTTTAAGAAGTTGCTTATTTACAGCCTTTAAGTGGAAGAGTCAGAATCCAACTGGGTTTTGAACAAAAATTTTTCACCATATAAATGGATCAGAAAACTGAAAGAAGTCTGACCTCTGCCATGAAGGGGCTTTCAGAGGTGCTCGGGAAATAGACATGCATGTGGGGTTATAGCTGGTGGTCCAGGAAAATGCAGTGTGTACTGTGATGGAAAAATAAAACAAAAGACCCCAGACTCAGAAGTTGGAATTGTGGTTTTTGGTGTTTACTTAAAAATATGCATTTTACAGGAAGAAAGGAGGGCAACATGACTAGTAAAGGCAATTTTTCATGACAAATAAAAATTGCAGGCATTTATGGTACATAACATGATTTTTCATACAAATTGTATGTGAAATGGCTAAATCAAGCTAATTGACATACACATTCCCTCACTTTTTAACATACCATTATACAGCATCTGTTTTGAGTTATATCTGTAGATATCTCTCAGCCCAGTTCCACTGAAAAACTAAGACTCAGCCACTGTGTTTGTGGACAGCCAGAAATAGCTTCAAAGAGGAGATGAATACAAAGTATATGGATGACACCAATAAGATTAAGATAAGGGTACAGTGGAGGACATCCTAAGGACAAGTAATGAGGTTAGTTCTAAAGCATCTTTAAAGACTTGTAATTTAAAGACTTTTAAATGAACCAAGTTCATTTTGAGCAAAGAATTGGCAGGTCTAGTCCTCAATAAAATTTCAGCTAGAAATGGCCTCAGGAGTCATGTAGTTCAACATTTCCTAAGAGGTCTATTTGGAAATGGAATTTTGTGGAGATGTAAAAAGGCATTTCATGAAATGTGTGTCCCATACTGCAATAAATTAACTAGTACAACGAAACTACGTCGTGTTTTGCCTGTTAGGATTTTAATATTCTATGGTCTTCTGTGACCTCACAGGAAAGGGACAGAACATCCTTGCATTTAAGAGCTCAGGGTCCAGCATGTGACATACCTACTCTGACACTTGCTGGGAGTATCAACTTGAACATAGTCCTTATCTTTGTAAAGTCTTCACTAATATCTTTGTCTATAAATCAACTATGGAAAGCTGTGAGGATTAAATGTGTGTTGCTCTTAGTTTCTGGCACAAAGAAAATCTCTGACTAATGTTAGCTGTTTTCTGATCCTTTTATTTTTCATTTTTTAATTTAGTTGATGATAAGGGTATTTTTATTGCTAAGCATGTAGTATGATAATAATCAGAATAATCATTGGAAAATATTGTCTTGTATATGAGAAATGCTGTGTACAATTTGGAAGAGACTTGAATGCCTAATCAAGGAGTTTAGACTTAAATACATAAAAAGCAAAGTTTTTGACTGACCAGGGCATGGCACAGTGAAAGCTATGTTTTAGGAGAGGTTCCAGCATGGATCAGGTGAGGAAGCGTGGTGTGTAGGTCAACAACTGTGCAAGAAGTACAATAGGAGAGGATAAGACCCAGACACAGTGCAGCAGGAAGAGGGGTGAGGTTGAATGTGTGTGAGAGAAAGAGCTACAAATGAGAATTTGGTGGCCAATCATCCACAGGTCACCTGACTTCTACCCTTTATAAACCAAAGCAGTTATACTAATTTGTGATTACATTTTAAAAGCTTGTTATGTCAAAGTTTTAGATAAGATTTTCAAAAGTACTTCTTATTAGGAACATTTATGGTATTGATTTTGGTATTTTTTTCCTGTCAGTGTTCATTCCAGTATTCGAAAGAAAAGTGTCTATGTGTGCATGTGTTTGCATAAACATCATTTGTTTTGTCAATTTATTCTTCTCATTTCCTTCAAAATAATTAAACTTTGAAGGACCAGATCTATTTGTACCTCAGCATCACTTTATCAATATTCCTTTCTAATTGTAGCCTGTTTTCCCTGGATATTCAAGGTCCCTATGACTGTTTATTGCCTTTGTAATTGCCTCAAGGAAATACTGCAAGTCTCTGGCCCATTATTTCTACCAGGTTTCCAAGTAGAAATTATTATTCTCTTCCCTCCCTCAATGGTGCATTGGAATCAATAATCACCACACATTTCCTAAATGTCAAAAGAGTCTCATCCTATGATAAGGAGAGCTGGGTTTTGCTACAAAGTGGGTTTAATTTAAATTCCTGTCTGTTGCTCTCAGTGGCATGGTTTTCTATTAGCTGCCACTCCTATTGACAGAATTTAAATGCTTTTTTTTTTTTTTTTTTTTTGCATTTAGAACAATGGTATCTCTTGGAGGCTCCAGTAACCCCAAGGTTTCACCTTAGATCTCCTAGGTGCTTGCATTTAAGGCAGCTCCTGTAAACAATGACTCTCAGCAGCTGGCCTCCTCTTCTTTTTTGTCCTCTTCTTTCATCAGTCAAGTATTTAAAGTCTATCATGACCCACATATAGTACTGGACCTTTCAGACAATTGTCTTGGATAACTTTTTTGAGGTAGGGATGTCGCTTTTGACGACAAGAAAATCAAATCTCAGAAATAAATATCCACTCGAATTTGGAGGCTGGCAGCTCTAAAGCTCAGACACTGACTCCTGTAAGCAGTGGTGGTAGCTGCTCCCATTGGAGACCCCTAGGCCAGGCTGCTAATGCCTTTCCTTCTGAGTGCATTTGAGAGTTCCTGCAGGGGAGCTGAAATGTGTCCTCTCAGTCCTGTGGAATGTGCAGGGTGGTCTCTGCTGGCCACCGAACTTCCACTGTTCTGTGAAAGCATGATAGATTTCAAGGGCACTTCTGTCAACTGGGCACAGTTACCCTTGGGGTCCTTTTTGCTACTACACAGTTCCAAAGGGAGATATATTTCTGGGCAGCTGTTAACTACTATGTACATGAACTTCGAACAAACACTTGGACCAAGTTGGTTTGTTTGTTTGTTTTAACATATAAATTAAGTTAATAATACTCACCTAATGGGATGATGGGAATTTTTAATAGTGTATCTTATTGAAGGGGCTTAGTTTGATACCTGGTCTGTGCTGAGTAAATCAGTTGGTATAAAATTTCTCTTTCCTTTCCGTTTTTCTTTACAGTGAATACATTCTTTCCCATGAATTTTAGCAATACGTTTGTGCCTCATTGTCCCCTGTTCTGAATGTTGTAATTATCTTGATTTCACAGATGCTTTGACGATATCAGAATCTACCCCCTATCAGTGTACAGTTTTCATCCATCTATTCTTTTATTGTTACAAATTATATTCAGAATGCATGTTTTTTTATGCTGCTTTTCCTATATATTGTACTAGTTGGTATTCACACCTGACGATGCTTGCATTGACGAGGGAAGGGTTATCTCTTGGGCTTGTATCAATATTATTCCAGGGCTATTCAATCACATAGTTGTGCTTTTCTTCCATTTCGTCTAAAATCTTCTCTAGAATTCATTTTGGAATCAAAGTTAGATGCTCATGTAAGCGTGCTTTATTTTTTAAAACATCTAGAATATTTTGGACATTTTTTTCCTTTTACCACATGAATAAATAACTAAAGGAATAACTAAAGGTTGATCTCTCCTTTAGCTTTTGGAAAATAATTGTGGCTCATTACCTATGCTTCCCAGAGAATCACTGAACCAAGAATATGCTCTACATGACAAATTACAATCTATTTAACAATAGGTAAATTTTTTAAAGTTAGCTCAAAGGAACATAAATAAAACAGGCTTCAAAAATAAAGCTTTAACACAAATAAGATATTCTCAAAAGATACATGGTAAAAGGTATACTTTCAATTACATTTAGAATAAAAATTTTCTAAAGTAGTCCTACAGTTTATCATTTAGAGATCTTTATCTCCATATCCCATGACCAAGATCAATATTTATTTATTCTTTTACAGTAAAAGCAATGTTGTCTTTGTCCTCTGGAACCTGTAGTAATAAAATATTTTATAGCTCCTTTATATTTTATAACTTTAAAATTTCATTGAGGCTACCTGAGGAATAGTGCAGAGATGTGATTTCTTTGTAAAGGGATTTTAATCCTTAATTAATCTTTCTACAAATCTATCACAGAGATGTCTTTTGAGGATTAATGAGAAAATGTTTTAGAACATTCTCAAAATCTTGAATAACAGGCATTAGGTAAAATGAGAAGGATTATATTACTACTGTTCACAACAAGAATACTGTTGTATCAAATAATTCCTTAACAAAATTTTGATAAGATAAAATATAGACTGAGATCATTAACTGACACTCAGTCCACAGATAACTCACACTATATTGAGAATTGTGAATCGATTTTTTCATAACTTCACAATGAATTGTATGGGAAATAATTGATGGCAGACACGTCTCCTATTATTATTTCATTCGATCAATATCTTTATTTGTCGCTACTTTAACCTCAACATGATTATGAAGATAAACATCCAATACAACCTAAACCTTGTAATTTTTTGGCTATGTCTAAGTTAGTTGAGAATCATTAAACCAGACTTAAAAATAGTTTAACTGAGTACATCCCACTCTGTACCGTGTACCAGTATGGGAGAAACTGAGATAGGAAGGTTATCTTTTGTATCCTTGACAATCAAAAAAACCTAGCCTGGAAAAACAACTTGAATATGAGACTACAGGAGATACATTAAAATAAGTAGGAAAGAATAATTTTTAACACATTTAGAATATTGGGACACTAATTCCTCTAATGGTGTGCACTGGGAGGACTTTTTGAAGAAAGCCTGTGAATTAAATTCTTATGCCCACATAGCAATTCCTCTGGGATAAATAAGGACATTTCTATTTGTAATAGAAGCAAGGAGTTTGGTAGGTATAATGTAGAGAATGAAATTGGTAAGAGAATAGAAAGTTGTCTGATTAGGAAATTATTTTCTTTTTAAAAATATTTGGACCATCCTGAGAGATGGCAGCAAGACAGTATCCTATAGCCTCAGCAAGACCCAATGAGCAAGTGAGCTTGGGAAGTGTCTGCAAATGTTAGAGCATCAAACATTTTATTGAGCATTTTTTTTATGCTCATAGAAGGGAACTGGGGGAGCAAAGGAGGTTATATTGGAGGGTGAATGGTCTATGATAGAAGAAAACAGGGTCTAGGGTCCCACAGAGACATTCAGGTACAGCACTTCACCTGGAATGGGGATAAAAAGTGAATGGAGAAAACTAGAGAAGAGAATGGAGTTGAGAGACTTCAAGATGAAGCAGTAGGATCAAGCCACTGCTGTTGACTGAATGCTTGGCTCACCCCTCAAGTGCATATGCTGAAATTTTAACCCCCAAGGTGAAGTACTTAGGGGGGGCCTCTGGGTTGTGAGAGTGCAGTCATGAATGAGATTAGGGCTCTAATGCAATGATCCTAGGGAGCTCTCTTGCTCCTTCTATCATGTGAGGACACTACGGGAAGATGGGCTTCTATAAACCAGGAAACAGATCTACTAGGCTTCCGTCTTAAATCCCCCTCAAAGATCTATGAGTTTAAGGCCTGGTTCCTATTGGTGGTGCTATTGGTGTGTGTGTGTGTGTGTGTGTGTGTGTGTGTGTGTGTGTGTGTGTAGAACTTTGAGAAATAGGGCTTCGTTGAAGAAAGTTAGGTCATTGAGGGATATGAAGGGGATAGTGGGACCCCAGTTTCTCCCTCTGTCTTTCTTTTTTCTCGCTAATCTTGTGCTGTTAGAGGTTTTGCTCTGCCCAGCACTCTTGATGCTTTGTTATAGACCCAAAGCAACCACTGGCAACCACACCAGGATTGGAACCTCCAAAGCTGAGCCAAAATAAACCTTCTGTCTTTGTAAGTTGATCATCTCAAATACTTGTTATAGTGATGGAAAGCTGACTAACATGGGGCCTTTACCAGACACTGAATCGGCTAGCTCTTTCACCTTTGAATTTCCAGGCTTCCAATCTGTGAGAAATAAATTTCTGTTATTTACAAAGCACCTGGTATGGTTCTCTGTTAGAGCAGCTCCCATTCACTGAGACAACAAGTAAATGGCTGAAAATAAGTAGAAAAGAGAAGATTTAAAGATGATTCTGAACTTCCTGACTGGAGACAGGAGGGTCTAAGATTGCTAATTCCATTAGTAGAATTAGGCAGTTTAGGAAAAGGGACAATTTTATGTAGATGAAGAAGAAGAAAAAACTTTGAGTAAAAGATAGTTCTCAGTTGTGGACCTGTTAAGTTTGAAACAATCAAGAGGAACCTGTTTGGAAGTTATGAACATGCAATAGGACTTGGTTGTCTGGTGTAAACCTATGTCCAAGTCAGCATCACAGAGAACTGTGAGCCAATGTTGTATACGAGAAACAGAAGGGTATAAAGGCAGCCGCCACAGAGAAAGAAGGGTTAGTGGAAGGAATTTAGAGGGCTGTTGTATTACACTACCCACCACATTGTTTGGATCCAGAAATTACATTTTGGCAACATGCCACATAGTTGGCCGTTTATTTAGCTATATGCACCTAAGAGTATTTGACAGCTTTACAAGAAAATAATATCTTCTCTGTTTTCATTTTAATTGGGCATATTTAGAATTGGCTCCAGATTTTGATTCATCTGATTCATCTTCCTAAAAACTGAAAATTGGAGTATCGATTCAGGGTCCTTATTTGTTGCTGTTTTTCTTTTTTTTTTTCTCTCTCTCTCTCAAAGTTAAGCTAGTAGAACAATTAGGAGTTCCAGTCTTCCATCTAGAGACATTTTAGGAAAAAACAGTAGCTCATTAAAGAGTTATGTTATTCCAAAGGCAGGAGTAATAAGGCCAGGAAACATTGTAACTGTCTTTTCCTTGTTTCCCTGAGATGAAAGGTGATAATGACCTCTTCACACAGCCCCAGATCTTTGAAAAAACATGTTTAAACAAATGCTTGAAATCAAACAGAAGATGAAGAAAACCTCGGGCAAACCATCTCAAAGGCCTATTAGCATTTAACCTCCTAATATTTTGTGGTTAAAAGAGTTTACATGTACATTTGTTAGGAAAATGAACCCCGGAAGTTATTTGAGGCTTTCGTAGTATAATGGGGCTACAGAATTTCAAAAATACGATTGTTATAATAACCTCAACCAGGAAACAAAATCACTTATGCTTTAGTGTATTTTACACATAACACTAACTCACCTTTGGTGTCACCAAATATTCGGGTTTTAAACACACAAAAAAGTTGAGTCTATATTATTGAATGTACCATTTATATCCTTTAAGCATTGACAAGAAGGTGCTATTTGCTTTTTATTTGTCAGCAAAAAAAAAAAAAAGAAGATCCCACACCATTATTAGAAAAGTCTTTACCAAGTCATTCCTTGTTACTTTGAATCAGGACAATTTTATTTTTCTGCCAAGGAGATGCAGCCAACTTCAAATGTGCATTAAGAATAATGGTCTAGCAAGATAGTAAATTCCAATTTCCTATGATCAGAGAATCTTATTACCTTTATCCTCTCTCTTGCTTCCTGTTCACATAGGAAGTTAAAAGATGTATTTGGATTGAATTTGCTTAGCTCTACATTCTCCTAAATGGAAGGTGAAGTTCTGGGGACTGGCCAAGCACTAACTACATCTAAAAAATGCAATTCTAAAGCCCCAGTTTATTTCTGGTTGCTGTTGAATTTCCCCATTTGTTGTTAAATGTGCAGATTGCAAAGTAGCATATTGTTCCTGACAACTTCACATGATGGTGGAGATCCACAGATGGTGTGTCTTTTCAAATATGATAAGTGTCTAATGCTGGTTTGTGGCAATCAGGACAATGCTGCAGGATCTTGGGGCTCAGGCATATCTTGATAGTAGGTCCACAAGGCAACAAATGAGTTCAGGCCCAAGTAGAAGCTTTTGACACAGCAGCAATGTCACTTAATGCATTTTTTAAAGCATATGTCTTAGTCCATTTGGTGTTGATATAACAAAATATCTGAGGATAGGCACTCTGTAAAGAAAAGAAGCTTAGGTTGGCTCACAGTGGTGGAGGCTAGCTCAGGCAACCTCATGGGATGAACAACTCTGCTGTGTGACAGCATGGGAACACACATGAGAGGGATGTTACATGATGAGATAGGAAGCAAGTGACCAGGGGAGGGCAGGTTTACTCTTATGAGACAATTTATTCTGGAGGTAACTAAGCTGGTCCTATCAGCATGCATCACTTCTGAAGGTGGCACCCTTATGGTCTAAGCATTTATTAAAGGACCTACCATCTCAGTGCCATTACGTTGGGGCCTAAGCTTCCAACACATTAAGCTTTGGGGAATAAATTGTGTCCAAACCATAGCAGCGCTACAGCTCCAAGAGCACATCATCATATAAGCGAGAAGGTGGGAATTCTGACAGATTGGATGATACAGTTAAAGCTTTTTGTGGACTCCCCTACGCCATACCAGTTTGATTTGTTTGGAAAAGCACCAGGAGTACAAAAATACCCAGACTGACTTTCTGGTCCTTATTCCTCCTCTAATCAATGTCCAATTTGTTGGCCTTCTCTGATTGCTGGGTTCCTCTCAACTGTTCCTAAAAAGTTGCTAGGTATATATTTCATAATGATTAACGAGGATTAACTTAATGAAATTAAAAACAGCATATGTTATGGTCTGGATTTGAGGTGTCCCCTCAAACCCCTGTTTTTCATGCCGTATAGAGGTGACATGATGTGGTTTGTGAGAGTTGTCACCTTATCAGGCCATCTAGTTTGATTGGACCAACTGGGTGGTAACTGTGGGCAGCTGTGGCATGACTGGAGGAGGGGGACATTAGAGGAATGCCCTGGAAGGGTCCATCTTCCCTGCAGGCCCCTCCCCTTGTTCTGTCTGCTTCCTGGCTGCCAGGGGTGATCTTTTGTCCACCATGTCCCTCTGCCATGGTGTTTTACCTCAAACCAGGATAAATGGAATCAGCTGGTCATGAACCGAAACCGTGAAACCATGAGACAAAATAACTATTTCTCCGCTAAAGCTCTTCTTTTCAGGTCTTTTGGTCACAACAACAAAGACCTAATACATTCTATTATTCTCACAGGGATTCATCCACAAAGTAGTATTGATAAAAGAAAGTGGGTTCCAGGGTTTGGAGATACTCAGTTTTCATCAGAATCAAGGATCAGAGATGCTGAGTGGCTCCCTCTGGACCATTTAGTCCCTGAGTCTCTTCTTCCACAAGAAGGATGGATTCATCTTACACATGCATCTGGAACTTTATTGAAAATGTTTACATACAAATATCTTGCTTAACACTTACTAGTTCCCTTATATCATTGGTTAAGAAACCAAAGTCCATAATGATTAAGATGCAAATGGAAGTCTCTTGGTTATCAGGAAGTGAAACTGGAATATAAAATCAACACTTCCTGATTTTCCATCCTTTTCTCTTACTTAATGTACATGTATCCTTTGGCTAGAGATGGAATTCAGCCCTCTTGCATTGGAATTACCCCTTGATAGAATAGATTATATACATTTAGAGTTTGTTATTTAAGTGTTTTCCTACATGGTATTCAAGATATTGTGTAATTTTCATTTCAGGAAAAAAATACATTTTTTAAAACGTGACATATTTTCTAATTTCTTTTGACTGTAATCCTTGCATCTACTTCTCCCATTCATTTTCTGAGTTCCTATTATAAAGCCAAATGCACCATGCCAGTAAAATACTCATCAATTAAAAAAAAATAAACAAGCATGTTTGTTATCATGGGATTCATAGAACTGAAAGAACAGTTGGTTCAGGCAAAGATGTTTTTGGAAAAGGCCTAAATGATAAGAACAGATTAATTAATCAAACAGTAGAAATAAATAAGGAAATGAAGAAGGACGTGTAATAATCATTTGGTGTTAGTTTGGGCATTGAGAAATCACCTAAAAGTCATTTAGGCGATTTTACAATTTGGAAAAGGACAAAATCATCTTATATATTACAAATCCATGGAAGATATTTTGTAAAATATATTTAAGAGGGTAGATTGGCTGTCTTATATACCAAGGATGAGTTTCAGTTTCTTGGTTTCATACCTGTCCTCCACACTAAGTTAATTTCATGATTCCTGGATGGCTACCATATCTTGGCTAACTACCTGTTTGCTTAGTTGTCTGTTTGTTTTTTGTAGTCTTGCTCATTCCTAATATATTTCCCAACATTCATAAACATAAAACCTTTCATTTCCTAATTTTTTTTATTTCTCTTCCACTTTTCACTGAAAAAATGTTTCTAGCGGTAGAAATATTTCATGATTCAGAAGGATGATGACATCAAAGAGAAGAATTGTTCACTATGTCCATCTGCCAGTTCCACATCCTCATAATGACATTCTAACCTTGTTTTGGCTCCTGAGAGGAGAAGCTTGTGAGGATAAATTCAACGCAGGAAGCTAGGTCTCTATTATCCCACCCTTCAGGTCTCCTTGAAAGTTAAATCCTAGGCATCTTGTTTATCCACCACAGGAATCAGTTTTCTATGGGCCTCCTTCTCCCTTGCCGAAGTTGCTGGCACATCTGACACATCCGCTAACCCTCAACTTCTTGCACCCTGATAGAGGCCCAGGTGAAGTGCCACTTTCACTAGGAAAGCTCACTCTCATTGCCTGACCCGAGTCAATTGACCTTTCATTTTTATCCACAGGACATGACAAAGACGTATAATTTGTATTCGTGATGATATTTTTGCAAACTGGAAGGAAGCTTAAAGTTTCACTAAAAGTATGAATTGGATTATTCATGTTATATAAATATGGAAAAAGAATCAGCCTTGTTCTTATCGTTATATCTCAATATGTTCATTGAACAAACATTTAACAAATACCTACTGTGTACTAAAGTTAGTATTCGAAAGATAGGGTGATCAATGATATAGAGCAAATTCTCACGATGCACCACTTAAGAAAATTCAGGCAAGCACAAACACCATAATAGCATATTACAATGCGTGATGAGCAATAAGCAAAATAAATGTGGTGATAGAATACATTTAGTGATGTTAGGGAGAGGGTCCCGTGATCCGCTTTGACCAACAGTATGGTCGATGATGTCATCTAACTTCTGAACTTGGGCTACTAGAGATCTTCACCTTCCTCTTTCCTATGCTTGCAAAATTTCTCTTAGAACTTGACCCTTACATGGCGAGAAGTTCAAGTTACATGGAGTGACCCTATGAGGAGGACTGAAACATTCTAGTGACAGTCTCAGGTGAGCCCAGTTGAGAGCCAGGATTGGCTAACCAGCCTATTTGAGGGATTTCAGCCTATTTGAGCTGTCAGATGACGGCTGTCCCAACCAACATCACATGACCCAGAAAAATGATCTACCAAGTCTAGTGTGCCCATAGAATCAAGAGAGGGGATACAAGTCTATTGTTCATTTTCAGCCACTGTGTGGGGGCAGGGGTTTTTGTATGGGATAAAACAGGTCATTGGAACAGTGTGTGTAAAAGAACTTATAAAAGCAAATCACTGTGTCCACAGAACAAAAGTGAACCTCCTTGAGGACAGAGAATTATGGTGGCTGCAAATTCCCTGGCTTAGGTAAGCGGTTGCTGGGTAAACACGCATGAATAACAGCATGAACTTGGAGAGTTTAGTTCCATTCCTTCACCCAGGAAATTTTTATCACCTCTTTTTCTTAACTAAAAGTTGGCCTCTCTCCTATAAGTATTCTTTATCTCTTGCAACTTATATGAAACTCTCTTTTTCTTATCTTAGTAGCAATAAACAGTGACAAAACAGCTACACTTTCTTTAATTAAAGAGGTTTATTTTTATATTTTTTTTAGTCATACATGACAGTAGAATGTACTTTGGCATATTATACATACACAAAGTATAACTTTTTCTAATTAAGATCCCATTCTTGTGGTTGTACATGTTGTGGAGTTACCCTGGTCATTGCATTCAAATGCAGACTACACTGAGATTCCATCTCATCTCACTTCAGTCAGAATGGCAATTATCAAGAATACAAGCAACAATACATGTTGGCGAGGATGTGGGAAGAAAGGTACTCTCAGACATTGCTAGTGGGACTGCAAATTGGTGAAACCATTGTGGAAAGCAGTATGGAGGTTCGTTAGAAAACTTGGCATGGAACCACCATTTGACCCAGTTATCCCACGCCTCCATCTATACCAAAGGACTTAAAATCAGCATACTATAATAATGCAGTCATGTAAATGTTTATAGCAGTTCAATTTCCAATAGCCAAGTTATGGAAACAACCCAGGTGTCCTTCTATGGATGAATGGATAAAAAAATGAGGTATCTATACACCATCCATAAAGAAGAATAAAATTATGACTTTTGCTGGTAAATGGATAGAACTGGAGAAGTATCATGCTAAGTGAAATCAGCCAGTCCCCAAAAAACCAAAAGCCAAATGTTCTCTCTGATATGTGGATGCAAACCCACAACAAGGGAGGGTGGGGAAGGGAAGAATGGAAGTACATTGGATTAGACAAAGGGGAAGGAAGGGAAGGGAGGGGGGAGGAGAATAGGAAGGACAATAGAATTAACTGGACATAAATTTCCTAGCCTTGTATTTTAATGCTACACTTTCCTGATGTTTAGTTATTTTGTCATCTCAACCAACTCCCAAGGTCCTTGAAAGTGTAAGTTTTATTCTTAGTCTTTTGGCTCTAACACACTGCTGGCCTCATGGGTCATCTGTTCCTAACACCTAAGGGACTCAATTAATACAAGGTTAACCACTTTATGTTCACATGGAAGCAATATTCAATATACTTGGTGGTAACTTAATCCATTTAGTGGTTTTCACATATAGAGGAGGGTAGAGAAATGTGTTTGCATATTCTGGCAATATTTCCAAGTTTTCTAACTTTCAGCAACCATTTAAATATTCCTTATAACTTCTCAAGGTTCTATGAAACAGAATGAGAACCGTAATCAGTGAAATAAAGGCCTGTGAGTCAAATAAAAATAATGTTTTCCCATTTGACCTTTAGCAAGTAAAGAATTCTCAAGTATATAAACTTGCAATGGTTCTACTTCATTAGGTTACTCAGCAGTGCATTGACTAATGGTTGTTTCAGGAAAGAAAGTCATAGCTAATGAGCAGGGAGCTTTTAATAATGGCCTGTGAGGTCCCACACTTACCACCAAGACAATCAGTGCACATTATTCTTCCAAGCAGAAAATATAAAAACAGTACAAGAAATTTCCTTTGACCGTCCAAATCAGGATCTTGTTCAGACACACTCAGGACATCCAAGGGTACTGGCATGGAGTGGGTATCAGATTTAAAAGAAATAAGGATATAATCTGGTAGGATTCTAAATGGAACTAGAGTTGTTGGTTCCAGTGTTTTGAGACTTTTTAAAAATATTTGTGTTTCTTCTAAAAGCCCATTCTCCTCCCTCATTGCAAGGACATTAGAACAGACACAATTCGAAGGCTCTTGGCTTAGGACAGCTGTTCCTTGCAACAAATACCAGGGAAAACAGAATAATTAGAAAGAAAAATACCTAAATCAAAGCCAATAAAGAAAATGATTTAAAAGGTTTCAGTGGCCTGAGATACAAAGTGACATTGAATAAGGATATAATTTAGCCCTTGATTAAAGGTATCACTCATTCTTCCACTTAGAATTTCAGTGACTGCGTATTCTGTCTTGGGAAATAGGCTTCAAAGAAAGTATTAATGAAAAGATAGGGTGCATGATGACTATTGCACCATTTCCTCCTGGGTCTCAATGACCACAGGAACATGTGTACCGAGGGTCGTCTGCCCTCAGTGCCTCTTGCTGTCAGCATCTTCTCTTTGACAGAGAGGACCACTGTGCCTTCTCATATTAAGCAATGAAACATAGGAGGGGATAACTGCCATACCCATCAAGAGCACTCAAAACTGTCCTCGGTTTGAATAGCACCAATTATCTAAATTTATAACTGATATAAACAGGAAAACCTGAATTAGACCTTTAAATTGCTGCCTCTCCACCATTCGGTCTTCTTTATCTTTCCCATTAGAACCATTGTTAGTCTAGCAGTCTTAACTAATTCAGAGGAAACGTCAGGAGAAGATCAATGTATGAATCCCTGAAGGCCTATTTGATGTTAATCTGCTCCTTTTATGAAACACTCTTCCTATAGATTCAGAATGTGTTATTGCCACTGTTTCAGATTGACCTGCAAAATGCTCAATAAACAATGCAGTTTGCTCCCAAATGACATAAAAGTCCAATGCAAGCCGGATACAATTTTTTAACTTTAATTACAATGTAAGATGAGCTGAATGGAATTTGATCTCAGACAGGAAATGCTTGTGTTCCAAGGGGTCAAAATTAATATAAAAATATTTTGCTTTATCCAGAGATTAAAAAAAAAATACAAGATCTCTGCTCTTTTTTATATCACCCCATTCACCTCTTCCCGAGGTTGACTTTGTTCTGCACCTTTGCACATATTTGCCATGGATACCAATGCTGGGACAGTTTGGAGGACATAGAACTGGGCAGAGACCCTCGTGTGCTCATTGCAAAGGCTGGCAGAGGAAGGCCAATCTGTATGCTTCAATTAGGAGAGAAGTCCTCTAACATAGTGACTGTAAAGATGGTGGAGTGGGGCAGGCCATTGTTCTCTACTGAATGCCTACTATGTTTAAGGTACCTGGGAAATTTAGCACTAAAAATATATCTTTTTGTGTGGGTACATTGACTTTAAGGATGAGTTCAAAAGACCTGCAACACCTGCTCTTTTTGCTCTCCCTTCCCTGCAGACAATGGATCCTTTCAGCCCTTTGCCTGGCTTATCACAGCTTCCCCTGTCATCAGGTTCACAGAGCTCTAGGCAAAGTTGCAGTCAGGTAGGAATGGATTCATAAACATAAATTCCTGTATGGGCACATTCTTAGGAATAAAAGGAAAGAACTGTGAATTATGAGACAGACGATAGCAAAGCCTAGTTTGAAGCTAAGTGTGTGTAACCACACGTCCGTGTACTGCAGGAGTCTGAGGAAGGAAAAGAGGCATGGTATGAAAGTTAAAGAGAGAAACTTTATTAGATTAATTTGGGGGGACGATTAAGGCAGAGCTCATTAAAATTACTTTAGTCTGTCCTCTCATTTATTTTTTTTCACCGAAGGCATATGAACTTATGCTAATTGTGTGGTGGTTTTGTAAGTACTGAGCAAGATTTTCTGGCTAAATTTCAGAAACTACTTTGACTCTAAATTGGACAACTTTGAAGGCTACATTAACTCTTTCATGTTACTAAAGAGCCAGAGGATTAGTAGTTTTCAAATCCCAAGCCATTATTTCCACTATATGTTTTATTTTTATTTTTTTAACAAAAACCTTCAGGCATTTTTCAATTTACTTCTTAGAAAGCAAGTTTTACTAATTTACTTCTGGGGAATGCTTCAGGCATTTGGAATACCTGCGTCAGTGACCAAGGTCAATTCACATAATTGGGACCCCATAAATCACTTCATTTTGTGTTTTTCTAGAACGGACATTAAGCTGCCTAAGTAGGTCAGCCTCCATAGGTTAGGGTAGCACAACCATGAACACTTCACTCCTTGTCCTCTTTCCATTTTAAGGTTTAATTACAGCCTAGTCTTCTGAAAAGCTGTGACTTGATAGCTAACAAATGTCACAAATATTCCTGAATCCACTAGTGGAACTGTTCAGGAATTGACAACTGATAGGCAGCATCAGCACCAGAGCAGTCTGGAGCCCTTACATACACGTGCCAGCACAATGAGGCAGGTCTCCAAGGCCAGAAATCTGTACTCACCCGAGAACTCCACCATCTGGTCACCACTGTGGTGGCACTTTAGGTTAAAGGATTCTTTTCCCATCTATATTCTTTGCAGAGCAGGTGGTCATCCTGACCTTTCACCTTCAAGAGCATGTCCTTTTTGCAAATGGCAAACCAAATTATCCCATCCTATTTTTTGTAACTTTCTCTTAAAACCTTCATGAAAATGCATCCATGATGTTGAAGTTTCTGCCTCTCAGAATAGCTATGATGAAGTCTACTTTTCAAGGACAAAAATCTTTGCAAGAACCTCTTAAAATGCAGAACACAGGCTTCTAAAATCTTCTCATTTGAGTTGAAAGTAGATCAACTCTTTAAAAAAGTGTATTAGAAATGTAAAGGAAACTTTTAAGAAAATGAAAATGTTAACTGTACTGATTTGACTATTACACCTTGTATATATGTCTTGCATTATCACATGACACTATAAATTCAAACAATGAAAATAATAATTAAGAAATGAAAATAAATTAAAAAGAAATTGTTGGCTACAGAACACAAAGCAAATTTTAGATAACGATTGAGTCGTATAAATACTGTGGAAAAGGTAATACAAATGGAAATATTAAGTTACAATGAGAGTCATATTTTTTCTTTTAAATATCTTTTTGTTAAATGATGTGTTTATACATTTTTAACTTCAGAGGTAGAAGAGATACTTACTTTTATTTATTCTTAAAATTACCTCCAAGGATGGAGGGAACCTTTAGCTCTAAGTTAAGGGTCAGCAATTACTATTCCTGTGGTCCCCTCCTCATTCCAACTAGGAGAAATCCAGAATCATAAGCAAAGTCTCTTCCTTTCTCTAAAATTTTCCTGATTTCTGAACTCTTTGACTTTACTTTTCTTATTATCTTTCTCCCCTTTCTCTTCCTCCTCTCCCTTTTTCTTCCATTCCAGTAATTATTCTGCTACATAGCAGACATTTCACAGTGGAATATCAAAAAAAAAAAAAAAAAGAATCACACTCTAGAATTTTTTATTCATTAAACAAAGATTTTTTTTACATTTGTGATCTAAATATTACCCAATAAGCAAAATTGTTCTAAATTGATCTAACTATTACCCAATAAGCAAAAATTTCTCCTCTAATTTTTCATGACTTATGTCATCTCCCTTTTCCCAGTTCAAAATAATTTAGTTTCATCGAAGAGCAAATAAATGATTTAAATATTGATTTTTCTTTGTAGTTTGTTATCTTGTATTTTAGGTCATTTCTAAATGTCATTACATCGGAATATCACCAAAGAAATAAGATAAAAAGCTCCATGTATGTCTATAACACACACTCTAGACTTTTTTATTCATTCAACAAATATTTTTACATCTAAATATTACCCAATAAGCAAAATTTATCTTTATCTCTCCAATTAGACTGCAAAAAACTCACACAAAATATACTTCTTTTCTTACTGTTTTATGCACAGCAGGCTCTACATTGACTACAAAGTGCTTTTCTCTAATCTGAAATATGTATTTCTTTAAAAACCACAATCCTATTTAAGTGCATATGGACATTACCTAATACAGAATATTGACATGTAAAGTAAATCAATTTTTGACTCACTTTGAATTTTCTTAAAGGATTTTCACCATAAAGTTCCTTTCAGGCTCTTGAGGTTTACTTTCTGCTGAGATTTCAAGTTTTTGGATTTTCAGCCTAAATCTCATTGTACATTCTCATCCCAGTACTCCAGGAATGAAGGAGCAAACCAATAATTACTATATCCACCAGCATAAATCAGGCCCACATTTCCTGATGTCTGAGTAATTGTAAGTACAGCTGTAGATTTGTGTTTCATCCTGAAAATATGATAATACATATCGTACGATACTGGTGTAGCTGAAATAGTGGAGTGTATCTGAAACGCACGAGTTAGGATTTCAGTATTTTTAACAGGAAATAGCCCTGGTTTTTCCAATTTATTCTTATTCAGCAGGTCCAGCAGATACCTACAGCTAAGACCAACTGAAAAGTACACAGTACATATCACATGCACACATATGCGCACACACACGAACACACACACTCATGCTCACATAAACACAACACTATGAAAAGATGCATGAAATGCATTAAAGAAATTACATTATAGAAATGCATGAAAGAGTTGGAGATAAATAGCTCAAGTGTCAGAGGAAGAAAAAAAATAGCATAAAAGGGAACCGTTGGTCTGTCCCTTTCGGTCACATACCAACATTATCTGTAAAGTGTTTCTGTATCAAGAAGCTATTCATTAATATGGGGAGAGTAGAATATCTTAAACGGATCCACACAAAGGTTCTGCTATAACATCTCTTTTGACATTTAATTCAAAAATTAACTAAAAGTTCATGCCTCAGTGGACTGCGTGATACATTAATAAGTTCTGTCAGAATGAAACCAATCATTTTTAGATCATTTTGATAAGAATGGCCCTTCTTTTATTATCTTCCATCATCCCTTTCATGAAAAAGCCAAAGAAAATGCCAAGCACTTAAATCAGTCATAAAAAGTGAAATATCTCTAGTATGAATCCAATCATTCACTATCAAGTATTTCACACAAATATCATACAGAAAATATTTTCATTTTATGAGTTGAGTGTGGAGAGAAGAACGAGTCTCTACTCTGCAGGAAGGCAGCCCTGTGCTTTATCTGCAGGCTTTTAAACTGAAATTTCATTCTGTTACACCCAGAGCGATAGCCCATGTGCTGAGCACAATGCAGTCTACATAGAGAAAATGATTATATCTGAAAATTCCATCCCCCTTCCTTTCTGTGATAAATATTTATTTTCAACATCATCAATAGCTGAAGTGCTGCTCATCTGTGACCATCTGTTCTTATTATAAAACAGCAGATTTTGGCAGAATTTTCCTGCACTGAGCTCCTCAAAACGTTAGAACACCTGTTTGATCCTTGCCAATCAGGCCCTTGGAATGGTTGATGTGGGTGGAAGGTGGTTGGGCATAGGTAAAGGTTTTCATGATTTTTTTTTTAAATGGGAAATACCTAAAACCTGGATGATCTTTTTTTTTTTCCAGTTAATGATGATTCATCCTTTACCATTAGAAAAAGTTACTGTACTCTTAAAAACTATGATTAATATTAAAACATCTACAGTTAAATGGGGAAATACACAAATGTACTTTTGATTATTAACACATAAAGAAATTGCTATTATCTACTAAAAAAAGTATATATCTTATTGCTGGAGCAGTGTCTGCACATAGTAGGTACTTAACACATTGCATACTTAACAAATGAATTAATTACAGTGTATTTAATTCCCACAATGAATGGAATTTGCATTTATAGATGAGCAATAATGAGGCTAAAATAATTTGCAAAGCTGCAACTCATTACACTTCTTTCTGATTCTTATTCACATGGTTTTCCATCAGGTGATGCAACTTTGATCGGCCTCTCAGTAGATACTACAAAGACTAGAAATACCAAAGCCACAGGTATTATTTTTGGAGAGCTAGCCAAAGGGAGTGACTTTTGGACAGTTTTGAAAGCAGGAAGCAACATGTTTGAGAAACCTGGGGTAAGAAAGGAAGTAGAGTGGATTCCTGGAACCAGCACATTGACTAGAGTGGCATGAGAAGCAGGCATTCAGAAGGCCTGTTGCTATTTATATGGTGGAGAGATAATTGTAGAGAGATCTGAAACCTATAATTAGGAGCTTGGGTTTGATACAAAGCAGAATTGAGAAAGTGATTGATGTGATTAAAAAAACGGCATGATGAGTACTGCCGATGGGTGAAGAATGGGTTGATTGGCAAGCCGGCTGCCGGGAGGGCTGGCAGAGGGTTCCAAGTCCAGATCAGTTGCCATGGTAGTGGACTGAGCCAAGAGAAAGCAATGCTATTCAGGTAGCATCCTCAGACTCGAGAGATGCACTCCTGCCTCCTCTTTGCCCTTCAGTGATGCCCTGGAATTCCCTCCCTTTGTCTTTTTTCTTGAAACATAATCTTTTTGTGTGTCGTTTTATATAAAGCATTTGGACATGAACTAAAACTATTTTTGTTTTGTTTGGTCACTGAAGCACCTCCAAAGCAAACAAAAAATTCTTAGGCAATTTATAAACTAACCAATTACTTTTGTCATAATATTCATAAGTAAATTATGTTAAAATATTAGAATTGTTGGAATTGCGTGGAAATGCAAATATTATCTTGTCTGTCTCATTTTTTCAAAGAAGGAACTTGGGACTGGGGAGAGGAAGTGATTTCATTCATTCATTCATTCTTTTAGCACAAGCTATGGAGTCAGATTCATTTTAAATTTGAAACCTGGCTTCCTATTTCTTGTCTGGGTAACTGTAAAAAGTCTTCTTTTTTTTTTCCGGTTTCTTCATGGAAAAAAATAGATGTAAGTATAGAACAATAGTCATTATAATACAAATAAAACATTTTTTTCTTCAGTCACTATGGGGTGTGGTAAATGGTATATGCTCAGAAGCCATAAAGCTTGGGCTTAATTATCAATTCCACTATTCAAAAGAAATGTGAGCTTGGACAAGCTTCCTAATCTCTCTTTGCCTCAGACACTTCATTAGTGAAATAGGGTATGTGTTTCTAGATTTATATAGCATTAAATGAGAAATATGTGTGCAAGTTTCACCAGACTCTGCCTTATGCAAATAGTGGAGGGTAAATGCTAGCTGTAGTTTGGGTTGTTATAATTATTGTTGTCCTTGCTTCTTGGTAGCAACCCTGATGTGTTGAGTACTGCATTCGACTTAGAATATACAAGCAGAAAGGACATGGCTCCTCCTCTCGAGAGCTCAGAGTCCAGGTAGATGGCAGTAAGTAAATAACAAACACAATCCAATGTAACATGTACTACCATGGAAGTTCTCTCCCTGCTTTCCTGGAATGCCAAGAGGTCTGGGTGAATCCGGAACAATGCATTGCAAGTGAATCATTTAAGGTGAGACTTGAGAGGTGAGTGAGGAGTTCTCAGAAGACCACAGGGAAAGGCAGGAGTCAGTTGTGTGTTCTGGAAGCAGAAAATAAATCAGCAGGACAGAAAGCACACACTTGGAGTTAGGAGAGAATCCGAGCTGCTGGTGGTTTCCTGTGGATGGTGATAGACTACACACGAGGAACAGCGAGAGGCAGAGCTGAATAGTTAAACAGTGGTTTGATGAAAAAGGCTCCTGTTACACGCACCACCAAGCTACGTGTACTCTGTCCTGAAGCCCATACCACAGGAGTCAAGAATGTAAATCAGAGGGACGGCCTGATTGGGTTCTCCTTGTCAAAAATTGATAGGTGCCCCAGGTCCCACTTCAGCCCGAGGAGGGGGTTACTGCCACTTCTTCCCCTGTTGGGGTGGCCAATTTGCCTCCTCCTACCAGATGGCAAATTTCTCCAGGACAGCCATCTGTCTTTTCCTTCTCTCCTCAAGATGCCTAGAGGCAGATACAGTAGTATCTTTTATCCATGGGGATATAGTCTGACCCCCAGTGGATACCTGAAACCACACAGAGTACCACACTCACTACCATCTTTGTTCCTTCATGGCCTGCAGCACTGCCACGTTAGTACCAGAGTTAATCTGTCCCTAATCCATGTGACTTGCTAAAGATCAAATAGTGATAGTGGAAGGCAGTACAGGAAAGGGATGGTTTCAAGTGATATTTTTAAAAATCTGTAGGGGGCGGGGACGCTGATGGACTTGCAGGTAAAAAGAATAATCTGGAATCATCTTGAGATTTTGAGAATAGCCAACTTCACTGAATGAATGTTCAAGGGTCATTCACAGGTGAAACTTATGAGTGTACTTCTGGACATTCAGAGGACTTGTGTCTCATTCAGAGGGCTTGTGGATCAAATGAAGGGCTCTATGAGAACCAGGGAGATACAGAGATCCTGGCCAAATTCTTGAGCTTCATGTCTTTTAACCTACCATCCATTGCACTTTCCTCTAAGCGTTGAAAAAAGAAAAAGAAAAAATGTAAGCAACTTCTAGAATATTAAAGCCATCCTACATAATGATTTGATGATTTAATTTGCCAATGGCTGCAAAATCAAAGAAATATTTTCCTTGTCTATCTGTCAGGAATCTCTTAAAAAACACATCTGTCTCTGGAAAAATCCAAGTTGAAGGATGACTCCTTCAAAGCCTTGCCATATCCTTCCAAACATGCTGAGCACTCATATAGCATTCGGTTTTACTCTACCTATAGCATTTGTTCCGGGGTATTCAGGTAATGGTGTTCATCTTCCTTTAATGGATTCAATACAGTGTCATGATTAATTTTATTTTTTTATATATACCGGGGATTGAACCCAGGGGTGCTAAGCCACTGAGCTCCGTCTCCAGCCCCTTTTTAATATTTTATTTAGAGACAAGGTCTCACTGAGTTGCTTAGGGTCTTTCTAAGTTGCTGAGGCTGGCTTTGAACTCACGATCCTCCTGCCTCAGCCTCCTGAGCCACTGGGATTACAGGTGTGCGCCACCGCACCTGGCCACTGTCACGATTAATGCCATGGATTTTGGAACAAAGCAGAAGGTTCTTAAATCTCAGTCTTGCCACTTAGCTGAGCTACCCAGAGGAAATAGATTGCCTGCCTCAGGCTACTTTTCTCATATGTGAAGTTCAAAGGCCAGTACTTCCCACAAAGGCACGAGGCACTCTACTGGCTTTCCATCTTGCTCTGCCAAGAGCTGTCAAGGCTACTTGTTTTCTTTGCTTCAGCCACACTGGTCTCTATGCCATCCCTGAAATAATGAGTAATGCTCTTTCCATCTAGAATGCTCTTCCCCTAGATGTCTGCATGGCTAGTTCTCTCACTTTCTTTAAACATTTCACAAAAGTAATCTTCCATCATCTAGCTGTAACAGAGAAGAATATACTGCTGAGTGTAACATGGAACACCTGCGTGCATCTTGACAAAGGCTGGAAGGAAATGCACTCCAAAGGAAAGTTGCATTCTAGAGGAGAATTATGTGTGAAATGTTCCCCTTCTACAGTATTGCTTTTGATGTAGTTTTGACATTTGAAATGCAATTAAAAATTCAATTTCTCAGTAAGATCTTCCCTGGGTACCCTAGGTAAAATTTCAGTTTCACACTGTAATATTTCATATCTCCCTTGTCTGCTTTATTTTTCTCCTTAGCATTTATTACAATCTAATATGCCATATATTTTACTTATTTATGTTTGTGAAACAAACAGGAAAGCAATCTCCTTATAGATGGAGACTTTTGTTTCATTCATTTGCCGCTCTATCTTCCATGCCTGGAATAATACCCAGTATATAGTTGACTCTCAAAAAATGTAATTTGAATGAATGAATTGCATTTGTAAATTGCTTAGGGTGGTATTTGGCATGTACCAAATACCCATCAAATAGTGTTAATGTTGTGACTTTTGCTAATATTTTATGTAGTCTTTCGAAGCCGTAAAATATACTCTACTCATGATTTTATTACTTCTTCTGCAATAGTTGTTGAGGATGAATGAGTGACCCAACTAACTAAATTCGTGGGTTAACTACTTGTAAAGTTATTTGTGGTGTGGTTAGTGGTGTGGTTGTTGCCTCCAATGAGTACTACGGAGCTGGAGAGAGACTGGGAAGCAAATGGATTTGGTGGAGCAGTTTCTAATCTTAAGCAACAGTGATGGTTTGGATACGAAATGCTTCCCCAAAGCTCCTGTATGAATGCAGAAATGTTCAAAGGTATAATGATTGGAATATGAGATTTGTAACCTGATCATTTATCCTAGTTGGAATGGCTGAGTGGTAACTGTAGGCAGATGGGGTGTGGCTGGGGAGGTGGGTCACCATAAGGGTGTATTTTACTGCAGCCTCTTCCTCCATGGTCTCTACTTTCTGACACCCTCATAAGCTGAATAGCTTTCCTCCATGATTTGCTGCTTCACCTTGGGCCCAGAGCATTAGAGTCAGCCATTTTCAGTCCATTTGTGGACTGAAATCATTGAAACTGTGATCCTAATACACTTTTCCTCTCGGAATTGAATTGTTCTTATCTGGAATTTTGGCCACTGTAACACAATAGCTTACAGAAATACTAACTCTACACCTAAACGTCCCTCATTTCCAATGAGGAGGTTACCATTAAGGCGACTTTCCAGCTCTCACAGTCTCTGAGTCCATAATTCCCAAAAATTGAGGTGAAAGGCAAAAATCTTCCATTTTTTTTCAAATTTCCTTACAGTGAATAAGGAATGGATTTAAAACAATCAAATGGTACAACAGTTCTTTCCTTCACATATATGTGTACACACTTATGTGCATGCGCGCGCACACACACACACACACACACGAACAACCTTGACCTGATCATTTCTAATTTTCTTCCATGTGTTTGTCTCAGTGATTCATGGCAAGTATGAAGATATTTCCAAAGTGTTATTAATGGCTTAGAAAGTGGGAAATGTGTCTGTCAAAACCAAGCTTAGCAAGTCTGGTGGCAGGCAGTACCAAGAGGCACAGTGAACTCCAAGTTTAAATTACAAGGAACTATTGATCTTGACAGTAAAGCAAACCTGAAGATGAAATTGACGTGGAATGGACCTGACGTTGAAATATTATCTTAAAATCTTGAAAAGCATGATAAAGAATTCAATTATATAACCGAAGGGAATTAGAGAAAGTGAAAAAATCGGTAGTGATCTTTCCTTCAAATATGTATTTTCCTGTATGGGTCAGACTCACTTTGAATGTAATTAGTTACTCTTGCTTCTCACTTCATCACTTAATCAATTTCAATAATGATTTAGCTCAATTATTAGAAAGTTTTGCATTCATGTCATAATCAAAACAAATCAAACAAACTGCAGAAGTAATTTGTGTCCAAGTTCCAAAAATGAACTTTAGTCTAGGACTTAAAATGAATTAATATGACATTTTAATAGCCCTGGGTTTAATCTGGGCTGTACAACCTGCACTGTGAACAAGTTATTTAATCTCTGCTTTTTAAGGTTCTGTAGCAATAAAACAGCAGCATAATAATCCCTATCCTACTATAATTGTCCTCAACCATACATATACATCATGTGACTGTGTCACATACAGAAAAAAAGAGAGATAAAATTCATTTTGACATATATTTAGATGACACTATCATATATCTTATCCTCTAGAATCGAGTAATTGTGCCCAGCCAAAGAAGAAATGCTTGTAGTTAGTTTTTCATGTTTTATACAGGAAACATGTTCAGAAGGGTTAAGTAACTTTCCCTATTCAATAAGCTTGACATCTTCTGCAGCTTACTAACTGCTTCTCATAACTCTCCTCCTCATAGTTAATCTGAGAGTCTACACTTGGGTGAATATCATATGAATCCTGATAGGATTTTTTAACCCTTTCTTTCCAGAAGACCTAATTACACCTTTAATTATCTATTTATTTGTCAGATACTTTAGGAGCAGGTCCCCAGAGCTAGGGACTATTCTGCCGGCATTAAATGACAAAACAAATCTCTGCCCATGAAGCTAATGTTGTGGTGGAATTGATGAATTAATTCAGCCAACATTCTTGAGCTCCCTTATGACCTAGACTGAAGCTCTAACAAGCCCTTCTCTGACACTGTTGGGAAGGAAATACAGCAGGGAAAACTGAAATAAAGCATGGGATGCTACGCACTCTGCAGGTGAAGGCTTGGTAGAGAGCAAGGGTTGATTCAGCCCTGAAATGCCTAACAAGTCTTCCCAGAGATGCTGAACACTGACCTTGAACTTGGAGTATGAGAGGAAAACCTAGTTTACTTTCAGTAACCTATGCAGAGGGTTCACCTAATTCTTTAAAAATTAGTGTTTGTTTTATTTTATTTTTTATTTTTTTAACTGAAAAATGTCATACCTGCTGAGTTAAAACAAGAAAGGTTTTATGTGTGTGTGTGTGTGTTTGTGTGTTTTGCAACAATTCTGCTTCTTAATGAGAAGTAAATTAATTGTTATTTAAAATGTTATGCTTTATAGTATATGCAGAAATCATGTTCATAGTATATGCATGAAATATTTTTTAAGGGATTTTGTAATAAAACAATGGCATTTGAAATTGAACAATTTCTGGCAAAGTTGATAGGGACACAAAAAGGGATTCAAAATAAATTTTATATATTTTAATCAACATAATAGTTCACAATGAGAAAAAATGTTTTTATAAATATTGAAACCATTTATTCATATAACCTAGTTTTTTTGCATATTCTTCCGATAATATAACACATTTGGGTTCTCTCTAAGTCAATATCTAGCTGATCTTTCAAAATGATTTACTAAATTGAAATAAGAATTAAAATTTTAAATCAGCTAAACACAGGCAATGTTGCTCAAAATGTCCTGATATTATTTCAAAGGACTAAGCATCAACAATAACAAAGTTTGTGATTAGATCTGAGGTAAATCATAGCATTTGTGTTACTTCTGATTTTTTTTTCTCTTAAGTCCCACTAAAGTTCAGCTGCTATTATGTAGTCCTGGAGCACTGGGATTTTCTGATACATTGTGCACAATAATCCTTTCTAAGTCTGGCTATTACTGCTGCTTTCCATGCTTATGCAGGTTTGTCTGACTGGCCTAATTTATTTTTTAAATCCAGTCCTCAAAGCTCATCTTTTCATTCTTGCCCTTTCATCCTAATACATAGTTTTGTGAAGCAGTCATTTGGGGAAGTACGGTATCTATCGGAGTGATGAGGCACATTTCTGTATCTTTTTTTTTTTTTTTTGGTACATTGTGCTTTTACTTAATCAGCATATTTATATACATTCTGTGCACAGGTAAGCTCTGTCCAGCTTTTAATTTCTTAGGACAATATTTGGGGGACAACTTCAAGAGGACTGATGACAAATATCATATTCAGGAAGCAAGGTGCCATATGTAGGGATATCTTGGTGACATTTATGATATGCTTTTTGTTCCAGGGTTACCCCAGGTTGAAGTAGGTAGAGATGACATGACAGCCTTACTCAGGAGGACTAAGACTGCAAGAGAAACTGGCAGAGATGTTAAAGAAGAATTTCTGTCCCTCATGTCTCAGAAATATGTTTAATCGAGTGTCTATCGTGTCCAAAGTACAATAATACACTGATTCTTTTATCTAGCAAATATGTCCTAAGTGTATACTTTGTATGAGGCATTCTGCTGGTGGCAGGGATCATAGTGATAAATAGGGCATAGCCTAAGTAAAAGAGCCCAGACTATTGTGATAGTCCTTGTTCCTGAAAATCTAAGTTTTTCCTCGAAGTGAAATTGGAATTATTTTGAGGATATGGTATATGAGTGAACACTGTTCACAAAATTGGCAAGAGCAGGGTCTCTTACTCACTTTTGTGTTCTTGGTTTAATACACTCCAGCAAAGAGTAATGAATGAGTAGCTCCATTTATAGAACACATTGATGGACTGATTGGCCCAGGATGCTCCCTGACAGCTCAGCCCTCGATAGTGCCACTCCTCAGAACTTCCACCATGCTTACATGGTGTTGATGTTGTTTCACAAATACTTGCCCCTACACCACCCTCAACCCCCCATCTATTAGCAACACCAATTGATTGAATCACATCTTTCTTGTGTGGGGAACTGGATAGTCCCCTCTGAACTTCCAGAAGCATCTGGCTGGCTGGTAAAGGTCCTTTGCTGAGTGCCTGAGCCAGGAAATACTGACGTGGGCCAGAGTATTGTTGATGTACCTCACTCAGTTGTAAACAGATCATCTCTTCTAACTCGAATCCTCCTGCTCAAGACTCCTGTACCTCGACACTCATCCCTGAAGACAGCATCTAGAGATTCCTCCTTTTTCTCTCCATTCATGAGGCCACATCCTGGGTTAACAAGCGATGACCTGAGAGCTCTGAAGGTCACCCTGGAGCAATGGCGGCTGCTTTTCCTGGGCGGTAGTGAGGGCCTCTCCTGGCATCCCAACAGCTCCTGATCCAGTTAAGTGTGAAATGGGTTGGAAACTCAGAATAAAAGGATCAGAGGATATTATTTACAACAACTCCTTTTAAATGAGGACCAATGGTAAGAGTACAAGGCAATACAGAAACATGGCCGTTTACAAAGTGGGGGAAGAACTTGACTTTTTCCTCACCCCCTCATGACAAAATACATAGGAATTTAAGCCTGAAACTATCTGTTACCCCACACCCAGGATTCCCATTCATGGATTAAACAACAGGTTAAGTGACATTCTCTCCCAGATTCACCAGCGATGGGAAACACTAGGTCCTTGAAGTTCTATAAAATAGACAGCTGGCAAGATGGATGGAGAATAAGGGCTTTTCAAAATTAAAACTAATTTTTTAGAAACATACCTATTTTTGTATGGTAGAGTATATATAATAGATACATATAATATATATCACATATATATGCACTCTGGGAGATTTTTTTAAACCAAATTTTCTCAGAGACAAAACAATCTATTTAATGACTCTCTTTTGCATCAATATTATGGAATATCATTGGAGTGATGGTACAAATGGAAATGATTTTAACTCACTTTGTATGTTCAGTTTTTTGGTGTGCTACAATCTGTTGTTGAACATTATGAAATCAAGCTTTGTTCTAATGAAACAGAATCCTCAAATGGCTATAAGAAATAGATAAGAAAGCTATGTATTTTTATATGTGCAGATCCAATTAAATGTAAAGAAACAACTTTGCAAATTATTGTTAAGGAACAATCTATGAAACTTAAGGTTTCAGATCATGCAAAATAAGTAAAAAATATTGTATTAAAAATTTGTAAGCTGTTTTATTTTCCATCATGATTAGTATTTGATTATTATCATGTTTTTGGTAGATTCACACTTGCTTTTTTCTCTGCTAAGTTATATTTATTTATTAATGGTCTTTATTCCATTTTGGTTTAGAATATTAAATCTATTCACAGAGGCTGCAGTCTATAGGCTCAAGTTTTGAAAAATGATTGTAAGTAACAGATGAAAAAGACAAAGATAATTTAATTTGGGAAACAAACTTGAGAGAAAAATGGCTAAATTAATATTTATAGGAAATTATCTTTCACAAATTAAGTTGTTTCTGGATGATATATTTGGTAAGATTATATTCTTGAATTATTTTGAGGACACAGCATTTGATATCTCCTAATTACTCCATTTAGTCAGTGAGACACTTCTTTCTGATGAAAAGTTATTTTGGACCATCTAACCATATGAAGGGTTAAAGCTTCATTACAGCATATTCAGTATTGCATTATACGGCATTTGCAGCATTTGAAACTGAACAAAGAACAAGATTCCTGGAAAGTAACTTAGCGCAGTCCTAAAAATATTTCATTTCTTCTTTAGAGATGATTCAAAGATGAAAAGAGTAAAACAAATCAAACAAACTAACAGAATCTTAAACTGCTGTAGAACACAAAGTCTGCAGGTTCCAATATCTACTCCCTGTAAGCTTGCATTAATAGAACATAATAACTCCTGGGATTGTTTTTTAATGCTTTACATAAAAAATTATTAAAATTGACCTCAATGGATGAATAAGGGTCAAAAGTAAAATTCAGAGTCCCCCAAAAGTTGCAGTGCTTTTTACCCATGGTTTCTCTTTTCCTTCTTTCATGAACTATGTATGTTTGCAAACTTGAATGTGTGCCACCCTGATAGAAGACCAGGGAACATTTCTAGGTTTTATACCACAACCTACGCTCAAGATTGTTCAATAGTATTTGATTCATTGCATAATAATTACATGTTTCACATATTTAAGGAGGTAAAAGACAGATCCCCTGAAGCATTGTATATAACTGACACTTTTAATGTATTTTAGAATTGTTATTTTTACTAGGTCTGAAAATAAATATATTGCAAAGAGAAACCGTTGAGGACAATCTAAACACAGCTAACATGTTTAAAAAGGGTTTTACTGCTATTATAATTTTTTTTAAGTTTCAAAATTCATTATGTTTCGAAAGAAAGAATCAAAATGCAATCTGTATAAATGAAAATGATACTGATGCTAAAAAGACAGGAAGCTGAAGGACAAGATGCACCCTTAGGGATACTACAGTGTACTTAAAGGCTTCCACTCTGTCCATAACCTGTGTCTTAATTAGAGGACATAGGTACAAAAAGAACAATTTGGTGTATAGTAGTGGTAACTTTTAAATTCTTACTTAAGCCTTAGGAACTGTGCCATTTCATTTTGTGTTTAAAATCAATAAGATATAGTTAAAACAAAAATGGTTCTGCAATTAAATTAGAATTTTATCATTGTTTTGGTTAAAAATGACTTACACACATTTTAAAAATCTCAAGGATATAGAATCTTCTTGTGTAAATTAAACAAGCTGAAGCAAATGATCCCCTTGGCCTTATTAAATATAATAATACTTAACATTTATTGGACACTTACTATACACCAGACACTGTTCTAAGGGTTTTACATATATTATAAAAGCACTAACATTTGTTAATCAAATTTACAAAGCTCAAGCAAATTCTAAAATGGAAGAAAAATGTAACTGCTTCTGTTCCATGTATTTATGTAAATTTTGATCTCTCATAATTTTTTAAAAATAGAAACATGTAATGAAAAAAACCAGTTTTATTATTTCCCTAATTCTCAAACAGCTACAATTTCTAGACAACAGCCTGCCTTTCCACCAACTTCCATTTTTATTGGAGCTTGTTTTTCTTCCTATTCTTCCTCCTTTTTCATTGATTTTTTCCCTACCAGTCCTGGTTTGATGAGTGGGTCTATCCTGGTCCAGTTTCCTGCTGGTGCTCTCCTCAGGGATGGTCACATCTGCAGAATTGTGGGAAGGAGGCTGACCAGCTAAGTGAAGTTTCTGGAATGTGAGCTGTTTTCTGTAATATGGCCCCACAAACTGCGTTTTAAAAATTACGTTATTTCTCTAGTTGGGTAAAGTCACATCTCAGATGTCTGTATTTGAGAATGCATGGTCAATATAAATTATTTTCATACAAAACTGAAGTATCTTCTAGGGTATTACAAGTAAGCATGTAACTCATATTATTTACCCATTCATTTAACTGGGATAAATGATCACAGTTTGATTTTTCTATTACTCACATGAATGTAGAAACTTCAACAATAAATAAGATTTCTCTGTTAACAGTGACACTTTATTCCATTTAAACTAATGCAGATGCGGTCTCTGCTCATAAATTATTCAATAAAATGCTAAATCTTCTGCTCAAGAATTTTCTCTACAAAATGATTTTGGGAGGTGAATATGTTTTCCTGTATGAGCATACTAGATGAACTTTCAATTTTGGGTACAGAAAAATCTTTATAAGCATATTTGAAACACATTGATTTTTAAGAATCAATTTAAATTTTATTTTAAAAATTCTCACCTGAGTTTGTTATGTACTACATACCTATTTGCAAAGAAATCATTTTTTAACAAACTGGTTTTTTAAAAAAGAACAAAACTATATCTATTCTATTGAACAAACCAAGCTACCAAACTTTTAAATCAAACTTTTTTCAAAATGGCAAACATAATACTTAGTAGCGATCTCTAAGGATCCTAAGAATAAATATGTAAAGACCTTAAGATGAAAAGAATTTTACTGGCTGCTTCTCTTGTTTTTCTTTATGGCTCAATAAAATATTTGATCAAATTATTGGCTCCTCTGTGAGGTTGCATAATGGTTATTACAATATGAAACTTCTGAGCGATCCCTGTTGTCATTAATACGTGATTATGATACTAAAATCTGGCTTCCAATAAGGCAAAACTACACTCATGAGATTGACATCTTTCTATGTAGTTACAAAAAGTCAATACATTTTAACCCATTCAAACTACAATAGCTTTCATTTAGTTTTTTGAAACCTAAGCTAAGCAATAATAATTAGGAAAAATAAACTACAGATCACTTTGTTAAATCAGACGTGATTTAGCTCTTTAAGCTTTAAATTCCTCAGCAGTTGGCAATGTATTCAAGAAATTGCTTCCTGAAGAAATCACATAGGCTCTCATTATTCTATGAAGGGAGCCCATATAGATGTGGAGGGATCCCAAGGGAGTGGGAATCAGCAATCTTTATTGAAATAATTGAGGATTGTAGACCTAGCATAAGTTTTATCCCACAAATGATCCAGAGCTGAGTCATCATTAATAAAAAAAAAACAAAAACATTTAATTTGCAGGTACTTAGAGGAAATAATACTATAAAGTAACTGGCTGAACACCTGTCTGAAGACATCCCAAAGGACCATGCTGGCCTTGAAGAGATCTTTTTAAATAAAAGATGACTTTTCAAAACCACTGACTAAAAACATTCCCACATGGATTATAGAAATTAAAATAAATTTCTAGGACACGTAACAAGCTTGGCTTTTTTTGCTAGTTCTGGCAAAACGTGGGTCTCCTTTCTAACTTCTGGGTCATGATGTAACAGGCTGGGCTTTTCTTGCTAGTTTTGGCAAAACACGTGGGCGTCCTTTCTAGCTAACCCTACTGGCACTTCCTTCTAGGGAGGTCACTTTCCCTAATGGGAACATAATCTTAAATTGACTTCCATTATTTTAGAAGGTCTGGAGAGGGCAGAAATTACCAATGTGCAATAATTTCTTAGCCCAAGGCAGGCATAATGGTGCACTCCTGTAATCCCAACCACTCCAGAGGTTAAAGTACCAGGGTGGGAAGTTGAAGACCAGCCTCAACAACTTGGCAAGACCCTGTCTCAGAATAAAAAATGAAGATGACTGGTGATGTAGTTCACTTTAATCCCCAGAACCAAAAATTTAAAAAAAAAAGGATTTCTTAACCTGAGAAAGAGCAATGGTTGATATTCTCCTTTCTTCACAGTCATGGTAGATTTTCCTTGACCTTGTGATACTGTGTAACACAGCAAATTAATTGGAATGATAGGAAATTTATGTCTAAACAGCTACAGGAACCATGGATTTGATACAGGGAAACAATTCAATCTAGTGGGAATTAACCCTTCTTTGAGAGTCACTATGACGTATCAATGCCTTGTAACTTTGCAACTAATTATTTTTTAAAAAAATTGTAGCTTAGACTTATTTTCACATGATATTTTTCATCTGATTTTTGCAATTTCACATGTATTTTTTTCCCAAAATGTATAGAACACTTTTTTTTTCTTACCTACTTAAAAAATAGTAAAGAAGTTAAGTGGTGTTCTCCTCTGTACATGCCAAAATTTAAGTAGGGTAAAAGATAAAGATGGAAGTATTTCAAGTTGAAGAAGAAAAAGGGCATGGTGACTGCTGCAGTTTGGATCTTCAATGCTCCCCCAAGGCACATGTGTGGAAGGCTTTGTTGCCAACCTCTGGCACCATTGGGAGGGATGGAACTGTTAGAAAGCTGGGACTAGTAAAAGGAAATCAGGCTATTAGGGGCATGCTCTTGAAGGGGATATTGGGACCCCGGAGTCTTCTTGTTTTTCTCTTTGTATCCCAATCCAGGACTCTTCCTGCACATTCCTCCTGCCTAATATACAGGGTCACCGCAAATTAAAAGCAACTGGGCCAGGCAACTATGGGCTCGATTCTTTGATACCATAAGCCAAAATAAACATTTCCTCCTTTTAAATTGATGGCCTCAGGTATTTTGTCACAGCCATGGAAAGCTGACTAACACAGTGGCTGTTGGCAGTGAGGGATGCCCAGTAGGAACTTAACACAAGAAAATTTTGCTATAAAGTATATCATTGGTTTAATTGGTGAAATTTATGTAAAGTCTGTAAATTTGATATACCATTGTTCAATATTAAATCATTAGCTACAGACTGAATGTTTATATCTCATCAAAATTTATGTTTAAACCATGATCTCCAAAGTGATGTGGCAATAGGTTGTGAAGCTTCTGGGAAGTAATAAGGTTTAGAGGAGGTCATGAGGGAGGCAGTCCTGCGGTGAGGATTAGAGCTTTCATAAAACATACCCCAGAGAACTTCCTGGCCCTTCTGCTATCCAAAAAAAAAAAAAAAAAAATGGCTATGTGCCCTCACCAGACACTAGTTCTGCCTGCACATTGACCTAAGACTTACCCAACCTCCAGAATATGATAAATAAAATTCTCTTTACCAGAGTAATTTGTTAGAGAAACCTGAATGAATGAAGACACTGACTTTTTATAATTTTATTGTAATTACCTAGCTGTCCTTGATCTTTAATAAGCGAAAAATTTAGGATAAAGAGACATGACTGTCTTGGCTAAGATACACATACACAGGAGAGACAGAGTGAGAGAGAGCGAGAGGGAGAGCAAGAGAGAGCGAGAAAGCGAGAGACAAAGAGAACCTAAATCATAGGTAACAAAATGTTATTGTTGACCCTGAGTAAGAGGTATGTGGGAGTTTCTAATGTTCTTCTTATGATTTTTTTGGTAAATTAAGTTATATAATATTTATTCTAAATCCCTAGGTATGGAGAGGGTGATAAAGATGATTTTTTTCCCACAATTTTAATATTTCAACACGTTTTCATTTTGTAAACTCACAAGGTAAGTTGCCCTGTGGGTTGGTCCTGGTTGCAAATCGTTAACAAAAAGGAGGAAAGTCAATGACAACTCATGACCCTTAAGAGAGTGTTCAGAGAGGGCCTCCCCCAGGATTTTATTTCAGCAATATCAAGCTTCATCCTCTCATCTACCTATTTGAAGTAGAAAATTCAAGTACATTTTCTTGTTCAGGATATACGATGTAGGTTCACTCAGGCGGTGATGGAGTATCAGGAAACAGTGTTCTTCATTTGTATATAATTACTGACATAGTGTTCTATGTTTTTTCTCACTTTATGAAAGGAATTTAGCTTGACATTTCAACTTTGAATTCCAGCTGTAAACATCTGTGCTGCCCTGGCACAGATTAAAACTTGGGGATGATTTCTATGTTTTTAATCTTACAATTAAAATAAATTGAAAAAGAAAAACATTTTTGCATATGATTCAATTTTTATCTGATAAAATTTAAATGAACTCTTAATGTTGAAAGTGATATGTGTGCACGAGGTATAAATGCACTCATATGGTTTTGGTAGAAACTTATACATGATAAGAATATGAATTCCTTATTCCAAAAGATCTCTGGGTACACTTTGTCTTTTTTATGTATGAATATATGTATAAGTAGCTCATGTACTAAATTCCATTAAGCTACAAAAAAAAAGACAAAAGAAAAATTTTTAGTGAAGGTTGGAAGGAAGAAGAGTTTATACCAAGAGTGTATTGTATATTCACTACATAATTATGCAAAATCTAGTTTGTAAGTGGTCCAAAAATTTGTTAATAGTATTTGAATTAAAATACATTCTTCACACTTAAGCATGATTTAAGACTTTTTTTTTTGAAGACCTGGAATGAGATATGAATATCCTTATGACAATGTTTAAAGAAAGAGATAAGTCAAATATGTACTGCCATAACAATAGTAAGTTTAAAGTAATAAAAATTGTAATGCTTTTCTTAAGACGTTTGTAGGCATAATTGCCCCGACTTTGAATTAAAGCAATATTTGCCACATTTAATTCTTTTGGTAGCCTGAATACCAAAATGGTTTTTACAATCATTTTCTTCTTTATTATCCTTTTATCTTTTCCAAGTTATTCTTATACATAGAACTTACAGGTGATAGCAATCATTCAAATGAAAATACATATTCAGTACTTAGTACAGACACTACTGATTGTATCCCTAATAGACATTTCTAATTTTAATTTTTCAACAAGAGCTCAGATTTTGCTTTGGTGCAGTGTTCCTAGGCTTGAGGAATGATTATTACTTGGTTTCAGGCAGAATTTTGCCAGGGTCAGGTAACTTTATTTGGGGGGGGGGCGTTCAACCGTGTAGTATAGAACATTTAACAGCATCCCTGGCCTTTTTTCTGGGGGTAACTATGTAACTAGAGTTTACCTGTAAGATGCAAGCAAGGAGAGATCTGCTGGGCTCTGTCTAAGCTCTTAACACTAGACAAAGGAAGGAAACTCTCTCTTCCTCCTTCATAAGGCACTGTAATGTAGGAACATGGAGCAGTGCTGGGCTTCATGAAGATCCAAAGAAAAGATCTAGATAAACTCAGCAATGCCAACATCAAGCTTTGACTTCACTGAACTGCTGCTCCAACTCTGGACCACCAACCACAATACTGTCCCTGTTTGCAAACACTTCAGACTGCTTCCTTATGAGAACGGATAGCATTGCATTTTCCTGCCCCAGCTCCCTGGAAGTTAGGTGTGCTCATATAATTTGCTTTGCCCACTGCAATGTGTGTCACTTTGGGGCAGATGCTCTGCTCCACTTTCCCTGCCATATTGAGACGAGTCTGCACCTGTATCTACTTGGATCTGTAAGTCCCCATGATAAGCATCCCAACAATCTGCATTGAGTATGTTGCACGTGCAAAAAAACCCCAAACCTTTTGGTTGTAAGCTACTGAGATCTAAGAGTAACAACAGCAGCATTAGTGAACATAAAAAGAGTGATACATCTACCTTTATATTACTTGTTAAATAAACAAATATCTGCATTTCTCAGAAACTTCTGTTTGTGTGTTATTTATCTTTTAAGATTAATAAGGGAACCCTAAATGATTAAATGTGTTTGTTGACTTTTTCTTAATTTCTAAAAGATATACATGATGCACCCAAAAGTGATGTCAGAAGATGACTGTCAATTTAAAATAATAAAGACTTTAGAGAGCAATATGAAATTCTACCTGCAACTGTTCCATGAGTTTTTCTATGCTATACATACATTCAGAAGCATACACCCAATCACACACACACACACACACACACACACACACACACACACACACACCTCTTCCTCCCTGTTGGGAGAATTTGTTTCAGTCTAGTGCACAGGTATTTGACAGAATAAACAAGGACTGGTTTTGTCATATCCAACCAGAGCTCTCATTTCTCTTTTTAAATTGGTGCTTCAGCTTATGTAATTTACTTGAAAATGATATTTCCAGTCATTATAAATGTATAGGCTAAACCCTCTAAGGGGTTATTTTAGCTTGATTTATCTAAATCATTAATTCATCATTCATTCAATCTTTCACCAAGTATGTACTGAAGGCCTCATGTGTAGTGGGCATTGTGCTGTAGGATATTTTCACATACATTGTCTAGTTAGTCCAGTTTCCAACGTCAGCTCCTCCTCCCACTGGAGAAAGTCAAGATAGCTGGTTCAATATCTCAAGACGGCCATCCTATGAAGTGCTTACTGCTAGAAAATCTTGTGGCACAAAGTTAACAATGAGAGCAATAAGAATAAATGCCACCACCATAGGCTCTGCCTGAATTTAAATCATTGTGCTGTGCCTTATAAGCTCACAAGCAAGTTACTTGACCTTTCTGAACCGCCAGTCACCATCTCTGTATATCTGTGACAGTTAAATGTGTCATGTACATAAAGTGCCCAGACTGAAAACCCAGCACAAAATCGGGGCTTAATCAAGATCCCTGACCCTTTCTCTGTGGATCTGGAAAACCATTTTTTAACTTTCTAGCAACTTTCTGGGAGAAATAAAAAAATATTAAAACTTCATGCTATATTCCAAACACACACACACTGACAGTTTAAACCAAAAATTTTATATATATATATTTGTGTGTGAAGTGAAGGACTACTCCAAAGACCAAGGACCTACAAGCCAAGGAGCTGTTTTCCTTTCATTAATAGGAAGGCAATGCATGCAAAATTATACAGAACTAGAAAAGCCCTAATGTGACATTTACATAGAAAACTAATATACAGGATAGAAAAAGTAAGTATCCATATCACAGTTCATGCACAGAAAATGCATGAAAAGAAATGGCAGGTTATCATTGCAATTTTTGCCACTAAGAACTCAAAGTAAGATCCAGGTAAAATCATGCTTCTATTTGAAAAAGGTGAGGGGATATAAATAGAAAAGTTAATCTAAATGAATACATCAGCTAAAATATGTGGCGAGTCTATTAATATCCTCACATTAAGAAGATAACACCACTACCAAAGAGGCTAACACTGCTTGAACTTCTGCCCCTAAATATGGAGCTGGGAAAGACAGAGAGAAAAGATAGGGATAGGAGGAGAGGGGCTAGATAAAGGGACTCTATAAGAAGAGAGACTATTTAATAAAACAATGAAATAGCAGTAGTGACAACATCGAGACAAGGCAACAAACAATTCTCCTGATAGTCATTCATCTTATTGTGACTAAATCTCTTATAAGAGTCCTATTTGCAATTGACAGTAAGAAAGCCAAACTGGATTAAGATCTCAAGCCTTAAATATCACTGAGTTTAATATACATAAACCAATGTTCCTGGTTTGCTGTTGTAAAAGAGCTACACATAATTTCAGGCAGTGGCATAACAGGAAGGTAACATTTTTACTAGCACAGAAATTGGCTTATTGATAACACTATATATATCACTGTATATAGAGAGAGTACACCACAGATACACACACATCTGTTATATATAACATCTCATGCATACGTACATACACACACAAATTCTGCGAAACCTACAGAATTATACATCACAATCTCAATTCTTTCCAGAAAAACTGATGTTTGTGTGTATTCCTGTAACCGATATGAATCTGATGTTTTCTCACTTTGTTCAGCCTGATTAAAACTTAAGACACTTGCTTTCAGCGCATCATTTAGTGTGCTTTTATTTACACACCTAAACATTCAAAAAATGAGATCCAATTTTAACATAGGATAAGAAAGGATATTCTGTTTGATAATTTTGCCATTTTCCACAGACATCAGGCACCCAAAATAGACCAACTTTAAAACTTGTCTTCATTCCAATTTCATGAGGTACTAAGCCCTGTGACTGAAACTGAGGAAAATGAATGGTTAAACAAGTTTCATTTATTGGTCAAGTGTGCAGGTTGATATTTACTGTTTCCGCTGCTATTTGGTTAAATTTTCTGAATCACTGACATTTTAAGAATAATAATTTATGCTATGTTTTTATTGTTATGCAGATGTTAAAGAGCTTAAGCAATTACATAATCCAATCCCACAGTGACATGCTATAGGCCTACTATGTGCAAAGCCTTTACACTGAAACTGTTTATTCTTCTACATAAAACTTTTCAACTGTTTCCCACTCAGCTGACTTTCAAGACCTCAGACAGGACCCCTTGCCATTACTGAGGACAATGGTTTTTCAGCTTCTTTTTCTGACTTATCCCTAAAATCATTTTTGAAAAACTAGGTCTTGCCATATATATTAAGGTGGTATTTAAATCTAGTATTAAAATTTTTCACTGGGAGAAAATTTCTTTCAAAACATGTAACTGCAAATGCATTTTATCTTATTTTAGTACTGTAGATATTTTCACGGAATCATTGGAATTGACAACTTATGTTTTTCACTTTTTGGAACATATCAGTAATGCTGTTGATTTTTAGCACTAGTCTTCTTTGTCAAGCCAATCAGCCAACACAAACTCAATTTCTGTTAAAAAATAGAGTATTATTTATTTAAAACCTACACACACTCTTACGCAAGTGTGCACACATGAACACACACTTTAATGTGTGTGTTACTTTTGAAATCTAACTCTGTAATTGGTAAGGAAAGATGAACTAGTGGATGGATGGATGGATGGATGGATGGATGGATGGATGGATGGATGGATGGGTGGGTGGGCAGAGATGTTGTCATGACTGTTTCACTAGATAAAAGAAAGAGAAACTGTCATTGGTGCTTCTTGCTTTGCTCCTCCAGGGTTATTCTTCAGGGGCACCACATCCACTGAGCCCTGGGGCACTGTGCCAAGGCATGGTTCCAAATGTATGACAGGTGTGCTTTCTTTCACTAAAGTGGAAGAAGACGATTATGGAAGAGGGGGGATAGGAGAGCCCACAGAGCACAGGTGCATTCTCAGTGGGATTGATTTTACAAGAGAGTAAATATAGAAATGAAGAATCTGGAAACAGATTCCCTTAGATCTATTGATGCTGAATTACAGTCTGGAAGCCCTCAGATTTGCAGAGCTGTCTGAGGCCATTGCTCCAGGAGGTCTAGCATGAGCTGTCCCTGTGACCTCACACCTTTCTGCCACACTGGCTTTCCTTCAGGTGTTAAACACACCAAGAGCTCGCCTCTGTTTGGGCTGTATACAGAATACGCTCTCCTTATTGTTCTCTGGTTCACTGTCCTTCCTGGCTACCACACATAGCCACTTCCTTGGCTATGTTCTATCAAGTCCGTTCCCTACTCTCCCTTCATAACTCACTTACCCAGTCTCTATGAATTTCAGCTGTTTCTTTCATAACGTTGAACACTATTTGAATGTATGCTTTTTGTTCACCTGTGTTTGGTCTCCTCCACCTGTGCCCTGGCAGGTCGGAATTGAGTCTGCTTTTCTATTGGGATAGCCTTCAGTCCTTGGCTCAGTTCTCGACACTGTCCCCTAAAGTCATCAATAAAAAGCCCTCAAACCACAAAGAAAAAACAAGCAAAAAACAGCAGGATTAGCTCTTTACTGGTTTAAAATAAAAAGCCACCCTGGTCCTGATGTCTTATTGTATTGGGCAATTCAATTTTATAGTATGCTGGGTTTGAAACCTCTAAGACCAGAAACTTTTCAGATAAATGTAAATCTATGACAAATCTCATAGGATGATACCAAAGGAGCCTTCGCTGATACCTAGAGTTTGCTCTGCATAAATATTCAGATTTCATCTATTCAAAATACTGAGAACAAGAGGATATTGAGAGACTGGGAATTTGGTTACCAGAAGATCAAACATAAAAGTAAAAGCAGAAAGGACTGAAGTGATGAGACAGATAAAACAAAATGCAAACCAATGAAACAAAAATAAATGAATAAATAAAATAAAACCCTGGCAGGATGAACTACACATGGCTGGAAGATGTTTAAAATACACATTAGGGCTAGGTGCAGTGGCGCACACCTATTAATTCCAGCAGCTGGGGAGGATCGAGAGTTCAAAGCCAGCCTCAGCAACTTAGCGAGGCCCTAAGCATCCAAATATTAAAAAGGACTGGAGATGTGGCTCAGTGGTAAGCTCCCCTGGGTTCAACCCTGGAACTCCAAAATATTCAAATAAATTAAATGAAATCCCATTAGGGATATTAAAATATTTTAGTGTTTTTAATGTTTTACATGGAAATATAAGAGTACACAACTGAGCTAAAACAATTATCAAAAATGGACAATTGGGGGAAAAGTGAAAATATAAATAAAAATTTATAAATATGCTTACGCTTACACAATTTTAAATAAACCCTTAAAAACACAATGAAATAAATGAAAAGTATTTGGTTACAAAAACTTATTAAAATGATAAACTTTTAGATAATGGAGACAATTTTATATAAACTAATGTGCGCAAGTTATAGTAAATTTATGGTGTGGGGAGTTTTACTATTTTTCATCAATATAGAAAATGAGACAAAGCTTTTAATAATTTGAACTCAGATCTTGTATCTATATCAGGTTTCTTATGCTGATCTACAAATAAAACTGTTTGGTGTTTTTAATTTATTAAAAAAATACATGACTATTTATTTTGAAATAGTTCCAAGTTCTGACTAGTGTTTCCCAAATTCCCGTGCCTGATATCAGTCCTCCTCCCTCCCTGAGAATCTATAGCAGTGTGTACGTTCCACAGAGCAGATGTAAATAAGTTCCTTTAACATATGGATGGTGAGGGAGCAAAATAAGAAAATAATTCACAATGCAAAAGTTTCTTGACTGACTAAATAAGCAGCATCTGTCCCTCAGTTGATATTTATTATCCTAATGCACCATGTCAGAACTTCCAAATAGCTGGGATTAAACATTCTTATTCAAAGTTATGTTATTTCCGAATGGCTTCACAACCACTTTCCCCTTAAATTAGCTTTTATGAAAATGAAATAATTTCTAAAGTAGAGTTCTCATTTCTGAACTCTGCAGAACCTCTTTAGGTTTAGAAAGCAAAAAGAATGGACTTATAGTATAGAACTGAATAAATGAAAACTCTCTGGCCTGAATTTAGTACCTATTTCAAATGTACCTTATCTTTCTTAATGAACCCTTATCTTTTTAGGAAAGATTTTATTGTGTATAGCAAGGATTTTCTATACACTTGTTGTCACAGGTTGATTTAGTGGAGTCAAGTCAATGTATTATATGTTTCCCTTGAGAAGCAAAACTTCAGATGCTTCTACCTTATAAATGAAACTCTCTGAGAATTTACAGAATCTAAAGTATGTATTTTGTGACTTTTTGAGGACTGTAGTGTCTTATAGGATAAAAATTGCCCGAAATCCATAAGCCTAGCTTATCACTAATGTGCTTTCTGTGATTCTGCATGAATCATTTGTTTTAATATTCTCTCATCCCCAAAATGGACATAATGTTGACAGTAGCTACTATGTAGGATTGCTAAGATAACAATATATAGATTTCTTTATAAACCACAAATCATCGTGTGAAAATAAAGTAATGATATCGATAATCATGACAGTGAACTTTTCTTAAGTGTCAACGATGTCCCAGGGCTGTGCTAGTCTCTTTTCCCATGGGAGATCAGCTAATCTTCTCAAAATCCCAGTGAATAGACATAACCAATTCCATTTCCGAGACAGTAAAATGGAAGCCAGGAGAAACTAGGCAACTTTTCTACTCCTCCACATATAATGAGATATGGAGCTGAGATTTTAATGCTTAAAATTCATAATTGGGCCCTTGAATCATTTAATATTCACCAATATATGTTATATATCTTCTCTCTAAATTGAAAACCACTGAATTCAAGATCAATGTGTCATATTTTTCTGGCATGTGTGAGTTGGGAGAGACTATTTAACAAATACAGTCATCAAAGTTCACCTTCTCTGGTAAATAATCAAACAATGAACAAATAAACATCCAGAAACAACGTGCATATTGCGTTATTAAAGTCGTATATTAAGTAAAACCTAGCTGAAATGATTGTGTGAACATGGAAAAGCATCTGATGTACATATTAAATTGCACACTTACATCATCTTTACAATTTCATTGTTTTGAGATATTTCAGCCCTGTTGCATCAAACCTCTGTCTAGGTCAATGTTTCAGTAGAAAGCAAATGGCACTTCCATTGGAGGTGATCCAAGAGTGTTTGATAAAGTTGTTCTTTATAAGTATGTGATAGGTTAAGAAGAGGGCAAAGGATAGTGAGGTAACTGTTGGGTTAGCAAGACTTGAAAACTAACATTAAATTATCCATCCAGGGGCTGAAGGAACAAGGACATCAAACACTCAGACACACAAAGTAAGTTAAGACGGGTAGAGGAGGGCCTTAGCCACAACAACTCATGGGGAATCATGAGGGAGGAAGCGAAAGAAAGAAAAAAATATTAAACCACATTCCACTCCTGTCTTCCAGTCTGATGGTGTTCTTCATTGGCCAAGAGCAATGTGAAATCAGAAGGCAATAATAACATTGGTTACAACTCCAATGGGTCAAAGGAGGTTCACGGATAGTGGAGGGGATCAGAAGTGGCAAATAGAGAAAAATGACCATCATGGCTACCGGAGAAACCATCTCCTATTAGAGGAAGTGTGGCCAGCCACAGCCACCACAGAAGATTAGTATCTATGCACCCAGAGGATACATTCTAGACTCTTCACAAGAAATATTACAGCAATCTGTGAAGTAGAGGCAAATCTCAAGGTGGTTCACAAGTACACACCTAGGCAACATGTTCCAGGTGAGTTTTATCTTCTTGAGCTTGGGAAGACTGGAGACATACAGCACAACCTATTCATCTTAATTCTTCACAGAGCAAAGGCAGCATTCCTCTAACCACTAATAGTTGGCAATAATACTCTGCTTGCCATGTAATTAGCTACGGAGGTTTAATATGAGATATTCTCATTTGACTCATTCTTAAACCATATTCAAAAATGAGGTCAATTAAACCTGCATAACTTTTTGAAAAGTTTCTGTCATCTATTAGCAGGAACAACACATTGCAGGACAGAATCCATTGTCACACTAGATGTTAAAGAGGACTTCTCTATGCCTCAGTTTCCATAACTTGTAAAAAATAAAAATACATTTGGGAATCTTTCCTGGATCTGACATACTTTGATTCCGTGGGTTCTTTGATCAGGGAAGGGGACAGGAGAGGAACATTACAGAGACTAGATCAGAGGCAGAATAGAATGAGAATCAACAAAGATTTAGGCAAAAAGAAATATTTTTCTTTGATTTTTTCCCCCAAGGACTTCTCTTTTTTGGTCCCTTTGTTCATCATCACTCAGGGGATGATAAGAACATTCTATCTCATTTCTCTATTTCTTCAAAGAGAAGAATTAAACCTTGTCCCTGGGGAAAACAGCTATTGGTTAAATAAAATTTCAATTTTAACCAAAGAACTAGCTTTATTTTCCCCATTACCTGGAAAGGGTCACTAGAAAAAGACATAACACTCAAGTGTGCTCAGACAGTCAATCAAAAAGCACTGATGAAAGAGCTGAATTGTCAATGAAGACACACTTCCCATCTTTGAGTTTCTATGTTCTGGTCTTCTATTTGGAATTTTCTCCCTTGTCTCTTAGTCAATTTGTACTTCTCTTATAGAAGACTCAATAATTTCTTACATTGGGAGAGTACCTTTGATTGTTTGAAACCTTGTCAGTTATTCCTATAATGACCCTCTTACTTATAATACTGTTCACAGTTTTCAATGAAATATTTATCTGTGTGCTCATCTAATTCATATCTATGTGACTTTTCTACATTGTAAGCTCCAAGAGGACAGACAGCTCACTGTGTTCATGAGTATTTGCCCATCACAGACATTCAAAAAGACTGGAGAGTTGAAGGTCATGAGGATTCAGTAGCTCACTGCAGGATCCGTTCCAGATTTCAGATGAACATGTTATGAGAAGAAGTAACACAATGCTGGTCAAGAAGACCATTACAAAAAGCTACGTCCCTGAACCAAGGCAAAACATGTGTTGTTCCTGTCCATTCTATAGGAGAACATGTGATTGGTTGTTATATTTATCTATATATCTCTGGAGCAAGGTTTCCAAAAACATCTACACTAAATCTACATTAGGTTTGTTTTCATAATTCCTATCCTAAAGTTTGACCTCAGTACATTTGACATTCTGTCCTGGTTGACCCTTTGTCATCGGGACTGTCCTGTATGTTGTAAGATGTTTAGCAGCCTGCCCGCCCTGTCCTCCACCCCAGAGATGGCAGTAGTGGTGCTCCCCACCCATACAAGTAGAAACAAACATAAATGTCTCAAACCATTGCCAAATGTCCCCTGAGGGAGAAAAGTCACTCCTGGTTGAATATCACTGTTCTAGAGGAAAAATGTGATAGATTCAAATTAATATGGAAGTGTAATGGAATGATGCTATTGAAACGTGAGCACAAAGTTTTCCCCCTGTACTACACAATGAATAGGAATGGTTGGGCATGTAGACCTCCTTGCATGGCCCACAAAGAACACGATTAATTCAAATTGCTGCCATTCTTAATAGTTTGATTTGACCGTTTTAAAAAATATCTTCATCTGTAATCATTCCCCAGGGTATTTCAAGTAAAAATTGAGTCTTTATAAATCAGATAAATTAAGAAATAATAGGTCAGCATAGGTCAGACTTCTGATATCTAAAATTACATTCAGGTTTCCTACTCTTTTAATTAAGTCTTTTGAGTTTGGTTTTGTTTCCCGGCACATAGCTCACTTGAATACAACTTTGCAAATTAACATATATTGCAAGCATGAAAAATAAAATTAGGCAAGGTTCTAAAAGAATCTAGCTGTAGTAAATTGAGAATTTAATTTAAAACTGATACTCAGAACACACTTTTTGCATTCCTTCAGGTACCAGATACTCAATACCTAAAGGTAGGCTGGGAATGATTTTGTAGGTAAGTGGTTACCTTTTCTTTCGAAGGCACACTAAAATATTCCTTCTGAGTGGTACTATTGTTCTGTAAGGAACAGAACATCAAAGAAAGGAATGGCAATTATTCGAATATATACTATGTAGGTAATTAAAATGTACAATGTATTCACAAAGTAGATTTTTCTGCTCCCTAGTTAAATACAAAATCACTTCCCTATGCTTTGATTTTGTGTATGAAATCTAGCCTAAGTTTTAATATCAACTGAACCCTTCCTTACATGAGGAATAACTAGCTGCGACCTTGGAGTACTAATGAAGATATGGCAAATCAAAATGTAGAGCAAATGTTCTATCTCCATCAGTAATATTTTAATTTGAAAGTAAATCAATAAGGGGTTGGGGATGTGGCTCAAGCGGTAGCGTGCTCGCCTGGCATGCGTGCAGCCCGGGTTTGATCCTCAGCACCACGTACAAACAAAGATGTTGTGTCTGCTGAAAACTAAAAAAATAAATATTAAAAATTCTCTCTCTCTCTCACTCTTTCTAAATAAATAAATAAAAATAAAGTGAATCAATAAAACCACTAGCACATTTATTTTTATTTTTTTTATTGAAGTACTAGGGATTGAATCCAGAGCCTTGTGCATGCTGGGCAAGCACTCATATTACTAACTCACCTACCCAGGCCTTTTTTAATTTTATTTTTGAGATAGGGCCCTACTTAGTTGCAGAGGCTGGTCTTAAATTTATAATACTCCATTGAGGTGTCCTGAGTAGCTGGTATTACAGGTGGATGCCATCATAATTGGTTTGTATTTTAATTTTTGAAACAAATTTCTTATATTTCTTCATCAAATGCCAAATACTATAAAAATTATTCCTGCAGGTGGAAAATAAACAATTTTATAATTATCTTATAAATGCATACCTTTACTGTTCTTTATAGCCACCAATAATTTAATAAACATATATATAACATGTATATATATGTATATTTTATATTTACATTGCTTTTCAGTACACAGAAATTGTTACATTTTTAACAATGTTGGATACTAAAAATCTCAAGAAAAGCAACCCTAAAAGAAAAATATCTCTACTTATTAGGAATGACCCTAAAGCATTTTTTCTTATTCTTTTCCTTTTAACCAATTTCCTTCATTTTTACATATTAAAAATTACATGTATTTAAATTATTCTTTTTTTTTCATATTACAAAATGTTTTTTTAATTGGTTGTTCAAAACATTACAAAGCTCATGATATATCATCTTTCATACATTTGACTCCAGTGGGTTATGAACTCCCATTTTTACCCCAAATACAAATTGCAGAATCACATCGGTTACACACTCACATTTTTACATAATGGCATATTAGTGACTGTTGTATTCTGCTACCTTTCCTATCCCCTACTATCCCCCCCTCCCCCGCATCTTCCCTCTCTACCTCATCTGCTGTTGTTCAATTCTCTCCCTTGTTTCCCCCCTTCCCCCTCACAACCTCTTATATGTAATTTTGTGTAACATTGAGGGTCTCCTACCATTTCCATATGCTTTCCTTTCTCTCTCCCTTTGTCTCCCCCCACTCGTCTCTGTCTTTAAAGAAATAAAGGAAAACATCAAGTTGGTTTCAAAACGACTAAAGTTTAAACTCATTAGCTATACTATTGCATTTCTTAGTCTTTCAAAATTTCATTTTCTTCTTTGGGTCCTACAGTTTTAGACCCCTAAACAAATCGCTCTCTTGAGAAGCTATCTGAGGTAATATGTAGAAAATTATGCAACTTTTCTTTTTTTCTAGTTGTTCTTCAAATATTAGCATTTGGTCCAGAAGACCAAACTACAGAACAAAACATGGTTTGCATGGGTATCTATGTGAAGCAGAAAACTATCATCATTTGAAGACCCAGAAAGATTTGTGGGTTGATTTACATGATTCTGTGCCACCTGGCGATGTGTAAGTGTATATATAAATGTGCCTTTCCCAAGGAATTTTGCCACATTTCCTTTTGACTGAATATAAATTATGCTGTCAGTAGACTTATAAAATATAATGCTGATTTTGTTGGTAAGTAATTGATTTACAATGTCACATTTCCTTCTTTGAAAGACCCTGGAGAAGTTTGTTTGTTTCCCAATCCTGCCCATTACTTCTCAGTGAAAATATTGGTTTTAAGGGTTTCTCAGAAGGCTATAATAGAGAAGTCTTATTTCTGCATAATTTTTGTGTACTGCATTCATAATAATAATTGAAACAGAGAAAGCTAGATAAAGATTGGGGAAAAATTGCAATGATAACCTATGGAATAGAAGAAAGCTATCATTAACTGGATTTGTAGCTTGTCAAGGCGTTTTACAGCTGCAACAGTGATTCTTAGATTTATCAAATTATTTTTCAACTCAATGTAACAGAGGTGTGGCTCTGGAAACAAAATACATCATGAAGTTTTAATGAGAATTTCCTTACTTCCAAGAAAAAAAGCAGGAAATCCTATAAACTTTAAGTTTTCTTTTTAGTATCCACAGAAGAACAAAACCTTAAACCAAAGCACTACATTTCAGATTTTGTTTTACTGGCTTTTGAATCCTAAACGCATTGCGGTTCTCTAGAATTAGGAGTCTGAAGAAATGTGGACAAATTTGGCATTCAGGAGGCAGATCAACGAACAATATTTAAAGTTATTCCCCTTCAACCTTATACAATCAATAGTCCTGCTAGATAAAATAGGCTTTTCTAGGAGGAAATGATTAGAATTATAGAGAAGTATCTAAAGGTTCAAAGGGGATAGGAGAGATTTAGCTTTATTGCTAACCATATGCAGAGCAGATCCTAATAAAAAAAAGAAGAAAAGAAACTGCACATAGTTAAGCAAGTAAAAGGTACAAAATAAAAGCAAAACAAAAGAATTTAAAAATACAAATTGTTATCTAAGCAGTAGGCATACATATACATATAAATTCTGACCTTCAGCCTCTCAACATGTTTTGTTCTATGTTTACCATTAGAAATAAAGGTTAAGATCAGTTGCTCTGAAACCCAATCACTGTGACAGGTAGACTGTACCAAACACATTACTGGGTTATAGATGATCCTACAGGAAATCAGTGTACAGTCCTTAACTTACCTATCATAGAATTTACTTGAATTTGATTTCTCAAGAGCTTTATTTTTTCCTCTTTTCCCCAACTATTTTACCTTTTGACCAGTTCGGTTAGTACTAATATTTGCAAACTTGATCTCCAGCTAACAACTGACAGTCGCTCATTTGTTCATTGACCATGATGAACTCACAGATATTTTCTGTATAAAACCTTGGCCCTGCCTTCAGGTACCTCATTTCCATAGACATGAGGGAATCTCTTCAACAGAGCATCTCTCTGGGGATTCTCAGTTTCACAGAAGGGCTTCATCCCTGCTTTTAACATTCATACATCTCCCTTTAGCCAGAAAGGGACACTTCACCACACTGCCCATCCCTTGACTTTCTGCTGTTTCCCTTCCAATGAGGTTCAGATTCAAGTAGCAACAGTTAGGAATGGTTGGCATGAAGTTCATCCATTGCCCTGGATAGTAAGCATTTTAATTCTAGATTAAAACAAACACTTGAGAAATCTATTATCATTTGGAGTCTTAAAGTTGTATAGGGCACTTTGTAAGAAAAAAAATGTGTGAAATGTGTGAAACACATTGCTGATCTTATCATAGGGTTGTTATCTACAATATCACATGGTTTCCCTTTAATCAGACCACGGGATGAGTTTCTTACATGGTTTTTAGCCTGAAAGCCCTATGATTTATCTATATAGGTAGACCCTCTGAACTCTGAGATTTTTGTCTTATTTTCCATATTCCTTCATCCACTAGAAATTATAGATAAAAGTTTCTTGGTCAACTTTTGGCATATTTTTAGGAAACACATACCAGCCTTTATCTCATTTCACATTTACCTTTCTTTTTATTCATATATGTTATCAGGTGATAACCTGTCTGTGACTCCTGTTAGCCTTTTATAATATTTTTACAATAAGATACACTATAAATAGAAGAATAAACAAATAAGTAAATAATGGAGAGTGTGCAGAAACATAAATTAAAACTTCATCCTCTGAAGGGAACAGAAAATATCAAATGTTACTTGCAAAACTTGAAGTCCATTTGAAAGATTACTTCACATGCACCAGAAAGCAATGTAGACTTCAGGAACAGCACAGAAAACTGATTTTAGCATGCTCTCCAGGAATTATTCACTGATTTTGTCGTCTAAGCATCACAAAATCCATGAACTCCTCCTTCCCCTCCATACATCTGATGTGGGGTGGGCTGATGAATCTCAGTATTCCATACCACGGGCTGCTGCTTTGACTTGGTATAAAATGTCTCACAAAGTGAGTGATAGATGTTATTCTTTAGATTTCTTTCCTTGTAGACACACATACTTAGCCTGAGTAAAGGATAATATTCACTTGAATTGTTCCAATTATATTACAGTAATAAAAATATTATGGCAGTACAACTAATTGCTCAAAATTGCTATATGATATCCCACTCATTTGTAATTGGTAGTTGAATATTTTTTCTGGATCCTTTTAAATATGAAGACATTATTTCACACTCAAGGGATTGTAAAATAAATTGATCAGAAGTGCCTAGATAATATGAAATTTAAAAAATATAAAGATATGTATAGTTTAACACGTTTCTGTTAAAATTTCTTATTGACATTTTCCCTGAGTGTTAGAATTTCCTTGGGTTCAACTCATTGCAACATTGAACAACACATCCACTTTCTTCTTTATAAAACTCTCAAAACTAACATTTCTGCAAAGACTGTTCTGATTTATAGAAACTATACTGTTTAGCTCTGTGCTACATGCACTCTAAAACTTTTTGTGCATTTTATTTGCTGGTTGCTATTCTCATTCATTCATTTTGAATTTCAACTCTTCTCAAGTGAGTTGTATGAGAAAGATGTAGTTGCAAGAAAATACCTTTGAGAAGAGAGTTAAGAACTGTGGCTTGTTTACTAAGTGTAGATACAAAGTTTAGTTTCTAGGGACTGTTTTCTTACTGTTCAAATGAGAAAGCTGGGTCTTAAAAACTGCAAAGCCTCTTCCAATCTTAAGTACTATTGTTTCTCATTTATTTATACATTTTAAATGGTTTATTTGCACATATATTATATAAAATATTTTTGTTTTTTTTTAAATGGGTATGTTTTCTATAGCTTGTTCAAAAGGATTTCTGGGTCTGATTTCACCCTCATTATATTTGATTATAATTTTGAGAAGAGTACACTGCCTGTGTTAAGCTGATAATGAATGATTGTTTATAATAATTTTGTTGTATTTTCTATTAAGTCATTATTTTGCCTTAAGGTCTTTTCTTTGTAGCTTAATACTGTCCATTTTATGACAGGTGTTCCACAGATGCAGCAAGATATCATCACTCTCTTCATGTTAATTGGGCCCTAGATGATGTCAAGTCTTCCCTGTTGTTCAATTTCACCAACAGGGATATTCTCTTGGGCCACAGAACAAATATTTTAAATGTAATTGTTGCCTGAGAACGTTTTGGAGACAACCAAGTACCAAGTTGTTACAGGCCATGTGCCTGTGCCTCCACGCTCTACTTTCCTTAGGCCCTGGCCATCAGCAGTCACAGACTGCTTGCTTGTGGCCCTGCCCTTTCCTAGTTATCCAAAAAGCATTGATAGCTTCAAATATGATTTCCTCCCAGGTGGAATATTTAAGTACAGAGAAAAATGCAAACTAAAACCTTAATATCCATCATATGTATTTGTATATGAATATGCATGGTACCATATATTGTAATTATATTTGATAAATATATGTCAGGTATATGTAACACATTTGTATGCTAATGGAAAGATATAATAACACAAATCCATCTATATATGTACATGTGTGCTTTTGTATGTGAATTTATGCATATTATATATATTTTATGTGTAGCATTGTTATAATACATGTAATAATATATAATAAATATATGTAATAATATGTACATTCAATTCATTATTATGTACACTAATGGAAATAATATATAATAAATACACACATACACATTTGTTCATTGTTTAATATATGTTATATCCATTAGTATTTTTTATTTACATATACTTATATTCATATATATGAATGAAAGGCAGTCAGATAGAAAAAGAATATTTGTCCTGATTCTTACAGCCTTTTCTTTCTGTTATAAAAGTAGGAAAACTAAAAGTTAAAGTTCATTGTTATTACCACTACTTTCCTTGCTTCAATTTAAAAATCTTTGCCTTAAATACCACCACAATGCTTGTAGTCTGAACATCAGAGTTCAAATAAATATGTAATAACATACTAATTCAGCTTGCTGTTTCCCCTTCTTACAGCTGGGACACCTAAAGTCAAGACAGGAGGACCAGAGATCATCATGCTCAGGAAGGTCCCTGTCCATGGGGCTTGGGTCTCCCAAGAGAGAACCATGGGGTACACTTCTCCAATGAAGAGTGTCCAGGAGAATTGAGAGAGAGGCTGAATGGGCTTGGACAGGAAGGACCTGAGATAACCAGTGGCCTTAAACTTACGGGAGCTGGATGCTGCAGTGTGTTTTGTGAATTCCCCCTGGTGAGTTGTTGAATCAACAGCTCACATGAGAGACCAGCAGAACAATGTATTGCATCTTCAAGTGTCAACTGCAGCAAGGTGAGGCTGCGGAGCTTCCTAGGAGGGATGTGGGCAGGGGATGCAATGGAGTTAGAGGTCAACACACGGCATCAGAATGGGACAAGCTATACCATGGATGCTCTGAAGGAATGGCAGGTGCCTGTTCCTTAAAGTCAGGGAACTTTAATCTCTGTCGGGGGAAAGGAAAAAAGAGATTCATAAAAATGTGCATTTTATATCCAAAGTGAGGACCATAAGGTGAACCCAGTGAAATTATGGATTCGTGTGCCTAGTTAAATTTAATTACAGGGAAATGAACTGAGATCCACACATTTAACACTGCGATTATTAATATTAACTATAAGATAGTTGCACATCCTCATGGAGCATCTCAATGCAACCCAATGACAACAAAGTAGAGCAGACATTGTAGTGAGGATTGCAGATCTGGATGAGATCTGCTGATGCACCCATGCACCTGTTCACCACCAGCTACTCTCTGACAGACAAAGGAGTATATTCACCCACAGGTTATATCACCCGGGCAAACTAAGAAACACCAAGGCTGGACATACACTCATTCCAGAGTACTTTTCACTTTGCCAATAAGCATGCTAATGATGGCTTCATTAATCTAGAATCTACAGGACAGCAACTTCAACCAATCACTTTTAAATTGAATAAAAAACAATACAAGAAATTGAAAAAAAATATATTGGCTTTCAATCCACTATGTTAACAAAACAAGTGGACTTCCTCTTTCCACATTCACTAAAAGTTCTTATCAATAAGCAAGAACAACCATATAAAGTCCCAATCCAAAGAATGTAACATCTTACACCATGCTCATATAGTTTTGTAAATATTTTCCATCTTAATACATGAATTTCATTGTAAGGATCATATTTAATGGATCCTTCATTTCATAAGTCTTTATGATTCTTTTCTTATCCATTCCTTGCTCTTGAACATTCACAATGGTTTATAAAAGGTTCTTGCCAATTCAGTGAGCATATATAGAAAGAGCCTTAGGGTTCAAATATATCCTGAGAACAAAAGGAACACACACTGCCTAGAATTCAAAAGGCAAATATTGTCTTTAGACTTAAAGGCAGCTCTATCTCACTAATCCATTTTTAGAAGATGAAGTACAGTAACATCTTCTACAATACACATGTGGCCAGGTCATCAGACTGCAACTTCTGTTTATGGATTGCCAAAATATCTAATGCAACATTTTTAAAGTTTAACATTAGAAAAATTTAAAAAAGAAAGAAAATCCTTAAAAGTTGTGATTGAGTTCTCAATTAAAAATAACCAAAAAAGGAAAAAACACATGCTTTTCACCATCCTTTCCCCATTTTGAATTATGAAGTACTAAAGTGCTTCATCGGCTCTGGGAATTAAATATTGATCTTTAAAGGCATATTTAGACAATTTTGCTAAGAAAGGAATTCTTGCAAATAGTTTGCTGTGAATTTCCATTCAAGGACATTGGCACATAATGCCTTTAACAGAATATGTTACAATGCTTGGATAAATATACGAAGTTAAATTGTATTTCATTAAGTAAAAAAGAATATAATAGTGGAAAACCAATATGCTAATGGATAGAAACAGCCAGTGTGTGCTTTTTTATAAACTCACTGCAGAATTCTAAGGAAGACATATAGTGATAGCATTTTCTTCAACAGCAATTTTTATATAAAGTTTATTTGTTTAATGGTTTTTCCAATATCAAATTCGTTTTCTTTATTTTAATGGTAATATTCTTAGAAAGCTCTTTAGGTAGCACACTGTATTCGATGGACAATAGTTTTTCTTTTTATTTTTTGTTGCTGTAATTACACAGCAGGTAAGAACAGTCACCCTAGAAATAAGTATCTGGGTTGATTGAGTCTTTATTTTTTAATAGATTTTACTTCTTAAAACATTTTTATATTTACAGAAAATAGAACAGTGCAGAGAGTTCCTATATAGTCCAGTCCCAGTTTCCCCTGTTATTAGCATCTTAAATTAGTATGATGTTTGTTGGAATTAATGCACCAATATTGATGCATTCTTACTAAGGAATGTTGATCTTTGTTCAGACTGCTTAGCTTCTACCTGAAGACTCTTTCTGTGCCAGTGTCTTATCCAGGACCCCACACTGCATTTCTCATAGTGTCTTCTTAGGTTTCTTGTGGTTGTAAGAATTTCCCAGACTTTCCTTTTTATGACCATGACTTCTCTGATGAGTATTGATTGGTCAGTTATTTCCTAGAATGCCCCTCTATTAGGAGTTTTCTGCTGTTTTCTTATGATTAGAGGGGGTTCTATGTTGCGGGGTAGGTAACCAGATAAACAAAGTTCCATCCACATGACATCTCATCAAGTGCAAGTACAATTAACCTGGCTCAGCACTGGTGAGGCAGACCTTGACCACCTGCCTCTTCTGCCTGGGAGAGTTGCCTCTTCTTCCCCATCATTGTATTTAATCATTTATCTATATCAGCATGGACTCATGTGAAACCAGCCAATTAGTGTGTCCTCTTAATATAACCATCATTCCAAGGATCACCTCCTCACTTTCTGGCATTACGAGATCTCAGTCATCTTTTACATTTCCTTTCTCATTCATAGAATTATCATTTTTCCAAGGAGCCCTGGTGCCAGAAGTGTTCCTTGTTGCTCCTGGAGTGTTTTAAGCCATTTCAATTGACAGCACTAGGAAATATGTGTATGTAATGACCCAACAACCCATGCATGGATTCCGTTTTAATCGATCTTGAAATAATATAGATGTTTTCCCCTTAACATTGTCTTTACTCGTGGTCTTGTTCAATGTAATAAATGATGCATATTAAATACAAACAGTAAATTTAATAAACTTTGAGTCTTCCAATTGATAGCTGAGGGCAATAATAAAATTAATCATCAGATTTCTATGATATAAAAACAAATATACGCAATTCTGGTGGAAAACTCAGCATGATCAAATTATCTTGAAATGTGACTCAGTAGTTTTAAAGAGTACCAATGGGCTCTTGCATGGTATTTCATTTTGTATTTTCACTTCCCCCAATCTGATGGTAATAAACTAGTTCAATAAACTAATTCAACAAAAGTTCTAATATTTGCTAGTCTTACAAATCTAGTCAATCAATGCACACACAAAGCACACACAAGAATTTAAAGAGTTAAAAGAAATGTTTTCAAACTGTTGGATGATGTTTTCTATGAGAGTGATTTGTGATGAATAAGACTTTATTCTGTATTTAGTCAATATCATTGTTTTTAAATCCTGCTTTGTAATTAATCTTAACAGATTTCATACATATGTTACTATACTATTAGACAAATCACACTTTAAAAAATCTTAAAATTTTAGTAAGAACAAAAAGGATGAAATAAAATGTTACTAAATGATTTGGAAAAGGTATTATTTTTTAAATTAAAATTTATTCTTTTAATTTTTCAGTTTTTAATACATGAAATTACAAAATCAAATGTTTTTACCTCTTAACTTTTTACTCCAAATTAACTGTTTCCAATTGACTTGGTATTTATAAATATGACAATGCTGATGCCAATGTTGACGATAGGATGTAACTACCTGATTGTAGTAGGAAATCAAGACCAAAACTTCACGAAGTTAATGTAGCTGCAATGGATTTCTTTTAATTTGAATGTTTCTTCATGAAAATACATCATTATAAAAAAATCATATATATTTAAAAATAAATACATTAATAAGTTGACTATAAATATAGGCAGACTTTTAATTTATCACAAATTATATTCCTGGAAAAGTCATTGTTAATATAATATAATGTTTCAACTTAACACACTGTCAATAAGCAAGTCCAGTAGGAAAACAGAAAAATACCAGGAAAATGACTCCAGTCACATTTTAAGTGAAACAAATCATAGAGTTTCAGAATAAATGGTTTTAAAGGTGTTTTTTTTTTTTTTAGAAAACTAGTTTTTTAAATAATGAGAGGAATAAGCATTAAACTCCAAATCTTAAAGATTTTTAAAAATACGTTCTGTAAGTAAGAGATGACAGCCTCTGGGTCGGATTTGAGAAGCCAGGGAAGCGTGACCCTGTGAATTTCAGTGCATGTGTTGAGATGTCAATGGTTTTGCCAGTCACTGTTCCCTCTGCTGTGTTCTGGAGAATGAGCTCAGTGGACACTGATACCTGTGATTCCGTTAGGAACTTTCTTAGGTTTAATATGGAGGTGATATTGGATTAGATAAAAGAAACAATATTTTTTTCCTGCAGAATTTCAAATAGCCTTCAATACATGAACATACTTCATAAAATTCCAAGCAAGGGTATTTCCCCAGATTTACTTGATCAGACTATTCCAGAATATAGACTGGCTACCTTGTTTATTAATGAAGAGAGAGAAGTAGGTATCTTCATAAAAGTCTACTGCATGATATGCATTTTATAGATGATATCACATTCCATTTTTACAACCAATCCATGCACTGATTATCATTTTCCATAGCTAAAACTGAAGACAAAAAATAATTTCATGATCTTCTCAAGTTTGGTCAATTTTAAAAAGGCAGTTAGAAATGTGAATGTCCTTCTACCCAGAGTTCTTCATCACTTTTTCTTCTAGTCCAAATAACAGTTGGGAATTTTAGAACATAGATAAAATTTTCTATGTAATACAGATAATTATCAGGGAAATAACCCAAAAGGAGGGGAAGAATATGGGGACTCAACACACCTATCTCCTTCAGTCTTTCTTAAAACCATTCCAACTACTTGTCCAATCTAACTGAAAATAGTATGTTTTCTAGGAGCAGGTAGCAAGGTTTCCTCTCCTACTTGATTGTTTTTCTTGAATCCTTCTAAAGAGAAATTCTAGATAGTCTGCTGGTGGTAGCAACTTTTATTTGATGCTAATGGTCTCAAATATAAACTGTATTCACTTTCAGTCATTTAGTTATCCCTGCATAACTAAAAGCAACACCTAATTTCTTATATTTGATTCCAGGTTATAGTGTACACAGCTATCTAAGGGCATACACAAACCCATAAACCACACAGCACCATTCAATGAAGGAGTTTTAAAACATGAGATCAGAATAGCTAGCTTCAAGTTCCTGCATTTCAACAAGTGTTTGAACTTGGGAAAAGATAGCAAATTATGTTCTTTTCAATGGAAACAATAGATCACAAATCATACAAGAAAGGTAGCTGAAGGTAAGATCTATGTAGTGTTAACATCAGGCCTGCAAAACCAATATTAACTCAAAGATGAATGACGCTGATAAAATAGCAAGGAAAATGACCTGTCCATTTATAGAAATGCATTAATGCTGGCCAAGCACTATACATTATCACATACCTTTGCATGTCCTTCACGGGAGAGTTGAGGTTTTTAAGTCAATATGAGGACCACCATGCTTCCCAAGGCATAAACATGTCTCTCCCACGGAGGTTATGGCCTTCAACCCAGACAGATTTTCCTAAATGAAAGCAACTCTCCTCTGAATTCCTGCTCATGATTTGGCAGTGTGAACTCTTACTGTCTGTACTCTATACATGGGAGGGCCTGAACTTACTATTTGTTGATGATGCAATTGACATGAGGAATTGGTAGCAGATAATTAACTCAACACTCTTCAAAAATGATATTTGGAAAAAAAATTAAAGTGTCTGCATCTAAGGTCTGATGAAAAACTTCAGTGGTACCATAAATTGTAAATCACCAGAACACAGGCTTCAAGGGAACAGACGTTTAAGGTCCTTCTGCTCTTGGTTGTATATCTTACACCTAGAACCGTGTCTGGCTCATGATGGAGGAGTAAAAAATCTATGGATATTTGTTGAATGAAGAATGGGTATTAAAATTATGAAATAATCGAGAGCTCAGAGGATAAAAGTCACAGGTCTTTGTATACTCAAGAAAAATATGAGCAAATATAAACTTATTTAGGACTTTGGGCATCTCTGGGTTAAAAACTGAAATATGATGTCATAACCAAAATAATGATTGACTCAAATAAATTTGGGCCTCTCCAAAGGAAATGAAATCATTTGAACAGTTACATTGACACTGTGCATATACATTTCTACAACAGTTCTCTTTATATGGAGAATTTAGTTACTATTTATTTAATGGTTTCTTTTTTTTAATTACAAAAGTAATGTCTTTGACCCTCTTCTTTGAAACAGAAAAGCAGGCAGCAATACTGATAGTTCAAAGATGAAGAGATTAAGGCTCAGAAATATTAAGTGTCTTACAAAGACATACCACACCAGCTTGTAAATCCCTGTTCAGAAAGAAAATGACAGTAATAAATACTAACAGTAAAAATTAACAACTATAGTTCAACTAATGTATGTGGATACCCTTCAAAGACCCTTCACATTCTACTTCATGTACCATTTCTATTAATTTTCACTAATCATAATAATTTTATAATTAATAAAAAATAGTTTGAGTTGAGTTCTTGGAGGTAAAAACAAAAGGCCTACTGATATTGAATAAGTCTGAGACATATACCAGCAAATCATAGCAATGAGACCCAAGCCTACTTGTCTTATACAAATCATGTGTCAAAAACCTGGCTACCCTTCAGTTAACTCAATTCTATGCTCATTTTTTTTATTGGTTGTTCAAAACATTACAAAGCTCTTATTATTTATTTTGCTGAGATGATGCATAAAACATACTATTGAACATATTTTTCTGCTATTATTATAAATACGACATTTCTGCACTAGAAGTTGCATATGTACACAGAGCGACTTCTTTCTACCTCTATTAATGGTAATGGGCTACCATTTCTACTAATATTATCCATATTCTGCTCTTTTAGTGACAAATTGATTGGTCTTTTAGGGGGATCTCTGTGATAGTGGACCTCACAGTACAATTAAACATGTGTGACAGTTAACTGGTTGTTGACATAAACTGATGTATACAAGGAGGCAGGAATAACCCAGCAGCCCCCCCCCCCCCAGATTTCCAGCTGTGGCTCTATTTCTCTACCATGCAACCTGCTTGGAAAATTCTCCAGTGCAGTACTGTTGTTTAGGCACTACAGCTCTTCAGGACCCTCTATAGCTCTTAACTGTTGCACAAGACCACAATAATATCTTATTCCATGTATGTTCACAATAGTGCTAAACTTAAGCATATGCATTCCCAACCAACTTTCACATATTTGGCATACATAAATTCTATCTTAAAATTTGCATATTGCCTTACTAGATGAAGTTTAAGCAGACTCTTTTGCAAGAACAGTAGACCAGTGATCCATTCAAGAATTTGAGTGCCTTCTCCATGTAAGGATAATACTTAGCACCTACTGTTTATGCTTTGCTTGATTTCTGGATATTTTAAGTTACTGATAAAATATGCAAGTTAATAATCAAGAGTCCCTTTTTTGGTTAGTTGGATAATTGGTGGTTTGTTGGGAAGGGAAAGAATAAGAAATGTAAAAGAAGTGCAATTTAATTCTCTACATGCACACGCGCGCGCACACACACACACACACACACTTTTGCTTGTCCCTAACTCCTTTGATATTTTGTTTTCACTGTTGGAATTGACTGATACAAGAAACTCACTGTAGAAGGCAGGTTTTCTCTGAGCTAAAGCTGGTTTCCATGACACTGAATTATCCATTTAAAAAGTGTGTGCTGGTCCTTAGGTACATACAGGATGGCGGTGCCCATGCCAACCACAGGTCACACAGGGTCAATACAGTGAGGCATTTGTACTGCATATAAACAACACTAGAGCATGCAATTTTACTTTGTACATTTTAGATCTCATTTAGAAAAGGAAATCTCATTATCTTGTGGCATATAGTTTAAGTTCAGTTAATAATATTGGTTGTTTTCACTTTGAAAACTACTTTTCAAAGGTTGATTGTGATTGCTTGGAGCTTGGATAAAAATTTAGATCTGAGAACAAATAGGTCTTAAAACATTCTCTTCTATTCCCCTTTATTGATCTAATTTAGGTTTGGGGGATATAAGAAAGGAAAATCCTACCTTAAGGTTGTTGTTCAGGAGGGATATTGACTAGTACAGCCATTCCTAACATCTCTATATTTATCTTTTTCAAAAATGAATAATACACAAGAAAAGTACCAATTAAGTTAATAAACATTGGAAATTTTAACACATATTCATTACTTATTTTGCATAGTTTACAATTTTTTTTTACTAGTCCAATCACTATTCATTCCATCCAAAAACCAGACTATAAAGCCTATTGCATATTTCAGGTAAATGATATTTTAGTTATAAGTAGTGATGATTTGTTGTAAAAAAAATACTTGGAAAACTCTATTAGTAGAGTTTTGCTACCCTACTGTCCAGTCTAGAACAGGTAAGTCTGTAGCAAAAGTTAGTATTTGGGACCTCTTTTTTCCTTGAAAATTAGACCCTATATACCTGGAGAAAATGCAGTTCAAATCACTAAACTGTTATGACAAAATTCTTGTTTTTTTTTTTTTAAGAGACAGCTAGTTGAATGAAGGTCAGGACAAGTAGAATTATTGAGAAATTCCAGTTTCTCAAGGGGTCACTATGGGAGTGAATTCCTCTCCCTTCATACTCTTTCAGTTTCTTGAAAGAGGTATAAGATAGAAACCCTCAAATATTAGGGATTTGGTCTTTTCTGCCTGAGTAGGAGAACTGAGTGATCTTTATGGTATCAGTCAGCGCTTCACCTGTGGCTGCCCCTGCGACTGTCTCTCTTAAAAAGATTAGCAGGGGAATGAGGAGGACACGGAGACTGAAAATAGTGAAACTGGGTAAGTTTGAAAGGAAGGAAAGACGAAGAGCTTTGCCAACCCCAGGAGCCCATAGACTAAATCGTGGTGGTGGGTGCTGTGTCCTTTGATACCTGAGTCCATGCCCTGTGTGGGTCTTCCTTGTCTTTTGCACTCTTTGGGCTGCCCCAGGATTTCTGCATTCAGCATCTCTCTACATTTTTTCACCTATTGAGATTAAAGCTCAAAATCTTGCAGGGCATTACCTGGACTGGAGATTGGATCATCTCCCGTGGCTGGTAGGCAGAGTAGATTGGGAGCAAGGGGAAACTTAAGTGCAATGGGGGACCCTTCTCTCCACTTCTTGGAGTCAGAAGTCAGACTGGTACTCGGCCCTACTTCACTGCAACCCTCTGGACTTTGCAGGCTCCACGTAGAAGAACCCTACTCATACTGGAAAACTTGGAGGCTCTGGGCTAGCTGTCTCCGGGATATCCCCACGTCCCTAGGGTCTGAGTATTCTACTCCTGAGAACCTGGCATGCATGGGAGCCGCAGAAGCCAGACTGCTAGGGACCAGGGATGTGGATTTGGACTGGTGGACGTCCACTCAGGCGGTTGGAAGATCTCATCCTGGCATATAACTCAAGCAGCAGCAGCTGGGCACAACCTCACGCCCCGAGTAAAGTGCCAGCCCTGAAGAGCCTGGATCCCCGCACTATTGCCCGCGTTCTTGGAGCCTCGATTGAAAAACCCGCCAACCGTACCTCTCTGGGAAGCCTGGCACCCGCCAGAAGGGAAGTACTGACGCGACTCCCCCTTTTTCGTGAAAGCCTTCCGCGCGTACTGACCGCCACTACCCCAGCACCTGCCCCTGCGCCGGCGCGCGCCGCCTCGCCCGGGACCCGCTGTGCCCCCACTGACCGAGCGGAGCGACCACATCCCCAAAGCCCGCATCCCGGAGCGCTTTTCCGGGCTCACTCACCGATCCTGAGTACTTGCGGGGCGGTCTGGGGGAGGATGTAACACAGGAAATAGAGGAGTGCCCAGCTGGTGTCTCTGGTCCAGAGCCCGGGCTGGGCGATGAGTGTGCGGCGCTCCATCTTCCTAGCTTCTTAATTCATGCCCAAACACAGCCGCTGCCGCACGCCCGCGAGATGCACCCCACTCGGGCCAGGTCCCCGCCTCATCCTCCCTGGATGCTCCGGGTCTGCACCCTGACCACTCTCCCACGGAGCGGGATGGAGGGAACCGGCGTGGGAACGCGGAGCTGGATGGCAAGGCTGAGCTCACTCGGGGCTCCTGGCTCCTGTCGCTAGCCCATCACTGCTGCTCCTCCTCCTCCCTGGGCCGCAGACCGCGGAGGATCAGCGCGCTCCTGCTGCCTGAGCCCAGAGACCAGCTGAGTAAAGTTGCTGCCCCAATCTGCGGGAACGTCTCCCTCATTCGTCCTCTGGTCAGATGCAAAAGTGGGAGGGGGTGGATTGGTGGAGGGTGCAATCAGTGAAGGAGAGGAAGGGGGGAACGGCGAACCAAGAAGGAGGGGACTGGGTGAGTTGGTGCAGGGTCTCTGAGCAAGCCTGAGGAGCTCCAGCAGGTTAACTGGGATCCCAGCCACGCTCTGGCTTCTTTCAATCCTTGCTTCTCTCCTCCCCTCGTTGGCCCCACCCTTTATTTACTGCCCGCCCCAACCCCACGGATCCAGACACACTCACACGCTCACACACGCACGCTTATTCTTTCTCTCCTTCAACTTTGTGATGTGCTGCCGGGAAAGTCGATTGAGTGTTGAGTCCTCAAGACAGATCAAATCCAACCTATGGGTCTGAACAGAGGCAGCCTCCTCCGTTCTCTGTGAGTGGCGGTGCTGTCCCTGTGCGCCTGTTGGGGGGTCCTAGAAATGGCCAGCTACGATTCGTTCCATCACTTGATGGAAAATTGCGGTCTCCGAGGGCAGTATTTCAGAAAATGATCCGAGATCCCGTTTTAACTCTTATAAGAATGAAGACTAAGAGGAGGAGAAGGAGGAGGACAGAGATGGGAACCCTTTAGTACTCTAAGATTGTAGTGGCTCCTTTCCTGTTTGGACCTGAGATAATGTCTCCTAAATTGCTTCCATTTATAAGTGCAGAACTGGGAAAGAGGCAGCTTCCAGCGCCACTGCTTTTCTTAATTTCTTTTGACTGTCACATTTGAACACTGGAAATAAGCTATTTTAACAATGTAGGTTTGGAGACTATTTCTCTGTGGAAGGACAAGGACACCTCCCTGGGGAAATCAGCATTTGATCATTTTGCCTTAATTTCCTTTGAGCTTTGTGGGGAATATGTTCTATATAAATGTTTGCTAGTTCTGTATTAACATCTCATAGAGATCTATTTCTTTTTCTACTTAAGAATTTTTTGGAGAAGTGATCTAAACTGAGTTGATTCACAAGAACGTCCACAGTTACATGATCCTAGATAGGAAATAATTATGAAAGAGTTCTATCTTAAAATCTGTTCATTCCTCTGGTAGCGGTGGCTCACGGCTGTAATCCGGGGGACTCTAGAGGCTGAGGCAGGAGGATTACAAATTCAAAGCCAGCCTCAGCAATGTAGGGAGGCCCTCCACAATGTATTGAGACACTGTCTCAAAATTTAAAAATAAATAATTTTTTTAAAATGGCCCCAATAAGCCCCAGGTTCAATCCCTGATTAAAAAAAATGGAGAAGAAAAAAAGAAAAAGAAAGAAAGTATTCATTCTTTCATTCATTCCTTTTTGTATGTGGTGTCAGACATTCTGCTTTTTCCCAAAGGCCTTGTAATGGGATTAATGCACCTCTATGTTCTAAGGGAGGTTAGAATCTTTTTGCAGGAAGCTAGTTAATTGGTTAGTTCACACCTCAAGTAGCATACCTAGTTCTGGACACCTCAGGATGAGAGTTGACAACATATAATACTACCTTAGATAAGAAGAGTGATTTTTGTGGGTTTAGGGGTGCATTTTATGCATGGAAAGAGGAAATCAGGAATTAAGAGCATATGCTAGCTAACTTCAGAAATCGGAAGAGATCCTGTGCTAAAAGAAAGCAGCTTTACTCAATGTCAGTTAAATGAGAAGAAATAACAGGGCTGACGTGCAGCTTGTTCAAGTACTTGCATTCATGAGGCTCTGGGTTTGATCCCCAGCACCAAAGGGGAAAAAAAAGAAAAAGAAAATCAGAATGTTGTATGGAATTGAAGAAGAATAAATTTCATTTATTTGGGGATCAATTCTAAGGACATCAAAAATGGGATGATCTGCTTCAGCAAACTCCCCATTTATTTATTCACTCATTCATTTATTGAATGCATATTTATTGGGGGTCTTCCTTCCTGTGAGGCATTGTGCCAAGACCTAAAGACACAGCAGGGATAGAGCTGGTGCTATCCTGATACTTATGGGCATTAAAGAAGTGTGATGTGTTTTCAAAATGATATTAAAGGGGCATGAAGTAAAGGAAAAAAATCCTCATTCAGGAGTTTGAGATGCTCTTGTACAAAAATCAGTATTTCAAAACTCAACAAATGGGTAGTTTACAAGTGATTGGTCTTTCTTAAATCAAGAATAAATGTAGAAATTATTAGAAGGTTTATTTTTAAGCCTAAAGATTTGTGCACATTAAGCACATGTAGTCATCTATTTCTTTCTTGGTACGTTCAAGGTCAATAAATAGAAGATATTGCAAAACTAGACCTTAAGAATCCAAGGTCTACAGTAAAATCATCTTCTAAGCACATGGTATTTTTAATCCTGGTTTGAACCACTTCTAATTTTTCACCTTTGTTTAAAGTGCTCTATCTTATTGTAGTAGATTGCTGGTGCTTACCCCATCCAGTTCTCCCCTTCCCTGGCATATGAAAACCTGAACCATTCATTTAGGTAAAATCATGTGGCTATTTTTAGCCACTAAAATATGTGTGTGAAAGCGGTATATATAACTTGCATGTGAAAAGAAGGCAATGAAAAGATCCTGTGCAGACTTTCAGACTCTGTTCTCCCGCTAGAGGAACTCTGAAAACTATGAGTTCTAGAGATTCAGGTGGAAACAACCTGGATCTTTGATTTACATTTTGCAGGGAAGTTCCTCTGAGTAGTTGTCAGATCAATAGAAAACTATTGATAAATCAGTGGTAGCTCAATTTTATGTTTTCATCCATTATAATTTTGAAATATTTGTTACTACAGCTTAACCTAATGTATACTGACTATAAACTCTCCAGGATTTTATATATTCATTTGTAAAATGAGAATAATAATAATACAGCAAGTCTATTGTAGGAACATTTTAACTACTCCATATGTAATACTTTCAGAGGTCCTTATTTCTCAGTATATATCAATTTGTTTTAATTATATTTTTGGTTAAATAAATCTATGCTTACCTTCTATTTTATTTTATTTTTTTGTTTTAATTAGTCGCATATAACAGTACAATGATCTTATCGTATCATACATTTGAATCAGATGGGGTATAATTTCTCATTTTTCTGAGTGTACAGGTTGCAGAATTACATTGGTCATGCAGTCACATATATACATACAGCAATAATAATGACTATTCTATTTTGCTGTGCTTCCTTACCTTTTATTTTAAATAGGCCCCAAATGGTATAGACTAAATTATTCTGTTTAGTTGGAAATGAGTGGACCATACTAGTCCAATTAATGGTATGGTAACAGTAAGTTGGTTCAATTGATTCACTACTATTTAAGAAAATTCTACCACTTTTTGGCTGTACAACTTCAGGCTATGAGTAAACAGTTCTTTTCAGTTATTAGAGATGGAGAGATTGTATTTCCTAAACAAAGTTTCTTAAAGAATAAGTGGAATGCTTAAGTTACTTTTCTCTACCATCTATAGAATTCCATAAAGCTTAAAACTAAAAATTTATTTCCTTGTTCAAATGACTCTGTTCGCTGCTCATGTGCAGAGGCTCAGGGTGTTGAGTTACTGTTGAGTGATCATCAGCTGCTGCTAATTTGTTTTGTGCTCTTCACCAGAACTGTATTTTGTGGATATATGAATCCTGTTATTTTTTATCAGAAACAACGATGGTAATCATTCTTGATTCACAATATTTCATAGTACTCTCAAGAATAAAAATGCCCAACTGAATGCACACTACCATTTCCCCATTCCATACATTTCAAGCTTAAATTCATATACCCTGGTTAATAATAAAGCAACACAGTAGCATGTAGCTTTGTGCTCCCATGAGAGCTGTTGGCATTACTTAGACACTAATCCATTTAAAATTACTTAATTTCTAGAAAATAACTAGATACAAAGAAAAATAGCTTACAGTAAGTTAAGGAACTCCAGTGTTACAACTATGTTTTCAAAATGTGAGAATACTTGAGTACACTTTTAATGTTACTCAGAACACTGAAAGCAAAAGATCAAGTGGCTTTTAGAGACTACTGGGAATGTGTCATTGATTTAAGATTAAAATCCTGATTTCTTGGCTGCATCTTTATACATTTTTTTTTTTTTGGCTAGGTGATGTCATGTATTGGATCCCCAAATTCTTTGCTCAAATCTTGCCTCTAAACTCCAAATTCATGCAGCTGACTCTAATTACCATTTCTAACTGACACAGCATCTCAAACTCATTTCAGTATGAACATCACCTTCTATCCAGCTATTAAAACTGGAGATCGGTTTTGATTTCTCCTTTGCTTTCCTCCTTCCATATATATATATATATAATTTTTATTTTCAGACACTATTTTTAACATCAACAATATGTCTTTAATCTATTTTCTTTTCTGTAGCTCTACTGATGTCATTGCAACCTGGTGCTTCTTAACCTCAAAACTTTTGACATTTTGTACAAGAAATTCTTTGTTGTGGAGGCTGTCCTGTGCATTGTTGGATATCTAGCAACTTCCCTGTCCTTGATCCACTAGATGTCAGTAGTCCCTCCTCCCTCCTTGTGATAACCAAAAATGTCTGTAGACATTGTCCAGTGTGTTCTGAAGTACAAAGTCAGAATCACCCGCACAGCCCAAGTCATAGTGGCCTTCCATCTGCCCTATGATCATAAACTTTCAACTGTCTCCCCTCCCTGCTGGGGCTGTTGCTATTCATTCTGTCCATCTAATCTAAGTCACCACTTCATAATACCCTGCAGAGTTCCCTCCTGGCCACTGTCTCAATGATCAACTCTCCAGTTGCTTTATTTATTTAGTTATAAGATCTTTGCTCTGTTTACCTGCAACCTCAATATCTAGCACTGTGCCTGGCACTGAGGGGAGCTGGATGCATGCTCATGGAATGAGTGAATGTATCAATGAATGATGCTCTCTTATAAGCCATCCAATCTGCAATTCATAGCTTCAGACTATAGGACTGAGCTGAATAATGGGCCCATCTTCTCTTAATTTCATTCAAAGCATCTGCAATGATCAGCTTAGTATTTAGTGTTGTCCTCAGCACATGGATACAGTACACTGTCTAACAAAACTGGAGTGCAATCTTAAACGAATTTCTTCAAATTTCAGCAAAATACCATTTGGATTAGGAATTGTCCTTATCATTCCACTTTTCAGCACCACAGTTATGATTACACACACCTTTATATTTTTTTTATTGGTTGTTCAAAACATCACAAAGCTCATGACATATCATCTTCCATACATTTGATTCAAGTGGGTTATGAACTCCCATTTTTTTACCCCAAATACAAGTTGCAGAATCACATCGGTTACACATCCACATTTTTACATAATACCATATTAATGACTGTTGTATTCTGCTACCTTTCCTATGCCCTACTATCCCCCCTCCCCTTCCCTCTCATCTTCCCTCTCTACCCCATCTGCTATTGTTTAATTCTCTCCCTTGTTTTTTTCCCCCTTTCCCCTGACAAACTCTTATATATAATTTTGTGTAACAGTGAGGGTCTCCTTCCATTTCCATACAGTTTCCCTTCTCTCTCCCTTTCTCCCACCCCACTCGTCTCTGTTTAATGTTAATCTTTTCCTCATGCTCTTCTTCCCTGTTCTGATCTTAGTTGCTCTCTTTATATCAAAGAAGACATTTGGCATTTGATTTTTAAGGATTGGCTAGCTTCACTTAGCATTATCTGCTCTAATGTCATTCATTTCCCTGCAAGATCCATGATTTTATCATTTTTTTAGTGCTGCGTAATACTCCATTGTGTATAAATGCCACAGTTTTTTAATCCATTCATCTATTGAAGGGCATCTAGGTTGATTCCAAAGTCTAGCTATTGTGAATTGTGCTGCTATGATCATTGATGTGGCAGTATCCCTATAATATGCTCTTTTAAGGTCCTCAGGGAATAGACCTAGAAGGGCGATAGCTGGGTCAAATGGTGGTTCCATTCCCAGCTTTCCTAGGAATCTCCATACTGCTTTCCATATTGGCCGCACCAATTTGCAGTCCCACCAGCAATGTACAAGTGTACCCTTTTCCCCACATCCTCGCCAGCACTTATTGTTACTTGACTTCATAATGGCTGCCAATCTTACTGGAGTGAGATGGTATCTTAGGGTGGTTTTGATTTGCATTTCTCTTACTGCTAGAGATGGTGAGCATTTTTTCATATACTTATTGATTGATTGTATGTCCTCCTCTGAGAAGTGTCTGTTCAGGTCCTTGGCCCATTTGTTGATAGGGTTGTTTGTTATCTTATTGTTTAATTTTTTGAGTTCTTTGTATATTCTGGATGTTAGGGCTCTATCTGAAGTGTGGGGAGTAAAAATTTGTTCCCAGGATGTAGGTTCCCTATTTACCTCTCTTATTGTTTCTCTTGCTGAGAAAAAACTTTTTAGTTTAAGTAAGTCCCATTTGTTTATTCTTGTATTTAACTCTTGGGCTATGGGCGTCCTATTAAGGAATTTGGAGCCCAACCCCACAATATGTAGATCGGAGCCAACTTTTTCTTCTATCAGGTGCAGAGTCTCTGATTTGATATCTAGCTCCTTGTTCCATTTTGAATTAACTTTTGTGCATGGCGAGAAAGGGGTTCAGCTTCATTTTGTTGCATATGGATTTCCAGCTTTCCCAGCACCATTTGTTGAAGATGCTATTCTTTCTCCATTGCATGCCTTTAGCCCCTTTATCAAATATAAGAAAGTTGTAACTTTGTGGATTGGTCTCTGTGTCCTCTATTCTGTACCATTGGTTCACCTGCCTGTTTTGGTACCAGTACCATGCTGTTTTTGTTACTATTGCTCTGTAGTACAGTTTGAAATCTGGTATCCCTATACCTCTTGATTCACACTTCCTGCTTAGAATTGCTTTTGCTATTCTGGGTCTTTTGTTTTTCCATATGAATTTCATGATAGCTTTATCTATTTCTACAAGAAATGCCATTGGGATTTTGATTGGCATTGTGTTGAACCTGTAGAGAACTTTGGGTAATATTGCCATTTTGATGATGTTGGTTCTGCCTATCCATGAACAGGGTACATTTTTCCATCTTGTAAGATCTTCTTCTATCTCTCTCTTTAGGGTTCTGTAGTTTTCATTGTATAAATCAGATGCAAAAATCCTCAATAAAATCCTGGCGAATCGAATACAAAATCATATCAAAAAAATTGTGCACCATGATCAAGTAGGATTCATCCCTGGGATGCAAGGCTGGTTCAATATATGGAAATCAATAAATATTATTTACCCCATCAATAGACTTACAGATAAGAACCATTTGATCGTCTCCATAGATGCAGAAAAAGTATTCGACAAAGTACAGCATCCCTTTATGTTCAAAACACTAGAAAAACTATGGATAACAGGAACTTACCTCAACATTGTAAAAGCTATATATGCTAAGCCTCAGGCTAGCATCATTCTAAATGGAGAAAAACTGAAGGCATTCCCACTAAAATCTGGAACAAGACAGGGATGCCCTCTCTCAACACTTCTATTTAATTTAGTCCTTGAAATACTAGCCAGAGCAATTAGACAGATGAAAGAAATTAAAGGCATAAAAATAGGAAAAGAAGAACTTAAAATATCACCTTTATATTTTTTTACTGTAATTTCCATGCACTGGCTCAATTGCTAAAGCACTGTATCTCTGATGAAATCTTTGAAAGAAAAAAAGTGTCTCATTCATTCATCCTTTACATCCTATGATAACAACATAAGAGTGTAAAGAAATTCAGTTATGTGCCATATCTGAGCCATGTTGGTATTTGACTACTTCCATATACAGGAGGGCCTCCTTTAAAAGTAAGGAAGAAGAGGTGCACCTAGGCACTGGGGATATTGGAGCCAGGGCTAACCAGTAACTACAGCTCACTGCTTTAGACAAATCTGGAGGCTTTAACTATCTATGGCTTGAAGCAGTTGAGTTAGTATTGTCCATTATCCCTCCCAAAAGGAGATTCCCCTTTAAGAATTAATATAATTTATAGTTATTTTATAAAAGAAGGGCTCAGATCTCTATCCTGTTTATAAATAAAATAAGCTTTTACTTAAGATAATGTTTCTTTTGTGCTTATTTTATATATGCTTTGTATTTTTACATGTACTTACTGAATACAGCAATCTCAGGTGGTAAGTACTACTGTTACACAAATATTATGCCTGAGGAAATGGAGGCACCAAGAGGTGAAGCAATACGTCAGAAATTCCACAGCTAAACAACAAGAGCCAGGATTGAAACTGAGTCAGTTTGGCTCTAGTATTTCCACTTTAAAAAAAATGAAATGAAATTAACATAATGCCGAAGTCTGGCTAGGCACAATTCAGGAGCCACTTGTCAAAAGAAACTAACTTTATTTTTAGAACTACAAACGCCAAACAAAACAGCTCCTCAGGGAAAAAACCCTCAGAGCCCAACTGCCACCACCGGCTTTCATACGCCTCTCACCCCCACACCAACCTCACCACCTCCCACAATCCTCCTGCTCTTGAGGCCGATTGGCTGGGTTGTGTGGGCAGAGCCAAAGAAGTCCCCCAATAAGCAGCTCCGTGGAGGAGCCAATCAGCTAGATGTTGCTGGGGCCGCTGTGAGCCAATCATCAGCTGGCAGTCTGAAGGGCAGGGAAACAGCCCAATGAACATCACTGCAGAGGAGCCAATCAGCTAGATGTTGCTGGGGCCGCTGTGAGCCAATTATCAGCTGGCAGTCTGAAGGGCAGGGAAATAGCCCAATGAACATCACCGCAGAGGAGCCAATCAGCTAGATGTTGCTGGGGCCACTGTGAGCCAATCATCAGCCGGCAGCTGGAAGTTTGCTGGCAGCTGGATCATCAGCCGGCAGCTGGAAGTTTGCTGGCAGCTAGAAGTTTGCTGGGGCCCCTTTGGCTGTGGCTCTCAACAACATAACATAAAATTGATCATTTAAAATGAAAATCATTTGACCAGGCATGGTAGTGCACTTTTGTAATCCCAGCCATTCAGAGGCTGAGGCAGAAGGATCCCATGTTCAAGGTCAGCTTCAGCAACTTAGTGAGGTCCTAAGCAACTTAGTGAGACCCTGTCTCAAAATAAAAAATAAAAAGGGCTGGAGAAGTGGCTCAGTGGTTACATGTCCCTAAGTTCAACTCCTGATACTAAAAAAAAAAAAAGAAACAAGAAAAAAAAGAAAATTTAAAAGAATTTATTACATTAACAGTGTAGGTCCAACCGCTAACTCTAAGTCTGGCTAGAAAGTAGTAAATGAAATAGAAGTGTTAAAGGTTAAATCAGAGAGGCACTTGGTGTCAAGACCAGCTAAGGACTGGTAAGATCGATCGATCGATCGATCGATTGATTTATCTATCCATCTATCTATCATCTATCTATCTATCTTCCTGGTACTAATTATCAAGGATCAAACCCAGGGTCTCTTGCTTAGTAAGCAAGTGTTCTACCACTGAGATATATACCCATTCCCAGGACAGACTTTTAATCTGGAAGAAATGGGAAGTGATTGATAGTTTTGATTAGAAAGAAGAGTGGGAGATTTAGGCTTGTGTTCTGATTTGTTTCACAAATTATATGAGGTATAGGCTGTGCAGGGAATAGCTATAGTTCTTGTCCTCATGGAACCTGTAGTCAAGTATATAATTCTGCAAATAAATACATAATTACAAATTATGTCCATGATAATACTAGCTAATTTCAAAGCTTTTTAACTTACCAGTACCATGCTACACATCCCAAGTGTAGAACTCAAGGATAAATTAGCACAAAGTGAACATCCTGCTATAGGCAACCAGCAGAAAGGAAGCAGGACATCTTCAAAACCCCAGAGATGTCATCCAGTCACTTCCCACCTTCTCGAAGACCATCACCATGATATTGACTTTCAACAGCAGAGAAAGTTTTGCATGTTTTAAAACTTTGTATAAAAACAACACACAGATGATGCTCAATTTATAATCTGGTTACATCCTGATAAGCCCATTGTATGTTGAAAAGATAAGCTTAAAATCATCTCAGTTTTGGAATGATTAAATAAATGCACGGAGAAGTTGAAAGTGTATTTAACATCCCTAACCTACTGACCACCATAGAATACTTCCATTAGCCTAAGTTAGGCAAAATCATCTAACACAGAGCCTATTTTATAACAAAGTGTTGAATATTTCATGTCATTTATCTAACACTGTAATTGAAGTGAATAGTAGCACAGTGGTTCTATGGGTGTGTTGCAACATCGCAGAGTGGAAAAGTGGTTTAAACGGAACCTTCTCGCATAGCACAGCATCTGTTTATTCTTTGGGGGCTTCTTTCAAATGCAGACTAATTTACCAAACCCTAACTGTACATCAGGTTTATTGGTTCACATTTAAGAGTCATCCTGACCCTTTAGATGCCACGGATAATTGTTTTTCCATTTAGCAGAAGCGTATAAATGGGGCACAGAGACAGGTTCCATGAGGAAAATCTGAACGATGCATGGATAAAGCAGAACTTGGTTTGGATTAAGAGCTGAGGAAAAACTACTCTGAGGAAGGAGACTTTATACCTTGCCTTAAAAAAATATTTGGGATCGACAGAAAGGGGAAAGAGAAGAACTTTCCAGGCAGAGGGAAGGCTCCTATATGGGAAGCTCCCAACTCTATAAAGGGATGCTCCCAACCACCTAAAATAAGGCAATGGTGGCTTCTAGGAGCTGGAGACATTATGGCACCAGATGAGAAGGGAAATGTGAGGAGAGGCCTGATTTCAAGGAGTTGAGAGTTTTCCGAAGATGAGGCCAAACCCTGTTTGGGCTCCTTCTTTCCTTCCTGTTCTCACTTACCACTGTTCAGCTCTGGGCTTCATGATGCAGAGCTCTCATGAAGCAACAAGGCTGTCCTTCTGTTTGCTCCTGGTCCCTCCCATTCTAGCTTTCCAGCTGCTCACTTGGGCCCAGCCCTTCTGTCTCATTCCTAATCATGTTCAAATCTTCATGTCTTAGGACATTTCTGAAAAGTTGATCTCTGAACTATTTATTTTTTTCCCCCACATTTTACCTAGTTCAGGATTATTCTTACCTCATATCTCATTACTCAGGAAGGCTTTTCCTTGGGTCCACAGTAAAAAATTTGTCCATCTATTCTACTGCTCCTCTTAGCACCCTGTAATTTTCCTCCTCAGTTCTCAACACCAATTTCAATTGTTTATTCCTTTATTTAGTATTTATCTCCCTCCTAGATTGCAAGCACCTATCACAATTAATTTGCAAAAAAAAAATGATCTCTGCATACAAAGTTATGCAACAGTGTAGCCACAGAGCCATCCCAGCTCCTGACTCATAATCGGAACACTATCCATATTTACAGACTCACTGGATTTGAATTTTCAGAATATGAAGAGGTTAATATGACATATGACAAAGAAATCCAAGTTCAGAAAAAGGAAGTTGTAAGTTGGTATGCTTCATGCTTCATACACTTAACTAATGCATTCAAGTTTGATTTAAGTTTGTTTTTGCATATTGTTTTGATAACCATTACCTTTAGCAATTTTAAAAGCTTAGATTATTTTAGTTTTGGAATGGTTAAATAAGTGCACAGAAAACTTAGAGAAACTATGTTAGAAATCTAGTAATTGTGTTTAAAAAGCTAAAATTAAAGCTTAAAACCATTATAATGTTCTAATTTTAATTCAGTCAACTCTTCCTTACAGATTTCCAATTTAAGTCTCTGAACTACAAAAAACATTAAGCTTCTTCATATTTAAATCATATAATTTAAACAAGATTTATAATTATTACCTCTTGGTTTAATTTCTTTCCTCAAAGCCATCCAATTTTTAAATTAGTAATTTTATATCAAAACAATACATGCATGTATTTTTAAAAGTTAGATAGTACCAAATGAAAACATAGAAGTCAACACTACATCTCTATTTCCTCCATCCCTTCTGTGCAACTCTTTCAGCTACTAGATCCAGCATTTTATATATCTCATATTTCTCACCTTTCTCTGTAATATATACAAATAATTCTTCTTGCCTTTATCAGTTTGAGGTGTTATCTTTTGACTTCTGTCACCAAATATGAGATTTTCACTCTTTAATATCTTCATATGGGCTTCTCTTTCCCTTCTTCTCCATACAGGATGATTTTTAGGTTCAATTGCTATTCAAGTTTTATACCTTGTTTGATGCACACCTCAGCACTGTGGTGTGGGGTGCTGGGATTACATTTTCCTCTTCTTACTCTCTGTTTTCCTTAAAGTTGGCATTTGCCTTTTTTTCCTTTCTTGTTGTTTATTTATTTGAATCTACTATTAATATTTTGCATAGTTTCTGAGAGAGTCTCTACCCAATTTCAACAAATATAATCTCATCCTTTCCCTTCCTATTTGGAGACATCCTCCAGGGACACCTCCATTGTCCTATTTTTGAAAACTCTTGGCCTTCAGTGAAGGTGTCACTAGAGCATGTTGATTCTCTGTGAATCTAGGATACTCCTAACTTTATCTTAGGATAAATTCCCTGTTCCTAGGATTTCATGTGCCCAGAGTTAGCCACATTGTAATTCTGAGGACATGATCCCGTGGACTTACTTCCAATTCAACCAAAACCACCCACAGACTCAATTATCTGTGATACAGACTTACAGAACTCACTAAAATTTTTTATCCCCATGGTTACTGCTTATTACTGAAAACAAAAGGATACAGATTAGGGGAGAGACACATAGAATCTGTGAAGTTTCCACATATGAAGCTTCTGTTGTCTTCTCCCCATGGAGTCAGGGCATGCCACTCTCTGGCATCAACATGTGACAATACGCATGGAGTATAACTAACCATGAGTGCTTCTGTTAGCTTGTGTGTCAGAAATTTTATTGGGGCCTCATTCTGTGGGCATGATTGATTGGAAGATGGATCGACCATATTGGAACTCAGTCTCTAAGTCAGCTGATGCTGTGGGACCCGATGTGCTCACCCTAAATCGGAAGGATGGTCTTGGTCAAAGGTACAGCCTCTACCCTAGAACTGTAGAGTGTGGCCAGCTACCACCCAAAATAAAGACACTCCTAAAGGGATGGATGGTGTAGACTACCTCCAAAGATCATAGGACAAAAGCAGGACCGGGTTCCGATTCTTTACTCTGCACCTGTGTTTATTTTTAAAAGTACTTCCCTGGTCTTGCTTAAGCAAATGCTCAAGAAACTCAGAAGAAGACGAAGGAGAAGAAGGAGGAAAGCAAAGGAGAAAGTGCAGGAGAAGGAAGAAGAAGAAGAGGAGGAAGAGGAGGAGGAGGAGGAGGAGGAGGAACTGAAGCAAATGCTCAAACACAGAAGAGGAGGAGGAGGAGAAGGGGAGCAAGAGGAAGAGGAAACAGAAGGAGGAGGAGAGGAGAAAGACAGACAGTAGAAGTGATCATGGTGACGGTCCCCCACATGGCCTCCTGTTGAATGACACAGCTTCAGTGGGGACACGTGGTCTTCTACACACAGGTCACAATTTTCCTCCAGGAATCTTCTTTCATCATCACCTAAGGGAATCTATTTTCCTATATTTCATCTCTGGTGTTCTAGGCTTTTCTCTGTGTCTTCATCTGCTTCCCTTCTTCCTCTTGGGTTTGTTCTCTCCTCCTCCTCCCCCTCCTCCTCCTCCTCCTCCTCCTCCTCCTCCTCCTCCTCCTCCTCCTCCTCCTCCTCCTCCTCCTCTTCTTCCCACTTATCGGTCTTGCACTTTCATGGTAGGAACTAAAATGTTCTTTAACCTCTCATCGTCCTCACCTGGTTGAGATGGGGCCTAGGATGTGAATTGCCAGCTGTGGGTAGAACAGGTGGGGCTTGGGTTGACTGAAGAGTGACCTCGACTGACATCTGACATCGAGGAAACTCTGCTGTGGATCTGTCAGAGTTGACAGCCTGGTTTACCAGTTTCTCTTGGGCTGATTAGCTCTCCCTGGGGCCCTTCCTTAACACTCAAGTTCTAACTGCCAGTGAATAGGGAGGCTAACCCCAAACAGAAACCGGTAAACTTCAACTTCTGGACAATGTAGCTCCAGTTTTTTTTTTTTTTTTCCCCGAAGGAGATAAGAAAAGGAAGATATTCAGGGGTGTGGGTTTGTTTCTTCATGAGCTTTGCAGCAATCGTTATTCACCCCGGGCCTCGATTTCTCCAGTTCCTGCGGTGATCCTGGATAGAAGCTCCCAGCCACCTGAGTTCTGTGCTCTGAAGATGGGGTCGATTTCTCCTTTGGGACAGAACCACTTTACAAGGTACCATTTTCTGGTTGGTCAAGTAAGTCTCATTGTCCGTTCTGTCTTTCCTCCAGGCCCTGTGTAGGGTTAGTCAGGGTTTCTTGGGAAAGAGCCCACTCCTCCACCTTTACCAGAAGCACTTCCTCCACAATGTCTTGTCTATATTAGGGAGAAGCTCTTAAAGCCCCATGCTTTGCCCTCAGCAGTCACCCCTATGTGAGCACAAGACTTCCTGAAAACACCCGGGCCTCCCTGACTTCCCCATTTGTTTTTCTTTTCTTTTTCTTCCAATGTGGAAATTTGATCTGTGTTCCTTGCTTGCACAGTCAATGCCCCCTGCAAGCAGCAGCTCAGCTGGGCCTACTCCAAGGAGTGCTCTTTGCTTTTTCTTGGAATTTCCAAAAGGGATTCTGCTCCAGTAGCTGGCAGAGATCTCACCCGGTAGTGCCTACGTGCCAACGTCCTCTCCTCCCTGTCTTGTGTCCTCATTCCTCTGCCAATCTCTCCTGGAATCATATCACATTAACTAATGACACTCGGATCCTGGTCTCCAGGTCTGCTCAGAAGCTCTCTCTCAACATTTTTGCCTATTTCTTTATTATCTTGTGTTTATTAGCTGGCTCATAACTATTTGGTAATTACAAATTTTTGAGGGCAGGTTATGAATCTTTTCCTTCAGGTCCTGCTAATAGAAAGTTTAGGTCAATTATAAAGATCATATTTGAATAGTCTGCTTCTTTGTGGTAAACACTTTCTTACTTTGGGAAGGTCATGGATCTTGTTATTCAGACTGTGAGTCACATTATAAGATAGAGTTGTCCATCCCAAATCCAAAACCTAAAATCCAAAATGCTTCCATTCTGAAAGTTTTTGAGGATGTACATTGCCCCATAAGTCTGATGCTTTGACATATACAAACTTTGGTTCATTTGTGATGTTATTTAAAAAATATTGTATAAAGTCACCTTCAGGCTATTGTGTCTATGAAACATAAATTAATTTTGGGTTTAGATGTGGATTTCATTCCCAAAGTATCTTGTTACATATAACAATATTCCAAAATCTGAAATATTTCTGGACCCATGTATTTTAAATGAAGGATACTCAACTCTGTCACTTGATTAAAGTATCCCGAGTTTGCCAATGGCCAGTCAATTTTGGAAGCATCTCAAAGACTGTGTAGTAATTGCCTTTAAATCATCTGTAGTGTAATATCAAAGTGAGAACAAGTAACCTCAGTCATAAAAATAAAACCACTAAATCTCAAGGGGGTGAAACACAAGTGCATTACTTCTGTGTAGCTCAGTTATTTGGGCATAGGAAATGATCTCTAAAAGCTTGCTACATAATGAGAGAAGAACAGATGAGAGCCCAGCGAGATGGATATTTATCTCAGGGAAAGAGAAACAGATTTCTCTTTCACACCAGTACGAATTATTAAGCTGAAAATTCGCACAGGAAGCCACTCCAGTGTTTCAAGCAATTCTGTTTATTTTTTAAATCCTCAAAAAAAAAAAAATGGTCCTTTGTAAAATCCTGTTGCAAAGGGCTTGTATTCCATCAAAGTATGTGGACAAGCAACTGAAAACCTTAGAGTCAAATTGACTTTGGGATACTCCAGCAATAATCAATGAGAACTGTTCTTCCCTCACAGCTGTCGATATTATCCGTGTTTGGGCTCTCTTTTTCCTTGCCTGACAACCATAATAGGCAGATTGGAGTTTTATCCTCCTTCCTATTTTTTATCTTCTCAGTGCTGGGACCTCTCTCTGTCCTGTCTTCTACACAACCACCACAGACACTGGCAACCATATGTTCATCTCTGGTACCCACCTTGGAAAAGTGAAGGATGTCAGAATGTGCCTCATACGGCCTTCAACAGTACCACAGAAAATTTTCCATGATGAGTTGCTCGACCTCAGACAGCAGTAAAGAAGGCAGTCTATCTGGGATGTTGAGGAAGAAGGATCCCAGGTGTACACTCTGGCTCACCTTCCTCTGTGGGAGTCACCTTGAAAATGCTGTTTATCTCCATGCCTGTGGGTGTAGAGTCAGGGCAGTTCCTCTCCACCACCTTAGATAGCTACTTCAGGGCCAAGAACAACAAAATCAAAATGAGATGTAGAACCAGACACTCCAGTTTACATTCCTACCCAGCCCTATGAATGATGTAAAATCCGAGACATAAATCCGTGCTATATCACCACAAGCTTAAGCTGCTAAGACCCATTTTCAAAACAGAGTATGCTCTTGCTAGGTGGTATGATAGGAGCCTGAGTCACTAAGTGACTTCAATATTTTCATTCCAAATTCCAAGACGTATTGACTCTACACGTTTGACTTTGCCTACCCTGTTTCATCCCAACTTAGAGCTTCACTCATCATTTCATTTCATGACCAATCTTGCTTTCATTCTGGTAAGATAGAAGGACTCTTCCCTTCTAGGGAATTGCATATGATTTTTAAAATGAGACAAAAGGTCAAGTTCATCATTTACTTCTTTAAACATATTATCTTAGACCAAGTAGGATTTGAAATAACAATTCATTTAACCTCTGCATTTGTTTGTGGCAGTACCATCTTGCTTCCCCATTTTTCTCCACATTTCAATCCTAAAATGACATTCTACCCTGCAATTTCAGAGATTTCTGCTGGTCTTATTTATGTTCGATTTCCAAATCATACTCATTCTATCCATACAGCTTTAAGTAGATGTAACTTGAACATCTCTAAAAATAAATTGCTGTTGATAACTTACTATTATCCTTCAGTTTCCTTCAATGAAAGAAAGAAGAGAAAAAAATACAGAGAGAAAGAAAAAGAGAAGGAAGGAAAAGGGGAGAGCAATAAGAGAGCCTCCTATGTTACAGCGAAAAGAAAATGTATATATCAATGTGTTGAATTTAGGCCATACATATATAAAGTGGAAGTTTCTTATTTAGTAGCAGCAATTTGTGGGCACAGAAGTTGGCAATGATAAAAATGTCCAAAGTCACAAATACAGTATATGGTTAGTCATGGGTGGTGTTATTTGGCCCCAAAATAGACTTTTATGTTGCCTTTCTTTTCTCCTAACCACATTCAGAATTAGAGAGAAGAGAGACAAGAACCAGCAGGAAGGTAGAACAAAAAGCTAACAGAATCAAAGGAGCATTCCAACAGAAGGCTGGATTCATTGCACATCTCAACCACTGAAATATTTTCAGGTGATTCTGTTTTTTTTTGACAAAATGTGGAAACCACAGGACCTACAACACTTACAAGCAAAACTCAGCAACTCTAATAATAGTTGTAGGAGTGAAAGCCAATTTGGATAAAATAAGACATTGACTCAAGTCCTCTGCGAGAAGACTTTTGAAAACAAAGTTTTCCGAAACCTAGTTTCTTCCTTTGGGAAATCGCATTCCACTTTGCACCTTGACTCTTTTTCTGGATTTCTTCATGACTTGGAGAATTTTCCTGCAGTGTTTCTTTTCCATCTGATATCATGAAATGTGGGAGTTTTTCTTTTCTTTTCTTTGTTACTATACAGTGGTTCAAAGGCCTGCTCTAGCTTTTGGCTGAGCATGTGCTTTGAGGTCCACCCTCCCTGGGAAGGATGTGAGTGACATCAGCCACGAGTGCAAGTGAGATCTCTTTCATGGGGTTTAGTATTCAGTGCTCTCACATTTCCAACGATGTGCCCCAAAGGTAGCAGGTGAAAACATCACTTTTAGTGTCTGTTAGCCCACTGTCTAGGCAAAGTATCCGTGGCGTGGTCAGTAAGGAGTTAATATGAATGCTTTTGTATCCCTGCCACATTGATCAAAAATTCAGTGGAATACTTCTGTATTGACACTATTTTCAGAACAAAAAAGACATTTCTCTTCCCTGCATGCTGATGGCCCATTTTAGTACCTAATATTTGAATAATGTTTAAGTATGCTATTTTTCCCTAGACAATTTAATATATCCTTTGTTAATTTGAAAATAATAAAGAAAGGGAACAATTTTTTTTTTTTTTTTAGTGGTATGCAGTAGGAAGACCAAGAGTACATTTTTAGGCACAAAGTGGTGTGGAGTGGAGAAACAAAACCTGAACATGGATCTGAATTTTTTTGTTTTGAGTCTTTGTATTTCCTTGGGGAAATCAGTTTTGTTGACCTGTTACTGAGGCCTCTAGCTCCATCTCTGAAATCAATGTTCAGATCCTCTGTTTCCAACTTCGTATCCATAGTCCTATGTTGCCAGCTCATTCATTATTTCCCTTGCCTCTTCACAATCTGACATAGGGTCACTATGGTACAATACGGAAAACAGGTTGGAGGGGAGGATGGGGTTGGTCTATACAGGTAAGAGGATAACACAGGGATTCTTGGTAAATCAGCGATGGTATGATCTCATGCTGTGGGGATAGATAGAAGGGAACAGAATCAGAGGAATGATATGGTGTCCAGCTGCCTGGAAGCCGCTTTACTGACTTAGAGAATAAGGAGAAAGGAGATGTCAAGGATGATGCTCAGGCTGCTGGCTTGAGACATCTGCTTACCATCAGTACCCTTCACTGGGACACAGCAGGACCATTAGCTTTAGGGAACAGAGACAGAAGTTGCATTTGGGGCTCAGTAATTTGAAATTTCCTTAGGACATTGTCACCTGAATGTTTTTGGACCCTTGAGGGCTATGACTTTCACGTATCGAAAGCCTTTCCCAGCACATGTTATGACATCTGCAGCAAAACCTTAAGTCCAAAAATAATTTTGATAAGCATGATAGATTTTTTTTCTGGAGGGTTCATTGGAAAGACAGATTTTTTACACTATATATCAAAATTTAAAAAAAAAATTTAGAATAATCTTTTCTGATAATTCTTTCCCTGAATCTCAAATCTCCATAATAATTACTGATCATTTTCTCTATTTCTTTTAATAAATGATTTTTCTCTAACTACCATCCTTCAAAATGTCCAAATATGCATCTTTTATTCACTTGGACATAAGATGGGAATCATTTTTGGTCTGGGGTATGAGTTACGCCACAATATATTGCAATTTTATTGCTAAGCACACCCTTTCTTATTAACTATATATGTCCTCTCCTCCTGTATTTGATACAGAACCCCCTAGGGACATAGCTGTTTTGTCATTTTTTTGCTACTGTTGTTCATTTTAATACCAAAACTTAGATTAGGCTTATTGGACTTACATTAGATAGGACACAAGTATATTGAGTGAAATAAATCTTCAGCATAAGTTTATTATTTTTCATGTGATATTTATTTTCATGAAACTTGACTGGACTTTCCAGGTTGAAATTCACTCTTTCTTATAGAGTTCTACAACAAATTAATTTTATCTCTGGTTTATGGCTTCCATATATCTCATGTTACATTCTATTAAGGTCATTCCATATGTAGTATTGTCTACTACGCTGGTCAAAGTTTGTTAGTTCTTTGTATTGGCGATATCCATTTAATGGCTTGATTATGTCAGTGCTCCAAATGTCTTTTTAAAGTACACTTATGAAAATATAAATGGACTGAATGCCTGTTCTAGTGTTTAGGTTCTTGTTTTTTTAACTCTACATTGTCTCTATTTTCTCCCTCGATATAAAACACTTCTGTTTCTGATTGTTCATCTTGTGCTAACCCAGGCTTATTTTGCTTGAGAGCAGGAGCCATTTCTTTTTGTAGTTTGTATCCTTTCATCATGTTTTTTATTTTCACATTTTGCTAATGCTGATTGCTTAAAATGTTAATTGAATGAAGTCATGCAGTCAGAGTCAAACAGGATATCCAGTTTGTTATTCTTAGAATATCACCCTCGAGTTTGAATAATGGGCTTTCTTGAGTAATTGTATAGAACTTTCAACATCTTAGCAAAAAAGGAGGAAAAGCTACTAGAAAGACCACAATGGTGTCTATTTCCATTTGATGTTTTCTCAAGAACATGTCTGACTCAATTTCACCACTTCTATTCAACATACACTGGAAGTTCCAGCCAGAGCTTTAGGTAAGAGAAAGAGACAAAAGGCATCCAAATTGGAAACACACACACACACACACACACACACACACACACACACAATTGTCCCTATTTGCAGATTGCAAGGTCTTATATACTAAAATCCTGAATGCTCTATTGAAAACCCATTATGATTAGCATAAAAATCAATATGCAAAAATTAGAAGTATCCAAAATAGAAATAAAATGATGTTTAAAATAACTACAATTTGAATAGATTTAATAAAAAAGATGAAGGATCTCTAGAATTGAAACTATAAAACACTGATCAGAGAAATTGAAGAAGACACAAATAAATGGAAACATTGCTCATATTTATGTTGTGAAAATTAATATCCGATAAGGGATTGAATTGCATAACATAAAAAGAATTCAAATAACACAATATTGATATAGAAAATAGATTTAAAATGGGCAAAAATTCGTGTTAAATATTTCTCATAACATCAAAATGTCCAACATTTTTATCTAAAAATGCGCAACATCACTGATATCAGACAAATGCATGTCAAAATCTCAGTGAGATATTACTCTACCTAGAATGACTATTGTCCAAAACCCAAAAGATAACAAGTGTTGGCAATGATGTGGATAAAAGGGATCTCTTATACACTTTCAGTGGGAAGATAAATTTGTACAGCCATTATGAAAAATAGTATGGAGTTTTCTCACAAATTCTTTAAAAATCAGCTACCATATGATTCAACAATACTACTACGGGTCATATCCAAAGGAAATGAAATTCATATGTTAAAGAAACATTTATACTGTGGGTTTATTACTAATAAATTCCCAATAGCCAGGGTATGGGATCAACCTAAGTGTCTCTAAGTGGGTAAAATCATGAATAAAATATGGTATATATAGACCAGGAAATACTACTCAGCAATAAAAAATGAAATCCTGTAATTTTCAACAACATGGATGAAGCAGGAGGATAGTAAGGGCAATAAGCCAGGCAGAGAAAGATGATGATCTCACACATATGTGAACTCTGAAGGCAAAATCTCAAAGAGAGATGTTTGTTCTATATCATAAGAGAATGACTACAGATCGTGATAATATGGTGTAGATTTCCAAACGATGAGAAGAGAAACTTTTTAAAGAGGATTTATTGCTATAAAGAAATAATGAATGCTAAAATTGATGAACATGCTACTTACCGAATTTGATCATTACACAAAATTTACATGCATCAAAACATCATATGAAGAGATACAAGTGATCAACAAACATTTTTAAAAAGTTTAACATCTTTAGTAATTAGAGAAATGCAAATCAAAATTACTTTAAGATTTCATCTCACTCTAGTCAGAATGGCAGTTATCAAGAATACAAGCAACGATAAGTGTTGGAGAGGTTGAGGGGAAAAGGTACACTCATGCATTGCTGGTGGGATTGCAAATTGGTGCAACAACTTTGGAAAGCTGAATAGAGATTCCTCAGAAAACTTGGAATGGAACCACCATTTGACCCACTGTCCCACTCCTTGGTCTACACACAAAGAACTTAAAATCAGCATATATAGTGACACAGCCACACCAATTTTTATAGTAGCTGAATTCACAATAGCTAAACTGTGGAAACAACCTAGATGCCCATCAGTAGATGAATGGATAAAGAAACTGTGCTATATATACACAATGGAATATTACTAAGCATTAAAAGAGAATAAAATTATGGCATTTGCAGGTAAATGGAGGGAGTTGGAGATTATTATGCTAAGCAAAGTAAGCCAATACCCAAAAAACTAAAGGCCAAATGTTTTCTTTGATTAGTGGATTTGGATCTATGATGCCAGAAGTATGGAGGAACTTTGGATTGGGCAAAGGGAAGGGTAGTGAGGGACTGTGGGGATAGGAAAGATGGTAGAATGAGATGGACATCATTACCCTAGGTACATGTTTAATTGCATGAATGGTGTGTCTCTACATTGTGTACAACCAGAAAATTAAAATGTTGCACTCTATTTGTGTATGATGAATTGAAATGCATTCTTCTGTAATATACAACTAGGTAAAACAAATAAACAAACAAAAACATCTCATGAGACCTCATATATGTACAGTAATTAGGTGTCAATAAAAAACAAAATAAGGACATATCTAAAGTTTTGTACCTATACCTAAGAAATTTTTAAAGCATTAATGCATGGTTGCACTAGCTTAATTAGGAATATATATATATATATATGTATATATATATATATTTTTTTTTTAAATCAGGTCAAGTGATGAAGCAAGTATATCTGTGTCTTTTCTTACATACCACCTTCAGGGCATTTTAAGCACTTTATTTATCTTTCAATAAAGAATAATGTCACCTACTTTAAAGTGCAAAACACCTCTGGTAGACTGTGTGGAGGTTTTATAACTGTATCAAAATAGGCCTGCTGTACCAAAAATGAGAAATTTTCCTTTAATTAGAATGACAGCAGGAACTTAGGAAGGCAGAATTTAATGTAATTAAAATGGGAAAATCATTATTTAACAAGAGTCATGCTGCATTTCTTGAAGAAAACACAATGAGGATCTTTAATTTCAGATGAGTCAATAATTTTATTTTTATGTCTCTCCTGAGCCTGTTCTAATTAAAAGAGTACGGAGGATGGATTCTGGAAAGCATTCTAAACAGTCCTTGTTTCTATTTCAATCTTTTGCTTGAGAAGTACATTCCTAAAGTTCACTAAAATTTATATATACACATACATACATATATATATATATATATAAATACACACACACATATATATATTAAGTATATATGTATAAAGTATATTAATGCATATATAAAGTATATATACATACACACACATATATATATATATACATATATATGTATATATGTATATATAGTGTACACTTTAAGGACTAATGTGATCACAGAGAAACAAATACTAAATAAGAGCACTCAGCAATAAGGGATGGTACTTGAATAGTTCTAGCTATACTATTTATAAATAGCTATACTATTTATTTATTATTATTTATTTATGTTCATTAATGTCTGCCCAATTATTGACATTTTAAAATATTTAAGTGTTTTAATAATTACAAAAATGAAGGCATACACCACATGCAAAATTTGAAAGTATATGAAAAAGAGAAGGAAATTCCTCAAAAGCTTGTCTTCCAAAAGTAACTACTATTGACACTGGTTTCTAAACTATATCAGACCAGAATTTTCACAGGGACATAGTCACCTTGTTCAAGATATTTTGTAGCATATTCTTACCCCTTGGCAATTTAGCCAGAGTATCTTTCATGTCAGTAGGTGTTAATCCACTGAGATTTATATGGCCACAGGACCTCATATGGATGTGTTAATATTGGTTATCTCTTACCACTGGATTAGTTCTGTTTGATTTTTAATTGTTTAATTATTAGCATGATTAACAAATCATAATTGTATACATTTATAGGTTACAATGTTGTATTTTGAGATATACATATTCAAAATATATAATAAATAAATCAGTCAATTAACATATATGTCACTTCATATACATGTCAGTTTTATGGTAAGACTTTTAAAATTTACTCTAATTTTTTTTGAAATATACAATAAATTATTATCAACCGTGATCATTCTGCTCTTCTGTAGATCTTAAAATTCATTCCTCTTATCTACCTGATAACAATTTTTTTATTAAAGAAGATCATTAATTATGATAATTTTCTAATCTACATGGTAGTTTAAAACTGCAAATTGAGCATTCCAATTGGATTTGAATTTCCCAGGCTTGATTCTCCTTCTTAAGCTTCAACTTAAGATTAATGTTAGTTTATTAAGCAGACAAAACACACATAAAACAGTTGTTCTACACTGTGTCAGAATAACATAAAACTGTTATGGAATAAATTGTATTGTCTTATGTATTAAATGAAAAAAAACATGCTTGAGGAACTAATTTGTTAGTGTACCATTTGAATGAAAATTTTTAAATTTATCATAGTAATTGTATATTAGGTATGAAATTGAATGTTGGTCACCTCCACCTCTGATTGGGTGTGGTGAAGCTCTTCTCTTAGGAGGGAGAATTAGGGAGAATGGGAGAGTGGGGGACTTGCACTTTATGGCTTCTTCTTTGCCAATAATACTGTCGGGAGCTGATGTTCATTGAGCTTCATGTGGACCCGTTGCTTTATATACATGACCTGTTTTAATTTGCATAACAATACTTTGCTGGGTACTCTTACTATCTTTTTCATTTTTCAGAAAAAGAGTTGGAGGCGCAGAAGAGTTGAACTGCCCAAAGTCACTAGTCAATAAGAGATAGAGTTAAGTTTCAAATCATGTAATGCAGCTTGTGACCTGTGCTCCTTAAGAATTTCAAGTTCTAGTGCTTAGGTTTGCATTTGTGCACTATCATCAATGATATATATATATATATATATATATATATATATATATATATATATATATATTTCTTGTCTCTATCTAAAATACTTTTCTTTCTGTGATTGTTTTGTGATGATCCAGTTGTATTTTACTTGTGTTCAGGGACCATTTCCATTTTTTTTCTTATTCTTTGCACTCTACCTCTTCTACTTCCACATTCACCAAATGCTAATTAGATATGCTCATAAATGCTCAGAAGTAGGGGGAACCAGGAGTTCAAATAAGTAATCTAACTCACTTGAGCTTATGTTCCTCACCCCTGGGCCCCTCATCCCTGAGAGAAACAGGTTACCCTCTGCCTCAGTTTCCTCATCCATAAAATATAGTGCAGGGGCAGGTAGATGGCTTTGAAGGACCCTCTTTCTCTCAATATTTAATCTCTGCATAAGGCTGTTATTCTTGTCCAGTGAAGAGCTAAGGACTCTCTGTATGGAACAGGTCAATGAACATTGAATTACTGAAACATTCAATGTTTGGGACTGGTCTTGGTTTGCATTCTCATAGGCCTCTAACCTGAACCAAAGATTAGATGATAAGAAATTTGGGAGGTGATCCCAGAAGATTTTACTAGGAAAATGGACCACCAAGAAGGCGATATGATGTGTTATGAAACAAGTCACCTCAGTGGATTGAATAAACTTCATCTCTCTGGAGAAGTCTGTAGAAAGGTCAGAACACAGTGGGGGAGTCATAGAACCTGAGAGGAAGGCTTCTGGGATCTTTATTAACGAGTGTGGCTTCCAGAGGCTCCTTTGTCCCTTCCATCCTGTTGTGCCTCCAGAAAGGATGGGCTCAAGGCTCCCGAGGAAATAGCTATGCAGTGATGCCAGTGCTGGCCATTGAAATCAGACCTGCCCACTCCACACCAGAGGAGTCAGGGCAGGTGGTTTAAACAACTTTGTAAATTCTACATCATGCCCGGAGAATTTCCCACAAGGTGTGCTGAAAAACTTCTTGGTTAAAAGTTATCCTGAAGCATGTGTTTGTTTGCCCTTGTGGAGTTTCTCTGGAATAGGGCTGTCTTCTTTCTTGTCATTGACAGATTGAAGGTAAGGAATAATTAATTTTCTTTGATGATGAAGTTTCCTGCAGTCACTCAATGCCACTTATTATGGACAGAGTTTGGGTGGTTTCCTTTTACCTGAGAAAGTGATTCACACACCAGGATGCCTCAGAGAATATCTCCTGTAAGATCTTTGCAAATATAATGGAGGAATTTACAAGTGCAAATAATGGCTGTTATCTTTTTTCTGTCTGGCCTAAGAGAACTGCATTCACTATAACTGCAATTCTAATCCTTTTAGAGCAACAATTTCCTACTTATTTTTTTTTGTGATCTCCCAGAGGACCCTTAGGAGTATCATAAAATGCTCAAAGAAAAAAAAATACATAAAAATAACAGCTAATGAAATCCTGAATCAATACAAATTTAATTTGATTTTCAAAAAATGTACATATAGCATGAAACACTTTTTTAAGAAGTAGTTCATTTATTGAAATAAAATCAAAATAAAAGATGGTACAATCTCCAAAATTTACTAGTAAATTGCTTTATCAACCTAAGACAGAATGAAATAACACAGGCAGTGGAGAACGAATTAAAAAAAAAAAGCCAAAACTACATATGCTGACCAAAAGTGGTTCAATTTCTAGAGCTAAAAAGGGATTCACTGAGAGAAGGGAGGGAATGGGGAAATGATCATACCAGGAAGTGGACTTTCATTCAGCCTCCAAATGTATTCCTTTAGCAAAGCAATTTCTTGTACTCCTTGCACATTTCTACTTAGTAAATTAATTTTGTTATGTGAGATTGTGTCTCTTCTGTCTCATTCTCTCCCCACTTTTCTCTCTACCCTTTCGCTGTCTGGACCAGTGTGCAGCAATGAACAGCTGTTATATATTACAGAATATTCTGTCTCCTGCAATCTTAAATATCTCTTTTGCTTTCAGAGGAGATATCCGGGAAAATCGACAGGCATTGCTTTGTATTTCCTGCTTCAACAAATTTATGAAATATTATCTAATGTGTTTCCCATGCTATTTTCCAGCATCTGTTCCAATAGAAATCAATTTTATCTTAAAGTTGGGTATAAAATACTGTTTTGTAAATGCTAAAACAATGCCCAAATTTATCGAGAAGGGGCCAGCGTGATCTCTCATGCAAACGTTCAGAACTGAAAATGGTTTAAACAACTTTGTAAATTCTACATCTAACATAAATCATTTTAAGCTTCCAAGAGTAAATACTCTAGATTGCATTAATACGACGAAGTCTTTGGAAGAGATTTGATACCATCTGCTGACATCTTTTCTCATCTTCCTCCATGTAAGAATTATACTGGGAAATATAGCTGCTGCCTTAGAGAAAACTACATTTTTTAGTTTCTCTTGCAACTCTCTTTGGCCATGTAATGGAACTCTTGCCAGTGGACTCTGAACAAGGGATGAGTTCTAATTCTGGACCTGAGTTGTAAGAAATTGAACATATCTTCCTCCATATTGTTTCTTCTTCTCCTTGTACGGAACAGCTTTGAACATTCAGACAAGAACAATGACTTGAAAGGTGGGAAAGCAAAACTATAGCATGAAACTGAGCCCTAAATATCTTTGTAGACTGGACTCTCCTGCCAGTCTACACTGCCTACTGCAGAAAGTATTTGAGTCAGAAATAAATTTTTGCTTTCTTTAAACCCTGTGCTTTGGAGTCTCTTTGTTTATAGCATCTTAGTCTTCACGCTAACTAATGCATCCCTCAGTAGGCAGGGATGTTTTATCTTCTGGAACCACAGCAATTATCTGAAAGAAACTCTATTCTCCTCACCAGGCAGAGGAGGTTAGGAAGCACAGCGTTGATTAATGCATGCTTCCAGTTTAGGCATAATGGAGCAGCTCATTAAATACAATGTTGAACTGTCGGTAGGAGACATTTAAGAAAACAGCATAAAGGTTCTTTTTTTTTTTTTCCACTTCATACCAAATGGAAAATTTTATTGATTTGGAAGCAGCTTAAGACAAGCTTTAAATCCCAAAAGTGAAATGATAATAGTGGTGAATGAATCCATAAGCAAACATTGCATGCTTATGGTTCATATACAAATACTCTGGTGGTCGTTGTGGGGAATTAGCATCCTATCGGCTGTCACAAATCTCATTTAATGTCATAATAACCACATGATTTTGGAATTTTGAAACTAATGTAGGCCTGGCAAAGATAGTTTTATGATGATGGAGATGATAACAATAATGGTAGAAAAAGCAGAAACATGTATAGAGATCAACAAAGAAAAAAATAGGATAATATGTATAATTGCCTTTAAAGCAAAAGGAAACCAGAGAGAGTGAAGACAGACAAGTGCTTACTTGGTATGTGAAGATCCCATATCAAATAAGTGTATGATATTTCAGGAACTGGTGGCTGTGTGCTCTTCAGCTGTTTAGTCAAGTCTCCAAGGAATACCATCTTCTAATGTAGTAATACCATTCGGAAATTTGTCACACCCTTTGTATTAATTCCTGGGGTTTCTGGAATAATTTGTCTCAAGCTGCATGGCTTAAATTAAAAAATATATTTCCTCACAGTTCTGGAAACTTGAAGTTCAAACTCAAGATGTCAGTAGGATTATACTCCCTACAAACTCTCTAGGGGAATATCCTTCCCTGTCTCTTCCAGCCTCAGGTAGCCCCAAATCTCTTCACTGTGGCAGAATAATTCCAATCTCTGTCACCTTGCTTACCTGGCTGTCTTCTTGTGTCAATGTGCTTTTAAATCTGTATCTATATCACTCCTCTTCTTATAAGAACTTCAGTCATGTTGGACTCAAGGCCCACCCTACTTCACTATGACCTAATTTTAGTGTAACTAATTACATCTTTAATGACCCAATTAAGAAAAAAAAACTCGAAGTGAGGTACTGGGGTTTAGGAATTCAACATATCTATTTAAACACAATTAAATCCGTAACTTTCACTTTAGGGGCTTAATTTTCTAAGATGAAAAATAACACTTAACTAAGGTTGGTCTATTTTTAGTTCATTTTTTCATATAACTAAAGAGACTTGAAAAAAATCAGACTTCAAAACATATTGAAAATAATTATTAAAATATGTTGAAGAATTAAGCTAGTCTTGTTTAAAATAAAGGTAAAATGTATTATATTATTTTCATTGTCTATTCCATTAACTCTGTATCTGCAAGCTGTCTTTCTGTTCTAGAAATGGCACTGAAGACTGAATGGGCCCAAAAAAGAAATGCCTTGGACACTTTACAGTCACATTCTACCTGGGAATTTAAAGACCTTCATTGTGCTTTTAGAGAAGATTGTACATAGGGTTGGGGTTGTAGCTCAGTGGTAGAGCACTTGCCTGGCATGTGTAAGGCACTGGGTTCGATCCTCAGAACCATATAAAAATAAGCAAAAATAAAACAAAAGTATTTTAAAAAGAAGATTGTGCATGCAGAATCATACAAATGCACTTCCCGTGTTGATTTTGCCATGCTCTCAAATAAAAACCCAATTACAATAAATGAAAGAGCATCTTTTTCTTAAAGATTTTCTGAATTAATTTCTAAATAAAGCAATCCAAAATACAGCATCAAAATTTTTTTAACATTTATAAATATTAGAGATGAATACAGCAGAATATTTAATCTTTATCATCTTCAAGTATTATATTTGGGTCTTTTTTTTAAAAAAAAAAACTTGATTTCTTTACATGGGTTTTGAAATAAAAGATCTTCCATCAATTTTATTGCTTTCCAAATCAGTATTAGTTGTATAGAAACCAGTAAAAAAAAAATACAAACCTTCCTTTTCATGAAACTAGTGAGAGTTTTGACAGTCTGGCTGCTAGCTTGAATTTTGTGGCACATCTGTAGTTATAAATATAGAATTTCAATTATGTAAATCACCTTGACAAAGTCTTTATAAAATTTGAAAAAGAGCAGTTTATCCCCCATACACTTTAATAATGTTTTATCAACTAAATCTATGCTACCCAAACCACTCAAAGTCTAAACTGCATGCCTTTTTTATAAAGTCAGCTATTTAAATGCTTTGTTTCTTCAGATGAAATATGCTACCTTACTTCTTGTGTTGAAGTTCTAGAAAACAAAGAAAAATAACCCATCTTCATGCTTATCTTGCTGCTATACTTAAATGTCTCCTGAAGGCCCAGGGGGTAAAAGCTTAACCCCAGTGTGGAGCCTTTGAGAGGTGGTTGAGTCTTTAGAGGTGGTGCCTGGTGGGAGCCTTTAGTTCTTTGGGGGCCTGTCCTCGATGGGAATACTGGGGCCCCAGGCCCCTTCTTCTTTCTCTCCTTTTGCTTTCTGGATATGACATGAGCTGTTTTGTTTCACCACACAATTCCTGACATGATATTCAGTCTAGTTATAAACCCCAAAGTAGTAGGCCAATTGATCATGGACTGGAACATCTGAAACCATGAGCCAAAGTTTACCTTCTCTCTAATAAGTTGATCACTTCAGGTATCAACTGAAATTGACTCACACGCTCACTCATTTTTCTTACATTATATTTGAAGATCAGGATAGTAAATAATCACCTAAAGTATAAGTGATAGGATCAAGGGTAGAACTTCAATTTCACTATAAGCACATATTCCATTTTTAATTTTTTTTCTCTTCATCACTTATGTCAGCAATTACCCATGCATTATCTACTTGAGAATAGCATTATGAACTCATTTCCTTCCAATTAATCTTGAAATGTTCTTTGAGAAGAAGCATCTTCAAATCCAATTCCCCAGCAAAATCTTGGCATATATAAGATACCTAATAAACTTTTGGAGTTTACTATAGATTGAATGTTTGTATACATCTCAGATTCACATGTTAAAGTCCCAGTAAGTTATGTGATAGTATTTGGATGTGGGCTTTTGGGAATGATTAAATCATGAAGGCAGTTCTGACTGGAATTGGATTATTTCCCTTCTGAAAAAAAAAATACAGATGCAAGAAAGACAATCAGTCTCTCTAGCATATGAGACTACAGGAATACAGGAAGAAGATGGCCGTTTTTAAACCAGAAAAAGACCCGTCCCTAGACATTGAATCCCCCGGCATTTTGATCTTGGACTTTCCAGACTTCAAACTACAGTAACTGCAGTCACCTTCCATATAACAAAGTTTTGGTCAGTGATGGGTTTTATATATGATAGATAAGATTATAATGGGATTGAAAAAATTCAATTAACTAGTGTCATTGCCACTGTCATAAAGTCATAGCACAATGTAAAATCATGAAGTCGTGTGGCTGGGTGATTCAGTATATGTGAGCCTACTGTGATTCCTGTCATACAAAACTATATCAATATGATTATATATAATACAATACTTGTATAGATAATAAGTGACATGTTACCAGTTTATGTATTTACTATACATTCCATTATTAAGTACTTTCCATTATTATGTTGTTTTAGAATGTACTTCTACTTATAAAATTTTACTGCAAAATATTATACTGTGTAGGACTGACAACAGCCTGGTATATCTAGCGTTACTGCATTTCTTGATTACATGGAGAGACTACATCAAGGGACTGACCCATACCTCCTTGTAGGTTTGTGTAAGTACATACTCTATAATGTTTTTACAAAGACAAAAATCATCTAATGGTGCATTTTTCAGAACATATCACCATTGTTAAGCAATTCCTGACTGTAAATTGTTATTTATCATCATTAAAAAAAAACTACATATGTGTTCACTATGGTATGGTAATTTGTTATGGCTAGGATAATTTGTTAAAGCAGCACAAACTAAATAAAACATGCTATAAATGAGAAACCGTGGAAAATAAAAGAAAAAAATATATAATGAAGAAGTTTTCACTCAGAGACAAAGCAGATGCTAGGACCTGCACAGGTCAGATTTCCCACTGACACCCTGGCCTGCTAGTCCTTGTTCTATACCAGAGGTATTGATAAGCAATGTCTATCTCTAAAATGATCATGCCTTTCCATACTATAGATTTTTGCAAGCATTGAAGACAATCCCCAAGGACATTTGTCTCATTTTCAAAATCCATTCAGAAATCATCAGGTCCTCTTTAAGGAAAGCAAATTAAGCAAGGTGTTACAGCCTCCTCCGGCTCACAGTCTTTGTGTTTCTGTGCTCGCTGGATGGTACTAAAACCATCATTGCTAGTAATATCTTCTTTTGTAGCATGGACCATGCACTTGGGGCCATAGACCTTCCGTTTAGTGGACTGTTGCTTTTTTCTTTTGTAATCCTTGACTTCAGCCTAATTCACATTCTGTCCACTCTTGGATGTTGCTGCATGAATGCCTTCGCTGCCACTGGCTGATGACTTCTCTGCTACTTGACCCTGCAGAAACACTTTACTGCCTTTTTTTGCTACAAAGTGGGACAGGATAATATATCTCAGTCAAAATATCTCATTTCTCTCTGCTGAATGTATTGAAAATTCATGTTTCCTTCAAATGCTGCTGAAACACCCACTTGGAGAAACAGTAAAAATGTCCTCGCAGAGAAGGGTGGCTGCAGTAGTTCCTTGTAGTTCCTTGTGGAGACCATCAAGGCCAAGGGATCCAGCCTTCCCAAGGTACTCAATTAGGTCATCTTTGACTGCCTTTCAAGAAACTCCCATGGACTGCCTCTGACTCATTGCAATACTGAGTCTCTGAGCAGCTTCCGTAATGCAAGGTAGACAGGTGGGTAGTGCTTTTAATGATGATAAAGTACCTTTAAAGCTAAGAAATTTGATAGCTTAGATTTAATTGATCTTACACAGAAATGCACTATATCATTTCCCCCAAACCTCAATATCTAGAATCTTTCATTCACATTGTAAAGTATAACCCAAGCAAAATAGGAAGTGTTATTTTATTACATTTCATGTTTATGTCAATGCCTTTAATTGTGCTTTAGGACTTTTTGATGTGGTAAGTTCACTTGCGATCATATGTCATCAAGAAATATGACAGTTTTGACATTTTAACAAAGTATTCAGATCATTTTCTTAATTGTTGTTCTGGTTTTGTTTTGTTTATTTTGTTTTGTTTTGTTTTGCCTTAATGTCTAGAATTATCTAAAATCAATTGAATTTCCTCCTTATTACTTGAAATGAAAAACTGTGATGCTTGGAACTATTCTTGAGATGCAACACAAAATTTTGTTTTTGGAAGTTTCCGGCAGGACAATATTTGAGTGCTACCATATTAAAAAAAAAAATCACTTTCGATCACAATTCAGTTAAATCCATTTTTAGTTTAAATGATGCTCTTTGCACAAAACAGAGCTACCTTGTAATTACTCTAGTGGTAGTCTTTGACAAAGATACAAAATATTTTGAAAGGGTATAATTATGTACATTCCACATCAAAAATAATGAAATCTTGGCACTCAGCGCCAACTGTTCAATACCCACTATATGAATAAACTCTCTTGGTAAGTAAGAGATTTCTTTCCAACATCTACAAATACCTAAAAATCTTGGGTTCAAATGAACCCAGGGAGATAAAATTCTATGTCAGATTATTTTAATAAATAGTCTTAATCTCTGAATCTTTAAATATATAATTTCTTCAACTACCACAGAGATCAAAAATTGAAGAATGAAATAGTTATAATGTGTGAGTTCACACCCTAAACTTGACCTTCTTTCTAGAATGCATGAAGTCCTCAGCCAAAATCAGTTCTGGAAGTGACTCTGTCCCAAGGGAGGGTTAATAATCATAAGAGCAACATTCATGTAGGTGTCATCAAGCAGCCTAAATGTACCCAGCCTAAATACTTAACCATAGATTACCTTCAATTTTCCAATAATCTGATGAAGCAGGTGTCCCACATTTTTTGGCAGGAAGTGTACAGGTATTGAACTCAGGGGCACTCAACCACTGTGCCACATCCCCAGCTCTTCTTATGTATTTTATTTAGAGATAGGGCCTCATGAGTTGCTTAGTGTCTCACTTTTGCTGAGGCTGTCTTTGAACTCACCATCCTCCTGCCTCAGCCTCCAGAGCCATTGGGATTACAGGTAAGTGTCATAGTGCCCGACTATCCCTGCATTTGAAGAGTGAGGAACCCACAGTTTATAACACTACTGTAATGTCTCAAAGTTAGTCAATTAGTAATGTCCAAGCCATCATTTGATCCTGGAGCTCGTATGCATAAAATATTGCATGCTATGAATAGTTTAATACTGGGACAATTGGCTACTGTGGGTTTGAAACTTAATGGGAAATAGTTGGTTCCGGTCTAAGAAATATCCTGTCCTATTCCTTAATCCTCCAGCACCTTGCCTTGTCTTGTCCCTCTCCTGAATTCTGCATAGGATTAAAGGAGCTGCTGAGAAACTTCCTCAGTGCTTCCATGCTTCCTACCTCTCAGAACAGGTCCATGTCACTCCATAAAGGCTTTCATTGTTCTTCATTTGGGCCCTATGGCTTCATGTCAGAACACCTTATGATCTGTGCTTTGTATATTAAAACGTATTTTCTGAACATACATCACCCAAACACTGATTTCCAATGGCCCAAATGGACTTCTAAGACCCACCTCAGTGCTCTGTACTCAGTCATCCCCAAACTATAAAGTTAAATGTCATGGTAATGTGTGAGAGCCACAGGAGTTGGTTGTCATGATTAATATCCATGTGCAATCACAAAATGATGACTGAAAATGTACTAGAAATGTGGTGATGAGCATATGGGACATAGCACTGGATCTCACTGTTCAGGTCCTCTTCACATTGGACTAGGAAATGAAAACCACCTCCTCTGCTGTCACCCTGGAGAAAATCTTTTTTTTTTTTAAAGAGAGAGAGAGAGAGAGAGAGAGAGAGAGAGAGAGAGAGAGAGAGAGAGAGAGAGAGAGAGAGAGAGAGAATTTTTTAATATGTATTTTTTAGTTTTTGGAGAGAGAGAGAATTTTTTAATATGTATTTTTTAGTTTTTGGAGAGAGAGAGAATTTTTTAATATTTATTTTTTTAGTTTTTGGTGGGCAAAACATCTTTATTTTATTTTTATGTGGTGCTGAGGATCGAACCCAGCACTCTGCACATGCCAGGCGAGTGTGCTACCACTTGAGCCACATCCCCAGCCCTGGAGAAAATCTTTTATTCATTTCATAGTTAAACAAGTAGTTCTTTCAGTGACCACCCTGGATGCTAGGGATACATAAGGAACAGGAGAGCAAAATTCTGCCCTGGAGGATTTCATATTTCATTTTGACATGGGAGGGAACTGAGGAATGGCAGTCAAGTAAGTAAACAAACAAAAAATATATTCTGTGCAGAAGTTAACAGTGTGTCAGTTAAAAGAAGCTTTTTTTTTGGTGATTAATTTAAGATTATTTCTGAATTATAGGAAAAGAGTCAATGGGCAAATGTTTCCTGCATACTAGAATGTTTTTAAGAACATTAGCAGAGGTATGAGCAGGCATCCTAAAATTTGTGTAAAATACCTGTTAATATGAAACTTTTCACAGGAACTCCACAGATGACATCATCAAATCTACCACCTCCTTTGCTATGATTAATCAATATTGTTGTCAGACTGGTTGATATTATTATTTTATATATTTTACATGGCTAATACAGATTATCCATGTAAAACTTCAAATGTGTATATGTGGGTACCGGGGGTAACAGGAGGTAGCTATTAAAACATAATGTGATAATTAAAAACATTATAAAAATGTATGCCTATGTATAACACCTTTTAAAACATTTAGTTTTAGATTGCATTTGTAGAAATTATTATAATGTTTTATTTCATGGGAATAATCACTTACAGATTTTAGCACCCCAATTTTCTTAGTCTTGCTGCTTTTAGGTCATATCTGACCTATTCAGAGATAGACAGTGACTATGAATACTCAGACGTAGACAATAAAATAATTTTATAAAATCAAACTCTAATTATTTTAGACTTCATTTAATTAAAATAGTGTTTTTTATTTAAAAATATGTCTTTTTCTTTTTAAGTTTGTTAACAATAGTCTACCATTTCTGTGGCAATAAAATCAGTAAAAAATTTCAAAAATGTGTTGGACACTTTAAAATTAAAGAATCATAGCACTGGTAAGCTGCTGTCTTTCTAGGTAAATGAGTATTCAACACATTTGATGTAGATTTTCTTCTTAAGAGCCTCAAAGTAAAGCAGACCCCAGAGTTTGTGTGGGAGGAACCATTAATATTTTCTCACCTGAAAATAAAACAAAATAGAAATAATTTATTATTTGAGCTTTAAATCTTTTGAGTTAATTTTCCTGTTAAGTTCTTTAAGGAATTGAAACACCAGTAATTACCAGATAATTTCTAAAAGTCCAGAAATAACTAAAAGGCACATTACCTATTTGAATAAAAATTATACTTTCTGCATCAAATATGCTTTTCCAACATCAGAATTTTGGGGGAGGTGAATACAGAATATATGTACTTGTATTCTAAACGAAATATTACATTATTAAACATAGTGTAACTAAAGAAAGTAAAATGAAAAACTGACTGCTGATTTTCACTTTTACCATAACAGAGGGACTGGTAGTTGACTTGCCCTTTTGCTGATCAACAACTGGAAAACTGGATGAAATACATAAAACAACTCCCTTTGGGTACTCACCAGCAAACATCCCAGGATTGTGATCTCCAGGGAAAGAGAAACAAAGTAGGACGGGCACAGAGTCACTGTCTCCACACCAAGGCATGGAGGGGAACCCAAAGAAAAGATGCATTTTGATTGAGAAATGAAAAGAGAAATCTGAGTGTGCTTGGGATTGGGCAGTGGGCTGATGCAGCTTCAGTTTCTCTACAGAGTATTAGAGGGCTACTCAATCACCTACTCACAGCACTTTAGAAATCTGCAAAGGGGTGTCTTTGAGACTACTGCTGGGTATTACTGTGTGTACATAGAGTGAGCAGCAAAAACCACCAGGGGTCTTTAAGTTGGACAACCTCCAGAGTTTATGATGTATAAGTTCTGACCAACAGAGTGGAATGATCTCATTGAACACTAAGATTATGTAGGAGAGGTCCCAGAAACGAAACCCCTTTGTTACAACACTAGCCTTAGAGTAAAGGATTTTTTAGTCCTAACAAAACTTAAAAGTACATTTTAAAATGAACAGCATGAACATCAAGTAATTTACCTGAGCCAAAATAAAATCCAACGTTCTTTGAAGGAAAAAACAAAATCCAGACATTCAACAATTGAGCATGTACAATGTTCAAAAGTGAATAAAAATTGCTAGGTATACCAAGAAACAAAAAATGTAACTCACAACTAGGAGAAAAACTCATCAATTGATGTACACCAAGATGAGAGATGATGACTACCATATAAGAATAGGCAAAATGCCAAAACTTTAGAAAAGCCTGGGCATAATGAGTGAAAAGATTTTAAAAAATAGGAGGAACAAATGAAATATCAAATGAGGAAAGTTAAAATATGTAAAAAAAAAAAGATTTCTTACTGGATGAAATTAATAGCAGCCTAGAGACTTTGGAAGAGATCGGTAAACTTTTGACTCAGCAATGAACTAGCCAAACTGAATTACAGGAAGAGAAAAAACATAAATAAGGTTTAAGAGAACCTTAGTAATATGACCTGTGGGACAAAACACACAGAAAATTGAAGTCTTATGATAGGCAGTCAGGAAAAAAAAATAGTTGAATAATAACAGCCAAGATATGAATGAAGAGAAAAAAAGAAAGAAAGAAAAAAATAAAAAAAAAATCTAGTAACACACAAAATGAAGATTAAAGAAGCCAGGCAAACGAAAAACAAAGAAAACCACACTAAAGCATATCATATGAAATTTCTGAAAAGCAGTAATAAAGAAAAGGTAACCATAATAACAACAAAAATTAGTCAAAGAAACAGACTTGGGCTGGGGATGTAGCTCAAGTGGTAGCATGCTCACCAGGCATGTGTGCGGCGCTGGGTTTGAGCCTCAGCACCACATACAAGTAAAGATGTTGTGTCCGCTGAAAACTAAAAAATAAATATTAAATTCTCTCTCTCTCTCTCTCTCTCTCTCTCTCTCTCAAAAAAAAAAAAAAACAGAAACAAAGACATATTACATACAGGGGAACACTTTCAAAAACTCATAGATATTTAACATGAAAAATATTAACAACCACATCAACAAAGTAAAAAAAAAAACCCAGACCCAAATAAAGAATCATACCATATATTTCCAAGTTTATGAAATTCTAGAATGGGAGAAAATAAATTATAATGACAGGGAAAAGTGGAATGGTTGAAAATAAAATTATATAGAGCAAATTTCTGAGATAATCAATGCTTTATATTTTGGATGTAATCACATAATTTATGTATTTGTCAAAATATCAAAGTATACTTTTAAAGGGGTACATTTTTTTTCTATGCACATTATTTCTGAATAAAGTTGATTTCAAACACAGTGAACAGAGGTCATGTTGAAAGGTACAGATGTAGATGCAGTTATGTGCCTGATCTAAGGAGAATGTCACAAATGGGCACTGAATTTGCTTGGAATTATTTTGGAAATTTGTGTAAAAGAGAAGAAATACATTGGTTTATATTGCTTTTTTCATCTAATAGAATAAACCATGGAAATTTATTTACTGAGGCATAGTTTTCCCCAAAAAAATTAATCTTGGCAAAGAAGTTGGTGATTATCTAAAATAGTCATTTGATAACACAATGGCTAATGTTCTGAACCCTGGTTTTAGCAAAGACATTACTTCTGATCAAACAAATAATGCACATATAAAACATCTTTATATAAAGTCAAAGCAGTTTTTGCAGAACAGTTGAGACAACTGTTCAGGTACACTTTGACTGCTATACTACTTTAATTCATTAATAGAGTTTTAGGATCTAGGAGAATGCATAGTTAATATGGCCATTAGCCTAAGTCTTAAATATCTGATTTCTTAAATGAACCATTGAGAAAAATCTAGATCATAATTTATTAATAACTGAATATTCTGAGAAGAGCTTTTAGTAAAGACATTCTAAATTGTTGGCTGAAGAGAAAACCATTCACATTAAATACCGGACATATGGGAGGCAAAGTTGCTAAAAAGGGAACTTGTATTTTCATGCAATCAAGTAGCCATCACCCGTTGATGCAAATATAGAAGGACTAAGTGATTAGCTATTGAATAATTTTCTTCCTTGAAAAAAAGAAAAAGAAACTTAGAATCATCTCAATGGTTTAAAACATAATTGGTTAGTATCCCAGTGTTCTGTATGTGTCATTGGAATAGAAAACTATATCTATTTTTTAGTTTCTTGACTTTATTGTGTGTTCCCAGACCATTTTGCAATGTATGATAACTTTTTAAAATTAATATTTTTATCACCTAGAACTTGGAAAGTTATTCTTAACATTATTTTTCATTGACAAGTCACATCTGTATACATTTGTAAGGCATAATGTGGTGTTTTGGTATATGTCTAAAATATGAAATGATTAAATCACACTAATATTCATTACCTATATTTTTAATGGGAAGAGATTTAAAATTCATCAGTTATTTTTTAATGCAAAATACATTATTGTTGAATATATAGGGGATTTATTGTGTCTTTTTAAAATATCTTTTTTAGTTGTAGGTGGACACAATATATTTATTTTGTTTATTTGTATGTGGTTCCAGGATCGAACCCAGTGCCTCACACATGCTTGGCAAGTGTTCTACGCTGAGCCACAACCCTGGCCCTTATCATGTCTTTTTAAGTAGGAGTTGAGGTTTTAGGTACTGGGCAAGATGGAGTAATTTCACTATAGACAGTCTCTCCAATGGTACTGAAAACTTGGAACAATATACAAAAAAAAAAAAAAAAAATGATACCCAAACACTAAAAGATTAGCAGAAAAGAGCAGATTGGTGGGGGGAGTACAATCTTGAGGAACATTTTATTGGGGGTAATTTTCCATTTCTTTTTTCCTATTTTATCTCCCAGCTTGTAAAGCACAGAACTATGCAACAGTTGCACATAGCAAAACCCCCAAGAGAAACTCAGTCTTCCTGGACAGAGAACCAGAAAAAAAAGGAATCCTTGTGAGCTCTGAGATATAGAAGAAAAAATCCATTTAAACTTCTTTCTTCTTATTCCTCTCTCCTCCTGTTCTCAGGTCAACCTTATTTTAGATCATTCTCAGAGAAATCTATGTTTCTGGACAGAAAAGGGGTCTCACATGGTCCTTACAGGGTGAGGGGGAGTTCCATTATTTTCTGTCTTTTTTCTTTCATTACTTTAGCCTGACAATGGTGCTGCTCATAAGGAACTGTTCAGAAGAATCTTAGGTGATTATAAACCATAAGTACTACTGTTTTTATGGCTGGAGACCAGAGAAAAGGAGTTCATAGGAGCCAGAGTGCGTGTGTTAAGTTTCCTAGAGAGAAAGATCCAGATAAGTTTCTATATATGAAAAAGAACAAATTTTGAGTTCAGTCCTGAGCTTCATATATGTGGTACAAACCCAAACTAACATAGAAAAGTCTTCGTAAAATAAATTATAGCATATAGCAACATCCAATGTCCCAACTAACTGCTGAGTGGCACCTTGACTGTCAGATATAAAAACAGAATGCCATTGGTCTTGATAATTGAATGAACATTAGAACAACCAACCAGAAGGCAGGACAGACATGTGGTCTGCATCTAAGTGGGTTGGTTTTCTCCTAAAACAAAGAAAAAAAAAGAAGTTGACATACTTGGAAGAATTTGAGTAGTACACATTGTCTCACAAAGTAATATTTCAAAACTTCAGATACAGTGTAAAATAATAAATTTTAAAAAATGCAGAAATGCCTGACAATTCTCGAGTGAAATGCTAATCAAGAGATGCCTGTACCAAGATGTAGTAGAAACATTGGGATTATCAGGTGATGACTTTAAAGCAACTCTTATAATAATGCTCCGTGATGGAACTGGAGAACATCTTGCTAAGTGAAATAAGCCAGACTCCGAAAATTAGGAGCTAGAGCAAAATAAGGGAAAGATACAGGGAAGATCAGTGGAGTAGAAGGAGGAGATGGAAAGGGAAGGAGAAGGGATGGAAAAGGGGAGGAGAAGAGGAATGAATTTGACAAAATCATATTGTGTGCACATTTAAATATAGCACAGGGAATTTCACCTTTATGTATATGCAAAAGTAAGATCAGCAAAGTAGAGGAAGGTGAGTAGGGCAAGGGAGGAGGAGAGGAAAAAGGGGGAAACTGTTAATTAAATGGAGTAAATCAGATTCCATGCATGTATGATTTTGTCAAAATGAACCCAGCTACTATGTATAACTATACTGCTCTAATTCAAAACATAATGACTTTAAGATAAACATTCTTAAACTGAACAGAAAGGCAGAAGTTCTTAGTACAAAAATAAATGTATTTTTTTAAAAAACCAAATGAAAGATTTGGAACTAAAAAATAAAACATTTGAGCTGATCACTGTGTATACTCAACAGCGAATAGAGACACCATGGGGCAGAGTCTTTGAACAAAAGAACAAATCAATAATAATTATCTAGTTTGAAGAACAGAAAGACAAAAGCCTGGAAAAGATGAACAGTCTTAGGGAACTCTGGAACAATATGAAATGAGTCTTAGTTTCATGTCATTTGGTTCTAAATAAAAGACTGTTGAAAAAATTGAAAAAAATATCTTTTAAAGCTTTCCAAATTTGTTGAAGGATATTTGTAAACATCATGAATTCAAGAATCTTAGGAAACTCACACAGGATAAACTTACATAAAACCATAACAGAGCTGGGCATGGTGGTGCACACCTGTAATCCCAGCAGATCAGGAAGCTGAGGCAGGAGGATTGTGAGTTTAAACCCAGCCTCAGCAACTTAGTGAAGTCCTAAGCAACTCAGAGAGACCTTGTCTCTAAGTAAAATATTAAAAAAGGGGCTGAGCATGTGGCTCAGTGGTTAGGGCTGCTGGGTTCAATTCCTGATAGCAAAAACAAACAAACCCCATAACAGACACATACCATAATTAATCATCTGAAAACCAGAGAAAAAGAAGAGCTGGAACTCCCTTTCATTATTGGTGGGACTGCAAAAATATTCAGCCAACAGAAAAGACAGTTTGGCAGTTTCTAGTTATGTTGACTATACACTTTCTGTATCACACAGCCATTTCACTCCCAATGTAAAGTGGAAACTTGAATTCGCATTAAAAAATGTATATGAATAGTTACAGCAGCTTTAGTTGTAATTTCTCAAAACTTCACACTGGAATGTCCTTCAACTGTTGGGTGATCCATAAACTATTCCCCATGTACGTAAGGATCTACACCTGAGCAACAAAAAGGAACAGTCTATTGGTCCCCAGAAGGTCATAGATGAGTCTCAAGTGACTATGCTTAGTGAGAGGCAAGACTCACTGTCACTGAGTTGAAAAATACTCTGGGGGAAATGACTGCGATGCTGGAGAACTGAGCAAAGATTGCCAGAAGCTGAGAGGACAGGGGAGTGACTACAAAGGGGTAGCATGAGGAGGTTTTAGTGATGACAGGTTTGCTCTGTATCTCAATTTTAGTGATGGTTACAACTCTACGTACACATTGTTTAAAACTCACAAAACTACACACCAAAACTAGTGAAGGTGGTTCCATATCAATTAAAAACTGAACAAATTGAAAAACAGAATGGGAAAAAATAAATGCTGAACAAAATATTCAAGTGGAATCTTTCCAGTGAAAATATATTATTAACTTGTTCAAAGTTCAATTGGCATTCTTCTTTTTTCAGTATTTTCAACTTAAGATACATATTATTTACTAAAATTTATTATGCGTATATCCTCAAATCTATAATAACAAATTAGAAAAATATAATGGAAATTGTATTTGCTTCTTACAACAGTAAAACAATATAAAAGTACTTAGGAATAACAATACCAAGAAGTGTTAAAAAGCCAGGCAGGATGGCACACTTCTGTAATCCCAGCAGCTCAGGAGGCTGAGGCAGGAAGATCTTGAGTTCAAAGCCAGCCTCAGCAATTTAGCAAGGCCCTAAGCAACTCAGCAAGACCCCATCTCTAAATAAAATATTTTTTAAAAAGGGGTGTGGATGTGGCTCAGTGGTTAAACACCTCTGAGTTAAATCCCTGGGGGAGAGAGAGAGAGAGAGAGAGAGAGAGAGAGAGAGAGAGAGAGAGAGAGAGAGAGAGAGAGAGAATATTGTGAGAGAGGAAGAGAGATAAATGTTAACAAGTGCTAGATAATAACATGATTTAAAATGCTACAGAGATTCACACAAAGAATAAATTAAAACTCATATTATGTTCTTTGATAGAATAATCAATTTTATTTTAAGAAATCATGATTCTAATAAGATATCAACATAATGTTCTGAAAGCTATTAAAGTTGAATCTGAAGTTTTTTTTGAAAACCAATATGTTAAAAAGGCAGGAACATTTTGATACAAAATAGAAATTGATGTGGGGCATTGGCTGAAGCAGTATAAGCATCTTACAATGATTTAGTAATTAATACTGCTCTTTTCACAAATATGCAGACTGGTCAATGGAAGCAGAATATAGAAACAGGCACAAATTAATTTGGGTGTTACTGTGTAATAAAGCAGTATTGTTTATCAGCAGGGAAAACTACATTTTCCATGTAATGGCATTGGAACTATTACTCCTGATAAGCCATATGGAATATGAACTTGCTTTCCTGTCTGACTCTTATAACACAAACTACACTTCAGGTCATTCAAATGGAAATCAAATTTTAAAGTATTCAAAAAAAGAAAGTAGATAATTTTTCTTCTGTGCTCTCAGGATAAGAATGACTTATATGTTTCAGTATTTTGTGCAGGATGGAAATTTTTTCACAAGATCCACTCACATGTTTAGATGAAGTAACTTCCAAAAGAATAGAAACAGAACTTTCCATGTGTCCTGAGTAATGGATACCTAGAGATAAGCCTGGTTAATATAGTCTCCTTAGAGATGATGAACTTTTTCAGTTTGAGCCACTTGGGGAATAAGAATTGTGGCCAAAGGGGTTATGTGGATTCCATGTAGTTTACACATCTGGCTGCAATGGAGTTTTTGCAGACTAATCTTACTCAGAATACACAAAAACATACAGAGTGCACAATTTTTTTAAAAAGGCACTACACTCTAGCTCAGTCTCAAAAGTGAATAAGACACCATGAAAATTCTTCTCTGATTCAAGCAATAGCTAGTAAGTGTCTCTCCAGTGTTAGATACAACTAACTATTTACCTGGAATTTCTTTCTTATTTTATAATTCCATTTCTGTGTGTTTTCCTTTCTCCTAGTAATTCAGGACTTCTTTCTCATTGCATAGTTCCCTATTTGACCTCTAAGATAAATTAGGTAAGGTCTGTATAGTTGATTACCATTATTCTTACTATATGTGTTCAGTAAATGTTTACTATGCTGCCCCTGCTACTAATAATGATAATGATCTTATAAAATCTTATCTCCTCTCCAGAAGGTACCTAGTTTCCTCTACTCAGCAGATGAAGGTGTGAACTCAAGATTGAATCTACAAAGGAATTAGACCCTTCCTTGCATTATAATTAGCAGTCCCTGTTCCATAGTAACCTAAAGGTTATGACTAAGAGACAGTTTTGCTATTTACTAGTTGCTTGAACTTGGAAAAGTTGCTTTAACTTTGCTTCAGTTTTCCCATCTATAAATGTCTAATGATAATAACTATTTTTGTGGTATTATTGTGAAGATTAATTAAAATAATACATGCAATGCTCTTGGCACAGTGCCTGATAGCAAGTGTTCAAGATATGATTGTTTTTAAAAAAGAGAAACAGCATAGTCTAGGTACACAAGAAAGTGTGTGCTGTTCCAGGACTCCTGGGTTAAGACCTCAGCTTCACCATTCACAAGTTTTGAGTCCTTGGGTGACTTAAACTTTTTTGCTCATATGTAAAAGAAAGAAAAATAAATATGTATCGAATAAGAATTATCATCATTGTTTTAATACCCTTTCACCTTTGTATATTACTATAACTTCCATATAACCTGCCCTTTAAATATACAATATATTTCATGGTTTCCTACGTAGATATTAACTTTCCATTTCTCCTTATCCTTTACAAGGTATTCATTTCAGATGCCAAAGTACTTTTCTTTCTCCTCTCTATTGTGAGAACTTATATCTTATTCCTCAGAATCCAGTTCAAATATTCCCTATTTTTTAAAGTTCCTCCTGATTTCCCTCGGTGGAATTGTATATTCTCAAGTTTGTGTTGCACCCGTTAACTGTCTGCACTGCGTCTTCGCCTACACACACCTGAGCATCTGGAGGCCTGCGGCCATGTTTGATTCGTATGTGTCTCCAGCGACAAGCTCACAAACACCACTTACTGAATTCATGATTCTCTTAGGAAAAGTGCAGTAAGCAAAATGCTCTACAAATTTCCTTTTAGTCCTCTATTGCACATTTTATTTTAAGTAGCGGAAACTATTTATTATTCTCATTGAGTTCATGATGACACATTTTTCAATCATTCATTATTAAGACATGGTAGAACACAGAAGAATACAGCTAATAAATGTAGAAGAGATGATTCGGTTTTAAAAACCCATTATTTTACAATCCCAACTATTTGATTCAGGCAGGAATCAACAATGAATAATAACAGTTTTGTGGAAGATTTGGGGGCAGCGGAATAAGTCACATGAATTGAGAAAGTCACTGTAGAGATTACTTGCCAATTACAAAAGGCCAAATATGCCTCTACCATGAAGAAATCCATGAACAAAATTTATTATTACAACAGCAAATTGATATTTATTTTACAAAATACATACAATATGTTCAAAACACTATGTATTATACGATACAAGAAGTACACACCGCCTATGAAACATCCTTATAGAAATGTCATATGAATCTAATCATGAGGGAAACATCAGACAAACCCAGGAAAATGACTGGCCTGGACTTTAAAATGATTCAGCTTCATGGACAACAGCAACAAGAAGGCAAGGAATTGTCTCAGATTAAAAGTGACTGGAGAAGCCCAATCACTAATGTGATGTGTAAATGTTGATTGATGGGTCCAAAGAAAATTAGGGCAGACAATTAGGAATATTTGAAATTTTCAACAATTTTATGACATAATTCTTAAAAAATCAATCATCTTAATTTTATCGCATTAGAAATTTTATTATCATGATATTCTAAATATTCTTCTATATGATAAGGTTTTTGCTTCTGTAGGAAACTCTCCATATATTTCAAGAAGGAAATTATTCACCTATATGCATATGTACATGTATACGCATGTGGAGAGAGAGAGAAAGAAGGGCAGAAAGAGACAGAAACAAAGTAAGAGAGAGAGGAAAAATAAAGCAAATGTGTCAGATAATTAGCAATTGTGAAACTTTAAGGAGTGGGTATAGGAGTTCCTGCTAAAATTGAGGAGAGAAAGATGGATGTGAGCTGCCTAAAGCAAAACAAACAATTTCATACTTTGGACAGGTTTTACAGAAAAAAAAAGAAAATCTAGACCAGCCTAGATTGTTAACTTGATTTTTTATCACGTCTTTCCTTCTGAACTAGAGGTTAAGTCCCTGAAAACATTCATGTACTGTGCTCTCATGCCATGTTAGTATCCACTAATACTAATATTAGTATATACTCAAAGAATGCTAATTGCCAGGCAAGGCAGCACGTGCCTGTAATCCCATCAACTCAGAAGATGAGGCAGGAGGATTGCAGTTTCAAGGCCTGTCTTGGCAACCAAGTGAGGCCCTGTCTCAAAAATTTTTTAAAAGGGATAGGGATATTGCTCAGTAGTAAACTACCTCTGGGTTCAAATCGCAGTTACTCCCCCCACCAAAAAAAAAAAAAATGCTAAGTCAACTAGATAGAAAATTATCATTTAAACATTAGAATATCTTTTTTTTTTTAAAGAGAGAGTGAGAGAGGGAGATAGAGAGAGAGAGAGAGAGAGAGAGAGAGAGAGAGAGAGAGAGAATTTTTTTTTTAATATTTATTTTTTTTTAGTTCTCAGTGGACACAACATCTTTGTTGGTATGTGGTGCTGAGGTTCGAACCCGGGCTGCACGCATGCCAGGCGAGCGCGCTACCGCCTGAGCCACATCCCCAGTCCAACATTAGAATATCTTGGAAAGGGCTCTGCTAAAAAAAATAATTACTTAATGTATTTCATATCTCAATATTAATTATTGTTTTTATAATCTGCAATGTTCTATTTCCCAAATCATCATCAATCTCTAGTAAAACATCAAGCTAAAAATCGACTCATTTTTTTATGATTTTCTTTTTTAAAATGGAAAGCACTCTTTTGTTTCGTAAATAACTTATCAAAACAATTGAATTAACTCAGGGCATTTCTTTAATACAACAGACAATGCCTAGAACTCATTTTTTCACCTCCCACACAATGCTTTAATGTTTGTCTATAAGGCTAATATTATTTTTGTCACAACCCTATACTTAATCAGATGTTTAGTAGAATAGGTCACATTCCTGTGCATTTTACTAACTGTCTGTTAATATGTCTTAACATGATGAAGTCAAGATAATGTTCTTGGCTTCTTCATAGGAGTCATCAAGTTGTGACGTTAACTCCTTGGTCTGTTTTGATAGATTAAACCAAGGAAGGCTCAAAGGAGGGTTTACCATCTAGGCATGATTTCAGTTAGTTCCTTTCAACTCCAGAGTTCAAGGGACATACACACACACACACACACACACACACACACACACACACACCCTGAGAAGTTCTTCAAAGCAATTTATTAGGCTGGAGATGTGGCTCAAGTGGTAGCGAGCTCGCCTGGCATGCGTGCGGCCCGGGTTTGATCTCAGCACCACATCCAAACAAAGATGTTGTGTCCGCTGAATACTAAAAAATAAATATTAAAAAAAATTCTCTCTCTCTCTTTAAAAAAAAAGCAATTTGTAATGTCACAACAACTTTAAAACAGCAACCAAAAAAGTGGTCCATGGAAACTGGGTGTTAGCTAAGCTCTGCATGTGGCTCTAACCTTCTTTGATTTTAATACAAGTAACAGTGCATTAGAGTGACTGTCTTTACAGAGACATAAGGCACTTCTTTCACACAAAGAACCTGTTCTCAGGCCCATTATTTTTCTTGACGTTTTCAAAGGGGAAAAGCACTGTAGCTTGCTTCTTCCTCAAGAAGGGGTGACTTGCTTACTTAAGGGGAATTGGAGATGAGTGGAGACTTTTACTTTGTCAGCTAAAATTAATTCACACTGCAAGGGGAAAGCATTTGAATGGTATTCAGCTCTGCTTTAAACAAACACGCAGACACTGAAGTGCTTGTAACAAACTTTTGTCAGGGAGCATTTGGCAATTTTATACAGATTCTCTTCTCCACTATTTTTTTTTAACTATCTTGGAATTTCATGTGTTTACTTTACTTTGGTAAGACTGTGTGGCTGAAATAATATTAGTTTTCTTCCTATGTATCTTTCTGGGGAAGGGAAGAAGGAAAAGGAGGCAAGAGAGTAGAAGTGAAATACATAGGATTATTATACTGCAATTCTACACAATAAAAATACTTTAATCAAATGAAGAAAGCTCTCTTTCTTTAAATATACAGGGACATAACTATTTAATAAGGCTTTTCAGATGCAGAGGCTGTGGTAATTTAAGCAAAGTAGCACTGGTTGCATAATTAATGTGACTATTCTGGCCTCGAAAACAGTATTTTTATTATAAAGCTCATTTTCTTTCCCTGGTTTGGGGGAATTTTTTTTCCACATACAGTGCAGTATTTCACATTGAATTTGGGGTGAATGAATTCATCAGGGTTGGGGTATTTTTTATCTGTAAGGATTTTTTTTATATTATATCACATAGGAATACCTAATGAACATTACAATGGACATGGAGATAAAGAGTATGAATCCCAGTTTAGCCTTGTACTTTTATTGGGGTCTGTAACCATATGGCCCATCAAGGGAAGAATGAATGCTTTTGTAGCAGACAGATTGCTATGTACATGGTACAACAAAATTTTAAACAACAGTCATAAGATTTGCCCTTCAGCCAAGTAAGAATGAAAATGATGTATTCTTCTCTCACTGTGGTTTTCTGTAATTCCTTTGACTGAATAATAACAAAACCGTTTCCCTTCAGATGCAGAAGCAGCAAAGGAAACTGTAATGAACTTGACTTCTGTCTTGTTCTTATTGAGCCAGAGGGAGCTAGCATGGAGAAAACAAGGACCAGACTTCTTTGCAACTTTGGTGGCAAAAGCCACTAGAGGGAATGTGAGGTCAAAGTGACTTGGAGTGACAATTTACATTCTCTTTCCTCTTTCCCTAACAAAGACATGAAGGCGATCACGACAGGGTGAATGTGTCCCCTTCAAATTCCACATTCTGAAATTTTACTGGCCAATGTAATAGAAGGAATCGGGGGCCTTTAAGAAGTGACCATAACGGTGGCCACCTTTGTGAACAGTGGAGAGATCTTTATAAAGTGGCTTCACACAGTGTTTGGCTCTTCTGTCCTTCTGCCTTCTGCCACCTGAGGACACAACTTCCTCCTTCTGGAAGATGCAGCCACAGGTGCCATAATAGAAGCAGAGAGCATCCTTCACCAGACAATCAAACCTGTCAGCATCTGATCTAGGGCTTCCCACCCTGGGGGCCATGAGGCATGAACTTCTGCTCTTTATGAATTCTCCAGTCTCAGGGCTTTTTTTTTGTTTGTTTCCTTAATGGCAACACAAATGAACTAAGACAGTGATGCTAAGTCCCTTTCCAGTGTCCTGAGTCTTGTCCCAGTCAGGGGTCTTGAAATAACCTAGTCCGTCAGCTAATTTGCAAAGGCCGCATTGAAAGCTACATGACTGCTTTGTGTCCCTTTCATTAGATAGGACTTTTGTGTTGCTAGAGGATCAGTCAATCTGGATCCCAGATCTCTGTAGAGGAAGCTTACGTGAGATATCTGATTTGAAAAGTGACTCTTAGAGGCATTTCTTTGAGATTGCAAATAATTTTTATTGAGAGATTTTGTTAATTTGTGGTTGCTTTTGGTGAACGCAATAAGACATGATAAGAATTATACCATGAAACCAAATTTACAGAGTGAGCACAGGTATTTTTTTAGAATTAGAAAACTGGCTGGGATATGTATTGCTTCTATATTGATAGCCCAGGTAGCCCAGGTGAGCAAAATTTTTCTGTTAACCTCATGATCAGTAATTAACAATGAATTAGCTCAGCACTCATACCTATCACCAAATAATATCCTTTCACCAAATAATAAGCTCTACAGTGATCTGTGCCATTAAAATGTTAAAATGTGTTTTTGTGAAATATCTTTGGAGGATATTTGATTGCCATTGCTACATCCAGCCAATAAGGAAGCCAAGGCACAGTGAAACTAAGTGGTTTATTCTTTTTTTTTCAAGAGAGAGAGAGAGAGAGAGAGAGAGAATTTTTTAATATTTATCTTTTAGTTATCAGCGGACACAACATCTTTGTTTGTATGTGGTGCTGAGGATCGAACCCAGGCCGCACACATCACATGCCAGGCGAGAGAGCTACCGCTTGAGCCACATCCCCAGCCCCTAAGTGGTTTATTCTAAAGAACTAAGACTCTCAGGATTATGACTAAATCCACTGAATTACATGAATTCATTCTTGAGAGAAAAATATGTCTTTAAGGAAATTTTAAGAGAAATAAATATTGATCCCTTTCTCTGTATATTAAAATTATTTTATCAAAATGGTACATCTGTATTATTCTCCCTGATATAAACTGGATTTTATATGCTCATAAATGGCTATAAAAAGAACTATATAAAGTCTAAAATATCTAAATGTTATTCAACAAGGTAACAAATTCATGCATGTGCAAGGGAGATCATTTATTTTTATTATGAGGACTTGTATATTGGAAACCAACCTTAGAGTTAGTAAATTCACATTATGATTCCTTCAAGGAGAGGGTTCTTTTATTTGGGGAGCACTTTTATTTTTTTTTTTAAAGACTATGTGATTTATTTTTCCCTATGTTTAAGGGAAAGGTTCTATGAGATCTCTGATTACTACTGAACTGCGGCATCAGAGTATTTCCGTAGGCTTTGTGCACTTCATTTACTGTAAAGTTAGATGGCAGAAGGCCCAATGTTGCTCTTACTGAGACATTAGTACACCACTATCTAAACGGTGCCATTCACTAAAAGCAAACATCAGTGAACTCCCATTCATGAAAATGCACTTATCAACCTTCCTATTGTCTTAGTTTCATTTAGTGATAGCCTTCTCGACATAATATGAGAGCAATTGTACACTCTAGGGCTCTTGTGGATGTTGATTGTAGCTAAAATGACACTTGTAAGACCCCCATGAAGGAGGATTTGTTTCTTTTCAATTGTGACCAGGATGGCATTACCGACCTGGTCCCAATAGCTGGATCTCATACAAGGCTTGCTGTTGTTCCAAATGGAACTTCCACAATGAATTACAGGGATTACAAAGATGTTATGGAATCATTTCACACAGGTTACAGCATGATTTCTCAACCTTAGTGCTATTGGCAGGTTGGGGCAGATAACATTGCTGTTTGGGGTAGTCCTGTGAATCACAGGGTGTTTAGAACTATCCTTATTTGTCTAGCTTGACAACTAAAAATATCTTCAAATATTACCAAATGCTACCTAGGACCCCAAATCAATCTTGATTGAGGAATAGTGTTTGAGAAGAATTAAATCACAGAAGGAGATTAAAATGTGCAACACACAAATGAAAAGTCTTTTCTGCAAGATCACCCAGTTCTTGTTAAAATGAGGATCTTCAATCATTTAGTAATTAATCAGGTGCTTTGGCTACTCAGACTTTGGATCATTCAACCTTAAATATATCCCAATCTGGAGCAGAAAGTACCTAATCATACCAGGTCTCAAACCCTCATCATTTTAATCAATTTAATCTCCAGAAATTCACTTCTGTTGACCAAATTGAGAGATGATCAAGAATTTCAGTTCAGAAACTCACTCTTACTGATCCTTTCCTTTAAACAGCACAGATACCCTGGAAATTATTCAAAATAAAACAATATAAGGACACTGAGTACTGAGGAGAAGAAGGCAAACCAGCTGAAAACATGAGGACTTTACAATTGACAAGGTGGTAAGTTCCCTGTGTTTTCGGTTGAATCTTCTATGTGTCTCTAGACTGGGTACTGAACAGTCCTGCAAAATGGGACCTTCAGCACACACAAGCAAAAAATGTGAGAAAATAGTGATGTCTTTGGCCAAAGGACCTGATGATGGGAAATTCAACAGAGACCTGGTGGGGACTCTTAATTCCTGCTCCACAGCCCATAATGAAGGATTTTTTTTTCTTTCTGTTGTTAGTACAACTACGCAAATGTCTTTCAGTGGGTGGCTGGATAAAGAAGCTCTGGGACATTGCACCATGGAATATAACTTAGAAATGCAAAAGAAGAAAGCTCTTCATCCACATAACTTAGATATACCTCAATGAAATTTATACAGAAAGAAATAATCTCAAAAGGATACATCTGCACCATTTCACTTACGCAGTATTTTTGTGAAATAACAATTACAGTGATGAAGCACAAATTAATCAGTGTCAATGTTTAGGGGTGAGAGTGACTATGGCTATGAAATGATAGTATGAATGACTCTTATGTTTACCATTAAATATCTTGTTTGTGGTATTCGTCACTTGAAGTTGAGCATGATTAAATTGCATAGTTAAATGCACATTTACATAGCTTAGGACATATATATATATATATATATATATATAAAACTTAAGAATTACAAATTATCTTTATGACTTATACCAACATCTATTTCCTTATTTCAGTATTTTTAATAGTCAGTAGAAGATTTAACTTTCTGTGAGTTTATATTTATTTCAAAATAAAAATCTTTAATAATATAGGAAGAGCAATCAGGCAGATGATGTAACTATATAGTCACTTGAAAATACAGAGCTGGTCCTGGTGGCCCTTTGGCAAGATGCCCAGATTGGATGCCACCTGCTGTCTTCCTGGCCACAGAATGGCCACCCTGATTACTTGTTCGGGCACAACTCCTTTAGCACATCCCTCAATTATCTTCCCTTAAGTTTGCTTGACTGAAATAACATTTTGAAATATTAACTGAGATGTTTCATTTTAAAGACCTTTTTCTGCTTTTTAGAACATTTCTTCTTTCTGCTAACTAAGGCATTGGGATACTGAAGAGTTGTACCTTAGTACAAGAAGACAGAAGCAAACAGAGGTTCATTTCTGACCTTGGAGAAACAAAAACTAAGCTGCTTCAATAATAGAGATTCCAAAATACAGTAGTTTAAATAATGTTTTTTTCTTTTGTGGTAGTTCAGCTGATCAGGAAGGAGAGGCAGTTCTGTGAAATGAGGAAGAAGGGACCCAGTTTCCCCTTTCCCACGAGTGTGGATGTTTATGGAGCTGGGTTACTGTACTGTGTTCAATCCTCATAAAATCACAAATGAAGAGTTTCTTTTTCAGCATAATGAATGAATTACACGCGCTTCTTATGTGCATACAATTGTAATATTATTCGGCCTTTAAAAAGAGGGAAATCCTGCCATTTCCAAAAAACATAGATAAACTTGAAAGATGTTATGCAAGGGGAGATAAGCCAGGCCCAGAAAGACAAATAGTACAAAGTCTCACTTATATGTGGGATCTAGAATAGGCAAACTCACAAGCTGAAAGTAGAATGGCTGATGCCAGAACCTGAAAGATGGGAACAGGGAAATGTTGGTCAAGACGCATAAGTCTCGAAATCTAATGTACAGCACTGTGAACAGAGCTTATATGATTGTATTGTGTATTTGAACATTGCTCAGGCAGTAAATCTTACAACTTAAACCACATATACACACAGATGATAGCAACTATGCAGGGTGATGTTCATTAGCTCAACTGTAGTGATTACTTGACTATGCACTTGTGTATCTCACATTTTCTAGTTGTACACTTCAAACATATTCAACTTTTAATGGTTTATTACCCTTCAGTAAAACTGGAAGGGAAAAAAAGAGAGAGAGAGAGAGAGAGAGAGGATTGTATTTTAACAGAAAAACTAACTTCTAAGTGCAATTAGTGCTTTTATGCTAAGAACTTCAGAAACGAACGGAAGTTGGTTGAGATGCTTAAATCCAATCAGGAGAAGTGGAATTGTCTCTGTGCATCTGGGAGAGGAAGTGGGTAGATAATTGCAGAGAAGAGCTTGGGAAGAGGCACGGCCCTTCTGCCCTTTCCCCAGGACTTGCAGTGAAGGAGTCAGGCTAGAGGGACTCCAAACAGGAAGAAAAGCAGGGGTAAGCAGTGTGGGCCAGGGAAGTAAAGTCCTGAGAGCAGAAGAAGAACAACTATGCATCTGTGCCCTTGGCTGACCCTTGATAGCATTCATAGGAAGGAATGCAAGTCCTCCAAGCATATATAGTTTTAAAATATGACTAAATGGCAATTGATGGCCCGGATAGAAAGTGACATAAGAATTAAAAGGAGAAATAATAAATATTACAGTCCCTATTTACATGAGGTTAATCGGTACTACATTTCTCCAATTAATGCTTGAGGACCCTCTTTATATAGGCAAAAGAAAAGTCCTGCAATATCTTAGTCTCACTCCTGTGCTCAACCTACTCTTTCTGTTTGGACTTGCCCTCTTCTATATGCCATTGGTTATCTATTTTCACTCACCCGATGTGTATCTTTATGCATTTTGACTTTTCACTGAGTTCAAACATATGGAAATAGTTCAAAGAAAAATCTCTTTTTACTTCAATTAAAAAAAAACTGTTATTAAAAGCCATCTTTGCTTGTTCTGTGTTAGCTAGAATCCTGGCAGCTGGGTTTGAGAGAGATACAAACATTTTTTAATATAGAAGTAACAAAAGTGCACAGAAAGAAAATAGAAATACTGGTCCTTTCTCTCAAAGGCTACTTCTTAGAGCTTCGATTTATTTGTTAGGAAGCCCTGTCTCACCTCAACAGGATCATGATTCCATTGTCACCATTTGTGATAATGTTATATTCTTCTTTATAAACTTTAATCAAAACTTCAGGTGGGTAAAAGATATTGGAAGAAATTAAGTTAAAAAAAATCAGAAGTCCATTTCTTAAGTGACAGAAAAGATGGCAGATTGGCAGAGAGCATTTGATAGTCCAACCCCAATGGGCACTCCTCTGAACCAATGCCAAAATAAAGACAGCACTTTAAGGGCTTTTCACAATGTCAACTCTCTCTGAAATACGGCGAATTGTTTACTTTGCACTTATGTCAGAAATGGAGATCAAATTTTTAAAACAATGCATTAAGGGGAACGGTTGTATTCTCTGGTAGAACACAATATTTCAAGTTTAATTGGAAGGTCAGAGAGAAAGAAAGAAGCAAATAAGCTCAAAATGTATACTTCCTGAGCTCCACTGACTATTTTAAAAACACTATCAATTCATCTCAAGCTTTCATTATGGTAATTGAAAACATATTGATTAAATTAATGGCAAAGAGCGAGCCGTTCTTTCTATGAAAGACCAAACCATAAAAGATACAAAGCTGAAATTCTTGTAACTTGAATGCACAAGTTTCTCCAGTACCCACAAAGGAGTGTGTGGAACAAGCTGTTAGGGGAACTGGTTCAAGTAAATAGAAATTCAATTAAGGAAAAAAAAAAAAAAGAATGAACAATTCTCAGAGAAGCAGAAAATCAAGACTCAACGCAGAAGTGCTCAGTGAAGCCTTCCTTCTCATTAAGGCAACTGGTTTGCTGTCCCCGTCAAGCTGAGCACTCTGGCCCTCCCCAGAATGCCTTGCTCACGTCCTGGTGACCATGCCCCGGGACTCCTCCAAAGCTTTACATCTGTTAGCTCTTTTATTTTACCAAGGCTAGTGGTGCCTGGCACAGTTGCTCCTGGCCTGCCACACACCACCACAAACTAGGATTGTAAATTAACCCATTGCCAGAATTTTGGAGACTTTCAATTAACTCCAGGGTAATGGATTGCACAATTAATTAAAGTTAATGAATGGGAATGGAAAAACACAAAAGTGAACGAGGTCCATTCTAATCTCCACCCTCCCACGCCCTGGCGTCTCCTTAGGATTAGTAAATTGGACAGTTCATGACGCCTACGGAGCTGGTGTTTTGTGGGAGAGCCAGAACGTTTCCCTGTCTTCTTACCCTGGCACCTTTCTTCCTGTCAGAAATAAGAATGTGATGTTAAGAGGGAAAGCGTTACTATTACAGGGTAGTACGTGTCTCGGAAAAGCAAAGCTCTTCGGTGGGCTATGTTAGAAAAAGATAGCACCAAAGCGTCCTGAAGGTCATAGTGCTACAAATGCTTATTTCAGATATCATTTCAGCTGAGTATCTTCACATTAGATAAAATCTTGATGGACAGCAGAAATTATGAATATGGATTCACATTCAGAGTGAGAAAATGGCATCAATGGAAACCACACATTCTGCTTATTGGCAAACATTGACATAGATAAATTTCCCCTTGGCTTGATAATAAATGATCATACAAAAAAATCTAAGCAAAATATAAGTGAATATCAGTTGAAGCTTAAGAAATGGTACAGCAGAATAAGAGATGATCCTGGATATTCAGAAAAAGGATATGTTATTGAAAGTGTTACTTCCCAGGAAACCAAAAAATATTTTAGAAAACAACTTGGAATCTTTAATAAGATGCACAGAAATAGAAGCCAAACGAAATCTATAGTTGCATGGTGCTTCAAAATTGGAGGCAGTTAGTAGTGGTTGAGTATAATTAGTATTCCTCATAAGTATTTCACGGAAGATACAGACCAGAGACAAACCCACAGTCTGAGGTCAGATAATAAAAAGAGTTCCGCTCCTGAAAGGAGACTGAAGGAAATGGAGGCAACTTGTTGGCTGGATACACAGTTTACAGGATGATTTGGGCTCAGACAAATGTGAGGAAAGAAAGAACCTTCCATAATGGATTACCTTGATGTGTGATATCACCAATGTCAATACAGAGCTGGGGGCAATACAGGAAGGAAGTCAGGGAGAGCCTTAGGAAATAAAGCCTAAAATCTTTCACAAAATGATCCTGAAAGCCAAAGCAAATCTATGGATACAAATGGAAGCTAACAAAATGTAATAAGTAAATAAATATATAGAACTATAATTTCGTTGCAGATGAAATTGATTTTCTGGAACAGTTTGACAAACTTTAAAGCTAGTGCATTTAGGATACTCAGTGAAGGAAATGCTACATAATTAGTGAGCAAGAAATTATAATATAGAAAAATAGATATGAAACAAAGACATAAAAGAATCAAATAAAAAGATATTGAAATATAATGAAAAAAATGGAAAATAAATTTAGAGTTTCTAAAATATATTAAGAGAACTTTCAGGAGAAGAAAAAGTAGGGAATGGCCAGGATAATAAACTTGAAAATTTTATAAAAACGAGTTTTGGGGCTGGGATTATGGCTCAGTGGTAGAGCACTTACCTAGCGCATGTGGGTTTGATTCTCGGCACCACATAAAAATAAATAAATAAATAAATAAATAAATAAATAAAGGCATGTGTTCAGCTACAACTAAGAATATTTTAAAAAACCAAGTTTTTGCTTTTTTTTTTTTTCTTCTTAATTTGGGAATGAAGAAACACTAGAATTCTCAGATGGAATTGCCATTCTAAATATTTAACAGAAAGAAAAGCATATTGCCACATTCATGGATAAGAAAAGTTAAAATAATAAAATTAGCAGATTTCCTCAAATATATCTTTAGATTTTATAAAATTTTGACCCAGGTCCAACAATGTTTTTTATTGTTGTTGTTTGTTTGTTTGTTTGTTTCCTGGTAAGCTCTGAAGAGATGATTCTAAAGTTTGTCTGGATCATGCGGTTCTTACCCTCTTTGCCTTGAACACAGAGTTTCCGAGATGCCCCTCTCCCTGTGCGGTTCCTGCTCTAGTTGGCCAAAGAGGACCATGAGCAGAATGAGAGATAAAGAGGCAAAGCAGCTGCCAACGATTTTCCAAGGTCACCATGGTGATATGCAGAAACCTACAGACACAGAAGTACTGTCCTGATTTTCCCATGCTTTGTGTCCAGATCTTTATCCTATCTAGGATGTGGTCAGGTGGGACTCTGGGTTCACCATCAGATACTTAACATGGGATTTTCAACAGGCTTCGCCTTTAAGTTCCAGCTCTGAAACTTAGATTTGCAGGCTCTAGACAGATGTACAGGAAGCTTCTGTCATTCTTCATCTTCTGTTTCTCCTATTTCTGTTATGTATTACTATTTAATTTGCTATCTCAAAAGGAAAACTTAATTTTGCTAACAATTGTGTGGGCATGGAATTATAAAAAGGGCTAAATTTGATAGCTTTCTTCCATTTGAAGAGGAGTCCAGGAAGGGAGAAGTCACTTTCCAGTGCTGTAATTCAGTCACATGTCTGATGTCTGGGGGGTCCTTGATATCTCCCTACAATTGAATGCCCTCTAATTTCCCAGCAACCCTCCACCTAGCTTGGGCTTCCATGGTAGTCATTCTCCATGTAATAGCTGGATTCTAAGAGACAGGTAGAAAGAGCTGCCGACTCTCCTGGTTTCCCCCATGTTTTCTGTCACAGATTTTTCCCCTGTCACTGTTTTGTGTGTCTCATTTTCTCTTAGAGTTTTCAAATTATAGGCTTATATCATTACACCCAGCTCAGATTAACTTTTAAATGTTAGACCAAATAAAGAAGATTTTTCTGCCTGATGTAGCTAAGCCACATACAATTAGTAGAAAGCCTTAAAAAAACAGCAACAACAACAAAATGTTGAACCTCCCCAAAGCCTGGTTGACTTTGAACTGGAGCATTTATTTTATTTTATTTTTTATCTTTTAGCTTAGAACTGAAATATTAGCTTCCAAGATCACAATTATGCCAGCCTTTGGATGAATCTATTTCATGATCTCTCCTTGATGCTGGCTTACAAACTGATCTGGAAGATATCTGTAATTGGGACAATGCCTTATGTCTTTTTTTTTCTATCTGTGTGTCTATCATCTATGAAAATGTGGCATAAACACAAAAAAAGAAAAAAACCTTCACTTAAAAATGACATCACCTTCTATGTAGAAATTCCTAAATCTACAAAAAGTAATTTTTTTAACAATGTTGATAAACTTTCCTATACTAAAATGATTCCCCTGTTCAACGTAAAAATGATAAACATGGTAATACAGCAATTCTTGCCTTTGGGAAAGATTTATGTAATGCTAACAACAAACGAAGTTATTATTTAGGTTGGTTCCATAGTTCAACCATTGTGAATTGAACTGCAATCAACATTGATGTGGCCTTGTCACTGTAGTATGCTGATTTTAAGTCCTTTGGGTAAGGACTGAGGAGTGGGATAGAGTATCATGCTAAGCTAAATAAGCTAATGCCCCCAAAATTCGAAGGCAAAATGTTCTCTCTGATAAGTGTATGCTGATCTGTAAGAGGCAGGGCCTGAGAAGAATAGATTGGGCAAAGGGGAGGAAGGGGAGGGGCATGGGGGCAGAAAAGATGGTGGAATGAAATGAACATCATTACCCTAGGTACATGTATGCTACATATACGGTGTGACTCTACACCGTGTACAACCAGAGAAAGGAAAAGCTGTGCTCCATTTGTGTACAATGAATTAAAATGCATTCTGCTGTCCTATATGCCTAATTAGAAGAAATAAATAAGTTAATATTTAGAACTCAGCAATATATCATATAATTTAACAGGAAAATACTAAAAATGCAGATAAGTGGGAAATATTTTACCATGAATATTCTGTTACTTTGTGATGACATAATATGCTTTTGAGCAATATTCTTAGGGAAGTATGTGACGCTCATATATTCAGGTCACAGGTTTACTATTGTGTGGTTAATTTTTGTGTCAACTTTACTGGGCTTAAGGATGCCCAGATAGCTGGTAAGATATTACATCTATTTGTGTTTGTGAAGGTGTGTTGGGGAAAGATTAACATTTGAATTAGCAGATTAAATAAAGACCACCTTCACCAAGGGGGATGGGCAGCATCCATCTGTAGAAAACCCAAATTGAACAAAAAGGCAGAGGAAGGGTGATTTCCTTTTCTCCCCGAGCTTGTCCATCCTTCTTCTCAATTCCTCTGTCCTGGGCCCTGAGACAGGGATAGTGGTGCTCCTTTTCTAGGTTTTGAGCTGCGGCTTAACACCATTTGCTGCCTTCATTCTCAGGCCTTCCACTTGAGCCCTAACAACACCACTGCTTTCCTTGGCCTCTGGGTTCCAGATGGCAGATCATGGAGCTACCCAGCCACCATCAATTATCGCAGGAGTCCATCTGTCATGATGAGTCTTTTTATAAATCTATCTCTATCTGATTGGTTCTATTTCTCTAGAAAACTCTGACTAATATGACTATGGCCAATGCCACCTATCCACAAGAAGACAACAGTCAAGTATAAGGCTGGTCCAAGATGTGAGGCTGTCGAGGCTTAAGTGACTCTGGACGTAAAAGTAAGAGAAGGAGTTTGCACAGATCAGAGGCTGATGACAGAAGATTCTGTGTACTTTTCCAATAAAGTTAAGCATAATACTCACGCTTTGAAAAATTATTATAAGGTCCAATAATTCACCCCTCTCAGTTCCTGTAACATGCGTCCACAGATTGCTGATTAAGGTTAAAATCTATTCATTCATTTTGATTCAACTCCTTATTTTGTTGTTAGCCAAATTCATTGGTTTGGATTTCTTTTTCCTTTTCAATTAAGAACACAGTAAACTATCAACGATAGGAAATAATTCATAATAATAAACTTCAAACACCTTTTCAGTGAATCTAAGTAATGTAAGAGATGAAATAGCCTCACTTACAATAATTTTAACCTTGATGAAATCAGTGCTCATTTTATCAGTTGAGGTATTTAATCTGAAATAAAGAATGGATTTCCTCTTTGAGGTATTGTTTCTTTGATTCTTTTTTTAGAATATGGTGCTTTGGACATGAGAATTTAATTACACGGCTCTACAGTCCTTCCAATTTAGTTTTTGAATTTAAGCCTCTTGATTTTAAAACAATTTTTGAAGTATTACCTCCTTTTTGTGATGTGTCTCCAATTTGACTCTTTGTGGAGATTACAGCTTTTCTAATATATAGCAATTAATGTCATTAAATCAGCAACAAGATTTATATTAATGGCAATTCGGCAATCATTGACGTTGCTGGGACTATTTGTACATTAAAGGGAGTTTATGAATCACAAAGTCACTTCAACTAATTGTTCTGTACTAACCAGGTGCCCTCCTGTAGATAATCCAACTTCTATTTTCATTGGTTGCTAGAATCATTCATGCCTAATGCATACTCAGATAATCACTGGACATTTTTTTTTTCCTACATCATGATGATAGCATGCAGGAGAGAATGACTGGGGCTCAACATTGCAGTGGGCATTAGTCCAGTTTGTATTCTTTTTAATATTCTTTGGTTCACTATTTACTTTGAAGCACTAGAGCTGATCTTCAGAAATCATCAATATGCAGTGTTTCCTTGTATTTTGTGATTCCATGTAACAAATAATCCATATTAAATGTACCTTTCATCACTATACAAAAGCTATATCTTCAATTTCTACCATTGGACATAAAAGTTTATGATGTGTACAATAAAGAACTTTATATTTTACTAAAATAATCTGGAATTAATCTTATACATGCACCATCTAAGGCTTCAATAATTTTTATTAACAATTTATTTATATATAGACATTTTATAATATTACATGAGCTCTATGCAAGAAATCATGTATCCAAAACTGAAAGAACAACCTTTTCAGATGTCTTAAGGGTTCTTCTCTTTTTTTCTCTTTTCATTTTGAATTCTGAAAAGTTACCTGACATGTATATCAGTGTCTTTGTTACTCTGATTTTTTTTGTTTGTTTTTAGTTGAACATAAGCAATTCAAAGGCTTAAACTTTGGTCACATCTGTAAAACTGGCTGTAATCTGTTTTTATGTTTTAAGAAAATATAAAAAACTTACTGCAACTTTCCATCCCTCTGAAGGCGTTCTCTTACTACATGTGAAATTGAGTCTAAGCATTGTGAAGTATGCAATTTAATATTGAATATTTATGAAACACACAAAATCCATATTTATGATGAGCATATTAATTTAGATCAAAGAGAAGCTTTATAAGAATTGATAACTAGGTGCAATGATCACATTTGTCAGGGTCTAAAAGACCAGTGGTGTGCTTGATATTTTTGTTTGAAGTTCAACTCCCAATCTAATATCTCAGAAAACTGAAATTTCTTATGAAAACTATCCTATATTTTGACCTTTTTCCCTGTAATGCAGCTAGCCTCAAGCCTGTTCTGCTAAAAAAAAAAAAACAAGACCAGGTTGCTACTTTCTAAGAGCAGGCTCAGATTTTCAAAATAAATACTTAAAAATCCCTACACCAGTTCTTTGCTGTCCTGTTCCTATTGGCTCACAAAAATAATCCAGAATCTCATCTCTACTCTGTATTCAGTGATGCTATGTTGGTAGCTTGAAATTGTTGATGGTGGGAATATTTCCATTCCTGACCTTGGCAAATATTACACATCAGAGCTTTTCAAAACTTCCCTTAAAACAAAAATTTGGGAAAAGTTTTCAAAGTTGGGTTATTCACGATAAATACAGAGAATTTACCACTGAATGAATATATAAAGAAAGTGGAGTTGATCTTTGAACTGTGGTAGAAGGGGGTCTACTTGTAGAACTCCAGCAGATGAAAGTCATGCATAAGTTTTGACTCTCCCCAAACCTAACTACCAACAGCCTGCTGTTGCCTTCAAGTCTTATTAATATGATAAACTGTCAATCAACATATAATTTGTGTGTGTATGTGGTGAAAACTATTGAGAGAGCACTTGCATTTAATACACAATTTATTGGAAAGAAGAACTGCTCAGGGGGAGATGATTAGCTCAAGTGGTATTTTAAGTGGACACTCAACACTTGAACTCATGTCAGTAGCAGCAGAGGTGACTAGGATATTGTTACAATAGTACAGTGTTACTGTGACAGAATATCCTATCTTCATATTTCTCTGCACTAGAATGGTGTGATGTGTGGTCTGTAAGTATTTGTGTGCCTAAATGTTGATACATGTTAATGTTTTATCATAAATTTGTGTATATTTTATGATAGTAAGTGATAAAATGGACTATCATCCACATATATTTTATGCATTTGTGATATGCCTTTTTTTCTTGATTTTCTAGCTATGTGTTTTGTCTGCAAGTTTTTTTCAAATTTATTGTGATTCTTCAAAAAAGAAGAAAAAACAATCTGTGAATAAGGGGACCTACACGGTTCAAAACCATGCTGCTCAAGGGTCAAATGCACCATCGACTTTATAAAAGGGGAATGATGTATGAGAACAAGAGAATTAGCTCTTAGCTTCTGGGGACTGTATTGCACACTGATGAATTTTGGGGATTTGAAGTGTTGATTTTACATATAGATTTGTAGATTTGGGGAAAATGAAATGCCTATTACAGGGCATGATGAAGTTCAGTGCCTTTATAGGGGGATGAGCTAGATAATAGATGTCAGTAAAAATTTAAAAACTCAAGGAAGAAATAATAGCCAGAGAAACTTACCAGTGCCCAGAGAATGATGGAGTGAAGGAGGAATGGTAATTTTAATTAGGATTTACTGATTCTATTAAAAAGGTTATTTCCACAAATGTGTGTTTCTCTAATTGAAGTTTTGGACCACAGTCTTGTTCACAAGCACACAATTTTGCCTTCTCCTAGCTGTAGTGTGCAGAGTCATTTTCTTTTGCTGTTGAGAAAGGCTAAAGTAAATGTAAAGTCTTCCTAATAAGATAAAAATCATTGCAAACACAGACATGCAATGCGTAGCTGATTACTCATTGACTACAATGCTGTGGTGAAATCAGTTTTTTTTTTTTTTTTCTAATTTGCTGTTAACACTATTTCCTTTACCTGCTAGTCTAAGGGTGGATGAACATTTTCTGTGAAGAGCCAGATAATAAATAATTTAGGCTGCTGTGCAAGCCACATAAGCTCTGTATGTCATATTTTCTGTTCTTTCTTCTCTTGTCTTTAAAAAAAAAAACATTAAAAATATAACCTTCAGTCTTCATTGCTGGTAGCATCCACCCGGTGGGCTACCTATTTGTTCCCCTGCATAATCTCCCCCCACATCATTTCCTCTCTCACAAAATTCAGCCACGTTTCTGCCAGTTTGTTCCCTGTTCCTACTCTTTGTTCTAGGTGACCCTGTTCTCACCACACTCAACTTTTCTTCTGCCAGTTGTCATTTTTTTTTAAGTTTTCCAATTTCATTTTTCTTTTTCAAAATTGTTTTGAATACTTTAAGTTTTTTGATATTCCACATAAACTTTAGGATTGACTTGCCAAGTTCTAGAAGGAAGCCCGATGACATTTCCATTGGAATCAAATTGGATTTACACATCAATTCGGAGAGAACTAACTTACCAATATTGAGTCTTACAACCCATGAGCCCATGAAGGTGATATATCTCTCCAATTGTTTAGGTCTACTTTAATTTACCTAGCTATGATATGTATTTGCATTATCTAGTTTGTTCAAACTTTCCCTAAGTATTTCATGATTTTAATGCTATTGCTAATGATCTTTCCAAACGTCCACTTTTTTCATTGATTTCTTTCTTTTTGAAATCCAGCATCATTGGATTTTTAAATTTCTTTTAAAATTCACTGTCACTGATTTCTGTTTCTTCCTATATTTTTTGTACTTGATATGGGTTTAACATGTTCTTTTCTCTAGCTTTCTTTTTTTCATTAATTTTTAAAATTTGGTTTAATTAGTTACACATGACCATAGAATGCATTTATGCACTTTGATATAAAGGGATGAGATAATAATTTCTCATTTTTCTGAGTATACATGTTGTAGAATCATATTGGTCATACAGTCACACACACACACACACACACACACATATATATATATATATATATATGAAGATTAATGTCTGTTTCATTCTATTATCTTTCCTATTCCCACATCCCCTCCCCTCCCCTCCCCTCTCATGATTTCCCTCTACTTAATCTAAGGTAACACTATTCTTCTCTAATGCCCCCTGACTCATTGTGAATTAGCATCCTCATATTAGAGAATACATTCAGTCTTTGGTTTTGGGGGATTGGCTTTTTCACTTAGCATGATATTCTCCATCTCCATCTATTTACTGGCAAATGCCATAATTTCTCTATTTTTTAAAGCTGAGTAATATTCTAGTGAGTATATATACCACATTTTCTTTATCCATTCATCTATTGAGGGACATCTAGGTTGGGCCCATAGTTTAGCTATTGTAAATTGAGCTGCTATCAACATGATGTGGTTGCATTACTGTAGTATGCTGATTTTAATTTAAGTCCTTTGTCTTTGGTCAAATCACATCACTTTTTTCCCCCCTCCTGTCTTTCATTATCTTCTCATCTTCTGCACCATCTCTTTTTAGATATTGGAATTTTGAGTATTAGAAAGTTTTCTAATCCGTTTTTTAATCACTCTTTCTGTTACTAATTTGTTTCAAGTGTATTTTTGTTCCCCTTCTTCCTTTTATAATTCTTTGTTTTCTTGGGTTACTTTTTTTCCCCTCTTCTTATAAAAACTTACCTTGCTTCTCATATGGCTAGTCTCTCCTTCAGTAGATTCTGACATTGTTTCCCCCTTTACATCCCTTACAATGCATTTCCCAATAGCTACACAATGATACACAACAATTTGTGTAAAGCAAGAGGCACTTCTAATAAAAACTTCTTTACTTATTCTCAGTTCTCTGTAATAATTTTTATTATTTTGTATATATTGCCATTTATAGAAAGAAGACACATAAACAATCCCATCTAAATTCTTCCTTTTTCTTTTCTAAATTGCATTATATATTTATTATTTATTTTGTGCACTCATGAGGCATTTGATAAATGTGTGCAATATATTTTTTTGGTTCTGGGTTTTGAACCCAGGGCATAGCCCATGCTAGGCAAACGCTCTACCACTGAGCTTCACCTGAAGACCAGAAATTTACAATTGTGTGAAGAAAAACTGGGGATAGAAATCTGCTGTTCAAACCTCTCTTAGAATTTTCCTTTGGAAATGTTTTCCTGCTAGGCCTTTGTTGTTTATTTTAAGTAGGAAAATTTTGACAAAAGAAATAAAGGCCATTTAAGCAAAAATAGCAAATAAAAACCATTATCCTTTTATATAAACTTCAAAGAGCAGAAAGAACAACTGTGAGTTTGAAACCCTGAGTAGTCAGTAAACTTTTTAACTTTTCTACATTATTCTGTAGACATTGATATAGATTCATATAATATTATAAAACAAGTTCACATTTTTTCAAAACATTTATAAAGAGATCAGAAACATTGTTTTTTATATATTTGCTTTCTTCATTTGCCCTTTGACAATTATTTTTTTCATAAACACCTTTAAGATATTTTCTTTAGCAAATGCTTTTATTTGAATGAATTTTTATTGAATAAATCAAATTGTCTTTGTTTTACTGACGTTACTACAAGCTAATTCCAGTAAATCCAAGGCCAGTTTTTTCAAAGCCATTCAAATAGGAATCAATTAGGTTATCAAAATACCCTTTTAACTTATTTTAAAGTTTGTCAGAAGGATTTGTGTTACCATTTCTTCAATCCAAGTCTTTGAAAAAGCATTTGATTTAATCAATTTTAAGAAGTAATGAGAATATGAAAAATACTAAAGAATTGCCTACTTTTAACACAACAGTTTATTGCTCTAGATACGAACTGGAATTCCCCCTCCCCCCAATTCTGGGGATCTAACCCAGAGCCTTACCACTGAGCTACACTCCCAGACAAAGAATTGGAATTTTAACCCTGGGCCTTGTGCATGCAAGGCAAGTACTCTACCAACTGAGCTATATTCCCAGCCATTAACTTGATATGATTTTAAAACTTAGATTATTAATATATAACTCTTCTAATAGACTACTCCATCAGAATGGTTGATGTGAAACCTTTGTTAAATACACTTACATGATGAATTCCCAAGTGTCATGTAGCTTCCAAAATAAATTACGGCACAGAAAATTCACATTCTCTTTCTGCTAAAAACTAGAAAAAGAGAGCATATTTAAAGTGACCTCAGTTAGTTTTAGGTAGAGATTTTTTTCTGTATATTATTAAGACCATATGTTTAAAATGACTGCTTCGAATTAGATTAATAGATTATGTAATGCATAGATTTAAATCACATTTATTTTAATTATTTCAACAAAATAAGTATTTCCTGGTTTACTAGTTTTCTATTAAAATTTAGATACTGAAAAATTCATATTACTTGCTTTCTCTTAAGATGCTTTAAAATAAGCAGTATGGAATAATTTTCTCAAATAATTTAATTTGTTTCATTCTTTTCTTTTAAGCAACTTTATCCAAAGCAATTGCCTAAGTCTTTTCTGAAAAAAAAAATTCTCTACTTAGGCTTATTTTGGAATTATAGAAAATTGCAGATGGAAGCAAATTAAAAAAAAGAAGATTAAAAGATTAAAGTGAGAACAGATCTAGAGAGAGGGGATGAATATATGAAGACTGTAATACTGTGTGATATTAACATTATGATTCAGGGATAGGAGTTTTAAAGTTTACAGACACTACCACAGGGCATTATGTTTCTATCTCAACAGAAAGAAACAAAACTATAGACTATTATAATGTGCTATTTAATGAGATGTGAATCAAGCAGTTTACCATAATGATACCTCTGAGATATAGATGCACCTCTGCTTTTCCCCTTTTAATGAAACACAACTTTGCTATTACCGAAGATTGATGCTTATCCTGCAAGAAGAATAGACCTGCATATTAGAAATACTTTCAAGGTAAACTGCATTTAGCGTTATCTGACCACATACTCTCCACCCAGCATAACCGTAACTGTGAGCAATGGAACATAATATTAAATATTTCGTACCTAGCACTTAAAGGGGAGTGCCGTCGATAGGAGTGTCATCAGTTTTTAAATGTAGAAGATCAAATAGGTAGAAAGAGACAAATGCAGTTATCATTTTATCCTGCATATAAGTTAAAGAACTAACATTACTGTTATGTTGGGCTGCTTCGCTACTCCTTAAAGAATGGGTGAAGAATAAATCTCCAAGTTGACACTAACTTGTGAGATTTTCACTAACTCTAAATACTGATCATACGTATGCAGAGAAAAAAGTATTATACATTTATTTTTCCTTCATTTTGTTATTATTTAAACTGAAAGCATAATACTCTTCTCAGGACATATTATTAAGTCTTCCAGGATGTTTTCTAATGATAAGAATGCATAAATGTCTATTATGCTAATTACTAATTAATGATGAGAACAAAATTACAACTCAATTGTTCAACCTCTTCTTTTGAGTATTCATCATATTTTTTTCTTTTCTATTACCAAACATCTGTGAGAGCAATTTACACCTATATCTGAATTTTAAAAATCAACTTATTTTGAATACATCCTTTTAAAATGCCCTCTTGCATTTGTGAATTTGTATATCTCATCCAGTGCCTGAGGTCTTCCATCCCCATTCCTAAAATGACTGTTGTAGGCTTCTCAGTTTGACTGCAGGCAAGTGTTTTTCCACATCTCAAAGTGCACATGTATCCCTAATGTTTACTGAATAACTTTTTACAAATGCTATGCCTTTGCTTATGTCATTTCCTGTGTCTGGAAATGCTTCTTACAGAATTGTGTGCTAACCATACCTAATGTAAAGGGTCTGTACAAGTCATGCTGGACTCCATCAAAGTCATTGTCCACTCTTTGTTTATAATATCTGAGATTAATGCATATCTTCAAATTATCTATTAAATTCTTCAGCCTATGTTGTGTGGTGGAGTCAATTAACGACTGTGCTGCCTGTTGTCTTCTTGTATGTATTTATTCAAGGGGTTGCAAACCCCAATGTCTGTGACTGTTAGGTGGGTATAGTGACAGAATCAACCAAGTGCAGTGCAGTGTGTTCACACTGTCACAGTGGGCACAGCCTTTGTGCATCTGAATGCAGTGCTCCATCCTCAAGAGCTGCCCTTTCTCAGCTCCAGCCAGTTGTGCAACAGAAATGCAGGGCTGGGTGTTGTCAGATATTTCTATTAAAAGTAATGAATAAATAAACAAGTTGGAAAGTTGACTTTTTGGATAATATCTCCTAAAATCTTTAGAAGTTGATTCAGTTTTTACAACAGGATGAACGACATTCAACCCTCAACCATAAAGGTCTTTGTGAACTCTTTTTTTTTTTTTTGAGAGAGAGAGAAAGAGAGAGAAAATTCTATTTTTTTTTTCTTTAGTTTTCGGTGGACACAACATCTTTGTTTGTATGTGGTGCTGAGGACTGAACCCGGGCCTCATGCATGCCAGGTGAGCGCGCTACCGCTTGAGCCACATCACCAGCCCGTGAACTCTTTTTTATATTCTGATTGAATCTATTCATCCACACATTTAACTAACACAAAGGCATACTTCTTATGTGACAAGCATTGTGAAAATCACTAGGAATAGTGGTGAAGGAGATAAACCTGTCTTCTGCAATGCAGCCAATAGAACATATGCCACAATATTTTTGAGACACACTTACCCTGACACGTATTGAGTATTTTGATTTAACAGTAGAACAATGGATAATATTAACTATTTGCTACACTACAGTAAAAATAGCAAAATAGGGGCTGGGATTATGGCTTGCCTAGTACATGCGAGGCCCTGGTCTATCTGCAGCATCACATAAAAAATAAATAAATAGAATAAAGCTATTGTGTCCAACTACAACTAAAAAAATAAATTTTAAAAAAGCAAAATAGCAAGATAAAATCCCATAGAAGTCTATAAAGATAATTATAATAATACACAACTGTCTTTTCACATACATGTATATGTGCACACAGGTGGTCATGGGTGATAAACCAGACAGTACCACATCCTGATATCATTGTATCTTCTGTCCTGCTCACCTATAACTGCAAGATATGTCGACTTGTAACTATTGGGCTAGAAAGCAATATTCTGTAGGAATATTTTTGTATTATTTTAATTGAACTCTGATTTCAACCAATTGTACTTTATGGCATTCATGAAGAGTCTGTGATCTCCTTCAAAATTCTCAGGTAACATAGGTAGCATGGAAATACTGGGAAGCTTTTCCAAAGAGATAGTATGTGTGCAAGAAGGAAAAAAAAAAGTTGTAAATTCTGTTTAAAACACATAAATATATCTGGTCACCTAGAGTATGATAGCGACCATCTTCTGCAGAGCAATTTTAGTCTGGTCTATTCTTTTCTGAAAATAAAAGACTTGTGATTCATTTAAAAATCTACACAATCCTATTAGACACAGCATTTTTATTTTTTATTGATTTACTTTTTCTAGCCTCATTTCAAATTTGTTACAAGTTCATCATGTGAAATAACCAAGGAAAATGAACAATAGAAGTAAGGAATGGAAAGAGGTGGGGATGGGGAAGAAAAAGGAAATTTAGTATCCACTGGGAAAAGTCTTCCTTGTTCTCTGCTCCATTTCCACTTGCAATTTTTGTTCTTATTGCTTTTTTTCTTCCATCCATATCTGATATAAGAGACAAAGAGAAGATGACTTAGAAAATTATTTTGTCTCTTACATTTAAATACTGGGAAATGTTTAATCTTTATCAAGTTGATTGATAAAGATCATGTAAGAAAGTAACCAATGATCAACCCTGCATACTAACAACCATTTCTTTCACACTTCCTTATAAAATCAAACTTAAGTTGCAACAGAATACAAAGACTATGTTGTTACACAACAGAGGGGACTTCCTCCCTCTCCTCCAGGGAAGCCAAAGGCAATTGGAAAGCAGTAGAAGGTCAGCTTCTCCTCCCCATAGCCCCAAATCAGCTCTGATACCAAGAGCTGGAAACAGGCAAGATTAAACTCTGATTACTTCTTTGAGGATGAGATGTTTTTAAATCAGAGTTGGCAAATCCTGCCGCGGATGCATCTGTCAGGGATCAGACTCCATTGGCATTAGGGGTTCTTTCTAAAACCCAAAATGTACTTCATTAAGTATTTCTCTTTAAAGCAATCATATCAACTCTTTTCATGGCGAGTGCATACGGTTTTGAAGGGTTTTAATGATCGGATTTTTAAAAAGTTCTTTGATGTCTAGAAGTTTCTTAAAATAAAATCATTTAAAATTAATTGGAAGTGAAATTTACTAAAGGCAAATGTTCACATGAATCAATTAGTTCAGGTTTGATCTCAAAAGCCAAATCCACAATTTCTAAATGGAGTCTAAACTTTGAAAATGATTTCTCTTTTCCCTCTGTAGAATGATAGTTTGGGATAGCAATACAAAAATGGAGAGATGTAATTAGACTTAAAATCCCAAGTCATAAGATTCATGGGGTATTCGTATTTGTTTAATTCTAACATGTAACTTATCAATGCTCTTCCAAATGAGATTGGTATGCATGATTTTCAACCTGAAGTGAAAAAGGTCAATCAACCAGTAAAAGCTAAAATCAAATAGAGACTAAGAAGAAAATATGACAAAGGCCTGAACAAAGAGCATTTATAAAAACCTGCATTGTGTCCACAGTTGGGTTTGCTAGAATTTGTAGAAAGACTCACTGATTGAGTTTATTTACCTACTGGGAGAGGAGACTGAAAAAAGGGGTAATAAGAAGTATGGGGGGCTGGGGATATGGCTCAAGCGGTAGAGCACTCGCCTGGCATGCGGGCGGCCCGGGTTCGATCCTCAGCACCACATACAAACAAAGATGTTATGTCCGCCAAAAACTAAGAAATAAATATTAAAAATTCTCTCTCTCTCTCTCTCTCTCTCTCTCTCTCTCTCTCTCTCTCTCTCTCTCTCTTAAAAAAAATAAGAAGTATGGGGAAAATCTGAATCATAATACAGGGCATAAGAGTCACTCATCAAAAATTTCTAACACTGGATGGAATTTTTAGCCATCATCTATGATTGCAGAAGTTCTAAGCACAACAATAGATTTTCACACACACACACATACACACACACACACACATAAATATACATAGATGTGTGTATATATATATATATATACACACACGGTATCTATTATTGTGCTTAATGTTAGGACATAATGCTCAATGGAAAGCTCTTGAAGCAGAGTTTCATGCTCAGAAAGCAAAGTTTATTGACCGGAAAGTCCTGTCAGGCTGCCCAATCAGGTGGTGCAACAGCCAGAGTCACTTGAATAGAGGTTTATATGTCTTTTTTAAAACAAGGAATAAGATCAAACTGGAAATGACCTTGGGTGCAACAAGGTGGTATTGACCTTGAGTGCAGGTAGTTGGGTAACAACTTAAGTTTTTGTATTTGGGGACCTTGGGGGTAGGGGTATGGGAACAGGTTGTCTTAAGTTTCTTTTTCTTGGCAGTTTATAAGTTTCAATTTTGGGTTTAAGATGTAGTTACAAAATTAAAATGGAGTTACTAATGTCTAGGATACCCCATTACTTAACACTTGAGCAATAGTGGATAGTGTATATTACATATATGATATGTATTGTACTTATATTATCATAAAAATATTATTCTAAGTGCTTGCTATGTGCCAGGCCCTCTTCTTAGGGTTTACACAAATTAACACATTTATTCTGACAGCAGCCCTTGGAAAAGTGCTAGGTATCTCTCATTTATGAGGCCTCTACCCTTATGACCTAATTACCTCCCACAGGTCCTCCTTCTTAATACCATCATTTTGTGGATTAGAATTTCATCATGTGAATTTTGGAATCACATAAGCATTCTGACCATCACAGTCACTCATGGAAAACCTGCAACCCTGGACTGAGCTCCGATCCACCTGTACTATAGTATTTTAAGAAACGCTCCTCTACAAAGTGGCTTGCTAAACCTAGAAATAAGATGGGGAGAAGAGGAAGCTCTGAATTACTTCAGTCAACATCATTGATCCATCTTGTAATTAGAACACTTTGTGACTTATATTCATATGTGCACTGTACTTTTCATATTTGGGTGGTAGAGGATGGGTTTTCATCTTCTAAGTTTCTTCTTCAAAAATAAACCTCTTCTCTTCTCTGACCTCTCTTTTATCCCATATTTTAGAGTCATCTATTTTCCACATAACAGAAAGATACTTTCATCAGAAAGTGCCCTGCCAGAGTTCATGGAGCAGATATTGGGATCCTTCACTTTGAAATGCTTTATCCAGAGTAATGGAGGCCTTTGGAAATAAGTCTTCTTCCTCCTTTCCTCCCTCCCTCCCTCCCTTCCTTCCTTCCTTCCTTCCTTCCTTCCTTCCTTCCTTCCTTCCTTCCTTCCTTCCTTTTGCCAGAGATGAACTCAGGGGCACTTAACCACTGAGCCACATCCGCAGCCTTATTTTGTATTTTACTTAGAGACGGGATCTCACTGAGTTGCTTAGCACCTTGCTTTTGCTGAAGCTGACTTTGAACTCGTGATCCTCCTGCCTCAGCCTCTGGAGCTGCTGTGATTTCAGGTGGTTGAAATAATCCTTATTTTTATGAGTAATCTAAAAGGAACCCAGTGGTCCAAAGCCAACAAAGGGAGATGGTCACTGACCACCAGGTGCAGAGGGACTCTCCTCATTTTCACTGCACTGTCTGAACCAAAGTGCTTCTCTGCAAATTTCTGCCTGAGGCCTGTCATTCAGCTGCCAATAGGGTACATATTTCTCTTCAATAAGTATGTGCTCATACATTCTCTGTGGCTTCTACTGAAACTATCATTTACTATAATTTTGATTCTTAATGTCAGAAAGAAAAGGATGAGTGGGGTTGGAAATGACAGTTCACATATAGAAAAAGGGAGCTCTGGTTCACGTTAGACTTTCCTACCAATTACATATGTTTCTGTTGGGAGAGTTCAGAGAAATATGAGCATTAGTATCCACTAAATATAAGAATAAAAAATAGAACTCTCCCTTTTTAATTTTGGCTATCAGATAAGATTTCAGTTTTCCCTTCAGTGAGTCAATAGAAACAGAAGCCGGTGTGAACCTCCACTTTGCTATAATGTCCTGAGTGTTAACTATAGGAAAAAGATGACTCTCAAAATGACATGACCATTGCACAGTAGCAAGAAATATTCATTTGAATATTCATATCATTGTTACCATTTAACTCACCAAAGGTAAAATTAACTGAAAACTTATATGTGCAATTAAAAGATAAAAAAAATAACACTTACGTATTCAAATTCCATTTATTTTTCTGATGTTTGAAAGCATAGCCTGCTGTTTCTTAATGTTTTATGGTGTTTTGGAAAATACAGACTCAAAATGAGTTTTGTTGTTTACTAAAACCCGATTTTAGGAAGAGAAGCACATCTCAAAAGCAGATAGCTTCGCGTTCTTCTGTTCTCTGGCCTGTTCTAATTAGAGTTTTCCTTTTATAGAGTAATCCTATCCAAACCTCTTCCAAGAATTTGTGGTCCCTGGGTGTAAGAGATGTGTGACACTCAGGGGTTGGGAGATTTTATATTCAGATAAGGCAACACTTGAAGTACTTGCAAAGGGTCTGAGGAGGAAAGGGTAAGCTTTGTAGTCAGAGCTTAGCAAAATTCAAGGGTTTCGTTATAGATGAGAGGACTGAGTTTCTATTTGCCAGAGGAGTTGTGACATTTGTTGGTGGGAGTTCAGTGGAAAAGTAAAGTATTAGTTCACTGAAATTTTAACTCTTGTTCTAACAGCATAGCACGTGGGATGGAACTGTCTCTGATCACTTCTCCTTCCCAGGCCCTGGTAATTTCCAAGTGGAAGCAGTGTATATACCAGGGGGAAGGAAACAAGGACCACCAGGACACCCTCTCCTGTAGATGTCCTCATGATCTGTCTTTCAGCCCTGCTGCTCCCAGACAGTATCATGGATGGACTCAAAATGACCTAGACAGGCTGACTTACTGTAAGTTATTCACACTAATCAGGAAAAAAAAAAAAAAAGCCGGTGTCAGTGTTTATTTAATTCAACTGTGCAATCTCCACTTCCATTTCATGGTTTGCATTGAAACATTGTTGTTTAAATTTTTTTTCCATATATAAGAGATGAGATTTCTGTGTCTTCTCAGACTGTGTACTGTGTTTTCTGTTCTCTAAAGTGATGTAGGCTTGGTTCCGCCCATCCTAAACCTGTCTACCAGTTAAAACTGAAATGCAGAAAGAAGGTTCAGAGCAGGTAGAGATGATGTGCTTCATAACATTCCAAGTAAAGGAGCGTCAACAGTCTGTTTTCCTATGTAAATTATATTGAGTTTTAAGACTCCATGCAATGCGGGATATTGTGTAATAGAAATAATGAGAGAACACATCATATTTTGAACTGATTCAGTTGTTCAGTGAATAGATTACTAGGAATAGCTTTCTTATAGTTTGCTTTAAAGAAAAATAATGCTATTAATTGACAACATTGCCACAATTTGCCTTCATATCAATGAGACCTGGCTTAGTGGGCATGAAAATGAGGGTGGGCAGTGTATTGGGATAACTTATAAATTAGAGACCAAGTTGGATTTTGGTAACAGAAAAAATTGTCAATTTTGTTTGAAGTCAGGGAGGGGAGAAGAAGGCAGCTTAAATGGCTTCAGAAGAGTATGTTTTCTGATCAAAGGTCATTAAGCTTGCAAAAAGAAAAAAAAATCTTAAAATTATATAGCCTCAGTAATCTACTTAGAAAGATATAAAAATTCGGAGCAAAGAAAGTTTGTCACTGGTGACTTCTTTAATTACTAATAGATAAGGTTCATGAAACTTTTTCACTGAACCCTAGAGTAAAAGTAAATTTAGAATCTTAATTCCTAAGAGAATCCATAATACTTATCCAAATTTTCCTAAGAAAGCGCATAACGTTTACCCATATTTTAACAAAATCACACTAATCAAAGATTTTGTTTTTTTTTCTGGGTCCCTGATTAGACTAGACATCAAAATTCCATTTTCCATTGAAGAAATTTTACAACTTATAAGCCATGGAACTCCTTTATATTTTTGTTACATCCAGAACAGAAATACATGGTATAACAACAGTAAAAATAATCCTTAAGAACTGCTTACAGTGCTTCAAGCACTATTTCAAATACTGAACATAAACTACATGAACTTATTTAAAAGACACTATAAATCTGTGGGATTGATCTTCATTTCAGAGATAAGGGAACGAAGCATAGATAGGAAAAGTAACATGCCTAAGATCACAGACTGCAAGCTGTGTCTGGATCTGAATCCGAGCCATCTACCTCGGGGTCTGGGCATTGACCACAACATTGGGGGTGCTCTCTGTGTGTTTATGAATCTCATCAGAGTATTATCCTGGACATAAAGTGACCCTGCAGATTCCTGCTCATATGTCATTGTTCTAAAGGGCTTCTACGTTCAGTTTCCTCCAGTATCAAAATCCATTTTTAAAAAGCTAAGTATTTTTTTTTAGTTTACTGTTAAACTTTATGTTAATGTTTGATATTGGTTTATCGTATTTATAAACAGTATCTTCTCAATTATGTCAGATCTGAAAAATGCTATCAGTAGTATAACATCCTGGGCTTCCATTGATGTCCTCTGATTCTGGTGATTTCAAACAAAATAAAGACAACCATCACTTAGCTGACCTTAGTTTTGAATCATGACAAATATGTAAACCTCTATAGCAAGCAGCTTGAGATTGGATCTGGTCCTCTAAATGACTGAGTCCTCTATGATGAGTGGACCTTTGTGCAAAATACAGGCCTCGTTTCTCCTCTTCATGTCTTGAAATTCTCTCTAAACCTTAATGATTTATAAAAGTGTCAGGGTGAGTTTGTTTGTTCTCTCTTTTTTTCTCTCTTCCTTCTCTCATTCATTTAACTGAATTTTGGGGGGAGTGTTTGCTATCAAAATAATTTGCAGCAAATCTTTCTGCATATCTGTACTATTGAATCTGTTGTTCCTGTTAAGACTTTCTAAAAACATGAGTAATTTTCTTTTTATTTGAGAATTGAACCCAAGGGTATTTACCCCAAAGTTAGATCCCCAGACCCCCCCCCTTTATTTTTAGAAAGGGTGTCACTAAGTTTCTGAGACTGACCTTGACCTTGAGATCCTCCTGCCTCAGCCTCCCTAGTGGGATTACAAGGATGCACCATTGCATCCAGCTACAATATGACATTGATTTTTTTATGTACTTGTTTTTTTTTTCTTCTTCTTCTTGTGGTGTGAGTATCTTGGTTCATTTTAGGAAAAAAAAATTTCTCCCTTCTCTTGACCTAAGATTATTTTATATGAATCTAGTTATCATTTTGATTAGCACATGGTTTTACATGATGAACTTTCTAGCAGATTTGTCTGTCTCTTGGAATATTTTGCTGATTTCTCTTTCTTTCTTTCTTTCTTTCCTTCCTTCCTTCCTTCCTTCCTTCCTTCCTTCCTTCCTTCCTTCCTTCCTTCCTTCCTTCTTTCTTTCTTTCTTTCTTTCTTTCTTTCTTTCTTTC